>NW_027256882.1:283455484-284055484 GCF_029215685.1 Pituophis catenifer annectens | reverse complement strand
ACATGAACTGTTGTAAGTTGAGGACTACCTACACTTTTGTATCCCTATGAATTTAGATTTATTGGATGCCCAACTCAACTTATGACCATCATTGATCAGATAATGACATTGAGTGATGATGGAACAAATATTATCTAGTATAATATTTACCAAACTACACACTGAGAGATCTAACGCCTTAGCCAAGACTGTCATAATTTCAGAGATGTTGCAAGACCAAATTCATGTCACCTCTCACAGGGAAAAGTACCTTTACTGAGGAAAAAAAAGGCTATAGACATTTTCTTCATCTGCATGGTCGTGTCTGCCACCATTTTATATTCTGCTGCCTGCTAATCTCATCAATTCTTCTTGCCAATCGTTTTCTGTATCCCATACTCAGGAATAACCATAATGGAGTTAAAAAGACCAAGGTGCCAGCATTGCAACCAATGGTACGAAACCTCCAATTATTTCTTTATGTACCCTGGTTCCCTGAAAATAAGACCTACCCTGAAAATAAGACCTAGCATGATTTTTATGTATGTGCCTAATATAAGTCCTACCCCCAAAATAAGTCCTACATAAGAGCCTGCACAGCCAGCCTCTTGCCCCACCATGAGCAAGCAGAAGAAGTGGGTCTCCTGTACATGGGGGAAAAAAAATAAGATACCCTGTGAAAATAAGCCCTAGTGCCTATTTTGGGACCCAAAATAAAATAAGACCCATTCTTATTTTCAGGGAAACACGGTACATGCGTTCTCAACATCCACAGCTGCCATCTTGATTTTTGAAAAAGTGCTTTTTCAAGAGGCAATTGGACCATCTTTGTTTTTCATTGAAGACGTTTTGCTTCTCATCCAAGAAGCTTCTTCAGTTCTGATTGACCTCAGTAAGACTTCAGCCAGCACTCAGACCTCACTCCTATGTTTACATATTATAATTCTACTGGTGTTTGCTTTTTTAAAAAATTGTTTCTTTGGATCTACATTGACTCTTTTGATTTTATTATTTCTACTCCCTGATGTATTCTATGTAGGTTGACTTTAGATCTCATGTTCTAAATGCTACGTATTTTATGAGCGGCCACAGGGGTGGGCTGCTGTGGGTTTGCAAAGTTTCGGGAGAACCTCTAGCTATGATTCTGTGCAGTTCAGAGATTCCCCATATCCCACTCCTGGGTGGCCCTTCCCACCCCACCCCTTCCCTCCCCAGAGTCCCGACATGGCCCGTTTTGGATACATGTAAGTGCAGGGCGTGCATAGAAGCTTGGGGAGGGCAAAAAACGGACCTACTGGAAGTTGTGGAGACCAGAGCCTGTGGAGGCCGTTTTCGCCCTCCTGGAGGCTTGAGGAAAGACTCTGGAGCCTGGGGAGGGCAAAAAGCCCCCCCCCCGTGGTGCAGGAGGCTGACTAGGCCACGCTCACCATGCCCAGGCCCACCCAGCAACTGGGCAGAGAACCCCTTGCTAAAATTTTTGAAGCCTATCCCTGAGTGGCCCTCACTCTTTTCTTGCGTCCTCCTTGCTTGCTCTCCATTAAGATTTTGGCCATATATTGCATTTCTGTAACCCTCCATTCTAGAATATCTAAAGTTTATGCCATTGCTCTGTTTCAGCTTCATCTTTCTTTTTTCATCCCTTTCCGTTGTTCTTGTTTTCTCCTCTAGAGTCTGTCCCAGCAATCCTCACTATTTAGGTTGTCTGGGCTGCTGGGATTGGTTTCTATAGCCAATTGGTTCTCACAGATACTTAGCCACTGTCATAAAGATACTTCTGCTAGTGTTGGCACTACAACCATTAGCCTTTCCTGGTTCTTTTCTGGTTCTCTTGCCACATTCCCAGCTCTGCCACCATCTCTCCTGCCAGACTGGGCCAATAACTGGTGTTCCCAACCTTTTCCAACAACTCCTCTGCCATCAAGCAATGACCTTCTCCACCAGTCTGGACCACTCACCCATATCCCAAGCCTGCTAGATGCCCATGCCTGAACAGCTTTTCTGTTCTGACTCGCCAGCTCTCAATAGCTTGGCTGACATATTTTGCTCCTTGCCATCATCATTGCTACCAAACGATTTTCCTGGAATGAATCTTTTTCTAGAGCCAACCCAAAATGTAACTTTTAAAGGATTTGGGTGGGAAGGAAAGGCACAGATCATCTTCTTTTAATGACCCCATAATCCCTTGCAGGGTGGAGTCTGGGCAACTGAATGGAGCTTAGCAGAGTGTTTACTGGCCGGACGCCCTTCCTGTCACCAATGCGGAGGTTTTTTTCAGCAGATATATTCTCATTGTGCCCAGAGAGAGAAATATCTGCGTCTACCTAGGATCGAACTCACAGCCTCCTGATTGTGAGGCAAGAGCTCCACCTCTAGGCCACCGCACCACTCCAAGGAAAGATACAGATGCCTTCAACAATCTGTATCCATCCTCTCCTATTTCTTACTAACTAACGGAAATGTCTAGGCAAGACTTCCTTGCCATAGATAAGAGGACGTGTTATTTAGACTCAGGGTGCTGTTGACTCTTATTTTGTCTGGTTTTGTTTGTCCTATGATCTGCTTAGCTGATGATAAGAAAACTGTGCTACAAGTGCCAGAACATTTCAAGAGATTGATCAGATCTCCCAGGAGTCTCCTGTATAGGCAGTCGGCAAAATGAAGCCTGTTTATCTATTTTAGGGGTGAAGGAGCAGAAATACAGGTAGTCCTCGATTTACAACCATTTATTTAATGACCATTCAACATTATAACGACACTGAAAAAAGTGACATAAGCCTTTTTTCACATGTATGACTTTTGCAGCCTCCCCATGGTCATGTGATTAAAATTCAGACCCTTGGCACCTGACTCATACTTACTTACTTATTTATTTATTTATTTATTGGTTCGATTTATATGCCGCCCTTCTCCGGAGACTCAGAGCGGCTTACAATGCGTTAAGCAATAGCCTTCATACTTTTGTATATACCTGCTTAGTAGGGCTTTTGCCCCCCCAAAGCGGTGTTCTTTTTTATACAAAGTTAGCTTATTGCCCCCACAATCTGGGTCCTCATTTTACCTACCTCGGAAGGATGGAAGGCTGAGTCAACCTTGAGCCTGGTGAGATTTGAACTCGCAGTAATTGCAGGCAGCTGGCAGCTAAGTGCTACTTAACAGCACTTTAGTCCGCTGCTCCACCAAGGCTCCTTATGACAGTTGCAGTGTCCCAGGGGTCACGTAATCCCCTTTGGTGACCTTCTTACAAGCAAAGTCATTGGGGAAGCCAGATTCACTTAACGACCAGATTCAGTTCACCACAAGTTAGTCGTCATTAACTGAACAGCTGCAGTGAATCACTTAACCACTGTGGCAAGAAAGGTCGCCAAATGGCACAAAATTCACTTCACAAATGCTTCGCTTAGCAACCAACATTTGGTGGCACAATTTATTTATTTATTTATTATTATTATTTATTATATTTCTATACCGCCTTTCTCCCGTAGGACTCAAGGCGGTGTACAGTCAAGAAAAATATAGATACACAAACATCATAAAATTGCTACTTAAAATTATTATTATAACGTAGTTTGGCCCAATTAAATAGAACCTAAAATTAGATAACATTTTAAAAACATTCACATGTTCATATGTTTAGCCCCGCCTGTTGGAACATCAGGGGTTTTGAGGGCACGGCGGAAAGCACAGAGATCAGGGATATTTCGTATCTCAGGGAGCAGTTCATTCCAAAGGGTTGGAGCCCTCACAGAGAAGGCCCTCCCCCTGGGAGTCGCCAGTCGGCAGGGCCGGATTTTCCTATAGGCTAACTAGGCTTCAGCCTAGGGCCTCAAGATCAAGAGGGGCCTACATTCAAATTGTTAGCAAAATTAAAATTACACTTTCGCTATAGGTGAAAGGGCCTCATAAGTGGAATAGCCTAGGGCCTCTTTTCATCTAAATCCGGCCCTGCCAGTCGGCATAATTTGACTGACGGTACCCTGAGTAGTCCCTCCCTGTGAGAACGAACTGGTCGGTGGGAGGCTATTGATGGCAAAAGACGGTCTCGTAGGTACCCAGGTCCTAAGCCATGGAGCGCTTTAAATTTTACAATTGTGGTCGTAAGTCAAGGACTAGCCTGGAATTAAGGAGAAACTTTTTGACAGTGAGAACAATTAAAGCAGTGGAATGTCTTGCCTTCAGAAGTGGTGGGTGCTCCATCACTGGAGGTCTTTAAGAAGAAAATGGACAGCTACATGTCTGAAATGGTATAGGGTCTCCTGCTTGAGCAGGGGGTTGGACTAGAAGACCTCCAGGGTCCCTTCCAGCTCTATTCTGATTGGTTGATTGATTGACTACCTGTAAATGAACGCATTCTAGCAAAGAACGTGTCCTTTGCCTTTATTTTTGATTTAGGCAAAATATGAAACAATTTATTTTCTTGCTTGTGAAAATAGGTCCTTTAGAACAGGGGTCTCTAACCTTGGCAACTTTATTTATTTATTTTTTTAAATTAAATAAATTTTTATTTGTTTAAAAGTACAAACAAAACAGAACTAGTGACAACAAAACATACAGAACAAAACATGTAAACAAAGATTTCAAATATACATTTTGTCGAATATTTATTGTCAAATAAACAACAGTAATGTATGTTCTTATTTGTGTTTTGACTCTTCCCTGTTTGATCTTACTCATATATCTATTTTTATGATTCATTGTTAATTTATGTTAGTGATTTATGTTCCTGTTTCTGTAGCTCCAATTACTCCCTATTCTTTTTTCCTTTTTCTATTTTTCAACCAGGTATACCACTTTTCCCATACTAGATAATAATCATGTTCCTCTTTATCTTGTAATTCTTTTGTAAGTCTGTCCATTTCTGCACATTCCATAATCTTATTAATTACTCTATCTTCTGTGGGTGTGTCACTACTCTTCCAATTTTGTGCAAAAATTATTCGTGCTGCTGTTATTATATGGATGATTAAATATTTTATTTCCTTTTCATATTGTCCATTTATTATAGCTAGAAGAAAGGTTTCCGGTCTCATTTCTAATCTTCCTCAGCCAGCTTTTCAACTCTGGGAGTTGAAGTCCACAAGTCTTAAAGTTGCCAAGGTTGGAGACCCCTGCTTTAAAGAGTTCTTTCTGAATCATCTTAGCACAATAAATGAATAAAAGTAAGTACCATGTTATAGATTACAACTTGGAGTAGTTTTCATAGCCACGCTCACTTCAGCCTGGAGAGCCCCCTGAAATAGATATCAGTATGAGAACTACAGCTAGTCCTTGACTTTTTAACTTTTTTTTAAAAAAAAATACTTAATTTTTTATTGAAATTTATTATAGTACAGTACAATACAGTCAGACAGCGTTACTTTTCTACACAGGTTAGATTGATTCTTCCTTTATGTTTCATAGTTCCAAATTCCTATATATATCTTAAGATTTGTATTAACTTTCATCTATTCTTTATTCGGTTATCAATCCACCTGTACCAATCATCCCACACTGTATAATACTCTTGAGTCCTCTTTTTCATTTAGTTCTAACGTTAATTTGTTCATTTCGGCACATTCTAAAACTTTACTTTACTAAAGACTAAATACAGGAAAAAAAGAAGATATTTAATTATACATAGACCCACTGCAGCGAGAATAGCATACGCCCAATATTGGAAAGGAAAGGATACACCACCAGAGGAACATATTATTCAGAAAGTTTTAGAATGTGAGGTAGTCCTTGACTTATGACTGCAATTGAATTCAAAACTTCTGCCGCTAAGTGAGACAGTTGCTAAGCGAATTTTGCCCCATTTTACAACATAGAATGTTGTAAAAATGTTGATACTCTAGAAAAAGTGCAGAGAAGAGTGACAAAAATAGTTAGCGGGTTGGAGACTAAAACATATGAAAAACTATTGCAGAAATTGGGTATGTTTAGCTTAATGAAAAGAAGGACTAGGGATGATATGATAGCAGTGTTCAAATATCTAAAAGGTTGCCACGAACAAGAGGGGATCAACTTACCCTCCAAAGCACCTGAGGGCAGGACAAGAAGTAACAGATGGAAAATTACCAAGGAGAGATCCAACCTAAAGAGAAATTTCCTGATAGTGAAAACAGTGAATCAGTGCTTGCCTCCAGAAGTTGTGGGTGCTCCAATGTTGGAGGTATTTAAGAAAGGATTGGACAACCATTTATTTGAAATGGAATAGGGTCTCCTTGAGGGATGTGGTGGCTCAGTGGCTAAGACGCTCAGCTTGTCGATAGAAAGGTCGGCAGTTCAACGGTTCGAATCCCTAGTGCCGCGTAATGGGGTGAGCTCCCGTTACTTGTCCCAGCTTCTGCCAACCTAGCAGTTTGAAAGCAGGTAAAAAATGCAAGTAGAAACATAGGGACCACCTTTGGTGGGAAGGGAACAGCGTTCCGTGCGCCTTTGGCGTTTAGTCATGCCAGCCACATGTCCACGGAGACGTCTTCGGACAGCGCTGGCTCTTCGGCTTTGAAACGGAGATGAGCACCGCCCCCTAGAGTCGGGAACGACTAGCACATATGTGCGAGGGGAACCTTTACCTTTTCCTTTTTACATCTCTTTCTTATTGTTTTCTGCCCACTGAAGTCAATGCCCAGGGAACAGAGCTGTTTGGGTTAGTTAAATTTTGAATTAGGTAGCGAGATTTGCTCTGGGTTGGATGGCCTTGAGAATTTGAATTATAAATAAGGTATAAATGTTTTAACTGAGGAGAGCTGCCTAAAATAAAGGGAAGTGACATTACTCATTTTAAATACGGTTCAGAATTAGGGGCATTGTCATTCATTATCTTAGATACTGATTCATATTTGGGCTAAGTCTTCTCCATGTAAAATACCTGGAGCAATCATACCATTTACCCAATAACAGTATTTTCCCAGTCAAAGTCAATCTTTATTATGGTCATACACCACCACTGTTTTCCATGGAAATGGGTATCTGCAATGTATACACTAAATAAATAAGCCAAGGCAATGTGATGATGCAAGAAAACAACCAGGCTCAGAGAGCACCAAGGTCTCCTAGGAATTGTGTTGAAATAGAGCCAATAGAATACTTGCTAGATAACTTTTGAAGGGTTTAACAGTTAAGATTTAGAAACAGGGATGGCATGGGGCCAATAGAGAACCCTTTAGATAACTTTAAAAAAGCCTATTAGACAATGTTTCTTTATCCCACCTTGAAAAACTGTATAAAAGCTTGTTGAAGCTTTTGTTCTGGGTACTGGCATTTTGCTGGCTGGGACCCCTTTTGCTGAAGTGCCTCAAAAATAATAATAATAAAAAAATCAATCCTTCATCTCGTGTCTGGTTTTGGCATCAGGCTGAGTCCCAAATTTGGGGTTTTGCCAGAGACCCAAATTTGGGGTTTTGGACATTGCCAGCTCGTCCCTGAGATTCTTGCTGCCAGATACCTTGCTAGCTAGTAGGATATGACAATTATTTTTCCCCCTCTTCTCTTCTCTATTCCATTACTACCACCACCAACAGTGAATGGATGGAGTATAATATATATTTACCACTAGGATACATGATTAAAGTTTAGTGCAATGTGCAGCCTTCTGTCTCCAGCTAAGCCGACGGATTTACTTTTACTTGGAAAATCACATTTTTGTAAATTACATCCATTTCTAGGAGTGGAAGCAGATTTATTGGTCTTTTTCTTCCATTTGTTGAAGCAGCTTGTTTCAGTGAATCAGGCAGCACTAACGTTACTGGGTGTAGGATTTTGCTCAACCAAGCTCTGTTTCCAAACTCTGAGCACCATCCAGCTGGAATTTAGCATCTTTAAAAAAAGTGTCGAGCATCTGGTGTTTCTTTTGAAAAAGACCAAAAAGCTCATCAGTGGCAGTGATGTTGTGGCTATGGACAAGACAAAGAGGATATGTCATAGAATCATAGGGCTGGAGATCTTCTAGAGCAGGGGTCAGCAACCTGCGGCTCCGGAGCTGCATGCGGCTCTTTGGGCCCTCTGTTGTGGCTCCTTGTCAGGTGATCCCATCATTGGCTGGCCTTGCCCCGCCCCTCACCCTCCCCTCGCAGTCACTCCTCACCTGTCCTGAGAAGATAAGGGCGACGGCGGGGATGGAGAAGCGGCCAGGGCAGAGACAGAGAGATACAGAGAGACGGGGGAGAGAGAGACATAGAGAGATACAGAGAGAGAGGGAGAGAGGGGGGAGAGAGGGAGGGAGGGGGAGAGAGAGATATGTTAAAAGGATTTTGTGGTTCCCGGTGTTTTTTAACAACTGGTTCTCTACCCTAATGACCAGCTGGGTAGGCGTGGCTGGGGGAGGGTGTCATGTGACTGGTGGAAGTGAGTGACATCGAGTTGGCCACACCCACCCAGGTTTTGTGGCTCCCGGTGTTTTCTTTTCTGTGGGAAACGGGTCCAAATGGCTCTTTGAGTATTTAAGATTGCAGACCACTGTTCTAGTCAAACTCTCTGCCCATGTCTAAATGCTGCAAACTATCTGTTGTTTATGAGTAATGAATGGTGGAAAGGACATAGAGTTGGGAATGATCACCGTGAAAAGACCTGAGAGAATACAATAGGCGAGATACAAACTTTTCTAAAAAATACATAAATATACATCTTATGTTGCTGGTCATACTAGGGGTGCAGTCTGTTACAGCACTGATGATGTTATCTAGTTGGGTAATGAAATGTCTACAAGAAAACTATCCAGCTCAGACAGCATCGAGGACTCCATAGATCAACCTGGAGGTACAAATATTTTTCTTCAATTGGTACAGGCTGTGTTTTGGATAATTAGTAGGTTATAGTTGTTCCAGAAATTACATGTTGCTTGAAACAGAACTCTGATTTAATTTTGAAACAGAATCTCCTACTGAGAGAGATTTGCGGTTTTTCTTTAAAAAAAAACAACACCAATCCCGCATTTATTTATTTATTTAAAATAGAATAACAGAGTTGGAACGGACCTTGGAGGTCTTCTAATCCAACCCCCTGCTGAGGCGGGAAACCCTACACCACTTCAGACAAATGGTTATCCAATCTCTTCTTAAAAACTTCCAGTGTTGGAGCATTCACAACTTCTGGAGGCAAGCTGTTCCACTGATTAATTGTTCTCAGGAAATTTCTCCTTAGTTCTAAGTTGCTTCTCTCCTTGATTAGTTTCCACCCATTGCTTCTTGTCCTGCCCTCAGGTGCTTTGGAGAATTGTTTGACTCCCTCTTCTTTGTGGCAACCCCTGAGATATTGGAACACTGCTATAATGTCTCCTCTAGTCCTTCTTTTCATTAAACTAGACACACCCAGTTCCTGCAACCATTCTTTGTATGTTTTAGCCTCCAGTCCTCTAATCATCTTTGTTGCTCTTCTCTGCACTCTTTCTAGAGTCTCAACATCTTTTTTACATCGTCCGACCAAAACTGAATGCAGTATATTCCAAGTGTGGCCTTACCAAGGCATTATAAAGTGGTATTAACACTTCACGTGATGTTGATTCTGTCACTCTGTTTATGCAGCCTAGAACTGTGTTGGCTCTTTTGGCAGCTGCCGCACACTTCTGGCTCATATCTAAATTTATTTATTTATTATTTATTCCGTATGGCATACGGCATGCCATATTTATGCATATGGCATAAAATTCACAAAAACAACGTAGAACAGTGAATTATTTTAAAAACACACAGTATGAGTGATGAATAAAATTATGAATACAATTAAACCATGTATCAGCAGTTATTAGAATGACTAAATATGAGGCCAGATATCTAGAACATTTAACCATTGGACAATAGTGTTGGACATTGGACATTTAACATTCACATCGGGGTGAAATGTAAAATTTGTTACTACCGGTTCTGTGGGCGTGGCTTGGTGGTGGTGGGTTAATGTGACTGGGTGGGCGTGACCAACTTTTTTTTTTTAACTTTTCAAAGCATTTTTTCTAATGCTTTGAAAAGCCTCTGCCGATCAGGCAACTCAGCTGGGATCGTCAGAGACTTTTCAAAGCATTTTTTTAACCACCTCTTCGGCCAAGAGGTTGCAGAAAAAAATGCTTTGAAAAGCCTCTGAATGATCCCAGCTGAGCTGCGCAATCATCAGAGGCTTTTTTTTTTTTACTTTTAAAAGCATTTTTTCATCGGAAGAGGTTGTAGAAAAAATGCTTTTAAAAGTAAAAAAAAAAAGCCTCTGATGATTGTGTGGCTCAACTGGGCATGGTGGTGGTGGGGGCAGGGATTTTTGCTACCGGTTCTCCGAACCACCCGCCGCCATCGCTACCGGATCAGGCGATCTGGTCCGAACTGGGAGCATTTCACCCCTGATTCACATTATGTGGATGAATTTCTGGAGTTGGACTTAAGGAAAAACTGGTCTCATAGTTGCAAACACAACTTCGTTCCCTTGTGCTCTTGCAGCCAGAGGGATCCATAGAAGGATAAAACAACAACAACAAATTCAAGACATTTGTAATAATCAGTCCCACCTCCTTTAAAAGAGCAATGGCTGTGTGATACAGCAAAAAGAGCAATGGCAATGATCATGTGGTCACAACAACCCTCTCAATCTTTTTGACTCCCTCTTCCATGCATACCTCTAGTTGAAGTAATGTCTTTTAGGTAACAAATCATTATGATGGCCTAGAGGTGGAGATGCTCACCTCACACTCTGGAGGTTGAGAGTTCAATCCTAGGTAGCGACAGATATTGGGTGCAAAGAGAAAATATCTGCTGTGAACTTCATGTTGGCGTCAGGAAGGGCATCCAGACAGTAAATGCTCAGCTCCATTCAGTCGCCCTGACTTCACCCAGATAAAAAGGGATTACAGGTCATGAAAACAGCAACAACAAAACAGAGAAAGTGCATTGTTTTGCCCAATCTACTGCATCAAAGACAGTATGCAAAAGGCATTTATTTATTTAATTTGCAGCTCCTCCCACTTGAGGAGCTGCAAATTAAATAAATAAATGCCTTTTGCATACTGTCTTTGATGCAGTAGATTGGGCAAAACAATTTCCTTTCCCCTTTTAATAAAATTGAGATAGGATCACCATAGGATCACTATGACTGCTGAAGTCAAAATTTCAGGGGCATCTGATGTTTGGCTGACAACTGGAAGGCTGAAAATATCCTTTCCTTTCATTGCTCAGTATTCTTAAAAAAAATAGTAGCATGGAGAAATGCTTATCAAATGTCTGGCCATGGTCTCAGTACCCAACAACAAAAAACAGCCATCGCAGCCAAATTCTAGTTTCCAGGAGGCAGATATATAATTCTTACAAGGATGAAAGATTTGAGGAACAGCTCAAAGCCAAGTACACCCATTTCCTTTCCGGCTGGTAAACCTAAATTCCTGTGGACCATTACATCTTCGAAAAGGAGTCGCATTTTGATTCAGATTTCATGCATGGGGAAGTGGTAGAGGAGATAGGAGAGCACTGAGGCGATGGTGTGAATAATGGGAAAAGGGAACATTTTGTCACAACAGAAAATGTGAAAGGAAATGGGATTTTGTGGATATGTACTGTATGTTTCTGTGGGGAGAGCAGTGTGGTGGCCTAGAGATGAAGACCCTTGCCTCCTACTCGGAAGGTTGAGAGTTCAAATCTACATAGCGGTAGATATTTCTTTCCTAGGACACAAAGAAAAAAAAAATCTGTGAACTCACTGTGGTGTCAGGAAGGGCATCTGACCAGTAAACATTCAGTAAACCCCAGCTGTGGCAGTATCTATCTATCTATCTATCTATCTATCTATCTATCTATCTATCTATCTATCTATCATCTATCTACAGTAGTGGCCAAAATTATGAAAACTTTTGGGGAAAAGTTGTATTTTTGAGGTTTGATGGCTAATAACACCACTTATTGGGAGGGAATTTCAGGATAATCCTATTCCACTGCTGGAATGGCCTGGGAATAGCCCAGACCTTAACCCAATTGAAAATCTATGCCACCGACTAAAGAAACTTGTTAGTCAGAAGCGACTCAGCAATAAAACTCACTTAATAGAAGCAATCATTTAATCTTGGTTTCACATGATAACAGCTGCAGGACTAAAAGACTTGGTTCACTCCATGGGAAGATGTTGTAAGGCCGTAATTCATGCTAAAGGTTACCCAATTAAGTATTAACTGATAATTTTTGTATATCTCATTTTTTTCTATGGTGATAATTTTTGTATATCTCGTTTTTTTTCTGCGTGTTTCACTTTTCTTCTTTATACTGCAACTGCTATTCTAATAGCAAATCTTTCATAAAAGTTATTGCATTACATTCATAATCTATCTAATCTATCTATCTATCTATCTATCTATCTATCTATCTATCTATCTATCTATCATCTAATCCTCTCTCTCTCTTTCTCTCATCTTCTCTCTCTCTCCCCCTCCCATCCCTCTCCATCTCAGCAAATGACTCTGGACGGCTCACAATTCAGAAACATATGTTATAATTAAAATCTTAGAAACATTTCGAAACAATAAAAATCATTAAAACTCGGGAAAAAAATAAAATAAAAAGGAAAACATCTTGTTTTTTTCTCCAGCTGAAGTTTTTAACTGCACTGCAGTTCGAAAACCAAGTCAGAGGATATGAGGATATGAGTGCAATGAGAATTGAAGAACTTGCACTTGCTCAGAAGCACTCTTCTCTGGTGGAGCCCAGAAGGATTCAATAGCCTGTATGAAGCCAGGCATGGATTAGAGGAGAAACGTCAATGCCTGGATGCCGTTTACAGCTTTAGAGAAGAGATGATCAGATGGCTAGAAATGTTGTTGAATTATCTACACACCAAGAAGTCTCTTTGAAGCCAATCACTGCTTGTTTTATTCATTTCCTCACCTAAAATGGCTGTTTACAGGATGGAAAAAGCATGGAAACATCTGTTCCTTTCCTACCATCTCCCTCATGATTCTCCTCATGTTTTAT
This sequence comes from Pituophis catenifer annectens, assembly GCF_029215685.1. Taxonomy (NCBI): domain Eukaryota; kingdom Metazoa; phylum Chordata; class Lepidosauria; order Squamata; family Colubridae; genus Pituophis; species Pituophis catenifer. The sequence continues at coordinate 284,042,600 of NW_027256882.1, read as the reverse complement.
TATCTAACCATTGATAAAACAAATCCCATATCAAATAATATTGTTTATCTTCCTGTTCTCTAATTTCAAATGTCAATTTACTCATTTCAGCACATTCCATAATTTTCTTAATAACCTCATCATCAGTAGGTAACTTCTCTCCTTTCCAATTTTTAGCAAATTCAATTCTAGCCACTGTTAAGACATTCACAATTAAATATTGCAATTCTCTATTGTATGTTTCTGGTAAGATCCCTAATAAAAATATCTCTGGTTTAAAGTCAATGTGTTTCTTTATCATTTTTTTTCCAACCACGTGTGTATCTTGGTCCAATATCTCTTAGCTTCCACACATGTCCACCATATATGGTAATATGATCCTGGAGTCTGATGACACTTCCAACATTTCTCCAATTTATTCTTGAACATTCTGGCTATCCTCATCGGGGGTAGGTGCCACCTGTAAAACATCTTATACAAATTCTCCTTATATGCTGTAGACATTGTCATTTTATAATTTTGCAACCACCATTTTTGCCATTTCTCTAAATCAATACCATGACCAAAATTTTTCCCCCATGCTATCATTGATTCTTTAACTTGTTCTTCTTCCAATTTTACCTCTAGCAAATATCCATATAATTTTTTAATTACATAGTCATCAGAACCCAATAAAATTTTATCTAAATTAGTCAAAACATTGTACAAACCTTCTTGTTTAAGTTCTTCTTCATATCTAGGAAGTATTTGCAAATATGAAAACCAATCCATCTTACAGCCCTGTTCTAATTCTTGCTTTAATTTGAGTTCACCCTTTTCATCCATTAATTCACTATATCTAACAATTTGTTCCCTTTTGAATACTACAGAATATGAAAATGCTTCAGTTGTAGATACCCAGACTGGAATCTTCAAATAATGTTGTTTTTTAATCTTTTCCCAGTTCAATAATAGAGCTTCCCGTATCTGATGCCTTCTAAAATACCCCTGTATTTTTGTTCCTTTATACCATAAGAAAGTATGCCACCCTATCAACAAATCATGTCCTTCTAAATTCAATAATTTAATATTTCTCAAAGTTATCCATTCTTTAATTCACATCAGGCTTGTTGCTTTATAGTAAAGTTCCCAATTAGGTAAACCAAAACCTCCCCTCATTCTAGCATCTTGTAACAACTTTAATTTTATCCTTGCCTTCTTTCCCTGCTAAATATATTTCAACATCATTTTATTCAAATCATCAAAAAATTCTTTCCCCAATCTAACTGGAATTGTCTGGAATAAATACAAAATTCTAGGCAAAATATTCATCTTAATAGTTGATATCCTACCAATCAGAGAAAGCTGTAAATTTCCTCATTTCGCCAAGTTTGTCCCTATCTGTTGCTTAAGCTTATTGTAATTATTTTCTTTAAGTGTACTACATCTTGCTGTCAGATATATCCCCAAATATTTTACCTTGTTTGTGACCTGCATCTTTGATATCTCCATCAGTTCTTCTTTTTGCTTTATCAACATATTTTTAGTCAAAATCTTTGTTTTGTCTTTATTAATTTTCAAACCAGCTACGTTCCCAAACTCTCCAATGTTCTCTATCAGCTTATTTATTGATATTAATGGTTCTTCAATAATAAAAACCAGGTCATCTGCAAATGCTTGCAATTTATATTCTTCTTTTCGAAGTTTCATGCCTTTTATGTCTTTTTCTTCTCTAATATTTCCATTTAAAACTTCTAATGTCAATATAAACAACAGTGGGGACAGTGGACATCCTTGTCTAGTACCCTTTTCTATCTCAATAGAATCAGTCAATTCTCCATTTATCATTACTTTTGTTGTTTGCTTATAATATATAGCTTCTATTCCCTGGATAAATTTCCTACCAAAGCCCATCTGTTCCATTTGGAGTGTCATAAATTGCCAATTTACATTATCAAAAACTTTTTGTGCGTCTAAGAATATCAAAGCCATCTGCTTTTCAGGATGCGCTTCATAGTATTCTAAAGTATCCAGAATTATTCTAATATTGTCTCTAATTTGTCTTTTTGGAAGAAATCCATTTTGATCTGAGTGTATGAAATTATTTAAATATCTCTTAAGTCTTTCGGCCAATATTGAAGCAAAGATTTTAGTCTGAATTTAGCAGGGATATAGCCCTTTAGTTTTTGATTTGTTGTGGGTCTGTATCTTCTTTATGAATTAATGTGATGTACGCCTCAGACCATGACTTGAGTACTTTCTTCTTCATCATCACTTCATTCATAACTTCCAGTAATGGGAGACTTAAAGATTCTTGTAGTATTCTATAATATTCTGCAGGTAAACCATCTGGCCCTGGTGCCTTTCCATTCTTTTGTTTCTTATTTGCTTCTGTTAACTCCATCTTCATTATATTCCCCTCTAACATCTCCTCAATATCTTTGGGAATCCGAGTTAATTTTGCTTTTTGTAATATCTTGCTATATTTTCCTCCTCTATCTTCTCTCTCTTATAAAGTTGTCTATAATATTCCTGTATTATTTTCCCCATCTCTTTATTTCTGAATTTGCTTTGTCCTTGATCATCAATTAATTGTGTTATTTTTCTTGATTCTCTTTCTTTTTTCAATTTATATGCTAGCCATCTTCCTGGTTTATTCGCATTTTCAAAATAGTTCTATTTAGTGTTTCTAATTTTTGGGGCTAATTCTTCTTTCTCCAGTAAGTCCATTTTATGCTTTATTATATCCATTTTCACAATCCAAATACTCTTAAATTCGCCAACAATGATGGAAGTTCTCCTCTGCACATCTGGTGGGGAGACTCACTTCGCAATGGGATGAGTACAGATGGTCCTTGAGTTATGAACCATAACTGAGCCCAACATTTCTGTTTGCTAAGCAAAAAAATTGTTTAGTGAGTTTGCCCCATTTTATGACCTTTCTAGCTGTAGTTGTTAAATGAATCACTGCAACTGCTAAGTAATATGGTTGTTCAGTGAATTTGGCTTCTCTATTGACTTGGATTGCTTGGAGTGTTGCAAAAGGTGATCACACAACCCTGGGACATTGCAACCATCATGGATATGAAGCAGTTATCAAACATCTGAATATTTTGATCACATGACCATGGAGATGTTGCAGTTGATTGTAAGTGTGAGAACTGGTCACAAGTCACTTTTTTCAGTGCCATTGTAACTTCAGGTGGTCACTAAACAAGCTGTTGTAAGTCTAGGACTAAGTGTAGTAGCAATATAAGAACCAGTATATATAATATTAGGCTTCTTCTTCTTCTTCTTCTTCTTCTTCTTCTTCTTCTTCTTCTTCTTCTTCTTCTTCTTCTTCTCCTTCTCCTTCTCCTTCTCCTTCTCCTTCTCCTTTTCCTCCTCCTCCTCCTCCTCCTCCTCCTCCTCCTCCTCCTCCCCCCCTCCTCCTCCTCCTCCTCCTCAACATCATATATTATTATTAATATTAAACAACCAATGGAACAGAAGTTGCCTTCAGAAGTTGTGGGAGCTTCATCACTGGAAGCTTTCAAGAAGAGACTGGACTGCCATTTGTCAGAAATGGTGTAGGGTCTCCTGTTTGGATAGGGGGTTGGACTAGATGACCTACAAGGTCCCTTGTAGGGGACCTTGTAAGTCATAATCTGTATCTGTATCACTCATGAAAAGGAGTAGAGAGGATATGATGACTTTTAGTCCTATCTGGTGCAAAGTCATTTTGACATTATGAGAAAGAGGAGAGCTGAAAATTTCAGGTCCATTTTTGGGGGGCGTGGGGGGTAGTATGCAAATGGAGCTTGTGGGTTGCATCTCATTGTGACATCATCATTGCAATCCAGACACTCACATGTCTGGATTGCAATCATGTGACCATGGCATACTGCGATGGCTGAAACTTCGAGGGCCGATTGTAAGTCTATTTTTTCAGCCTTACTGTATCTTTGAATGGCTGCTGAAAAAAATGGATGTGAATTGAGGGCCACCTTTAGTATCATCTTTTAGAGAGTGTCTTCAAATTTTTCCTGACTGCTGGCAATTCCCTCCACTGCAGGGTTGGGTTTTTTCTGCAAGATTTCAGAAATGGTTTGCCATTATCTGCTTCATAAATCTGAGAGAGAGGGACTGGCTCAGGGTCATCCAATGGGTTTTGTACTTGTGATGGGACTAGACCTCACGGTCCCCCTGTTTCTAGCTTGGTGCCTTACCAAGAGTTAAATGGTTCTAGTAAAATGTAATGTTTTAATGTAGGAGTTTAAAGGAGGGACCATCAGATTATTGAGCGGTAAGAAGATGAGTGTCACCCTGCCACATCTTGGTAAATAGGAAGATCTATTGCTAGCAAAATGCATTTTGAGCGTAACTTGATAATAACATTTGCTAAAAACGAAAGAAAAAAAATTCTTGGATGAAAGAAGTGCTGAGAATAACCCAGTTCCAACAAAAACCATCTTCCAGTTGCTTGTTAATCTGCCGAGATGTCAGGCCCAAACAACCAGATTCACATCTGAGAATTCAAGCTAGCTACTTTATTGTTTTCTGCCTATTACACAGGAATCTCCTGAAACTGGGCAATTTTCACCTGGGAATGACCAGATAAGATTCTAATCAGGGGTAAAATCCAAATTTTTTTCCCTACCAGTTCTCTGGGCGTGGCTTGGTGGGCATTGCAGGGGAAGGATATTGCAAAATCTCCATTCCCACCCCACTCCAGGGGAAGGATACTGCAAAATCTCCATTCCCACCCCACTCTGGGGCCAGCCAGAGGTGGTATTTGCCAGTTCTCTGAACTACTTAAAATTTCCGCTACCAGTTCTCCAGAACCTATTAGAACCTGATTGATTTCACCCCTGGTTCTAATGCATTTGGGTGGGGGTCAGTTCTAGCCCTCTTTTGCTTATGCAGTGAGTCCCGACTGATTCCTCACTTGACCCCTCCTCCCAGGTAGGATGGTTGTTCTCCAATAAGAGTATTGTGTCCACTAGCAGTCAGACTTAGTTTGAAGGAGTTGGTTCTTTCTCTGCGTATGCCACCACTGTCCTGTTTTTTCCACCCCAAGCCTGCTTTTGAGCATCCACTATAAATGCAGAGATCTAGGGTTGTGTTGATTGTCTTAGGGACCTTGACCCTCAAATATAAAATAGGTCCTGAGAGAGGTTAGCAGAGAAAGATGAAGCAGGGCTAGAGTTCAAGATCTGGATAGGTCAGCCAGGAATTTTCTGGGTCTAGGAGAGTTCTGATTCAAAACGATCGTGCTTTAATAAAGCTGAGCCCATTAGGGAGATGAAGAAATGAAGCACCGAAGAAGATGGTTGAAAGTCCGTGAGTTTATTGTTAATGTGTGCATTACTTTAGAGGTCAAAAGTTCCAAACATTCCATGTGATGGGATTCTGCAAGTTCCAATTCAATTTAAAGCAGACTTTCTTAACCGGGTGCCAAGAAATAGATTGGAATTGCAGTTTCCGATATGTCTACCAAGATGAGTACCAAGTTGGAAGCCTAGTTTAGACACAAAACAATAAATATTATAGGGAACTTAAAATGCTCAGGAAGATTTATGACTAGCCATATCTCAAGGCACATGCTGGAACCACAGCAGAATGGTGAGGGTGTATCCTACATGGCACACAATCAATGACATCATTATCTGCCATGGACAATAATGATGTTGGCTATGCACTACATTGTGTGATGCCTTCTCCAAGTACATAAAGATCTCCTGGCTTTTCACATGGCAAGGAACTAATTTGTTGGGGCTTTACTGTAATTTTGGGGACAGAGTCAATCAAAGCAGGCTATGATTCTTCCTTATTTGCTGGACTCAGAAGTTGGCTTTATTCAGCCTGAAATATCATTGGAATTATCTTTTAATTTTTTTCTCTGTGCCTGTCCAACATTATCTAGACTTGGATGAGAATTCTTTTTTTTTTTATTGAAAAGTTTTACAAAAGGTTTACATAATCCCCCCCCCTTCCCCACTCTCCCGTTCCCAACCACCCACCTCCCCCCCCCTTCCCAGAATAAATTACAGGGTATAACCTTCAACAATCATAATCCATCCTAATCTAAATGATTATAACATTCAACATCTCTTGTTCCTTCAATTCCCTAATTACCCTACTAACTTAATTACTTAAAAACACACCAAATATCTATATACTCATTCATAACCTATCTGCAACTTCTTATTCCGGTATTTATTTTGGATATAATCTATCCATCTTCTCCAGTCCCTTAGATATCTTTCGTTTGAATGTTCCTTCAGATACGCCGAAATTTTTGCCATTTCTGCTAGGTTTATAACTTTCTTTGTCCATTCTTGGATTGTAGGTATTGTTGGCTTTATTCAGCCTGAAATATCATTGGAATTATCTTTTAATTTTTTTCTCTGTGCCTGTCCAACATTATCTAGACTTGGATGAGAATTCTTGATGCTATAGGCTGGGTGGTAGAATTAAAAAAAAAAAAAGATGGGGAGAAGATAATGCTTCCAAGAACACCATATCAACAGAGGTCCAGGAAGTTACCAGGAGTGTAGCTGAATTCAAAGAGATCTGAAATAGTACCTTGATAAAACCATACTTGGAATATTGCATCCAGTTTTGGCTGCCACAATGTAAAAAAGGTGTTGAGACATTGGAAAGAGTGCAGAGAAGAGCAACCAAGATGATTAGGTGGCTGGAGGCCAAAACATATGAAGAACAGGTGGGGGAATGGGATATGTCTACTGTAGTGATAGGAAGGACCAAGGTTGACATGATAGCAGTGTTCCAATATTTGAGAGGCTGCCATGAAGAAGAGGAGATTAACCTATTTCCAAAGCACTAGAAGGCAGGACAAAAAGTAATAGATGGAAACTAATCAAGGAGAGAAGTAACCTAGAACTGAGGAGAAATTTCCTGACAGTGAGAAGAAATAACCAGTGGAACAGAAGCTGTAGGTCAGGGGTGTCAAACTTGATTTAATTGAGGGCCGCATCAGGGTTGTGTTTGACCTTGGGGGGGGGCAGGGGAGCATGGCCAGCTCGACCTCACTCGTGTTGGGGGCACCTGTGGTGGCCCGAGTGCTCTGCTAGAAAAAACAGGCTCCCAAGCTCCGTTTTCGGCTGCGGCGGCTTCCTGCAACCCTCTGCCAGTGAAAATGGAGCTCGGGAGGGCTGCCCGCGGCAGAGGCTGGCAGTGGCACCATGGCAGAGGCACTGCAGGCCAGTCCTTCGCTGTTTCCAGGGCAGTCCCACAGTCCAGATCTAAGCACTCTGTGGGCCGAATCCAGCCCCCGGGCCTTGAGTTTGACAGCCCTGCTGTAGGTGCACCAGTGGTGGGTTGCCACCGGGTTCTCTCCGGTTCTTGCGAACTGGTAGTGGAAATTTTAGTAGTTTGGAGAACCGGTAAATACCACCTCTGCTTGGCCCCACCCCCAATCTATTCACTGCCTCCCAAGTCCCAGCTGATCGGCTAGAAGGAAAAAATCAGGGCTCACTTGACAAAGAAGAGAAAAAAAAAAACAAGACACCTTAGCTTTAAATTGAGAAGCCAACTGATCAGCTAGAACCGATCTGCTCCTTGTAAACCGCTTGGTGGTGGTAGATTGGCAATTGAGGCCAAGCTGTCCGAAAGCGGTTTCCAATGCTCTCGACGGTGGCAGAGTGGCAAAAAACTGTTTAAACTCTTGCCACGGTGCTTCAAAGGGCCGCCCTACAGCTGATCAGTAGTAAAAGGCAGTGTGGTGGTAGACCAGTGCGCTCCAAAAACAAATAGGTAGACCGGAATGCTCCAAAAACAAATAGGTGGACCGGTACGGCTCTGCAAGCAGTTAAAAGCCTGGTAGACCAGTACCTCTGCTAAATCCTAAAGAATTATTTGTCACATGACCATCAAACCACGCCCACAAAATAAGCCACGCCCACAGAACCAGTAGTAAAAAAATTTAGAACCTATCCCTGAGGTGCACCATCACTGGAGTTTTTTTAAGAAGAGATTGGACAACCATTTGTCTGAAATGATATAAAGATCTTCTACCTGAGCAGGGGCAAGACCTCCAAGATCTCTTCCAACTCTGTTATTCTTATCAAAAAATAACTTCAGTGCCAGAAGGGATGCCCAGTTAAGTTGTCATCTGTTCCACAATTCTGGGAAGGTTGCTCTCTTCTTCCTCCAATTCTGAATGGACTGAAACAGATTACGTCCTATAGCTTTTTTTTGTGAATAAACATCTAGGTGATTTTGTAAGTTGGTCCAGTTATTGACTCTTATCCGAGATGCACCCCTCTGAAGAATTGGAGGTGGTCATTCATGAACTCAGGGAAAGCCCTAGATGGACTTTTGGTTGCTTCATTTTAATTTTTTATTTGCTTCTCTTGTACATTGCTAGAGACTCATAACTGCAGTGACCTACAAATATTACCGACAGAGAAATGGATGAATAGATTCTGCAGACATCTAACTGAAAGAACTCCTCTTGGACACGGAGGAATGGAGAAAATATACTTGCTTCTTAGCCAATGTTACCTTGCTGAACCCAAGGTTAGACTAAAATTGCACTCTCCCACTGCGGTCATTTTCTCTCTCGTTCCTGGATCTTAAATGTTTCCCAATACATTTGTTAGTCACAGTGCTTTGGCACAAAACATACTCTAAGCCATAGGAGTATTATTATCGAGTTCAAGGTGACTGGTTACAAAAATCTCTCTTTCTCTTTCTCGCTCTTCAAGCCTGATGAGGGGGAGAATCCAAGCAGGCCTGTGTTAATAAACCAAGCAAAGGAAACACTTGCTGAATGCTATGGAATTTCAACCAGAGTTTAAATTTTATTTTTATCATATCATATGTCATGTCATGTCATGTCATGTCATTATTTTATTATTTTGAATTTTATATGGCCACCCATTTTAAGCAACTCTGGACAATTTACCACAACCTTTAAAACCAATGAGTAAAAATAATCCTAAAAGCAATAAAAACGAACAAACAAAAGCCCTGCTTAAATTAAACAGTGGAACATCTTGCCTCCAGAAATTGTGGATGCTCCAACACTGGAGGTTTTTAAGAAGAGATTGGACAACCATTTGTCTGAAATGATAGAGGGTTTCCTGCCTGAGCAGGGGGTTGGACTAGAAGACCTCCAAGGTCCCTTCCAGAGCTGTTCTTTTCTTATTCTGTTATATCATCTTTTATTCATTTCTCTCTAACAATTCACCCCATCATCATTTTGTTATTTAGATGTTTATTGCACCTTTTCTCCAGAGGTTTATAGCGGCTTAGATGGAAATCTCCCTTCATTTTATTCCCCTCCCCTCGGAAACTCATTGAGTCAAAAGAAACTAACTGGATCCATATCATTAAGAGCAGCGGTTAGAATGCAGTGCTGAAGGCTATTTCTGCTGACTTCTGCCAGCAGTTCGATTCTCACCAGGCTCAAGGTTGACTCAGCCTTCCATCTTTCTGAGGTCGGTAAAATGAGGACTCAGATTGTTGAGGGCAATAGGCTGACTGTAAACCATTTAAAGGGGGCTGTAAAAGCACTGTGAAGTGGAATATACTGTATTTTTCGGAGTATAAGATGTACTTTTCCCCCTCCTAAAAGGGGGTGAAAATTTGTGTGCGTTTTATACACCTGCCCACCCACTGGCCCCCACCCTTTGGCCTCTGCCTCCCAGCAATTTACCTCTTTGCAGCAAGCAGCAAGAAGAAACAGCCCATTTCAGCTTCAGCACAGCCTAATTAGCACAAGTTGATTGTCCATTGGATCAGCCTCCCGACTCTCAGCTGTTTCAGGCTGCAGGAATTGCCATTGTCTATTGCTGGCCCGGCCTCTGCTGCTTGCTGCAAGGAGGTAAATTGCTGGGAGCAGATTTTTTTTTCTTGTGCTAATCAAGCTATGCTGAAAACGAAAATGAAAGTAAAGCAGGCTATTGGCTGTTTGCTGCAACAAGGCAAAATTGCTGGGAGGCAGAGGCAGATTTCTTTTTCTTGTTTTCCTCATCAAAAAAGATAGGTGCGTCTTACAGTCCGGAGTGTCTTATACTCTGAAAAATACGGTAAGTCTAAGTGCTATTGCTATTTCAATCATTCAATGTGCTTCCATAGACTGGGCCATAGACCATTTGATCGGGATGATATAATCTCTCTTGCCTTGAGCGGGAGGTTGGACTAGAAGACCTCTGAAGTCTCTTTCAGCCCTGTGATTCTATGTTCTATGGAAATAACCTCCCACCAGCAAGAATTGCTAAAATGTTTCCGGGTGCATCAGAGTTATATTGGAATTATGGGAAAACCAGAGGTACGTATTTCCATCAATGGCGGACTTGTATAATGGCAAAGAAGTATTGGAGAAGGATTAGGAATTGGATTAAGGAAATTACTAATGTGGATCTCCAATGGAAACCTGAGATATATTTACTAGGTATTCGCCCAGAGGGGTTGAGTAAGAAAAAATGGTATCTGACTCTACATATTTTAGTCGCAGCCAAAATAGCGTTCGCCCAACAGTGGAAAGAAAAAAAGATACCGGCTAGTGCCCAAATTATAAATAAAGTATTAGAATGCGCTGAGGCGGATAGAATGATGTATATGTTGAAAGAAAAAGAGGATTCTGAATTTTTTCAAAGTTGGGACTGTTGGTATCGGTGGTTGAATAAAAGGATTGAGATGAAGTGAGGGCCTAAGTCAATATGAGGAGAGATATATTTATCTAGATTGAAAGATAATTGTATGAAAACCATATTTGGGAATTATTTACTTTATCCTGTGTTGTGGGCATAATTATTTATTAATGAGGGCAGGAATATTATCTGCCGGGATTGACGTGTTTGTATGTTTAGTGTTATGAATGGGGGAGGAAGGGAGGGGAATGTATGGTTTTTGTTGTTATGTATAATCAATGTTTTTGTCTTATGTTGATTTTAACTTGGAAAAAATTAATAAAATTTATTTCTTTTTTTAAAAAAAGAAATAAAGGTTACATTTAAGCAATGATGGCCTCTTTTGGAGCTAGTTCTACACAATGACACCATTTCCTTACAAATTCAAATTCCTCACACTGTATGTATATTCATGTGTGTGCATATGAACCCATTCATGCATGCGCACACACACTCACACACACACACAAAGAGAGAGAGAGAGAGAGAGAGAATATATCTGTGGGCAACACATGGAGTTATCTGGATTCAGTGTTTCTATATTGATTATGTGGGCCCTTGAAAAGCTCCAGGAGAGATGACAAAGATAGCCGTCAGAGGCAGGAAATAAATCCAGCCTGTTTCAATATGCAGTCACTAAAAGAGGCCGAGTCTGGGCAAAGCAAGATAGATGAAGGAATGATTAGCTTGGCGCGACGGCCAAGCTGTCACTGAAACAAATGGAATTTTGCATCCTCAGCAGGGCTGGGGAGCTTTGCATTTTTGGCTCGACTTACCAACGCGCCCTCTTGACCTGTTCAGAGAGCGAGGAGAAAACCCTCTGGGCTTTGCTCTTGATTTGGTCAAAAATTTAAATAGCATTCTTATGGGATAGGAAATAGTGCGCAGGCAAGCCGAACCCGGGGTTATCTGCAAAAGAAAAAAAAAAACAACAGTAATGGCTTGATAGAGGTCTGCCGATTCAGCTAAAAGCTTGAGTAGTTTGTTCTCATTTAGGTTAAGTTTAGGGACAATGATTTGTGGCTGCAAAGTTGCTTTGAGTGTGCTTTGAAATGACCCGAGCGGCTTGTCACTGTCTTACTTTTTTCTAACATGGCCCTTAACTTGCCACTCCATGGTAAACCAAGTTTCTGTTATCTCTAGGACCAGGGGTGGGCTGCTGGGGGTTCGCAGCAACCCACCCCTCTAGCTAAGATTCTTTGCAGTTCGGAGAACCCCCAAATCCTATTCCTGGCTGGTCCTGTCCACCCCTCTCCTCCCAGGAGTCCCCACGTGGCCCGTTATGGATGCAGGTAAGTGCAGGGCACGCATGGAGGCTCGGGGGGGGGGGGGCGAAAAATGGGACTACTGGTGTCAGATAATTATCTGAAACAGTGCCACTGAACCACACTGTCTATACTGGAAGGATGGTTTTGTGTTTATACTTTCCCTCCATTTTGTCTAAGAGACTGAAGGGGGAGTGACTTAGCCACTCTATAAATATGACCCCCTTTACCCACACACACTTGGGGAGACACTTGGAAGACACAGAGAAGACACACAGGAGAAAAGAGAGAAGAAGGGATTATACTCTAGGCCCGTGATGGCGAACCTATGGCACGTGTGCCACAGGTGGCACGTGGAGTCATATTGGTGGGCACGCGAGCATTGGACTACTGTAACACCCTCTACATGGGGCTGCCCTTGGGATGCATCCGGAGGCTCCAGCTAGTCCAGAATGCGGCCGCGCAGGTAATAACGGGGGCCTCTCGATACTCCCGTGTAACACCTCTCCAGCGCGAGCTGCACTGGCTGTCGGTGGCGTTCTGGATTCGTTTCAAGATGCTGGTGCTTATCTATAAAGCCCTTCATGGCTTAGGCCCGGGGTACTTGCAGGACCATCTCCAGCTGCTCTCCCACCGTCCCGTGCGCTCTCACAGAGTGGGCCTCCTCAGGGTGCCTTCAGCCAAACAATGTTGGCTGATGGCCCCCAGGAGGAGAGCGTTCTCTGTGGGAGCCCCGACCCTCTGGAATGATTTGCCTGCCGAGCTCAGGACAGCCCCCGACCTCCTTTCCTTCCGTCGTGAGTTGAAGACGTGGCTCTTTCGTCAACTTAACTGATCCGCTATGGGTGTACATTGTTATAATTTTAAACTGTTTTAATTGGGTTGTTGATTTAAATTTTATTGTGATTTGTATTGGATATTGTTTTTGTAAGCTGCCCTGAGTCCCTCAGGAGAATGGCGGCATATAAATCGCAATAATAAAATAAATAAATAAATAATAAATAAATTGCCCTAGCACAGCTCTGGCACACGCATCTGATTTTTGGGCCTTCTGGGCCCACTGGAAGTTGGCAAATGGGCTGTTTCTGGCCTCCGGAGCGGGGGGGAAGGCCCATTTTTGCCCTCCCCAGGCTCCTAAAAAGCCTCTGGAGCCCAGGAAGGGTGAAAAACGGGACCACCAGAAGTCAACAAATGGGCCGTTTCTGGCCTCCAGAGGCTTTCTTGGAGCCTAGGGAGGGTGAAAAACGGGCCTACCAGGCCCACTGTGCCAGTGTGCCAAAAGTGGGGGGAGCAAGTGTGGGGGGGGTTGCACACGCATGCATGGGGGGACAGGGCGCATTGAATTATGGGTATGGGCACACGTGCACATGACCCCCCCACGCTCCCCACGCTTTTGGCATGTGATGGCAAAAAGGTTAGCCATCACTGCTCTAGGCACATTTACCTCAGAAATAAATAAAGACCAAGATACAATGTTCTGTGATTTAAAATGTAAATAGTTTATTGATTTTAAATAAACAAAGTTTTTCTTGATAAAAGAAATCTGGCTTAATTGTAGCTGCTGGGACATTCCAAGATCTTATTGACCTCTACAACCTAAACTAAAACTTTTCTAACAACCGGAAGTTCAGGAAGGCCGGAAATGGGCTGTTTCTGGCCTCCAGAGGGCCTCCGGAGCCTGGGGAGGCCATTTTCGCCCTCCCAGAGGCTTGACAAAAGCCTCCAGAGCCCGAGGAGGGCAAAAACACCCTCCCTACCATGGTTCAGGAGACTGACTAGGCCACACCCACCATGGCCATGACCATCCAGTAACCGGGTAGAGAACCCCTTGCTAAAATCTTTGAAGCCCACCCCTGTCTAGGACAGTGTTAAATCCAGCCAGCAAGGGGAATTCTGGGAGTTGAAGTCCACATGTTTTTAAGTTGCCAAGGTTGACACCCCTGCTCTAGGACATTTCATAAGCCTTCCCTACAGGTTGGATAAAATCAACTATGGTGGATTTTCTGTGTTTTTTTGCACCTTTTGAAGTAGAAAGCTGTCAGCCAGACAAGTTAGGAATTCTTTGGAAGGTGAATGTTACTCTTTTCTTTCTTTTTTTTTTTTTTTTGGTATATGTTTTATTTGCAGTTTTCTTTTAACAACCAACATATTTTGTGGACAGTGTAATGACTGGGTCAATACCAGAGGTGGGTTTCAGCAGGTTCTGACCAGTTCTGGCGAACCGGTAGCGGAAATTTTGAGTAGTTTGGAGAACCGGTAGTAAAAATTCTGATTGGCCCCACCCGAGTCTCTGCCTCCCGAGTCCCAGCTGATCGGGAGGAAATGGGGATTTTTCAGTAACCTTCCCCTGGAGTGGGGTGGGAATGGAGATTTTACACTATCCTTCTCCTGCCATGCCCACCAAGCCATTCCCACCAAGCCTCGTCATGCCCACCAAGCCACACCCACACAACTGGTAGTAAAAATTTTTGAAACCCACCACTGGTCAATACATTTTTTACACAGTGTTAACAGTAATAATACAATTACATATACATAGTTTTTATCTTCCAATTTCTAACCTTAATATGCTCATTATAATTATCATATATTCTTTTATGTATTAATATATATAATACTATTTTCCAAATTTGTACTTATTTTTCCTCTCCAATTGTTGGGGTTCTTCCAGATTCACCTCTTTATCATTAAACAGTATTATTCTCTCTTTATTATTCTTTATCACTAACTCCAAAAATATATTTAAACATCAATGACATTTCTTCATACAATGTGTTTAGTTGACCCCTGTTAAGTCACCAATATTTTAATATTTTAAGTTCTATTCAAGTTCCACCATGTTTCCAATATCTCAGTTTTCTATAAACACCAATAAAATCAATTATCAATAAAATTTAATTGGTCCTGGGATTATATCTCTAAATCCCCTTCCCTACAGATTAAATAAAATCAACTATGGTGGATTCTTTTTGTTTTCTTGCACCTTTTGAAGGCTTAGGTTTAGTTTTATTTGGATTTATATACCGCCCTTCTCCTGAAGGACTCAGGGCGGTGAACAGCCAAAGATAAAACACATACAATATAAAATTTAAAAACAATTTAAAACATATTAAACAAATTTGGCCCATACTAATTAAAACACCCCCTTTTTAAAAAGCAAATTAAAATTAAGCAATTAAAAAGAGTTAGGCCAGCCCAGCTTGTTGGAATAAAAAAGTCTTGAGGACACAGCGGAAAGTGCGTAAATCTGGGATCCTCCATATCTCCGGGGGAAGCTCGTTCCAAAGGGCAGGTGCCCCACAGAGAAGGCTCTCCCCCTGGGGGCTGCCGATCAACACTGTTTGACCGACGGCACCCTGAGGAGCCCCTCTCTGTGGGAGCGTACTGGCCAGTGAGAGGCTACCGGTGGCAGAAGGCGGTCTCGTAGATACCCAGGTCCTAAGCCATGGAGCGCTCTAAAGGTGGTAACCAATACCTTGAAGCACACCTGGAAGACCACCAGGAGCCAGTGCAGCTCGCACAGGAGAGGTGTTATGGGAGCGCCATGTCGTTCCCATAACCACCCGCGCGGCTGCATTCTGGACCAGTTGGAACCTCCGGGTGCTCCTCAAGGGGAGCCCCATGTAGAGAGCATTACAGTAGTCCAGGCGTGAGGTGACGAGGGCATGAGTGACCGTACATAAGGAGTCCCGATCCAGAAAGGGACACATCTGGCAAATCAGGCGAACCTGATAGAAAGTCCTCCTGGCCACAGCCGTCAGATGTTCTTCTAAAGACAGCCGTGTATCCAGGAGGACACCCAAGTTGCGAACCCTCTCTGTGGGGGCCAACGACTCTCCCCCAATAGTCAGTGATGGCACCAACTGGCTATATCAGGACGCCGGAAACCACAGCCACTCGGTCTTGGACAGGTTGAGCCTGAGTCTGTTTCTCCCCATCCAGATCCGCACGGCCTCCCGGCACCGGGACATCACTTCAAGGGCATCATTGGGGTGACCCGGGGTCGAGATGTACAGCTGAGTGTCATCAGCGTACTGGTGGTACTTCACCCCGAAACCACGGATGAACTCACCCAGCGGCTTCACATAAATGTTGAACAGAAGGGACGACAGGACCAACCCTTGTGGCACCCCACACACAAGGCACCTCAGGGTCGACTTCTGCCCCCCTGCCAACACAGACTGCGACCAGTCAGAGAGAAAGGAGGAGAACCACTGCAACATGGTGCCCCCCACCCCCAACTCTTCCAACCGGCGCAGCATGATACCATAGTCGATGGTATCAAAAGCCGCTGAGAGGTCTAATAGGACCAGGACAGAGGAACAGCCCCTGTCCCGAGCCCTCCAGAGATCATCAGCCAACGCAACCAATGCCGTTTCCGTGCTGTACCCAGGTCAGAAGCCTGACTGGAACGGATCTAGATAAACCGTTTCATACAGGTACTGGGGAAGCTGTCGCACCACCACACTCTCAACAACCTTCGCCACAAAGTAGAAAGCTGTCAGCCAGACAAGGCAGGAATTCTTTGGAAGGTGAGTGTTACTCTTGTTATTGGCAACGAAGGCAATGATGCACTGATAAGCCAAAGGGCTTATATGCACTGGTCAATTGAAGTGGTCAATTTAGCATTGGTCAATAAAGTAGGTTAAAGCTGGATAAAACGAGTAGATCTGTCTGCCAAGCCAAAGCAATGTGCACAGATTATCCAAAATAAATAAAGGTCATAGAGCAAATAGAGCAAAGAGCCTTGGTAGTACAGTGGTCTAAGGCACCCTGTTATTAAGACCAGCTGCCTGCAATTACTGCAGGTTCGAATCTCACCAAGGCTCAGGGTTGACTCAGCCTTCCATCCTTTCTAAGGTAGGTAAATTGAGGACCCAGTTTGTGGAGGCAATAAGCTGACTTTGTATAAATATACAAAAGGATGAAGGCTATTGCTGAGCACATTGTAAGCCGCCCTGAGACTCCGGAGAAGGGCGGCATATAAATCAAATTAAAAAAATTAAAAAAAAAATCTATGAGTAGACATAAACAGTGCCAGCAAGCATGCTAGCAGCACCAAAGGATGTGATGCATTGGTGAAATCCAATTTTTTTTACTACCGGTTCTGTGGGCGTGGCTTGGGGGGGCATGGTGTGGCTTGGGGGGCGTGGCTTGGTGAGCATGGCAGGGGAAGGATACTGCAAAATCTCCATTCCCACCCCACTCCTGGGGGAAGGATAGTGCAAAATCGCCATTCCCACCGCACTCCAGGGGAAGGATACTGCAAAATCCCCATTCCCTCCCCACTCCTGGGGGAAGGATATTGCAAAATTTCGATTCCACCCCACTCCAGGGGAAGGATACTGGAAAATCCCCATTCCCTCCCCACTCCAGGGGAAGGATACTGCAAAATATCCATTACCACCCCACTCTGGGGCCAGTCAGAGGTGGTATTTGCCGGTTCTCCGAACTGCTCAAAATTTCCACTACCGGTTCTCCAGAACCTGTCAGAATCTGCTGGATTTCACCCCTGATGTGATGTATGTAAGAAAGTTGAGTCTCTGGGAAACCTGGGTGGTAATGGCCTGAAACTACAACTTCTCTTTTCTTTTCATTCATGGAGAAAAGGGTAGGATATTCTCCAAAGCACCTGAAGGCAGGACAAGAAGCAACACACGGAAACCAATCAAGGAAAGAAGCAGCCTAGAACTAAGGATACATTTCTTGACAATTAGAACAATTAACCAGTGGAACAACTTGCATCCAGAAGTTGTGAATGCTCCAACACTGGATGTTTTTAAGAAGAGATTGGATAACTATTTGTCTGAAATGATAGCTGGGGGTTGGACGAGAAGACCTCCAAGGTCCCTTCCAACTCTGTTCTTCTCTTCTCTTCTCTTCTCTTCTCTTCTCTTCTCTTCTCTTCTCTTCTCTTCTCTTCTCTTCTCTT
This sequence comes from Pituophis catenifer annectens, assembly GCF_029215685.1. Classification (NCBI taxonomy): domain Eukaryota; kingdom Metazoa; phylum Chordata; class Lepidosauria; order Squamata; family Colubridae; genus Pituophis; species Pituophis catenifer. Next base: position 284,024,805 of record NW_027256882.1, on the reverse strand, counting down.
CTCTTCTCTTCTCTTCTCTTCTCTTCTCTTCTCTTCTCTTCTCTCCTCTCCTCTCCTCTCCTCTCCTCTCCTCTCCTCTCCTCTCCTCTCCTCTCCTCTCTTTTCCATTCCATTCCATTCCATTCCATTCCATTCTCCTACCCTACCCTACCCTACCCTACCCTACCCTACCCTACCCTACCCTACCCTATCCCATCCCATCCCATCCTATCCTATCCTATCCTATCCTGGCATAGTCAGCTGAAAACCACCTCTTTAAGGTTCCTTTTTCTTTTTTTCTTTTTGAAGAAAAATGGAAAAGTCTAAGGATTTTTATTCTGGGTACATTTGGAAAAGAACCAATCCATTATGATGGTAGCAGGGGGAGATTACGTATTATATTTTACATGGATTTTATTCCTCGGATTGCTAAGAAGCATTTTAAGCTGTCTTAGTTATCCCTGCCCTACTCCCTATTGCAGCTACAATTCTTTTTTTTTTTTTTTAATGCATGCCGGCTTGTGAGCCATTTTGCCCCAAAAAAGTCACTTAAAAAAAAAGTCTAATGAAACTAAAAAACAAAACCCAAAAGTAATTGCAGTCAAATAACCTGAGCCTCTAAATTGTGGAAATTTCCTGCCTTGGAAAAAAACCAAGAAAAGAAGATGGACGGGAAAGTATTAAATTGCTTCCTCCTTAATGTCACTTGATACATATATGTAAGTCCCATTAACTCTAATTGGAAAGAGAAGATGGGAAGTGTCTGCCCTGGTGGATTTATCTAACGGATCCAGTTTTCTGATTTTCTTTCTGGTTTATGTGAGCAGCAAGTTTATCAACAGGGACTTGGCAAGAACTACTAATGAAGCAGCAGGTGAAGAAGGGAAAACAAATAAGAGCAAACCTCCCCAAAGGACATTGCAACTTGGACAGGCTGATCCTGTCTCGTCTGGTTACTCCCCCACAAATCTTTCAGATGGTGGTTTCTTTGATTATGACCTACGGTCCCAGATTACCTGCCCACTTTCTTCCTTTGGTGAGAACTAGATTTGACTTGTTGCTAAAATACACTTTTTGTGTATGTGTGTATGAATTTTTGTGTGTGTGTATGAATCTGATGTGGTGGCTCAGTGGCTAAGACGCTGAGCTTGTCCATCAAAAGGTCGGTAGTTCAGCGGTTCGAATCCTTAGTGTCACGTAACAGAGTGAGCTCCCGTTACTTGTCCCAGCTTCTGCCAACCTAGCAGTTCGAAAGCAGGTAAAAAATGCAAGTAGAAAAATAGGAACCACCTTTGGTGGGAAGGTAACAGCGTTCTGTGCGCCTTTGGTGTTGAGTCATGCTGGCCACATGACTATGGAGACGTCTTCGGACAGCACTGGCTCTCCGGCTTTGATACGGAGATAAACACCGCCCCCTAGAGTCGGGAACGACTGGCACATATGTGCGAGGGGAACCTTTACTTTTACCTTATGAATCTGAGAGGATGTAGTATAAGGAAGGATCATGAAGATCAACATAAGCCACGGGCCTGGTGGCTCAGCAGACTGATAGCCTTGTGATTAACACCAGCTGTTTGCAATTTCTGTAAGTTCAAATCTCACCAGGCTCAAGGTTGACTCAGCCTTCCATCCTTTCTAAGGTAGGTAAATTGAGGACCCAGTTTGTGGGGGCAATAAGCTGACTTTGTATAAATATATAAAAGTATGAAGGCTATTGCTTAACGCATTGTAAGCCGCCCTGAGTCTCCGGAGAAGGGCGGCATATAAATCAAATTAAAAAAAAAAAAGCTTATTGGCTTCATTCTTTTAAGTATCCTGAGAGTGCTATAAGAAGAGACAGATTACTATACAATTTGGAACAAATGGTAGGAATGGCTTGAGAGCAGAAATAAAGAACAACAGAAATAGGGGAGAAGATAAAATGAAAAATATGTATGTAACAAATATATATATCTGGCAGCCAGCAAAGGGTCTGCTGACTGCCAGAAAGAGAGAGAGAGAGAGAAAAAAAAGCCCAGAAACTAGTGAATTGTGATTTCACTGAACTAGGGTTGCATAATATCTTGGTTTACGTAGGTGGAACCTGGCTAGAGAGAAATACACATAAAACCTACGAAAAAGAAACACACACACACACACACACACACACACACACACACACACACACACACACACATATTAGCTAATTGTCTTAAGGGGAAAAAATTAAGCATTAATGGTTTTTTTAGGAATCTGAAACAAATATATAGAAATGTATAAAATTAAGGCTACTAGGATTAGCAAATACATTGTAATCAATCAAAAAGGGGACAATGAAGAAAATGAAACAATATGAGAGACATAGGAGGGAAAGTCACAGTGGAAAGCAGACCAGGAAGAAACACTTGTTAAAAAGAGGATATATTTATATGTTGTATGTTATGTGTTTGTCATAATGTGTAGTAATAAAACAATAAAACTTTTTTTTTTTTAAAAAGAGAGTGCTATTTTTTTGGTAGCAGGTTAGAATATGTATTTGACGGATGCTTTTGTTTACAAGGGGAAACTTCTAAACTAGTTCAGGATTTTGAACTTGTCAGATGTAAATGCCTTATTCTCTATTGTGTAAATAATGTATATATGGGATATCAGGGGTTAACTTATTCTTTGGATTTTAATGTATTCATAATTTACCACTCCTATTCCTGGCTCCACCCCTTGTATATATAAGGAGCCACCCTCACCATTTTCTTTGCTTCTATCTTGAATATTCAGCGAATATAGAATGCCTATTATGATTAAAGAGAAATATATTTAAATCTCTAATTCTTATTATCTTTATTGAGTCTGATCCTGAAAATATTGCAACAAGCTGGTAGCAGAGGATGGTTAATTGACTCAATAAATAATTAAAAATGTCTAAGAAAGATAGGCCCAACACCAGGGCCTACAGCAAGGAAACAGAAACTGAACAAGAGATGATCAACGAATCCACTAACGCGATTTCGAGAGAATCCGAAGAATACACCACTGAAGAAGAAGAACTGATAAATGAAAATAATGACCAGGAAGAAATCGAAATAGAAAATAACGAACTCAGGTCAGAGATATTGAAGATACTAAAAAGCCAAAAGAACGATGAAAGCCTCATCGCGAACCTCCAAGAAATGCTGAAGAACAACGGAGCAGCGAGAGAGAAAAACGTTGTTAAAGAAAAACCCAAAGATCAAAAAACTGTGAGTGAAATAACTACTGAGAAAGTCGTTGTGAAAAAGAAAAGATGTGATCCCGCGCGAAATTTTGAATGGCAGCCATCTTGGTTTCAACGAACTTCAAAAGAGAGTGAAGCAGAGCCAATCAAAACGCTCAGTTCAAAATTTCTGGCGCGAAAAACGCTATCAGACGACGAAAGTGAAAAAGAAGACTCAAACTCTTCAGAAGAACCAGAATCAGAAAGTGAAGACGATTTAACAAAGTCTCAAGTAAAGTCAGCAATGAAAACGCTTTTTGCTGCTTTTGGGCCAAGACTGAAAATTTCCAAAGCACCAACGAAGAAGCAAGAGATCAAACCGACAACTCGAGACCTGCACGCTCCCATCCTGACTTCGAAGGCGACGACACCTGAGCCCAGAGAGCCATGCCGATTCCGTCCTACACCGCAGACCGGATCAAGTGCCAACGCACACGAAAGAAAGAGAAGAGCTGTCGCCACCACCAGAACCCCTAAAACCGAGCCAGAGACCGACTCATCGGAAGAGGAGCGGAACGAGAGAGCTGAGATGGAGAGAACCTTCCACGACGACGCCAAGGAAGAAATGAGCAACGCGCATGTGCAAAGCTACGTAAACGGCCCCGAAAGACTTGAACTGGCCAGAGAACCGCGCAGACTCGTTGCGAGCATCCCCATGCCGTTCTGTAATTTCCTGCACTTGCGAGACCACGGACTGCCTCAGGTTGTAAGTAATGGACAAAATAATGTGGGGAACTTACCCAGTGACTTCCCAAAACTTAGAGTTGATGGCATTAATTTACAAGAGTGGTATCAACAGCTTCAGGTTGTCTTTATGAAAGAAAATTTATTATTCTTTATAACTAATCCTCCAAGAAGACCTTGGACTTTAAAAATAGATTGTTTACATCATAGAGCGTTTTTCATAATAATATCTAGCGTGTCTCCTGCAATGTATCATAGCATCAAATCAAACCTAACTGTGTCAGAAATAATTCAATGCATGTTTAATCTATTTCACAGCGATAGCGTAGCTACAACTACAAGAATGTCTAAGGATTTCTTTTCTTCTAGAGTGAAACCAGGGGTTTCTATAAGTGAGCATTTGATATCTCTAAACAAAATAAGAGCTGAGCTGCAATTGAGGGGGGAAGTGATTTCAGATCAAACAATGAAAAGTGTTATTATCAATTCACTTGATCCATCATGGGATAGCTTTATGTCACACTTAGATACTATTAATTTAGGATATTTAACCATAGAAAGTCTATCTAACAAATTGATAGCAGAAGACAATTCAAGAAAAAATCGTTCCAGTAATCAAACTGAACACAAATCTTTTAGGAAAGTAGCTTTCCAAGAAAAATATAATGAAGCCTTTAGATGCCACAATTGTGGGTCCAGGGAACACAGTAGAAGAGACTGTCCCAAAGTCTCAAGGGAGAGACATAGGCCAGAATATAGGAGCAAATACAATTATAGACAGTCTTCCACAGATAGACACAAATATAGAAGCCCACCAAATTACAGAGAAAGTAGAGGGGGTAGAGAAAATTCAAAAGAGAGAAAATCTGGGTCACTAAATGGACTAAACAAACAAGAAAGCACCAAAACACAACAAAATGAGAACAATAATTGGCTTATTGATTCTGGTGCAACCAATCACACCACTAACAACAAAAGTATATTATCTTCATTTACAGAAGATAAGTTTGTGATAAAGGTAGCTAATCAAGAAAAGGTTCAAGTATTAGGCAGAGGAAATGTGACCTTGCCTGGTTTAGGTAAAATAGAGGGGGTATTATTAATCCCAGAAATACCTCATAACATACTAAGTGCTATAAAACTAAGCAGAGATTCTGACATCAATATAGTTTTCTCTAAGGGGAAAGCAACTTTAGAGAAGGACAAAACAAATATAGGCACTGTGATGATAAAAGGAGGTCTACCCTATCTGATAACAAAAGAAAGATGGTTACATAACATTGATTCAAATATGGAAGATTGTATTGAAGTAGATGATGAAAATGTTAGTAACAGTGACAATGATGAATGTAAAATACCTCATGATCCCAAAAATACACACAATGAGAAGAAACCAAAAATAGGTAAACCAATTCATGATGAGTGTGCTCACATCTTACATAGGAAGTTAGGACATGCAAGCTTTCCCGTAGTTCAAAAAATGACTGAACACGCAGAAGGTGTCAAAATAAAAAATTGTGAAAATTATTTGGAATGCTCAGTATGTAAATCCACCAAACTAAAAACCAGTCCCAGACCAAAAAAATCTAACAGATCAACTAACAATATTTTTGACTTAGTACATATGGACTTAGTTGGTCCATTAACTCCATCAATTACCTATAGAAAACGTTACTTTCTAACAATAGTGGATGATTATAGTCGCTATGGTTTTGTTTACACATTAAAGCACAAGGATGAAACCTTTCAGAAATTTAAGGAATTCTACAAACGCATAGAAACACAACATAATATCAGAATAAAACAAATTATGACAGATAGGGGATGTGAATTCATGTCTAAAGAATTCTCCCAATGGTTAAAGGATAGGGGAATGCTACATTTCACGTCCAATCCATTTTCTGCGTTTCAAAACGGGATTGCAGAGAGAAAGAATTCCACACTACAAACCATGATTAGATGCACATTAGAGGATGCTGGTTTAGGCAAACAATTCTGGTCAGAAGCCCTACATTATTCAAATTACACTCAAAATAGAACCTGGTCCAGCATTGTGAATAAGACACCGTATGAGGTGATGTACAATAGGAAACCTAAATTAGCACACATGCACATATTTGGAGTCACTGCAGATGTGCACATACCTAAGCAGTTGAGGAGAAAAGGAGAAAACGTATCCAGAAGATTAAGATTTATGGGATATGAAACTGGAACCAAAGGGTACAGATTCATTGATAATAATAACAAATTTATAGTCTCCAGAACAGCTGTGTTCCATGAGCAGGCCAATTGGTCTAAATTGCACCTTAATGAGATATTTCCAAATAAATGCAAAGATGCGATATCTTGCGAGGAAGGGACAATAGAAAATCAAAACATTAACAAAAATAAGAACAAAACCAAAACTTGGACAAATAGTCAGCATAAAATAAAGACAGACACATTAACAAAAAAGGAAGCTAGATATTTGCATGACAACCATAGCAAACCTGAAAGAACTATTAGAAACAATAGAAATCAAATACCAAGTAAATACAAAGATTACATAATGCATATGAATGGAGAACAAATAACACCTAATACATATGAGGAAGTATTAAAACTCCCTCGTGAAGAAAGAGAAAAATGGGAACTAGCTATGAGAAAAGAGATGGAAAGTTTACAAGGATTAAATGTATTCACTCCTGCGATCGCACCTAAGGATAAGACAATTATAGGTACCAGGTGGATTTATAAAATTAAGAACCTAGAAGGAGGCAATACTTTATACAAGGCTAGACTAGTTGCACAAGGTTATGCACAAAAATATCCAGAAGACTATACTGACACATACTCCCCCACGGTGAGGACAGAGAGTGTTAAAACAGCTCTAGTAGTAGCATCTGCACTCAATCTGGACGTATTTCAATATGACATACAGACTGCGTATTTACACGCAAAACTAGATAAGGAAATATATGTAAGAGCACCACACAGTCAATACACTAATAAGAATGAAATTTGGTTATTAAACAAGAGTCTATACGGATTAAAGCAATCTGGCAAAAGATGGTACGATTGCTTGGTAAAAGTACTAAAGACCATGGATTTCAACGCTACCACTGCTGATAACTGTTTCTTTGTAAAAAAGAGTGATGATCACATTGAATTTGTATTAATTTATGTGGATGATATTTTATATATAGGAAAACATAAAGAGAGCAGAGAAATCTTTGTAAATAAGTTAAACGAACATTTCTCGTTGAAATCTCTAGGTAAAGTGAATAAATACCTTGGTGTACAAATTAACAAAACTAGAAGAGGATTCAAACTTACTCAGAAAGATAAGATCATTGAACTTCTAAACAAATGTAATTTAAACAATGCCAAAACCTGTGACACTCCTATGCAAACTGATTTCCTTAGAAACACTGATGAGTCTTCCCCTGAATTTAAAGATAATACATTTTACAGATCAGTTATAGGCTCACTCCTTTATATATCTAATTGGACCAGACCAGATATTGCATTACCTCTCAATTTATTGTCAAGATATGTTAGCAAACCAACCATGTATCATTGGGAAGCTGTCAAAAGAATTCTAAGATATCTGAAAAGTACATTAGATTTTTGTTTAGTATTAGAACCTAATAATGACAAAGAACCAAAAATTACCTGTTATGCAGATGCAGATTGGGCTGGTGATACATCATGCAGAAAGAGTACTTCTGGTTATATTTTTCTATTGAATGATTGTCCAGTTTACTGGTACACTGGTAAACAAGAACTGGTAGCCACTTCAACCACAGAAGCGGAATATGTTTGTTTATCCAAAGCTGCAAATAACCTTGTATGGTTCAATGACTTGATCTCAGATGTTTGGAAAAAACCTACATTACCTTTTGTTGTGCATGAAGATAATAAAGCAGCCATTGAAATATCCAGATCCGATGCCATTGGACAAAGATCCAGGCATATTGATATAAAATTTAAGCACGTGAGACAATTATCTCAAGATGGATTCATCAAAGCAATACATTGTGATACTTCTGAACAATTAGCTGACATATTAACGAAGCCTTTACCTTCTAAACAGCACAAATATTTAACTTCTAAATTGTATGTATTATATTGTCCTGAATCTGAATGTAATTGGTGTTGTATAGCGAACCGGCATTTAGAGGGGGATTTGTCAGATGTAAATGCCTTATTCTCTATTGTGTAAATAATGTATATATGGGATATCAGGGGTTAACTTATTCTTTGGATTTTAATGTATTCATAATTTACCACTCCTATTCCTGGCTCCACCCCTTGTATATATAAGGAGCCACCCTCACCATTTTCTTTGCTTCTATCTTGAATATTCAGCGAATATAGAATGCCTATTATGATTAAAGAGAAATATATTTAAATCTCTAATTCTTATTATCTTTATTGAGTCTGATCCTGAAAATATTGCAACAGAACTGAGGTCTTTTAATTAAGAAGCAGTACAGGGGTGGTATTCGCTTACCTTCGTTACTGGTTTGTAAAGGTGAGCGCGTGCGCATGCACAGGGCCTTCTGTACATGAGCAGAACATCCAAAACATGGATAAATGGGACGTGATTACATCCAGGCGGGTGGGCGGAGCCTCCTGCACAGGGTGAAATGTAAATCTGTTACTACCAGTTCTGTGGGCGTGGCTTGGTGGTGGTGGTGTAATGTGACTGGGTGGGCGTGGCCAACTTTTTTTTTTTAACTTTTCAAAGCATTTTTTCTAATGCTTTGAAAAGCCTCTCTGCCGATCAGGGAACTCAGCTGGGATCGTCAGAGACTTTTCAAAGCATTTTTTTTTACCACCCCTTCGGCCAAGAGGTTGCAGAAAAAAATGCTTTGAAAAGCCTCTGATGATCCCAGCTGAGCCACGTGATCATCAGAGTCTTTTTTTTTTACTTTTAAAAACATTTTTTCATCAGAAGAGGTTGTAGAAAAAATGCTTTTAAACGTAAAAAAAAAAAAAGCCTCTGATGATCGTGCGGCTCAGCTGAGCATGGTGGGGGGGGCACAGGGATTTTTGCTACCGGTTCTCCGAACCACCTGCCGCCATCGCTACCGGATCAGGCGATCCGGTCTGAACCGGGAGCATTTCACCCCTGCTCCCACAGCCACCACTACCGGTTCGCCAGAAACGGATAGAACCAGCTGAATAACACCACTGAAGCGGTACCTGTCTAACCTATAGAAACTCCCTAGAACCCTTAATCTCGTGGGAACAAAGTCAGTGAAAGTTTTCCAAAGAGAAGGCTGCTGTTACTTACATTTTCGGAATATTGTTATTAGATACAGATTAGATACAGATTAACAGAGTTGGAAGGGACCTTGTACGTCACCTGGTCCAACCCTCCACCCCCAAGCAGACACCCCACCATTTCTGACAGATGGCAGTCCAGTCTCTTCTTGAAAGCTTCCAGTGATGAAGCTCCCACAACTTCTGAAGGCAACTTCTGTTCCACTGGTTAATTGTCCTCACAATCAGAAAAATCCTCCTTATTTCCAGGTTGAATCTCTCCTTGATCAGTTTCCATCCATTATTCCTTGTCTGGCCTTCAGGTACCTTGGAAAATAGCTTGAGCCCTTCCTCTCTGTGGCAGCCCCTCAACTATTGGAAAACTACTCTCATGTCTCCCCTGGTCCTTCTCTTCACTAGACTAGCCATGCCCAGTTCCTGCAACCATTCACTGTATGTTTTAGCCTCCACTCCCCTCATCATCTTGGTTGCTTGGTTTTTTATAGTGTTGTGACCAAAACTGGCTGCAGTATTCTAGGTGTGGTTTTACTAGGGCTTTATAGAGTGGTATGAATAGAACAGAACAGAACAGAACAGAACAGAACAGAATAGAATTCTTTATTGGCCAAGTGTGATTGGACACACAAGGAATTTGTTTTGGTGCATATGCTCTCAGTGTACATAAAAGAAAAGATACATTCATCAAGAATCCTAAGGTACAACACTTAATGATAGTCATAGGGAACAAATAAGCAATCAAATCATATTAGGAAACAGTCAATATAATAATAATAATAATAATAATAATAATAATAATAATAATAATAATAATAATAATAATAATAATAATAATAATAATAATAATAATAATTTTATTTCTATACCGCCCTTCTCCCGGAGGACTCAGGGCGGTGTACAGCCTAATTAAAAACTGAATATAAATCGTAAGGATACCAGCAACAAGGTTACCTCACTTGATCTTGATTGTATCCCTCTGTTAATGCAATTTAGGATTGCGCTGGTTTTTTTTGGCTGCTGCTGCACACTGCTGGCTCATATTTAGCTGGTTGTCCACTAAAACTCCAAGATCCCTCTCACAGTTACTGCTATTAAGCCTGGTTTCACCCAGTTTATATGTGTAGTTTTGGTTTTTCTTACCTAAGTGTAGGACTTTACTTTTCTCTACATTGAATTTCATTTTGTTAGATAGGGCCCAGCAGTGCCAGATGCCTGTGTTTTTCCAAGGGGACACAGCATTCTCTCCAACTTCCAATGAATTTTGAATCTGAAAATAGGAAGCAGAACTGAAACAGATCTGGGAAGACTGGAGAATCTGCTGCAACTGGTTAAGCTTTAAGAGCTGGTTTGGAGCCTCCTTCTTTGCCCATAGGGAAAGCTCTCGAATCTCCTGTGGGATGGAAATTCTAGGGTGTAAGATCTGTCTTTGAGAGATGGCCTTCTGCTACCAAGTTCTTGTCTACTGAATCTTAGCCTGCTGTGGCTCCTGACAGTTTCTGAACAGACCTAATACGAGACGGCATCAGATGTAGTTTTGTGGAAGCTCACTCTATAGACAGCATTGGATAGTTTTTGAGGCCTCCTATAGTTTTCAGTTCTTCCATCTCGTAGAAGAATGGGCTGCTGTGGAAAATTGCAAGCACCTGTACTGCTTTCTTCCCCTTCTAGCCGAACCTTCTTCCCAGCATCAGAAGAATGGCAGAGTTCCCAGTACAGCTGCAACTTTGAAGTTGCTGGTGTGAGAGGAGAAGAAAAGAGACGTGTGTTTTGGAAGCTCTGTGGCCGCCAGCAAAGGGAAGAAAGCACCTGAACAAAAGAAGGTGTTTTCCCTTCAAAAGGAAGTGAATTGTTGAGAGGGGAAAAATATAGAGGAAAAAAGGCAAGGAAAAAGTACATGAAAACTTGCAAACACTCTATATTCTGACCAGTAGCCGAGAAGAAAAAAAGCAAAAGATATTCCAAAGAGAGGAATTAAGGCAGAATGGTATTTGTAAGCAGAAAACATTGTTATGTACAGGTAGTCCTTGATTTACGACTGTAATAGAGCCCCAAATTATGTCATTAAGTGAGACCACACATGACCAACCTGATTGTACAATATTTTTTTTGTAGCAACCATGAAATGATTCCATTGTCTGGAAGGGACAAAAACCAAAAGTAAATAGTGGTTTCTGACAAAAAAACATGTCATTATTAGGTGACAGTAGGATGTTGCAAACAGCTGTAAACGAGGGCCAGATGTTGAATATCCAAATTGTAATTGTGTTGGGGGGGTTGGGCTGTTCAGTCATTTGAACTTCCAATCTGGTTCATAAATATCTTTTATTGGGGTCTGTCATAACTTTAAAGAGTCACTAAGCGACCGATTATAAAGCAAGGACTACCTGTAATATTACTGCAAAGTGTAGTATCGTAAGAGTAATAGACAATAGACATTGACTATAACAGAATAACAAGTTGGAAGGAACCTTGGAAGTCTTCTAGTCCAACCCCCTGCTCATGCCCTATACCATTTCAGACAAATTATTGTCCAATCTCTTCTTAAAAACCTCCAGTGATGGAGCACCCATAACTTCTGAAGGCAAGCTGTTCCACTGATTAATTGTTCTCACTGCCAGGAAATTTCTCCTTATTTTTAAATTGGTTTTCTCCTTGATTAGTTTTCATCCATTGCTTCTTGTCCTGCCTTTTGGTGCTTTGGAGAATGGATTGACCCCCTCTTCCTTGTGGCAGCCCCTCAAATATTAGACTAGTAAGATAAATGCTAATAAAATAATAAAAGACTAATAGTTAATTGTAATAGTTATAGTAATTGGTGTAGTAATATAGAAATAATAGCAATAGAATAGAGGATAGATGAAATAGGAACCACTGACATATAGATTTGTAAGATTCAGAGTTCACTTTTGTATCTTTTTTTTTAAAAAAATAAAACATCTCTTTAACGCTTATTGGGAGATATAAAACACCACCTGTCTAAAATCCAGTGCTTTTGTAGCTCTTTTGAGTCTTAGTCTATTTAATAATTGGGTACAAAGCAGGGGTGAAATCCTGACAGGAAATCCTGACAGTGGAAATTTTGAGCAGTTCAGAGAACCGGTAGTGGAAATCTTGAGTAGTTTGAAGAACCAGCAAATACCACCTCTGGCTGGCCTAAGAGTGGGATGGGAATGGAGATTTTGCAATATCCTTCCCCTGGAGTGGGATGGGAATGGAGATTTTGCAATATCGCTCTCCTGCTATGCCCACCAAGCCACACCAACAGAACCGGTAGTAAAAAAAATTGGATTTCGCTACTGGTACAAAGGATCCTGTGACAATCCTAAAACAGATAATGGCAATATTTTGACTATAACGTTTTAACTTCTACCCTCAAAACGACGCTACAGGGCACTGCACACCAGAACAACTAGACACAAGGACAGTTTTTTCCCAAATGCCATCACTGCTAAACAACTAATTCCCACAACACTGCCAAACTATTTACTAAGACTGTATTGCTATTATTCTCATCCTTCCTATTACCAATCTCTTCCCACTTATGGCTATAATCTTGTTGCTTGTATCTTTACAATTTATATTGTTTTATTTTGTTTCCTAGTATGATTTGATTGCTTATTTAGTATTCTATGACTATCACTAAGTGTTGTATCTTATGATTCTTGATGAATGTATTTTTTAATGTACACTGAGAGCATACGCACCAAAGACAAATTCCTTGTGTGTCCAATCGCACATGGCCAGTAAAGAATCCTATCCTATCCTATCCTATCCTATCCTATCCTATCCTATCCTATCCTATCCTATCCTATCCTATCCTATCCTATCCTAATACCTTGGGGATATCGTTGGACTTTGCAAATGTGTGATTTGTAGATCAGAAAAGTCCATGGTAGTATTTTAAAATGTTTATAAATTGTGTGTATTTTATATTTTTTTGCTTTTAACATTATTGTTTAGTTTCCACTCTTCTTATGCTGGTTTGTGACCGTAATAAAGATTCGATTGAATGTTATAGAAGAAGCATAGTAAAATCAAGCAGGAAAGCAGGAATCTCTAATATGGAATTTGTCAAAACCTGTAATTTACTGTTTTTCTTTCCTTAGTATTGATGATCTGGAGAAAAAAAAAAGCTCTCAAAACTGTTTTACTACATTGATGTATGAAATATCACTTGGTTGGTAAATCGATGTGTTATATTGAGAAGTCTGTCATTTGCTGATGACATAATATTAATAATACCACGCCATTCAGGTTTCCATATATTAAAGTATATTTTCAGGCACTTTCAGCTGAATTATCACGACGCTTGTCAATCTCACTTGAGACTTGTTCCCAATTCTTCAGCCTTATGATCGTTTTTAAGTGCCATTTCAGGCAAAAGGCAGGATGAAATCGATCCTTATCCAACCTTAAATTGATGCAGGGCAAAGACATTGATTCAATGCCTATTGTTAGCTGCCAGCCTTGTTAGTGAAAAATATTGGAAAAGTAAACTGCATTTTTGTTTGATCAGTAAGAATAAGCGAGAACCAGTAGTTAAATTGCTGGATAGCTCTGCCCCTCCCCTCCCCACCCCTTCCAGGAGTCCCCACATGGCTCATTTGGGCTCCCAGGTAAGTGCAGGGAGGCCTCCTAGGCAATGGTGGATCCTCCCGGTTTGGCCCGGTTCTCCCGAGCTGATAGTGGGGACGATATGATGTCACCGAACTGGTTCTGCTCCCCCACCCCTCCGCGTCCCCCCCTGCGCCCCCCACCCCCCCCGCATTATCCTTACCTTTTATTTGGCCCCACCCTCAATCTATTGCTGCCTCCTGAGTCCCAGCTGCTGGCTAGAGGGAAAAAAACTGTTTAAACTCTTGCCGCGGAGCTTCAAAGGGCCGCTCTACAGCTGATCAGTGTTAAAAGAAAACAAATGAGTAGACCAGTGCCTGCAAAAATACATGAGTAGATCAGTGCCTGCAAAAATAAATACATGAGTAGACTAGTGCCTGCAAAAAATAAATGGGTAGATGGGTACAGCTCTGCAAGCAGTTAAAAGCCTGGTAGACCAGTACCTCTGCTAAATCCTAAAGAATTGTCACATGACCATCAAGCCACGCCCACAAAATAAGTCATGCCCACAGAACCGATAGTAAAAAATTTTAGAACCCACCCCTGCTCCTAGGGCCAAAACAGGATGCGGGGTGTGTGCGGTGCCCCCCCCCCCCCGCAGCCCATTTTCATTCCCAGATGGCTGCAGGAAGGCCTACTAGGCCCAAAATGGGGCGCATGGGTAAGGTGACCAGACGTCCCGCTTTTGGCGGGACAGTCCCGCTTTTGAGCAATTTGTCCCGCGTCCCGCGGCGTTTCAAAAAAGTCCCGATTTTTCTTGAGCCCCAGCTGATGGCTAAAAGAAAAAAAAACTGTTTAAACTCTTGCCTGGGGCTTCAAAGGGCCGCCCTACAGGCAATCAGTGTAAAGCAGTTTTTTTTTCCCCTAGCTAAGCTTCAGAAACGAAAACGAAACCGAAACCAGGGTCTTTGGTGCAGCGTGACAAAATGAGGCAGAGAGAGATTTATTTTTATTTTTATTTTTCCTCCCCAAAAAAGGTAGGTGAAAAACTGCAAACAATGGGAAATTTAGGAGGAGAGTTCAAGATTTTAAAACACAAAGGAAAAAAAGCTGTATTTAACTAGGGAATTGTAATAATTGAGATACTATTAATTGTATATTGTGTTGAAAGCAGAAATGGTTAAGTTGTGGTTCGGAGGAATATATGGGAGAAATTATTTGGTTTATTATTATTGGTAAATATAATTAATTGATTTGTAAGAAATTGGATTGCATGGAAATAATTGGAATATTCATGTTCATATTGATTAATATACAAAAAAGATAGTTTTATAACTAATTGATTTATATTAAAATGTTGAATTTGTATTAAACAACTGTATTACATAATTACATAATTAAACAATGTGAGGATGGATATAAAAATAGATGACAATGGGAAGGGGTATAATATAGAATAGAAGGGAAAATTTGAATTTGATTAAGATTAGAGATGAGGATGATGGGTAATATTGGTTTTTTTAAAAAATAGATGAGGAATAAATATGGCAAAAAGGAAATATAGAAATTGTAAATTTAATTGAAATGACTAAACGCTGTTTAAATTTGTGAACCAGCCAAATATTCTGTTCAAAGAAAATACATTGTATGTTTGTATGTGTGTTTCTAATTATTGCTATTTATTCATATTTGTTCTCTTTTATTCTTTAAAGTTTAACAATTCATTCTTTATCTTAATATCTTTATATTTGCTTGGGGTTGGCTTTCTTCCCTTTCATCTTTTTTATTGTACAGCAATCTTTCTCCTCAAACCTACCACCTCTCTCTTTTCTTTCCTTCTTACTTTCTCTTCCCCCCACCCTCTTTTTCTCCTCCCTACTTCCTCTTTCTTTCTCCTTCTCCTCCTCTCTTCCTCCCTCTCTTACCCTCACTCCTACTCTAATTTCCATTCCTTCATCCCTCTCTATTGCTGTAATCCTTTAATGCATATGGACTACTCAGAGGGCTGAAAAAGTTATTTTTGACTGGTCCTCACACTTTTGACCAGTCCTCGAACTTACGACTGTCCTCACATTTTACATTTTTGCCCTATCTTGTCACCATGTTGAAGAGAAGCAGTTGTGAAATGAGTGACATGGTTGTTAAGAATGCTGCACGGGCATAAATGTGAGGATGGTCATAAGTGTGAGGACCAGTCAAAAGTGCGAGGACCTGTCAGAAATGACTTTTTTCAGCCCTCTGGTTAGTCCTTTTGTGCATATGGACTACTCAGAGGGCTGAAAAAGTTATTTTTGACTGGTCCTCACACTTTTGACCAGTCCTCGAACTTACGACTGTCCTCACATTTTACATTTTTGCCCTATCTTGTCACCTTGTTGAAGAGAAGCAGTTGTGAAATGAGTGACATGGTTGTTAAGAATGCTGCACGGGCATAAATGTGAGGATGGTCATAAGTGTGAGGACCAGTCAAAAGTGTGAGGACCTGTCAGAAATGACTTTTCAGCCCTCTGAGTAGTCCCTATACACATAGCCATGGCCACCCGGTCACATGACCAGGTAGCCACGCCCACCCAGTCACATGGCCTCCAAGCCACGCCCACACAATAAGCCACGCCCACAATGGTGTCCTTCTTACCAGTGTTAAAATCTGTTCACCTTACCCTATAGACATAGCCATGGCCACCCGGTCACATGACCAGCTAGCCACGCCCACCCAGTCACATGACCAGCTAGCCACGCCCACAAAATAAGCCACACCCACAATGTCCCTCTTTACCAATGTTAAAATCTGGTCACCTTACGCATGGGGGAGGGCAGCGTCCCCCCCCCGGTGGCCTGTTTTTGCTCCCAGGGGGCTACAGGAGACTGAGTGCTGCCTGTCACACCTCTTGGCCACACCCACCATGGCCACGCCCACCCAGCTGGTCATTAGGGCAGAGAACCGGTTGTTAAATTATTTGAAACCCACCACTGTCTACGGGTCGCCAGGTGGATCAAAACTCTGCGTTTAAAGTTCTACTATGCCACCGGAACGCTTGTTTCCTGCGGTTTGCTGAGGCAGTTACCATTAACCGTTTGAAGCCTCCCCCCCTTATGTGTGTAGAGATGGCTTTATGTCAATCTACATCTCCCATGGGCATAAGGCTTGCCATTAGTTGCTTTCCTGCATGCGTTATAGGCTTAATTAATTAATGCTCTTGCTAGATCTTAATATTTGAGTCTGATTTTAACCATGTTATTGTAATGTAGGGAGTGACGAGTCAATATGAAATGCTTGCATCTACCTGTTGTGGTCTGTCAGCCACCGGCCCCTCCAGTAGTCGAATCAGAGGAGGAGGAGGAGGCGTGGGAGTCATGGTCAGCATCAAGGCAACCTGAGAGCTCCGAGGGGGAAGAGGGAATGGAGCTGGCAGAGAGAGAGACAGAGGTGGAGCCTGGACCATCCGTCAGCCCTCAGATGGAGAGTCAACAGCCCCCAGGTCTGGAGATGGCTGATGAAGAAGAGGAGGAACAGCTGGGTCCAGTGCCTGACACACAGATGCACAGAAAGCAGAGGAGAGGAGAGAAGTGGAAATCCATGGACCGATCCTAGGGAAGGAACAGCCACCGCTGCTAGCAAGGCTTCACCCTATCTCTAGGGGTAAAAGGCATGGGGTGGAGATATATAGGTGTGGCAGACAACTTTCATCTTCCAGCCAGATAGACTTGTTAGCCTGCGAGAGAAACTTTTTGCTGGGGCTGCCGGCATTCCAAATAAACGAATCTTTTAAGTTCACGTCAGAGGGTTTGTTGTGTTATGGGATCTGGGTCAGAACACTATCTCTGCTTGTCTTTTGGCTATATTATTTAAATTATTAAAAGGGACTAATTGTTTTATATTAGCAATGTTTTTCCTCCTCTGTAGAAATACAATTCTGGAGAAAAATATGATGGGTTTAAAAAACAAAACAAAACTTTGTATCTCTTCTTCAGATAGTGTGATAGTTCTATTTATGTATAATTTTTTTTTCTTATTTCAATTCTAGTTTTGTCATTTTTTAAAATATCGCCCCTTTTTGTGCTTTGGTTTTGCAAAACTAATTTTACTCTTCCCAATAACGGTAGTGCTAATCCTCAATTTATGACTGGTGGCTTAGTGAAAGTTCAAAGTTACAGCAGACCCCCCCCCCCCCCAAATCTACTTAATGAACAAGATTTAAAGCCTAACCCTCCCTGTCGTGACATGTCCACATTTCAAGCATTGGGCAACTGGACTGCATTTATGGCCATTTACAGTGTGCTGCAGTCATATAACTGCGATTTATGAGACTTCTTTTTTTTGCTGGAAACTGGCATTTACTTCCTGTTTATGGCAAAAAAAAAAATTGCCCATTGTGGATTGTGTTTGCTTAATGACTGTGGTGTTCACTTAATGACCACCAAATTTGCTTAACAATTTCCCCCAAAAGTATAATATTGGATCGGTCATGTAGGTGCTTCTGACCATCTCAATGTACAATGGAAATTCTGAGCTCTGTTACAGTTGTAAGTCAAGGACTACCTGTAATGTTACTTAGGAATGGCCTTGGGAAAGAGGAGGACTAGCAACAGCCTAGATAATGGTCTAATTAGGAAAATCTGAGTCCAAGGGAAGTATGTGGATGGAGAAAACATCTCAGAAGTGACCTAAAATCAGGGATGAGTGGCCTAGAAGTTAAGATGCTGGGCTTGTTGACTGAAAGATTGGCAGTTCGAGATCCAAGAACTGCAGGACAGGGCAAGCTCCTGTTCTTGCCCCAGCTCCTGCCCACTTAGCAGTTGGAAAGTATGCAAATACAAGTAGATAAATAGGTACCACTTTGGTGGGAAGGTAACAGCCTATGATCTGGATTCCATACTCCTACAAATGCAAGTCAAGATTGCATATTCATTTGACAACTTCAGAGTATTAAACAAACCCAGACAATGAATTAGCTCAGTTAGCATGGCATGCAAATGTTATCTCACGGTGGAGGTAGCACTGGGATCCCTGTGAGATCAAAATAAGAGGTAAGAGTCAGAATAAGGAGCACAGTGACCAAGCAGTTAAGGCTCTGGGTTTGTTGACCAGAAGGTCAGCAGTTTGAGACCCAAGTACTGCATGATGGAGTGAGCTTCTGTTACTTGCTCCAGCTCCAGCCCACCTAGCAGTTGAAAAGCCTGCAAATGCAAGTAGATAAATAGGTACCATTTCAGTAGGAAGCATTCCATGTTCCTCGGTGTATAGTTATAATGGCCACTTGACCATGGAATTGTCTTTAAACAACGCTGGTTCCCTCTGTTAGGAATGGAGATGAGCACCGCTCCCTAGAGTCAGACATGACCGGACAGGAGAAACCTTTACCTTTTTCTAAAATCCGAGATGGGAGGGGTACTTTCAGAGTTACCAGATTCTGTTAATGTAACCTTCCAATAAAGATGGATCTAGTTTTCCTGTGTAGACTTCTTGCCTGGACTACCTTGCAAGACAGACAATAGCATCTTTCTGATTTAGAAGCAGCTCCAAGTAAAGCTAAATTTATGTGTCTTACTTTGGAGGAAGGAAAAAAAAATAGCCATTAGTCCCAAATTGCTGCATTCATTTATTTTATCTAAAATTAGTCTAAACGATCAATCAAGGTTATGCACAATGAACAGAAGCAACAGTAAAAGATTTCAGCAGCGAGCTGGGAAACAAAAGTACCATCCAGAACAAGTTTGGCTAGGGGGAATGGGTAAGCTTCATGCATTAATTTGTCATCACTACTCTCTAGTACTTTGGAGACATATACCAACCAGTGCTTAAAGGCTGAAGGGATGTTATATGCCCAATGGGTTCAGTGTCAGTTTTCCTGGAATTAATAGCTTCTGCTTACTGCGGTCGTATATTTGCTTAACAGAGTTCCTTTGTTTCTCAGTTCTATTACAGGTGTAATGCTCCATGTTTTTGTGACAGAAAAATGTGAAACTACTGAGCATCTTCATTATGGTGCCTTCTCCTGTTGTGACAGGTATCCAGTCATAAAGGAGGTTTGGTTCATTATGTGCTATCAAGTCATTTTTGACTCTTAGTAACCACATAGAAAGATTTTCACAATAATTCACAATAATTTGCCCCTAACCTGATTTTTCAGGTCGACCCATTGTGTCAGAACTGCCATCCTACGCTTGAGCCTCACATTTGCTGGCTGCCCATCTGCCATGAACTACGAGGGATGGGAGCTGAACAGGAGAGGGGAAGACTCATTGTACCTTCCAGAGACACCATGTCAAGCAGTGATGTGTTCCAACCGGTGTTACCACCAGTTCGCTTCGTCCTCGTGCTTTGCACGTGCTTTGCTTTGCACAAGTGCATTGAATTCCAGAACAGCTGAGGCATGGCAATCCACTCTGCTGCGCCTTTCAGCTGGGCTAAAAACAAAGGAATAAAGGTAGGTATAGTGCAGGGGCGGGTGGGAGGGCCCAGCTGACGGTCGGAGCGAACTGGTTCGCTCTCACATCAACATTTCCGCTACCGGCTCTCCCGAACCGGGGAGAACCGATAGCAACCCACCACTGATCTCAAGATCAAAGCCCTGGGAAAGGAATGTTATGGCTCACCAACCAGCCTACCATCCCCAAAACAATTTATTCAAATAAATTGGACAATAAGGGACCAGCAAAGGGGAGGAACTGGATGGGGAAAGTTAACTAAGAAATGTTTAGTGCATGAATGTCAGTTCTGGTTTTTCTATACTGTAATCCACTTGGCCTTTAGTAAAGTAAGCCTTTCACACCAGAATGGAGTCGAGGGTTGCTCTTACTTGAGGGACCAAGTTGGGGCAGGACTGACACATTGCCCATGTCAATGAGTCCATCTACCTTGCTGTTGATCTTCCTGTTGTTCTCTTTCCTTCTACCTTTCCCAGTATCCTAGACTTCTCAAAGGGAACTCGGTCTTTGCCTTGATTGAAGGACTACATATGTACTATTAAGTCAGTGTCAGCTCCTAGCAACCATATAGGTATATTTCAGTGGGTTGCTCCCGGTTTGGTCCGGTTCTATAGAACCGGTAGTAAAACCAACAGGAGGCTCCGCCCACCTGCCACATCGTCATCATGGGTGATCTGCGCATGCTCCCGTTGCAAACCAGTAGTAAAGGTAAATGGAACCCACCTCTGGTATATTTTCTCCTTGACAATCTGTCCCTAATCAGATCCTTCAGATCTTCTAATGGTGCACCCATAACCTTTATAACTGAATTTATCCAGCTCCCTTCTTGTCTTTCCTTCTACTTTTTTCAGTATTAGAGCTTTCTTCAGAGAGCTAAGTCTTCAGGTAACAGATCTGAAGTGATATGATTTGAACTTAGTTACTTATGCCTCAAATTTGAACTCTAGGTTGATATGAGGCATTTGTTTCTTTGTTTTGTCTTGTGAACAGTATGTTCAGGAATCTTCTCCAATGTTGAAGTTGAAAGACTTACAAAATCTAAGGGAATTGCTTTCTGCAAAGGTAGAGCATAGTCCATTTCATCCTTATTCTACTGGTGATAAGTTGTATGGTTTTATACTATTACATTTGGGTGTAATCCCTGGATAAGGCTGTAGTCAAAATAGTGTGAATTGTCACTTTGGATGTCCTCAGGACACATAGAGAGCAAGAGTATTAACACATCCAAAAGGAAACAGGTCAGGTCAGAGATCAAAACTGGTAACTTACTAGAATCCGGAATGGTAATGTTACTCTTTATTTATTAAATTTATATGCTGCCCATCTCACCATCAAGAGACTCTGGATGGCGTACAGTATCAAAATAACAATATAGATAATTAAAACAGAAACATTAAAACATCAAGCTTTAAAACAGAAAACAATAAATTAAATCAGTGAGTTAATTAAATAATAAATTTATTTATTTAATAATAAATAAATTAAATAAGTTAAATTAGTGATGTTTTTGATGTACACTGTAAACAGAGCCTTGTAGTACAGTGATCTAAAGCACCCTGTTATTAAGACCAGCTGCCTGCAATTACTGCAGGTTCGAATCTCGCCAAGGCTCAAGGTTGACTCAGCCTTCCATCCTTTCTAAAGTAGGTAAATTGAGGACCCAGTTGTGGGGGCAATAAACTGACTTTGTATAAATATACAAAAGAATGAAGGCTATTGCTTAGCACATTGTAAGCCGCCCTGAGTCTCCGGAGAAGGGCGGCATATAAATCAAATTAAAAATAATAAATAAATAATTGGTTTTCAATGCAGAAAAACTCAGGTTAGTAATTAGAACTGGATTTGACAATACAAGGCTTTGGGTGATAGATTCAGTTCATCAATGCTATTGTGGATTCAGTTCATCAATGCTATTGTGGAGTCTCTACAGCAAAAATTATTACATACTTTTCATTTATTTTATTGGATTACTATGCTGCTCCTATTGCAACTGACTCTGAGAGCTTAACATTTCTATTTCTTAAAGTTAGATTTAAAATATACATAAATATGTGCAGTTTTATGCCAAGAGCCTCAAACACATCCAATGCAAACTGAATTTTGCATTTCAACAAAGCATCCATAATGCACCTGTTTCTAAGCTGCTAAAAAGAACCAGTTTCTAACCACCTTTCTAAAAACCCAGCAAGATTGGCAGTTTGAAACCTGCAGGGTGCTTTCAACCCCAATCCTATTTTTCCTCAATTGCTCAAACCATCCAGATAGTGAATTGCTGAAATTTGCTGGAAGCCAAATTTTACAGAGCAAAGCTAACAATGGGGTGCAATAAAATGCATTTCCTAGATCAGGGGTTTCCATTTCCTTTTTCAGGCTGTGGAATATTTTTTTAAAAAAATATCCCTGGAAACCCTGAATCAAGAGGCAAAGTTCTCTAGGTAGAAATGCAGTGTTCAAATGAACTTTTAAAATCTGTCATGGAAATGCACAATTACGGAATTCTAGGATCGTACAAAACACAGTTTAGAAAAAACCCATCTAGATAAACAAATATTGGAGGTGTGATTGTTTTGAAATGTTTTTAATGGAAAGAAAAGGAATAGCTTGTACAATTGTTTTTGGGATTGTGTAAACCAGTGTTTTAAATGTTTCATGATTGTGCAAAGTTTATTTATTTACCATGAGTTTATAATACAAAAAGTCTTCTGCTTTCTTAAACGGTTGTTCCACACAAGAGTTTTAGTAGAGCACAAATACAGCAACTCGGGGGCTTATCTCATCCTGTTTTTGGGGTTCCTTCAGCAAAAGGATGGGAAATTACACCCTCTTCTCAAAAACTGTGTTATTGGAAAACTTGGACTGCTAAAAAATGAGTTTGGGGGACATGTGGCAGTTTCAGGTCAGTTATCCTATGTTAAGAGATTTCGTAAGAGAGAGAAGGAAGGGTGAAGGGTGAGAGGTGACAGGATAACTTACGGGGACTGCCTTCTGCCACCAGTAACCTCTCACCGGCCAGTACGCTCACATAGAGAGGGGCTCCTCAGGGTGCTGTCGGCCAAACAGTGTCGACTGGCGGCCCCCAGGGGGAGAGTCTTCTCTGTGGGGGCATCTGTCATCTGGAATGAGCTCCCCCAGGAGATACGGAGGATCCCGGATTTATGCACCTTCCGCCGTGCCCTCAAGACCTTTTTATTTCAGCAGGCTGGCCTGACCTAACTTCCCTTTTAAATTGTAAATTGTAAATTTGTTTTAAAACATTAGGGGTGTTTTAATTTGTTTTGGGCCAAATTATCTAATGGGTTTTTATATTGTCTTTTAAATTTTGTAGTTTGTGTGTTTTATTTTTTGGCTGTTCACCGCCCTGAGTCCTTCGGGAGTAGGGCGGTATATAAATCCAATAAAATTAAATAAATAAAATAACAGTATCCCAATATCTAAAAGGCTGCCACAAAGAAGAGGGGGTCAACTTATTCTCCAAAGCACCTGAAGGCAGGACAAGAAGCAATGGATGGAAACTAACCAAGAAGAGAAACAACCTAGAACCTAAGGAGAAATTTCCTGACAGTGGAATGACTTGTGGATGCTCCATCACTGGAGATTTTTAAGAAGAGATTGGACAACCATTTGTCTGAAATGGTATAAGGTCTCCTGCTTGAGCAGGTAGTTGGAGTATAAGACCTCCAAGATCCTTTCCGACTCTGTTATTCTATTCTGAATGAATGCATCCTTACCTTTTCTCATTTGTAATTCAGTAGTACATATATTTGACATTCTAACTCTTGTGTCTGTCCTAATCTCTCATCGTTTTTTTCTTTCTCTCTCACCCACAGACACACACAAAACAAGTCTAGTGCCACTTTTGATTTTGACTGCATTCCTTCCAATCTAATTGCCTCTCTCATTATAAAAGAAGTTACAGGGTTTACCTTATTTTCTGCTTAAGCACTACAGCACCTCAAACCAAGATTTCCATTGTGTCCTTGACAATGACACCGAGAATTCCTTGGACTGCTTGTGCCATTAATTTCGAAGCCAACAATGAATTGCTGGAATTGCTCCTTCCAATATACGGAGTCTTCCATTTGTCAAGAGATCATATTGTCGGCTGCCTTTTGCTTCACCTCTTTGTGAGACCCTCCCTGCAATCAGCGTGTGGTTGTTAAGATGGAACCATCAAATAATATTGTTCTGTGGGCCCATTTTCTGCTCTGCTCTTGGTTAGTCAGCCCTTGTAATCAAAACCTGTATGCAACAAGCTTACAAAAATGCTTGAGTAGGTTTCACACAAATTTCTCAGACAAATCTGTCTAAGAAATAGAATGGAATAACAGAGTTGGAAGGTACCTTTTAGGTCATCTAGTCCAACCCCCCATCCAAGCAGGAGACCCTACACCAGGTGTCAGCAACCTGCGGCTCAGGAGCCACATGCGGCTCTTTGGGCCCTCTGCTGTGGTTCCCTGTCAGGTGATCCCACCATTGGCTGGGCCTGCCCCTCATCCTCCCCTCCCAGTCACTCCTCGCCTGGCCTGAAAAGGTAAGGGTGACAGCAGGTGATGGAGAAGCGCTGGGGCAGAGACAGAGAGATACAGAGAGAGGGGGAGAGAGACAGACATAGAGAGAGCTACAGAGAGGGAGTCATGTGACTGGTGGAAGTGAGTGACGTCAAGTTGGCCACGCCCACCCAGGTTTTGTCGCTCCCGGTGTTTTCTTTTCTGTGGGAAATGGGTCCAAATGGCTCTTTGAATATTTAAGGTTGCAGACCCCTGACCTACACCATTTCTGACAGGTGGCAGTCCAGTCTCTTCTTGAAAGCTTCCAGTGATGAAGCTGCCACAACTTCTGAAGGTGAGCTGTTCCATTGGTTGATTGCTCTCACTCTCCGAAAAATTCTCCTTATTTCCAGGTTGAATCTCTCCTTGATCAGTTTCCATCCATTATTCCTTGTGTGGCCTTCAGGTGCTTTGGAAAATAGCTTGACCTCCTCCTCTCTGTGGCCGCCCCTCAAGTATTGGAAAAAACTGCTATCATGTCTCCCCTGGTCCTTCTCTTCACCAGACTAGTCATGCCCAGTACTTGCAACCTTTCTTCGGTTTTAGCTTCCAGTCCCCTAATCCTCTTCGTTGCTCTTCTCTGCACTCTTTCTAGAGTCTCAACATCTTTTTTATGGTGTGGTGACCAAAACTGGATGCAGTATTTCAGGTGTGGTCTTACTAAGGCTTTATTGAGAGGTATTAGTACTTCACATGATCTTGATTGAATCCCTCTGTTGATGCAATTTAGGATTGAGGGTTTGTTCTTGGTATGTTGCTGGGGATTTAAATTGTCTTTCTTTATTTAGGTATACAATTTGCCGTTTCCTCCAGTTGAACATCTCTTTCTTATTGTTGAACTAAAAATCTCCCATCTCCCAGAATCCTTACAGGCAAAGTGGTAAAGAATAGCGTCACCTTTAATCCATGTTAAAGGATGGCTACTTCAAACACTGGAAAATTGTTGGATGGAATTCAGTGCCAGAAATGACAGTAATGGCCTCTAACTTAAATGGCTTTGGAAAAGTATTATTAGGGTGTGTAGAATTATAGAGTTGGAAGAAGCCATTTAGGCATCCTTCCAACCTCTCCGTTCAGTGCAAGAACTAAAATTAAAGGATCAACAACAAATCTCTGTCCATCCTCTGCTTGAACATAACTAGCAAACGGAAGCTACCACCTTTTCCCGTAATTGGTTCTGCTGTTAGACTGCTTTTAATGTTAGGTTTCCCCCCCCCCCCCCGACATTTAATTGAACTCTCCCTTCCAGCAATTTAAATGCATTATTTTCTTCCTGTGTTTTGAAGGAGAGCTGGTCTTGACTTTCTTTTGCATGACATTTAAAGGGGTATGGCATTCCTCCACTTCAGCCTTCTCTTTTCAAAGTTAAACACGTCAATTTCCTTCAGTCTGTCTTCAGATTGCACATAGCACTTAATTCCTAACAAAAGCAACACATCTGGCTGCAAAGAATTCAAACAATTGCTAGATGGCAGCAAAATACTGTAATTTCCCGTATCTCATCCCTGCCATCTAGTGGTCATATAGAGTTTTGTAGTCCGGGGTATCCAAGAATGTCAAATGGTGATCCATAGACCACAGTCAATAGTAGCGAATAAATATACGGTAGGTCACGGTTGAATTGTTGGGTCCTTGTTTTTTGAGCTTGGCTCTTTTCCTACAGATGTTTCAATACCAGTTCAGATGACAACATCAGTACATAGGCGAGTGAAAATTGCTGGTAGTATTTTAAAATGTATTTTTATTGTTTTTTAATTAACAAAAAGGTGCTTTAACAAGAAAGCAAAATAAATACGACAAAGAAAAAAAATAGCATGGTTTAAGATATATCATAAAAACCTACTATTCATTTTTATTGACATTTCTATTCTCCTGATAATGTTTATTGCCTTTCTCTATTCCAATCCTCTGAATATTTCTTTTTCTAAAATGTAATATTCTGAACTGGACAGGTTATTCCAGATGGGAATCTGACAAATACTAATGTGTAACAATTACTTCCTGTTATTTGAAATATATCCTTTTTTTAATGCAACCTAAAATTGTTTCTGACTGAGATTCAATTTGCAATTGACTATTGTTCCACGTTATTGTTTATTAGTATTACTGTCAGCTTGTCAGGCTAGGCAATCTGCATTTAATACTTATACATTTGGACTTTTAAGGAAGTATAGATAGTCTTCAACTTACAACAGTTCATTTAATGAACATTCAGGATTGAAAAAAGTGACTTATGACCATTTTTCACATTTATGATGGCTGCAGCATTCCCACAGTCACGTGATCAAAATTCAGATGCTTGGCAACTGACCCATATTTACGACACTTGCAGTGTCCCTTTTGTTACCTTCTGGCAACCAAAATCAATGGGGAAGCCAGATTCGCTTAACAACCCTGTTCCTAATTTAACAACTTCAGTGATTCACTTAACAACTGTTGCAGGAAAGTCGTAAAATGGGGCAAGCAAAACTCACTTAAAAAATATTTCACTTAACAACAGAAATCTTGGGCTAAATTGTGGTCATAAATCAAGATCTACCTTTAAAGAACACTTCACTTGTCTCTGTTAAATTTAATTCTATTATTATCAGATCGTTTTTAACCTGTTAAATTCCTTTTGAATCTTTTTTCCCCCTGTCTTTTAAAATATTAACTATCCCAGGCAATGTTGTGTCACCTGCAAATCTCTTAAGTATTTAGCCTCTTCTTTGAAATTATTAATAAAACTGCAATAAAAGGTACTTTTTATCATCTATGATGGACTTACAATAAAGCAAAGAAATACTTTATTTATTTTGTTTATTTGTTCAACTTGTATGCTGCCTTTCTCCAAAGACTCAAGACGGCTTACAATGCATTTAAAAACCATATATAAAAACATTAAACATTAAAACATTAAAAACAATTAAAACCCATTCACACCATTCATGGCCGGATTTCGCCAGATCGCAACAGCGAGATCAACAGCCCCAGACCTGCCAGAAAAGCCAGGTCTTCACCGCTTTTCGGAAGGCCAATAGGGTGGGGATGGTCCGGATCTCAGGAGGTAACTGGTTCCAGAGAGCTGGGGCAGCCACAGAGAAGGCCCTCCCCTGTGGGCCCGCCAACTGACATTGTTTAGCTGACGGGACCCGGAGGACACCAACTCTGTCGCTGGGAGTTATGCGGTAGAAGGTGGTCTCGAAGATAACCTGGCCCTGAGCCATGTAGGGCTTTTATTATTACCAGTATGGTTATTACTGGTCCCATACTGGGACCAGATTTATATTTTAATTTGAATTCAAAAGATTCTTGAAATAAATATAAACTAGAAACCTGAATTTTTCCTTTTAGTAACTAACTAACTCCCACAAGGGAAGAATGGATGGCAAATGTGATGGAGCTAATGGAGATGGTGAAATTGAATGTTTTGATTAAAGAAAAGAATTTGTCTAGTTGTGTCTGCTTGGAAACCGCTTCTGAACTTTCTGCTCAAACCCCCCAAAAAGAAAACCTTGATTTTAGGTTTTGATGATTAGAATGATTTTACAACCAGGGGAAATAGCTTAAAATAGCAGAAGAGCCTGTAGTACAGTGGACTAAAGCACTGTTATTAACAACTGCTGTTTGCAATTACTGCAAGTTCAAATCTCACCAGGCTCAAGGTTGACTCAGCCTTCCATCCTTTCAAAGGTAGGTAAAATGAGGACCTGGATTGTGGGGGCAATAAGCTGACTTTGTATAAATATACAAAAATATGAAGGCTATTGCTTAACGCATTGTAAGCCGCCCTGAGTCTCCGGAGAAGGGCGGCATATAAATTAAAGCAAAAAAAAAAAAAAAAGTTATGAAATATAAAGCAGAAAATTGAGGTTGGCGTGGTTTGTTTGTTGTTGTTTTTTTGCATTCTACTGCACAGAAAAAAGTGGGAAGCCATCACTTTTTTTCTCTGCATCTTTTCTGTCTCTTATTTTTTAAAAAACGTTTTTCCTATGTTCTTATCTCATAATGAAACTTTATAAAATTTATTTTTAAAAGTAAAACTGAATAATACGGGGTCTAGGACTGAATCTGTCAGCGTTGGAAGCCATATTAGGCCGGAAGCTTCCATGCTGCCACCTTCTCATGTGGGAAAGTAGGAGGGGGGATTTAGTAGAGGGGTTGTTTGCAGGGGTGAAATCTAAAATTTGTTACTACCGGTTTATTTATTTATTTTATTTTATTTGTGAATTTATATACTGCCCTTCTCCCTAAGGACTCAGGGCAGTGTACAGCCATGTAAAAACATAGACTACAAATATTAAAATACCATTAAAAGATATATATAAATTTGGCCCCATAATTAAAAACAGTAACAAACCAATTAAAACATTTAAAAAGTGTTAGGCCAGCCCGGCTTGCTGGAAAAAGAAAGTTTTAAGGGCACGGCGGAAGGCAACGAGGTCTTGGATTCGCCTTATCTCTGGGGGCAGCTGATTCCAGAGGATAGGTGCCCCCACAGAGAAGGCCCTCCCCCTGGGGGTCACCAGCCTACATTGTTTGGATGATGGCACCCCGAGGAGGCCCTCTCTATGGGAGCGCACAGGTCGATGGGAAGCCGTCGGTAGCAGCAGGCGATCCTCGAAGGTGGTTCTGTGGGCGTGGCTTGGTGGGGGGGGTAATGTGACTGGGTGGGCATGGCCAATTTTTTTTTTACTTTTAAAACCATGTAAAAAAATGCTTTCAAAAGGCTCTGACGATCCCAGCTGATTTGCCTGATCGGCAGGCAACTCAGCTGGGATCGTCAGAGCTTGGCTCGTCAGAGCCATTTAAAAGAAAAAAAAAAGCTCTGATGATCACGCGGCTCAGCTGGGCATGGGGGGCGGGGGCAGGGATTTTTGCTACCGGTTTTCCGAACTGCCCGCCGCCATCGCTACTTACTCGCTCGAGCTGGTCCGAACCGGGAGCATGTCACCCCTGGTTGTTTGTAGACATAATAGCATTCTTCCTGTCAGTCAAGGACAGAGCAATCCAGCATCTGGAGAAGGAGTGGTCAGAGTGCTGAGTAAAGATGGGATGGACATTGATTGGAGCATGTGATCGACTGAGGAGTGAGGGGATGGTTTGGGGGGTTTTGATTTACTGAGGGAGAACCTGGACCTTTCAGATTCGGGTTTTCCCAGATGTGCCAGTTTACCTATTCTAGTAAAGAGAACTTTGGAAAATGCTTGCTTCCGCGTCTTTACTCAGAGTTGGGGTTTTCTGGAATGCTGACATAATCCTGTGCAGTTGATAATGTAGGAGAAGGAATGGCAGAACCTGGGTGGTGGAATCAAAAGAGGGATCAGCCTAGAATCCCTACGTAGCCACAAGAAGACTATGTTGAATTCTGTCGACCCTTGAATTCTATTGACCCTTATCTAACTCTTAGGTGCTAACTTTTAGTTGAGAAGATTCCTGTACCTAAACATCAGTAGCAATAAATCAGTTTAATTGTCACTAAATAAATA
This sequence comes from Pituophis catenifer annectens, assembly GCF_029215685.1. Lineage (NCBI taxonomy): Eukaryota > Metazoa > Chordata > Lepidosauria > Squamata > Colubridae > Pituophis > Pituophis catenifer. The sequence continues at coordinate 283,994,647 of NW_027256882.1, read as the reverse complement.
AATCAGCCCTTGTCACTTCCTGACTGGACTACTGCAATGCTTTCTACATGGGGCTCCCCTTGAAGAGCATCTGGAGGCTCCAGCTGGTCCAAAATGCGGCTGCGCGGGTGATTATGGGAGCGGTGGGGCGCTCCCATGTAACACCTCTCCTGCGCAAGCTGCATTGGCTCCCAGTGGTCTTCTGGGTGCGATTCAAGGTGTTGATTAACATCTTTAAAGCGCTCCATGGCTTAGGACCTGGGTACTTACGGGACCGCCTTCTGCTACCGACAGCCTCCCACTGGCCAGTACGCTCCCACAGGGCGGGGCTCCTCGGGGTGCCGTCAGTCAGACAATGTTGACTGGCGACCCCCTGGGGGAGAGCCTTCTCAGTGGGGGCTCCTGCCCTCTGGAACGAGCTGCCTCCGGAGGTATGGAGGATCCCGGACTTGCGCACCTTCTACCGTGCCCTGAAGACTTTGTTATTCCAGCAAGCCAGGCTAGCCTAATTTTAACGGTTTTAAATTTTAAATTGGATTTTAATGGGATGTTTTTAATTGTGGGCCAAAGTATTTAATCTGGTTTTAAATTGTTTTTAACTTTTATATTTATGTATTTGATCTTGGCTGTTCACTGCCCCGAGTCCTTCGGGAGAAGGGTGGTATATAAATATAATAAATAAATAAATAAATAAATAAATAAATAAATAAATAAATAAATAAATAAATAAATAAATTGTACCCGCACATGTGAATCTGATCTTTCGTACCTCACCGATAACTCTCTTCAATTTATTTTTTTTTTATTTTTTTTATTTTTTACCTGTACCCCGAGAACGTGGATTTTGGCGATCATGAGGATATATCCGAAGAACCAAATCTTCCTTTCTTATGTATAGCACAGGGTGAAATATTGTATATGTTGTTTGTAATGTTAGTAATTTAAAATATAAAATGTTAAAAATAATAAAAGTAAAAAACTCTCTCCAATTTAATGAAAAACCATGGATTATTTATTTATTTATTTATTTATTTATTTATTTATTTATTTATTTATTTATTTATTAAAATTTGTATACCGCCCTTCTCCCTGAGGACTCAGGGCGGTGAACAGCCAAGTAAAAACATAAACTACAAACATTAAAATACAATTAAAAAATATATATATAAATTAGGCCCCATGATTAAAAACAATAACAAACAATTAAAAACATTTAAAAAAGTGTTAGGCCAGCCCGGCTTGCTGGAAAAAGAAGGTTTTAAGGGCACGTCGGAAGGCACCGAGGTCTTGGGTTCTCCTTATCTCCTTATCTCTGGGGGCAGCTGATTCCAGAGGGTAGGTGCCCCCACACCTTATGCTTTCCCTATGATCATTCAACCATTTAATTTTCATATAATCAAACTACACTTAACTCGCTTTCTTATCAGGATATTGTGGGATATTTTGCCAAGCACTTTTCCAAATCCAAGATAAATGACATCTACAGCATCCCCATAATCTACTATATTTTTCTCAAGTTACATACAGGTTGATGTTCTACTGTTCTATTATCCTTCAATGTAGTTGATATATAAAGATTAGGGAAGAATATCTTTCATTTGGGATGTAATTTATCTGTCCCTGGAGATTAAAAATATTATTTACCATATGCCCAATCAGAGAAGTTCTGTTATTAAAACACTGTTTCCAAAAACATTAATAAAGTGAGAAAAAAAAGTAATAGAACAATAAAATGTAAAATTTCAGAAGAGAGGGCTGTCAGCTTTCATGCCTATTAGCCATAAAAAGAGAATGAAATATCCATGTAATATGGCAATATATCCACACTACAGCCTGAGAACAAGTAATGTAAAATGCCATACTATTCTTGTATTTCTTATTTATGGCTGGCTGCTATTAAAGAGAAGGTCAAGTATAGGCTGTGTGTGAAACCACATTGCTTAAGAAGGAATCTGTTGGGTGCTCTGGCTGGCTGGGATAAGTTGTCAGAACTACTTTTCTTTTTTTCGTTCCCTCTTTCTCTTGGTGGTAGCTCTACACTTCTCTCTCTTCTTTCCATTCTTTTTCTCTTTCCCCATTCTGCTTCGTAGATTGCAGGAAGAGACACAAGATTCTAATATGAGATACTAACTGATCAATGGTGAAATTCATTTTTTTTTACTACCGGTTCTGTGGGCGTGGCTGGGTGGGCGTGGTGTGGCTGGGTGGGCATGGCTTGGTGGGCGTGGCAGGGGAAGGATACTGCAACATCTCCATTCCAGAGGTGGGTTTCAGCAGGTTCTGACCAGTTCTGGAGAACCGGTAGCGGAAATTTTGGGTAGTTCAGAGAACCGGTAAATATCACATCTGACTGGCCCCACCCCTATCTATTCTCTGCCTCCCAAGTCCCAACTGATTGGGAGGGAATGGGGATTTTGCAGTAACCTTCCCCTGGAGCGGGGAGGGAATGGAGATTTTACAGTATCCTTCCCTTGCCACACCCACCAAGCCACATCCACCAAGCCACAGAACCAGTAGTAAAAAATTTTGAAACCCATCACTGCTCCATTCTCACCCCACTCTGGGGCCAGCCAGAGGTGGTATTTGCCGGTTCTCCGAACTACTCAAAATTTCCGCTACTTGTTCTCCAGAACCTGTCAGAGCCTGCTGGATTTCACCACTGTAACTGATCCCTTTCTAGGGCTTTGCAAGAAATTTAGTACAGGGCTCTTGTGCCTCAGGTCTAAGTACAGGTAGTCCTTGACTTACAACAGTTCATTTAGTGACTGTTCAAAGTTACAATGGCATTGAAAAAAGGAACTTATGACCATTTTTTCAAACTGATAACCATTGCAGGATCCCCATGGTCATGTGGTCAAAATCCAGATGCTGGGTCACTGACTCATATTTATGATGGTTACATAACCGTCAATATTAAAACTGGTGATGTTCATAACCATGAATATAAAAAAAAAATATTCACGGTGGAATAAATAGGCAGTGGTCACCTTTTGCGAACTTCTGAGAAGTAAAGTTAACGTGGAAGCCAGATTCATTTAATAACTGTGTTATGAACTTAACAACTGCAGTGATTCACTCAACAAATGTGGCAAGAAAGGGTATAAAATGGGACAAAACTCACTTAACAAATGTTTTGCTTAGCAACAGAAATTTTGGGCTCAATTGTGGTCGTAGGTCAAGGATAGCAACTACTCCTAAAGTTCTTATGTAACTTATGTAATGTTTTCCCTCTGTCCCCAGAAGTGTCAAGTGAAATGATACCACCTTGTTGCTTTGCTAGCTGATCCATGATCATTCGGTATGCTTTTTTCTGATCTTGATTTAGAAGTGGCTTCTTGTCTGCCATATATGCACTAAGCTGTTTGATGTTGTAGTCCTTTTCTCATATGTAATCTGTGTGAAGTATGTCGTGTCGGTCTCGTAGTGGTGCAGGCCGGCCGAGTTGCAGTAATGTTTTATTGATCATGGCCATACATTTGTCCTCAAGAATAATCAAAGCCTTGTTGAAAATGTCTGGACCAAACGTAATTTCTAATGTTGGATTTTTCCCTCTTACTAAAGGGAACCCCCTTGTGGAGTACTGTGAAGACGTTACCATGGCAACTCCACTGTGTTGCACAATTGAAACCATTTTAAGGCAGTACAGTAGAAGCCATTTTAAGGCACAACAGGCTGTATCTTAACAGAACACCCCCCCCCCCCCCCACACAGGGGTGTTAGGCGTGTCTTACCCCCACAGTATTTTTTCCAGAAAGTAAGTCATCTGTGTAACAAGTTTGGTTGAAATTGCTCGAGGCATTCCAGGGTTATGCTGGAACATATATATATATACACACACAGCCATACATATACATGTACATGTACATGTACATGTACATATACATATACATATACATATACATATACATATACATATACATATACATATACATATACATATACTTATGCATATGCATATGCATATGCATATGCATATACATATACATATACATATACATATACATATACATATACATATACAATTGTTTTTATGTTGCTTTTTACTTTTGTGAACTACCCTGATTTCTTCTTGCTTTGAGTCAGGTGGCACCAAAATTGTGAATTAAATTACTGAATATATACATAAGTAAATTTGCATGCAGGATTTTCCTTGCTCAAACTCGGATATTTCCCATTAAAGAGATTTGGAGTTTAAAAGGGGGTTACAAACAAAAACCACCATTATATTCAAGATTCTTGAGTTGCACAACTGAGTAAATTAGCAAATAGTGCAGGCAGGCAAAGGCTAAATTCTCACAAGAGTTAGTTTGGTTGAGTGGTTAAAGCACCAGGATAGAAAGCAGAAGGCCGTGAGTTCAAGTCCTGCCTCAGTCATGAAAGCCAGTTGCGTGACTTTGGGCCATTCACTCACTTGCAACCCAATCAACCTCACCGGGTTGTTGTTGAGCGGAAAATAGGAGGAGAAAGGTGTTGTTCTGTCCCCATCTCACACACGCACACAAACAGTCAGCCAGGAGTTAAATAAAACTTGCAGACAATAAATTCCTTCGATAACAGGATTGGCAGCAACCCAGTAGCTGCTTGCCAAGAACTTTACTCACAGAGAACCAAAACAAATACACAAAGCCACAGAATTGTCAAGTCCAGTCCGTATTAAATCCAAGGCAGGCAGATAACGTAGTTTCAGAGATACAATGCGACTTGCTAGTTGTTTAGTTTTGTCCGTCACAGAGCCTGAATGGCCACCTTTTATCCCCTGTGGGATGTGGTCCAGTGACTCAACTTAATCTCTGGCACGCCTCCTTTTCTGCTGCGTGCGCTTGTCTCTCCGACGCTGGCGTGGATCCAGCCAAGACTTATGTCCGTCACTGTCCGACTGCGACTGTTCGGCGATACCTGGCTCCTGGCCAATCTCTTCTCCTTCGGGAAACAACTGAGGCATTGCCAGAGAGGAGGGTCCTGGAGAGGGAGGCCTGGCCAACTCCTCTCCTTTACTTTCGGAGCCTTCTCCCTCCAATAAGACGGGCTCAGGGGTTGGAGTCACAACAGGTGTGTTGGATATGTTTGCTGCCTTTTAGTCATTTTTAAAAAATAATAAATGCGGGATACAAATAAATAAATAATTTCTGGTATCAGACAAGCTCTAACAGATAGCAAAAAATCCTCCAATCTCTTCTCCTGCCAGTGTTTTTTTTTTGTTTGACCATTGCAAATTCTGCATCCTCAGCTGTTCTTTCTGTTCAGAAACTCAAATTGTCACTTTTTCCTCCTTTTCTTCTTAGCATTTTTTTTTCTTTTTACTGCAGCCTGAAGAAATTAAGCAAAGCAAAACTATTCCCAGCATGAATATAAAAGTGATGGATCTGCTACATTTGCCTTTGTCAGGCTGTTGTTAAAGGTACAGGAGCTGGCTGCCAAACAAGAAAAACTTAGCAGGAGCCTTTCAAAAGTCATTGAAGGATTACAAGGCTATTTTTTTAAATTCATGATTTTGCCTGCATGGCAGAGGAGAGAGAGAGAGACAAGCTCTCAAAGAATGAATTAGCTATGCTCTCCAATATTTTATGGACAAAATTAGGAACCATCCTTTCAATATTGCTTTTTCATCCCATCTGCTGTTATAGCTTGAAGAACCCTTGAATTATTCTCCAAAGGGACTGAGGGAATAGGGAGAGGCAGGAATGTAATGAACTTGAGAGAAACATTCTGTGTTGGATGATGGATTCCTAGACATACTTTCGGGATTCAAAGGAGAGCAAGCAAGATGATAATGGAGACCAGGTCTTTTGAAGATACATACCGATGATCAGGGGTGGGCCACTGGGGGTTTGCAGGGGTTCGTGAGAACCTCTAGCTAAGATTCTGTGCAGTTCAGAGAACCCTCAAATCCCACTCCTGGCTGACTCCGCAACTGGCAACTGGACTTAACTTGTTTTTCTTTGAAGACATTTCTCTTCTCATCCAAGAAGCTTCTTCAACTCTGACTGGATGGTGGGGAATGGAAGGATTTATACTCCTTGCAGACAGCTGGTCATTTGCATTCTTTTAGAGAGTTGTTGAGGCCACTTGAAGGTTTATCTGTGTCCTCAGGGTCACCTGAGTGGTGCAAATGGGTGTGGTGGCTTCCAAGAACTGTAGCAAGGACTGTGTTGTACAGTGGAGATAGATTATGTCGTATCCCTCCTCTTCTGTTGAGAGAGGGCTGTTTAATTTTGATATAGATGGCCTTGATGAAGGTGAAGGTTCATTATCTGAGCTTGTGGGTTGGTTTCCAAATGTTTCGTTACCAGCCTAGGTAACATCTTCAGCGTCAGTGTCAGTGTTCTTCTGTTTATAAGGGCTTCAGGTGTGGGTGTGTCAAGTGAGGTGGTCATGTGTGAGTCATCAGTGAGAGTCTTGTAACGTGTCTTGTGATAGGGAGATTACATTGGGTCAATGTCAGGTTTTGAGGTCTTCTCAAATAAATTGCATTTCAAACAAAGTCTTTGGAGAAAAACTCCTATTTATTAAGCACGACATTCTAGATCCGACTCCATAGAAGCCAACGCTGACTTCCAGACCCAAAACCCTCCCTTTCCGTTCCCCACTCCCCTGCACTCATTGGCCATCTTCCAAGACATTCTACCCCTAATCTACTGCTCCAGCTCAAAGGAATTTCCCCCTCCCATCCCATCTCCAAGGGGATATTATCTCCAGGGAAAATAAGTAGGTGAAAAGTCAAACGTCCCTTTCCAGACGCCTCCCTTCTCCTTCTTATGTCAGCACTAGAGTAAATGCAGCTTGAAGTGCTGACAGTTAACTTCATTGGAAGGTGAACTGCTGGTGGGGAGGAGTTTTGTGGGTTGGTTAAGGGTCAGTGTTGTCTCTGATTGGCTGTGTGGTTGATCTGGATTCTGAGGGGTTCGTCGGCTGGTTGTAGGTCAATGTTGATGGAATTGCTTGTGGAGTGCCAGGCTTCGATGAACTCACAAGCGTGGCAGGTGGTGACGTGACTTTTGTGTTGCTCCAATTGAACTGATGCTGCTTGGTGATGATGTGGGTAGAGTTAGTCATTATTCCATAGAGGGCCTCTTTGATCCCTCTTTCAAACCAGCGGTCCTCTCTGCCCAAAAAGTGGACTTTGCTGTCTTCAAAGGAGTGGCCTCTGTCTTTTAAGAAGAAAAGAAAAACCAGAAAGCCCAGTTGCCTCTTGAAAAAGCACCTTTGGGATAACAATGACCTGGATGACTGAGAACCTCCATAGACATGTAATAATAATAATAAAAAGAAATGGTCCCATAGCAAAGGCATGTTACAATCAGCTAAAGCCAAATAAAGGCAAGTTCTGGTGGAACTCAATTTGTCAGTGGAATGGATTATCTAGGGAAGGAGGGCTTCTCTTTGTCCAGCTCTTACTTGACACTTCCAGCAGTCTTTTGGCAGAAGCTGCTTAATTATGGTTCCTGCATTGAGCAGACACTTAGACTCAATGTCTCATTGACCCTGGGATTAAGGAGAAACTTCCTAACATTGAGGATGATTAACCAGTGGAACAGCTTGCCTTCAGAAATCATGGGTGTTCCATCAGTGGAGGTTTTTAAGAAGAGACTAGACAGTTACTTATCTGAAATGTTATAGATTCTCCTGCTTGAACAAGGGCTGGACTAGAAGATCTCCAAGGTCCCTTCCAGTTTCTCTTCTCTTCTCTTCTCTTCTCTTCTCTTCTCTTCTCTTCTCTTCTCTTCTCTTCTCTTCTCTTCTCTTCTCTTCTCTTCTCTTCTCTTCCCTTCCCTTCCCTTCCCTTCCCTTCCCTTCCCTTCCCCTCCCCTCCCCTCCACTCCACTCCACTCCACTCCACTCCACTCCACTCCACTCCACTCCACTCTACTCTACTCTACTCTACTCTACTCTGCTCCTTCCCTCTTTATGATGGCCATAATGGTCAATGTCAAAGTGGCCGTTCTCCTTAGACCGTCCCTAAAGCAGAGGCCGCTTAATATGGATAGTTCAGAACATTCAGAACAGGCTGGGGGGCATCTGTATCTGTTGAATTTCTGTGTCTGGCCTTTTTAAATGGCATCCTTGTTTACCAGCTCAAGTACGGTGCATGGGAGGTGTTCATGAAACTCTCTTCTTTATGATCTGAGCAGTTCCTTCTTTTATAGCAAAAGCAATAAAGTAAACGGAACAGGAGAAAGTCCAGAGGGGTGGGTGGGAGGGGGGGAGGAGGAGAACTATAAAGGGAACGAACGTAATGGATGAAAAGAAAATTGATTCATTAGTTGCTGCAGTTTCCTGTGCCTGCGAGCACCAGTCATCTCCTGTCTGATGTGGAATCTTCTGCAGATAACAAATCTCCGTTTAATAAGAGACTCACTGGTAAATCTATCACGAGGCCCAGATTAGTGGAAGTGTAATGGCCCGTGAGCTCCCTTCATGCTGCATATTATTTTATTATAAGGGACAGAAATTGAAATCAGCAGCACAGAGGAAATGGTAAGAATGACAAGGGAGTGGTGGCCAAGGAAATCGGATTACATGTCATGGAACAAATGAGGAAATATACAGCCTTTTGGGCCAAGCGAGGAGAAGAGACGAGCGAAGAATAGCACCGGGTTTCTGCAGCTTGGTGGCTGTCTCATTCATAGCACCATCTCCCTAGTGGTGGGATTCGAATAATTTAACAACCGGTTCGCCCAGAGTCAGATTGGCTGTCGTGGGAGGCATGGCCCATCTCTGTCCTCCAGCTCTGCCGCACATGCAGAACGAGCCTCCCACAATGGCCAACCTGACCCTGGATGAACCAGTTGTTAACCCTCCTTTGCCGCTATCAAAGTAGTTCCTGGGTGCTGCGCTGCAATGGAGAAATGGGCAACGGAGCAGCCGGCACAAGGGAAGGAGGAGGAGCAGAGAGAAGGAAGTGGGAAAGCGGCTTTCTCCTTCCCTCACGGCGCCGCTTCATTGCCAGTTTCTCCATTGCAATGCAGTTCAGCATCCAGGATCCACTTTGATAGCAGGGTAGGTGGCTAAAGTAACAACCAGTTCGCCTGAACTGATGCAAACCAGCTGAATCCCACCACTGCATCTCCCATTACTTGCTACTGAAATTGCAGGCATGAACCATTGCCCAAACTCCTGGTTACCATTCTAGTAGACCATTCTGACTCTCAAAAGGTTTCCCCTGCCAGTCATGTCTGACTCTAGGGGGGCCATGCTCATTTCTGTTTCCTAGCTGAGGGAACCAGCGTTGTCTGAAGATACTTCTACGGTCAGGCGGCCAGCATGACTATACGCTGAGGCGCATGGAATGCTGTTACCTTCCTACCGACATGGTGCCTATTTATCTACTCGCATATGCATGCTTTTCAACTGCTAGTTGGGCAGGAGCTGGGGCAAGTAACAGGAGCTCACTCCATCATGCAGTACTTGGGTCTCAAACTGCTGACGTTCTGATTGACAAGCCCAGCATCTTCACTGCTTGGTCATTGTGCTCCTTATTCTGACTCTTTACCTATTTTTCACAAGGGTCCCAGTGCTACCTCCACCTTGAGATAGCATTTGCATGTCATGCTAAACCTGAACTAATTCATTGTCTGGATTTGTTTAATATTCTGAAGTTGCTAAAAAGCCAAATGCAAATGCAATCTTGGGTTGCATTTACAGGAGAATAGAATCCAGAACATGGGAACTAATTGTTTTATTCTATCCTGTAAACCACAGTTCAAAAAAAAAAGGATAGTGCCTACTACAGAGGAGAGCTACCAGAAGTTGTCCTGTCAAAGTACATGTAGTCCTTGACTTACAACCATTCATTTAGTGACCAGTCAAAGTTACAAATGGCACTGAAAAAAGTAACTTATGACTGTTTTTCAAACTTATGACTGTTGCAGCATCCCCATGGTCACCTGATCAAAATTCAGATCCTTGGCAACTGGCAGGTATTTATGATGGTTGCAATGTCCTGGGGTCATGTGATCAACTTTTACAACCTTCTGATAAGCAAGATCAGTGGGGGAGCAAAATTCACTTTATAAGGCTGTACTTCCTGAGAATGCTCAGGAAGATAAATCTATCTCAGCATCTACTTCGGTCCTACTATTGCAGCACGATTGAGAGTGTCCTGACATATGGCATTCTTGCATGGTATGGGAGCAGCTCTGTAGCAGACAAAAAAGCTCTACAGAGAATCATTAAAACTGCCCAGAATATCATTGGACTCCAGCTACCAACCCTGGATGACATCTTCGAATCTCGCTGTTTGAGAAAGTTGCATAACATTCTCAAAGACTCTTCTCATCCTGCTTACAATCTTTTTGGATTGTTGCCTTCTGGCAGAAGATACAGAACAACTAAAACTCAGACCACACGTTTTCTGAATAGTTTTTATCCCAGAGCTATAATTGCACTCAACAATGAACTAAAGGGCCACCATCAGTGAGCTGTTGGACAGTATTACTTGGTCTGTTGTGTGGATGGTTGGGCAGTTTAGGGGTGGAGAATTGTGGTGGGTGGGAATGTGTTTGGGGATTGTTATGTGTGTTGGACCTGGTCTTTGGGTGTTAAGTGAATTTCGTTGTATACACGTACAATGACAATAAATTTATTTATTTATTTATTTATTTATTTATTTATTTATAACAGTGTTACTACCTTAACAACTTCAGTGATTAGCTTAACAACGGTGTCAGGAAAGGTTGTAAAATGGGGCAAAACTCACTTCTTTTAAGTGTTTTGCTTAGCAACAGAAATTTTGGGCTCAGTTGTGATCGTAAGTCGAGGACTACCCGTATATTGGTGAAATAGCTTGACCGGCCCTGTTTGTTCCAGGCATGGCTGCCCCTGCCCTGCTTCACTTAATCTCTAGGCTCAGTTGAAAGGGTTTCTTCTCCCATAATCAGCTTTTACAGATCATTACCTCCTTCCTCTTGCCACATATTAGTTTTGATAATATCCCTCTCCTTCTCCATTTGTCTTTTACCTCCCCTGCAATTATGAATGGCTCGTGAGAGTCACAGGGCAGAGTAGGGGAACTTCAGCACTGTAGCAGGAGGCAAGGAAGGGGTCTGAGAATCCAAAGTGGGAAAAGGCATGGCAAGTAATTGATGGGAGAAAGGTTGTTTTAAATGTTTTATTAAGGAATGAAAGAAAAGGGATGCGGTGGCTCAGTAGTTAAGACACTGAGCTTGTCGATCAAAATGTCAGCAGTTCAGTGTTGCATAACAGGGTGATCTCCCGTTACTTGTCCCAGCTTCTGCCAACCTAGCAGTTCGAAAGCATGTAAAAAATGCAAGTAGAAAAATAGGGACCACCTTTGGTGGGAAGGTAACAGCGTTCCGTGCGCCTTTGGCGTTTAGTCATACTGGCTATATGACCACGGAGACGTCTTCGGACAGCGCTGGCTCTTCAGCTTTGAAACGGAGATGAGCACCGCCCCCTAGAGTCGGGAACAACTAGCACATATGTACGAGGGGAACTTTTACCTTTACCTTAAGAATGAAAAAGAGGAAGGAGAGAGACAATTAAGAACAAGATGAAAGGAACTGACATTAAAATCCCAATAACAGACTTTTACAGACATTTCCTTCATTCAATAGCAATACTGTAGCTATATACCTCTTCACAGTCAGGGGTGAAATACTCCCGGTTCGGACTGGATCGCCTGATCCGGTAGAGATGGCGGCGAGTGGTTCGGAGAATCGGTAGCAAAAATCCCTGCGCGCCCCCCCTCCCAGGCCCAGCTGAGCTGCATGATCATCAGAGGCTTTTTTTTTAACTTTTAAAAGCATTTTTTCTACAACCTCTTCCGACGAAAAAATGCTTTTAAAAGTAAAAAAAAAAAAAAAAAAGCCTCTGATGATCGCGTGGCTCAGCAGGGATCATCAGAGGCTTTTCAAAGCATTTTTTTCTGCAACCTATTGGCCGAAGAGGTGGTAAAAAAAATGCTTTGAAAAGTCTCTGACGATCCCAGCTGAGTTGCCTGATCGGCAGAGAGCTTTTCAAAGCATTTTTAAAAAAGACTCTCTGACGATCCCAGCTGAGTTGCCTGATCTTCAGAGAGGCTTTTCAAAGCATTAGAAAAAATGCTTTGAAAAGTTAAAAAAAAAAAGTTGGCCACGCCCACCCAGTCACATTACCCCCCCCAAGCCACGCCCACAGAACTGGTAGTAACAAATTTTACATTTCACCCCTGTTCACAGTGCTTTACAGCCCTCTGTAAGAGGTTTACAAAGTCAGCATCTTGCCCCCAAACAATCTGGCTTCTCATTTTACTGACCTCGGAAAGATGGAAGGCGGAGTCAACCTTGAGCCAGTCAGGATCGAACTGCTGGCTGTGGGCAAAGTTTGCCTGCAATACTACATTCTAACACTGTGCCACCTCGGCTGTTTAAGACATTCACCTGTCTTCTTAGTTATAAATAAATAAACTAGACTTTGAGAACACCCACTCAAGGGGTTTGTTTGAACAAAAGCCAAATATTATCCAAGGACATAATATTTCTTTTCTTTTTTTTTTTTTTTTAATTTTTTTATTATTTTTTTATAATCCAACATACACAGACAAACACAAACATTTAAACAAACTATACATAGACTAACTATACAATAAAATCAAGTCCTAAGACTTGAGCTTTGAAGTGTAGATACCTCGGTAGTTGTATATCAATGTATCTGTACATATTATACTTCATCATATATCAATATTTATATAACAATATTTCATTTTGTTTCTATGTTTGAATATAGTTAGATGGTATTTCCTTAATTCGTGTCCTTTTTTTCTAACCAGTTATACCATTTTTGCCAAATTAGGTAATAGTCTGAGTCTTCTTTTCCCTGAATTTCTTTGGTCAGTTTATCCATTTCTGCACATTCCATTGTTTTTTGTATTACTTTTTCCTCTGTTGGCGTATTTTCCAATTTCCACATCTGTGCAAAAGCGATTCTGGCAGCGGTTAGGATGTGTATAATTAGGTATTGTGTCTCTTTTTTATAATCTTTTGTGAGTATTCCTAATAAGTATGTTTCCGGTCTGAGGGGTACTTTTTGGGTGGTGATTTCTTCCAATTGACTTTGAATTGTTTTCCAAAATTTTTTAACTTTTGGACATGACCACCACATGTGGAAGTAAGTCCCCTTCTGTGTTTTACATTTCCAACAATTTGGATTGGTGTTGGGGAACATCTTTGCCAGTCTTGCAGGGGGGAGATGCCATCTGTAAAACATCTTATATGTATTTTCCTTGTAGGGCACGGACATCGTCAGTTTAGTATTGACTTTCCACATTTTTTCCCACTTTTCTAAATTAATATTATATCCAAAATTTTTAGCCCAAATAATCATATTTTCCTTCACCACTTCTTCTTCCAGTTTGTATTTAAGCAAATAATTGTATATTTTAGTTATTAATTTATCATCTGATTGCATTATAATTTTGTCTAATTCATTCCTTTCTTTTTGGATTCCAAATTTTTTCATATCGCTTTTATATCTTGATTTTATCTGTAAATACGTCCACCAATCTATGTCCGTGCCCTGTTGTCTCAATTCCTCTGTTGTTTTTATATCTCCCTCTGTATTCAACAATTCGTCGTAGGTCTTCATTTTATTCATATCCATTGTGTTCGGGTAAATTTGTGCTTCCATGGTTGATATCCATCTTGGAATTTTATCATAATGTTTCCTTCTTATTTCAATCCAAATTTTTGCCAGTGCTCCTCTAATGTAGTGTCTCCTGAAATGCTCATGCTGTCTGGGCTTTTCTTCCCATAGGAATGCGTGCCAACCTTTGAACAGATCAAATCCTTCTAGGGCTAGTATTCGTTTGTCTTTGAGTGTCATCCAATCCTTGATCCAGGTTAGGGCTGTTGCAATGTAGTAGGTTTGCCAATCTGGTAATCCCAGGCCGCCTCTTTCTTTGGTATCTTGCAGGTGTTTCAATTTAATCCTGGCTCTCTTCCCCTGCCATATATACTTGTATATCATTTTATCGAGGTCTTTAAAATATGTTTTCCCCGGACTTATCGGTATTGTTCTAAATAAATATAACATTTTTGGTAAAATAGTCATTTTAATTGAAGCAATTTTGCCTAATAATGATAGTTTTAATTTACTCCATGCATCTAAGTCCTTCTGTATCTGTTTAAGCAATTTAATGTAGTTGTCTTCTTTTAATGATGATACTTTATTGGTGAGCCAAATTCCTAAATATTTTATTTTGGTTGTTGTTTGTATTCCTAGTGCCTCTTCCAGCTCCTCCTCCTGGGGTTTTGTCAAATTTTTAGTTAGTAATTTAGTTTTTTGTCTATTAATTTTCAAACCTGCCACTTCGCCGTATTGTTCTATCTTCCTTAATAAATTCAGTCCTGATTGTTTCGGTTCCTCTAATATAAATACTACGTCATCCGCGAATGCTTGTAATTTGTATTCCTGGTTTTTTGTTCTTAATCCTTTTATTTCATTGTCATTCCTAATTTCGTTCAATAGGGGCTCGAGTGCTAATATATATAGTATAGGAGAAAGAGGACATCCTTGTCTCACTCCTTTGGATATTTTAAATTGGTCTGTTGTCTCTCCATTTATCCATATTCTTGCAATTTGATCTGAATATATTGTTTGGATCATATTAAGAAATTTCTCGCCAGTTCCCATTTTTTCTAGTTGCAATATTAAAAACCCCCAGTTCAGATTGTCGAAAGCTTTCTGTGCGTCGAGGAAGAGTAAGGCCATTTTTTCATCTGATTTTTGCTCATAATATTCCAGTATATTAATTATTGTTCTTGTGTTCTTGTTGATTTGCCTATTTGGAATAAAGCCATTTTGGTCTGGATGGATATAATTCACAATAATTTTCTTCATTCTCTGAGCCATGATCGATGTAAATAATTTATAGTCTGCGTTTAGGAGTGATATGGGTCTGTAGTTTTTGGTTTGAGTTAGATCTGAATCTTCTTTAGGTATCAATGTAATAATTGTCTCGATCCATGATTTAGGAATTTTAGCTTTTAAAATCGCTTCGTTCAGAACTTGTAATAAAATGTCATCCATTGACTGATTCTCGATTTTATAGAATTCTGCCGGGATACCATCTGGGCCTGGTGTTTTATTGTTGTTCTGCTTCTTCTTTGCTTCAATTAATTCTAACATCGATATTGGTCTGTTCAAGAGTTCTCTTTGAGTTTCTTTTATTTCTTGGATATTGGCTTTGTTTATATATTCTTTTACTTTCTCCAATTGGATTTCTTCCTGCGTATATAGTTCCTGATAGAAATTCCTTACAATTCGCTTTTTTGCCTCATTCATATGCTGTAGTTGCCCTTGTTCATCTTGAAGTTGGTGTATTAGTCTTTTCTCCTTTTCTTTCTTTAATTTATATGCCAACCAACGTCCTGTTTTATTAGCAAATTCAAATTGGTTTTGCTTTGCCATTTTAATCTTCCTAGCTATTTCTGTTGTTGTTATTAAATTTATTTCGTGTTTGATATGTTTTATTTTTTCCTTAATCTCTTTCCCATCTGGTCTGTTCTGTAATTCTACTTCTAGTTTTCCGAGCTCAGTCATTAGGTTATCCCTTCTTTGTTGTTTCTCTCTGTTTTTCTTCACCTTGAATGAGATTGTTAATCCTCTTATATATGCTTTTGTGGCATCCCATAGAATTTGTAATGATGTATGTTCCTTTTTGTTTATTTGAAAAAATATCTCCATCTCTTTCTTTATCATCTCTATGTATTCTTTATCTTTGGTGATTTCTCTATCCATCATCCATCTTCCTCTCCTTGACCGGCCTTTCCAGACTATTGTTATAGGACTGTGGTCTGCCCATATGTTCGGTGTGATTTCAATTTCTTTTATGCTTTCTCTTAGTTCTGCCGTCATCCAGGCCATATCTAGTCTGGACCAAGACTGATGGGGATTTGAATAATATGTATACTGTTTTTTAGTTTTATTCAATTCTCTCCAGGCATCTTTCAGTTGTAACTCTTGAGTCATGTCCTTAAAAGTATCCGGTAGTGTCTTTTTCTTAGATTTGTTTTTTTTGTTACTTTGGTAGTCATAGTCCATATCTACAATTGCGTTATAGTCCCCTATTATGCATATGTGTTCGTAGTCTAATTCTTTAATTTTGTCGTGTAGCTTTTTAAAGTATTCTTTTTGGTTCCCGTTTGGAGCATATATTGATACTAATAACATATTTCGGGCCTCTGTCTTAATATTGACCATTAATATCCTACCATCCCCGTCTGTGTAAATTTGTTTTGCCTGGATATGGTTTTTAACGTATATTGCAATGCCTCTTTTTTTTTGGTCTGATAGTGAGGTAAATAATGATCCAAGTTTTCTGTTTTCTAATAATTTTTTGTGTTGTTTTTTAATGTGTACTTCTTGTAAATTGATAATGTCTGTATCTAGTTTTTGAAGTTTTTTAAAGATATGTGTTCTTTTGGTTGGTAGATTAAGGCCATTTATGTTAATTGAAATTAATTTCAATTCTTGTCCCATTTCCTTTAGTTTTTGTTTGTTAGTTTGAGTTTACTTGTGTTTCTTGTTACCATTTGTGTTTTCCCCCTAGCCCCTTCTCTTTCAATCCTCTCCTTTTCCCTAGACTCCTTTTCTTCCTTTCCTTTTTTTGTTTCCCCCGAGGGGTGTTCCTGGTTTGTATTATCTGAGTCACACCTAGTTTCCTGTTCTTCTTCTATTATAAAATGCGTATCAAAAAATTCTTGTGCCTTCTCTATCGTGTCAATTTTATATTTTTTGTCATCCCAGGATATTAGAATTCCCTCTGGCACCAGCCAGCGGAACATTATTTTATGTTGGTTCAGTAGGGTTGTCAAGAAATTATAGTTTTTCCTGTATTCTCTTATTCTTCTTGGGACTTGTTTTAAGGTTATTATTTCTTTCCCTTTGTAGCATGGTTTCTCCTCTCTCATTAGTGTATAAATCTCAACTTTAACAGTTTTACGTGCAAATCTGACATGTATTTCTCCAGGTAGTTTGTGCCTACGGGCATAATTCGTATGCACTCTATAAATTTCGTCAATTTCCCTACTAATATCGTTTTTTTCCTTTTGGGAAGCCTCCACTAATATCCCTGTCATCAAATCTCTTAGATCTTCTCCCTTTGTTTCTGCTATATTTTGAAACCGTAAAAAGAAAGATGCCTTTTCTAATTCTAAATGGGTAATTGATTCTTCAAGTTCTCTGTTTACTTCCATTTGATTTTGTTCGATGTTATCTATCTTCTTCTCCGATTGGACCATTTTGGCTTCTATATTTTGAATTCGTTCTTCGTTTTTAACTATGTTTTGTTGTATTCTTTCAATCTTATCGTCCATTTTTTTTATATTGTCGTTTATTTGTCCTACTTCTAATTTCAGTTCTTCATGATTCTTTTTGGTTTCTTCGTGGTTATTCGCTATTGTTTCTTGGGTCTTGTTCATCCCCTCCTGAATCATAGCCAATATAGAATGTATATTCTGTATGTTGTGTGTAGTAGCAGCTTTATCCTTGTCTGTAGTTAGCATCGTGTCAATGGTTTTTTGTTGTGCCGGTGAGGATTGTATGGGTGCTGGTTTTTTCCCTTGTTTAGTTATTGTTATTGAGGATGTTGCCATCGTTTTTTGTATTATTTTTTTCCAAATTTTCATACACTGATTGGGGGTAATTGAAATATCGTTATATAGGAGTCAAATTGATTAATTCAGTGGGGTTAAGGGGAAATACAGTGTTTTAGCAATTCATTTTCCTATTCTTATTCCTAAACAGTGTAATATCGTCAATATTTAAATACCAAGTTATATTAATACTTAAATTCACATTAAGTCTAAACAATTCATGTGTACCTTTGTATAATAAACCTATGTAGTCTAAGATTCCCTATAAATCGTCTAAGATATTCTATTAGGTTCTATATGTATTTAAGTTATATCACCATTACCAATGTATAGTATTTATATTAATTATCACAATTATTATTCCTTATTATTCCTTAATATTATCTATAACAGTTTCTTTACAGTATCTATGTTAGTATCTAAATTTCCAATCAATACACAATATACAATATATTACTATAGAATCTATTGTCTTAATTCAATGAGATAGAAAACCATAAGACAGTAAAAGAGAGAAAAAAAAAATGTATAAATTAATCTTAAGTCAATTAATACGTATTATATTAACTTCAAAATTAGTATTAGTATTATTTAGACAGAGTTAATTAAACTGTAGTTGGATTTTATAATATAAATAAGATAGCTATCTTTGATAATAGATGTTAAAAGTTCTCCATTAAGTCACTTTCAGACCAATTGAAATTACTTCCTTTCCCTTCTTCCTTCGTTCTTCAGTTCGCCTTTAGCTCGCCCAGCTTTCACAGTTCTGTTGCAATAATTCCCGTTGAAACAGTAAGGTAATTGTTCCGATTTGTAGCAAGTTATATCTCCTCTGCCAGCAGCATCAATGTGTCCAATGTCTTACTACCAGTCCTTTATCTGTGGTTTGGATTTATTATTACTGCTGGATACAAAGTAAAAAATCCTTCTCCAAGTCCTCGATCCTCAGTCCACCTTTCACTCCGTTTAGCTGATTCCCTTTTGCCCACAACAGGCTTAAAGAGTCTTAATTCTTAAGTTTCACTTTCTACTATCCCTTTCTCCAATAGTCTTTATTCTTTATTAAATCAAAACGCGTTATTTATAAAATTATAATCCACCGCTTGCTTGTAATCCTTTCCTTCCGTCTCTCGTCCTTTCGCCAGTCAAATCTGCGCTGTCACTGTGAGTGTTAGTTTCCGCTCCGATCACTTTCTCTCGCCGCTTGTCTGGCGATCTTACCGCCGCTTTTAGGAGTCCTCTTCCCGCCGATGTTTTAAATCCTTAACTCTTTGTAAATATACCGTTCACTTTTCAGATGATTTAGTCCAATTACCGAAGTTTCTCTTTGCAATCTTCGCTTCCACCCTTATCGGTTGACAGCGCTCCGGCCAGCCAAAATGGCTGGTTTTTTTCCCGGTTGGAATTAGGGGGTTTTCCTCTGAACCTTCGGGGTGATTGCTGTCACTCCGAGGTCCTAGGGAGTCCTCCTTTTTCTATCGACCTCTCCGTGGTCGATAGTGCCAGCAACGGCTTCCAATCAAGAAATTTGGAACTTCGGGAACGGTGACGTCAGCGTGCAAGGAACGAGGGGAACGAGGCTCCGTCCCCGAAGTTCCAAGGACATAATATTTCAATTGAAAAAAGATCTTGACAGACTTGAACAACGGGGCCTATCCAACAACATGAAATTTAATGTGGAGAAAAGCGAGGCTTTACACTTGGGCAGGAAAAAACCAAAGGTACAAATGCAGACTAGGGGAAAACTGGCACAAAAACAGTAACAGTTTCCGGCCTAATATGGCTTCCAACGCTGTCAGTAACTGTGAGAGGGATCTTGGAGTCCTATTGGATGATCACTAAAACATGAGCCAGCAGTGTGCGGCAACAGCCAAAAAAGCTAATACAATCCTTGGTTGCATAAACAGAGACAAAGAATTAAAATCATGTGACGTATTAATAACCCTTTATAAATCCTTAGTAAGACCACACCTGGAATACTGCATTCGTTTTGGTCACCACACTCCGGGAACTGGGTATGGCCAGTCTAGAAAAAAGAAGGAGTAGGGGTGACATGATACAGGTAGCAGTATTCCAGTATTGGAGAGGCTGCCACAAAGAGGAGGGGTTCAACTTATTTTCCAGAGCAACTGAGGGCAGGACAAGAAACAATGGATGGAAACTAATCAAGGAGAGAAGCAATCTGGAATTAAGGAGAAACTTCATACCAGTGAGGACAATTAACCAGTGGAACAGCTTGCCTTCATAAGTTGTAGGTGCTTCATCACTGGAGGTTTTTAAGAAAAGACTATCTGACAGCACCTATCTGAATTGGTATAGGGTCTCTTGCTTGAGTAGTGGGTTGGACTAGAAGACCTCCACGGCCCCTTTCAGCTCTATTCTGATTGAGAAAGAATTTGGGAAGAAGGCAACATAAATGAAACACACTGACTTGTACAGTGTCAACTGGCGTCCTCAAAACAACGAGGAACACTTCACAATTTTATACAGAAGGTCTCTCAAAACTTTTAATAATTATTTTAGTCAAGTTTGGGGCCTGGTGTTTTTCATGATAATGCTATAAATGATAATTGCTTATCGTTATTGTCTTCTGACACTTTTCTTGAGGTGGCACTGGAGATTTCCTCATGGTCTCCCATTCAAGTACTAATTAGACTCAGCCCTTAGATTTTTACCTCACTTTTATAAATTTATAAGTAACTCAAGGGAGTGAATATACCTAATACTCTTTCCAACTATTTTCCTCACAACAACAATTCTATGAGGTGGGTTGGGATGAGAGAGAGTGACTGGCCCAAAGACATCCAGTCGGTTTTCATGCCTAAAGATGGGACTAGAACTCACAGTCTCCTGGTGATTGGCCCCAAATAACCCAGTTGGCTTTCATGCCTAAAGTTGGGACTAGAACTTACAGTCTCCTGGTGATTGGCCCCAAATAACCCAGTTGGCTTTCATGCCTAAAGATGGGACTAGAACTCACAGTCTCCTGGTTTCTAGGCCAGCCCCTTAACCACTACACCAATGAATCCATATTCCTGGCTGTTCTTCTTGAGGGAGATGAAAAAGAAAATAATTCTAACAAGCAATGTGATTGTGGGAATAAGCATACAGTAAATGAGGGGAAGGGAAATAATAATTTGTCTGTCACTATTTTTCAACAGTAAAGGTAATCATTAGTGCTACCGACTGGCTGAAAGAACTTTCATACATTTTTCCTCCTTATTTAACAAGCATTATTTCTCAGCAGGGCAAAAGAAGGTGAGAGATTATACACGGACTTGATATAAAACCGATGAACATCACGAGATGTCAGGATGCGTATCTGTACGGGCCCCGTTTGCATTATGATGACACCGGGTACCTGTTGTCATTTTTGATATAAATTCAGTGTACTGCAGCCGCCTGCGCTTCTAGACTGCTTCTGATGTTGGAAGAAAAATTGGAAGCAACGCATTTAAAGATGATGTTGAAAAAAAAAGTGCTTGCCCTCTGTAATAGCATTCCTTGAGACATCTGAATGGTTCCCACCCAGATGACGTTCTAAAAAGTGCTAAAAATGTATTTTTTTCTCATCCTGTGGCAGGAGAGTGGGCAAGTCCTTGTAAGATGCTTGTATTGCTTTTTATATTTTTTTTTTCTGAATGCACCTCATTTTTTTTCTTCCATTCATTCTGTTCCTCATTTTTTTCTGATCTGACTTATTATATAGAATTATTTATTGGCCAAGTGTGATTGGACACACAAGGAATTTGTCTTTGGTGCATAAACGATCAATTCCTAACTTCACAACTAAACAAATACAATGTAATGTTCCGATGGCTAGTACCAGAAGGTATCCTGATTTCCTGGCAGGAGAAAAAATTTAAAACGAAAAGATACGTTCGTCAAGAATCATAAGGTACAAAACCTAATGATAGTCATAGGGTACAAATAAGCAATCGAATCATACTAGGAAACAATCAATATAAATCATAAGGATACAGCGATAAGTTATAGTCATGTAGTCATAAGTGGGAGGAGATGGGTGATAGGAACAATGAGAAGATTAATAGTAATAGTAATAGCAATACAGACTTAGTGAATAGTTTGACAGTGTTGAGGGAATTATTTGTTTAGCAGAATGATGGCATTGGGGAAAAACTGTTCTTGTGTCTAGTTGTTCTGGTGTGCAGTGCTCTATAGCGTTGTTTTGAGGGTAGGAGTTGAAACAGTTTATGTCCAGGATGCGAGGTCCCAGAATGATTGGAATTGAGTGTTGTTGTTTTTTAATCTATATTCTCAATCTTTTCTTCACCACAGACCCCCTTTAAAGACCTTTTGTGGCCATGGGCCATTGCCATGGGTTCCCAAGACTTAATTCAAGATTCAACATTTCATCAAAATATTTCTTCAAGCCTTCGTGCCCCCCCCACCCCCCCTGTGATCCCTCAAGCATCCTTGGACCACAGGCTGAGAACCACCGGTCTGTGTAAAAAACAAGCATATCTACAAAAATTGGAATTGTGCAAGCCATGGTATTCCCCACGACAACCTCTCGAAGTGAAAGTTGGATTCTGAAGAAATGGAGTAGGAAGACTATTGACACTTCTGAACTTTCTCAGAAGTCTTCTTAGAAAACCATGGTCCTTGTAGGAGATGAGCAGGCTGAGCCTGAGGGAGGGGCTAAAGGCATCATCAGTTTGGAATCCTTACATTCCCATAAGAGACCTAAGTCCAGCGCCCCATGAATTCCAGAGATTCTTATTTCGCACCAATTTGGCTTGACCATTAGAAGATCAGATTATTGTATATTGTTGTTCAGTCACTGTCCAACTCTTCATGAACCCATCAGAGGTGATATTCAGCCGGTTCGGACCAGTTTGTTAGAACCGGTAGTGGAAATCACGGATGGGCCTGCCCAGCAATGGGATTCAAGTAATTTAACAACCGGTTCTCTGCCCTAATGATTTCTTCCAACAACTAGTTTGCCAGATGGCTCAGAAAGTTAACCAGTTCTCCCAAAGTGGTGCAAACTGGCTGAATCCCACCACTGGGCCCACCCATCTGCCCCGGCTCTATGCCATCCTATTTAGGCACATTTTTTAGGCTGGGCACATGCGTGCAAGGTGCATGTGCCAGCAAAGCACATGCACGGAAGACTGGGCGCATGCATGGACAAGGCGTGTGTGAGCGAAGCAAGTGCATGCGCGTATGCACGCTCACATTTGCAAACCGGTAGGGAAAGTAAGTGAATACTATCCCTGGACCCCATGGACCGTATCATGCCAGGTCCCCCCATCCTCCATGTTCTCTAGAAGTTTGTCCAAATTCATGTTCATTGCATCAATGACAATATCTAACCGTCTCATCCTCAGCCAACCCTTTCTTCTTTTGCCTTCAATTTTTCTCAACATCGGGGGTCTTTTCTAATGAGTCTTCTCTTCCCATTAGGTGGCCAAAGTATTTGAGCTTCAGCTTTGGTATCTGTCCTCCCAAAGAACAATCAGGGTTGATTTCCTTTCAGATTCTTCTGTATAGGGAACATGAAAGAGACTTTTAGTGCTTTGAATCTACTTCTGTTTCTGGTTTCTTGTGCCTGAAAGACATCAAGAAAAGAAATAAATCATTGGATCATTGAACAGATCAGTCCAGCATTCTCATTCGAGTCACAAAGGACCAGGCTCAAATTATCCCAGTTTGGATACATTATGCAAAGACCTAGTTCTGAAGGTGGCTAATGGTGGAAGGAAAGAAAAGAAGACAACCTACAGCAAGATAGATGGACTCAGTTATAGGGGCTACAGATGCACTGTTGGAAGATCTCAAGAACAAGTTTGGGGACAAATCATTATGGACAAAATCTATCCACGTGGTCTCTAAGAGTGAACCCTGACTAGATAGCACATAATCAACCAATTAATCGAGAAGTAAACCAGAAGTAAACCAGAAGTAAACCAGAAGTAAACCAGAAGTAAACCAGAAGGGATGCGGGACTCAGTGGCTAAGACACTGAGCATGTCGATCGAAAGGTTGGCAGTTCAGCGGTTTGAATCCCTAGTGTTGTGTAACGGGGTGAGCTCCCATTACTTGTCCCAGCTTCTACCAACCTAGCAGTTCGAAAGCACGTAAACAATGCAAGTAGAAAAATAGGGACCACCTTTGGTGGGAAGGTAACAGTGTTCCGTGTGCCTTTGGTATTTAGTCATGCCAGCCACATGACCACGGAGATGTCTTCGGAGAGCGCTGGCTCTTTGGCTTTGAAACGGAGATGAGCACCACCCCCTAGAGTCGGGAACGACTAGCACATATGTGCGAGGGGAACCTTTACCAGAAGTAAATAAATAATATATATTTTTTTATCACTGAAACACTGAAACAAAATGGAGAAGTCATCTCACCACCCCAATACAAGAAAAACCTAGGTCAAAAGATACTTTTAAGGAGTTGATTGAAAATTCATCAAACCCAGAAACTCCCACATGCTGAAAGGGGGAAAGTTCTAGAGAACAGGTGCCATCACAGAGAAGGCCCTTCTCAAGGTAAAAGAGAAGAGACTCTGGAATTGTTGATAGAAAAAGAAAAGAATCTTTGGTAGAAAAGATGTTATCCCAAAGGGGGAACAATTAAAGTTTGCTCTTTTATATTGACAAAACAGAAGTTTTGCTCACTCCAGGAATTCAGTTCTAAGCGTCTCAAGCTTGACTCATCCTTCCATCCTTTAGAGGTTGGTAAAATAAAGACCCAGATTGTTGAGGGCAATATGTGGACTCTGTAAACCGCTTAGAAGGGGCTGTGAAGCGGTATATAAGTCTAAGTGCTATTGCTAGTGTGCATACTTTTTTCTTATGCCGCTGTCTTCTATTTTTGAGATGAAAGGTATAATGAAAATATATTATTACTGTAACCAAACCAGCATCCAAATCAAGATGCCTGTCCAGAAACTACAAAACAATGTGAATAGAATATTTTGCAATAAATCCTCAGCAAGGTTGAGGAATTGCACAATCACCTGTTGAAAAATGAGGCAAAGCCCTGCGAGCATCAGATGACCCGGCTAAAAATTACACAAATAGCATTTTCTTCAGAGGGATGAACAAGAATAACAAGGGACATGGAAGGCTTTGAAAATGGGTATTTGCTATTTGCAAATTGCTAAACATCTTGTTCAGTTAGCTCTGCTTGGTTTGTTCGCCTCTCATTTTTTTCCTGGAACACAAACATATGCTTGCATTTTCTCTGAGACGGACAACTAGCACCGTAATCATATTTTCTTTAGTAATCCTGAGTGAAAGGTGCCCTTAAAAAGTGCATTTTAGTCTATAAAACCAGACAGTCTTGTTTAAAGGTTATTTGAGGGAAAGGATTTGCAAGACATGTGTTTGTGTGCGGAGTGAAACAAAAGAAGCCCTCAAATTCAATACAAGCCAATTGTAGGTTTTGTGCCTTTGTGTATTTGCCTAGGATTTGAGCTGCATAGAATCAGGTCTATGCAGGAAAGGACCATAAGAAAGGCTGAGCGCCAAAGAATTGAGGCCTTTGAACTATGGTGCTGGAGAAGACTCCTGCGAGTCCCTTGGACTGCAAGGCGATCAAACAAGTCAGTCCTAGAGGAGATCAACCCTGACTGCTCTTTAGAAGGCCAGATCCTGAAGATGAAACTCAAATACTTTGGCCACCTAATGAGAAAGAAGCACTCACTGGAGAAGAGCCTAGTGCTGGGAATGATTGAGGGCAAAAGAAGAAGGGGACGACAGAGAATGAGGTGGCTGGATGGAGTCACTGAAGCAGTCGGTGTGAGCTTAAATGGACTCCAGAGGATGGTAGAGGACAGGAAGGTCTGGAGGAACATTGTCCATGGGGTCACAATGGATTGGACATGACTTTGCAACTAACAACAGCAAGAATCAGGTCTAATGATACTATGCATCATCAGAAGGATAGTATCAAGACCACATAAAATGTTAGTACTGCTCAATACTGCTCTTTCTTTCTTTCTTTCTTTCTTTCTTTCTTTCTTTCTTTCTTTCTTTCTTTCTTTCTTTCTTTCTTCCCCCCCCCCTCTCTCTCTTCTTTCTTTCTTTGATTTGTATACCGCCCTACTCCTGAAGGACTCAGGGCGGTGAACAGCCAAACAGTAAAATACATAAATACAAAATTTAAAAACAGGATAAAATCGAATTAAACAATTTGGCCCAGACAAATTAAAACACCCCAATCATTTAAAAAACAGATTAAAATTTGCATATTAAAAAGAAAAGAGGGAAAAGATTAGGCCAGGCCTGCCTGGTGGAATGAAAAGGTCTTCAAAGCGCGGCGGAAGGTGCGTAGATCCGGGATCCTCCGTATCTCCGGGGGGAGCTCATTCCAGATACTTGGTGCCCCCACAGAGAAGGCTCTCCCCCTAGGGGCCGCCAGTCGACATTGTTTGGCTGACAGCACCCAGAGGAGCCCCTCTCTATGAGAGCGTGGGAGGCTATTGGTGGTAGTAGGCGGTCCCGTAGGTAACCAGGTCCGAAGCCATGGAGCGCTCTAAAGGTGGTAACCAAACCATTGAAGCGCACCCGGAAGACCACCGGGAGCCAGTGCAGCTCGCGCAGGAGAGGTGTTACATGGGAATGCCATGTCGCTCCCATTACCACCCGCGCGGCTGCACTCTGCACCAGTTGGAGCCTCCGGGTGCTCCTCAAGGGGAGCCCCATGTAGAGAGCGTTACAATAGTCCAGGCAGGAAGTGACGAGGGCATGAGTGACCGTGCGTAAGGAGTCCCAATCCAGAAAGGGACGCAACTGGCGAATCAGGCGAACCTGATGGAAAATCCTCCCGGTCACGGCCGTCAAATGCTCTTCTAAAGACAGCCGTGAATCCAGGAGGATGCCCAAGTTGCGAACTGCACTGTTAAAACCGCACTTGAAATGCTGTCACCACGATTCAAAAAAGATGTTGAAACTCTCGGAAGCGTGCAGAGAAGAGCAACAAAGATGATGAGGCGTCTGGAGATTAAAGAATACGATGAATGGTTGCAGGAACTGGAAACGTCTAGTCTAATGAAGAGGAGAACTAGGGGTGACATGACAGCAGTCTCCCAATATTTGAGGGGCCGTCCAAGAAAAGAGGGGGTTCATCTTCCAACTCTGTTGTTTTGTTATTCGACTCTCTAAAGCACCTGAAGCAATAGATGGAAGTTCATCAAGGAGAGATCCAACCTCAAATTAAGGAGAAATATCCTTAAATAAAAGGAAGGTTTTTAAGAAGGACAGCCACTTGTCTGGAATGGAATACAGTTTCTTACTCAAATAGCGGGTTGGACTAGAAGACCTTCAAGGTCCCTTTCAATGCTGTTATTCTGTTATTTTATTATTCTGATGTAGCAGAAATGGAAGATGCCAATGGGGTGAATAAAGCACTGGAATTATTTATCCAATAATGAATTATTTTATATCAGAGCAAGTAGGTTTTTGCTATTGTAGAAAGTTAGCACCCGCCCCTCCCCTAGAAGAATGAAATATTTTGAGAAATATTAAAAAGGCAGAATATTATATTTCCCTGGATGAGAAATGGAGAAACATGCTCTTGGAAAGCAGCCCCCACCTTTCTTAATAGACCTCAGTAAATGTCAGCATTTAAGAGATAAAGATTTAGCTAACTCTATTCATAAGCAAATTCCATGCAGCAAGGTCTGAAGGTAAGATTAGCCCTCAGCCACAATAGAAATTGCCCAACAAGCCACTTCATTATATCAGCCAAGCTTCAACCAAACTGGGGAGCTCAGACAACCTACAGAGCCAGCTATGACCCTTACAACAGCCAATAGAATACATGTTCTTGCACAGGAACAGGAAGCGCAACTTCAAAGCCCAAGAGAAGGTATAAAAAACCCTCACTCTCATCTCTATGTGGTCAGCTGCTCAGGACCATCCATGTGGTTCTGCTTCATCATTAAACCATCTTTCCAATCAGCTTCCAGCCCTCAGCCACAATAGAAATTGCCCAACAAGCCCCTTCATTGCATCAGCCAAACTTCAACCAAACATAGCTCAGACAAACTCCTAGGATTTGTACATGGCTCCATGGGAGTCTGACAACAACCAATAGAATACATGTTCTTGAACAGGAACAGGAAGCTCAAGTGCAAAGCCCAAGAGAAAGTATAAATACCTACCCACCACTCTCAACTCTGTATGGTCAGCTGCGCAGAATCCTTGTGGTTCTGCTTCATCATTAAACCATCTTTCCAATCAGCCTCCATGTTTCCAGTGTCTTTCTCCCACTTGGGAACTGAACCAATGCTGTATTGCTAAAATGCAATACATTCTCCTAGGTGCCTGAATCATTTTCTCATTGCAACTGACTGTTGCGATGTTTGGGTAAGAAAAACTGTCACACTGCCCTGGTATCTCTCAGTATACAGCCTTTAGAAGAATGGGATTATCTGCTGGTCAGGGTATCACGATCAATCTTCCCGTTTGAACCCAGGGGATGAACTGAAGCAGGAGATAGCACTTAATCAAATCTTTTGCTGCAATGAGCCCCAAACCCAAATCCCAGATATTTTAGCCGCAATGACAATTGACATCCTGCTGGAACATGGAAAGACCGCTTTCTGATTTTAAAAGGGCACTGATAGATTCGGCTTAGAGTGTTCATCGGGGAACTAGCTCAAGTCTATAACTCATCCAAAGTCCAAATCTATTGCCTGGGTGTGCTAGCAAGGGATAAAATGCAGCTAGGTCAGCCAGCTGTCTGGTCGAGCCATTTTCATCAGAGGGGAAAAAAAAATAAGCAGAATTTGGTACAAAATGCAGACAGACATTAACCTACAGGCAGCACCGTGCTGTCAATTGCAAATATCCAGTTGGAGGAAGAACAGTTTCTCTGAACAGGTGCTGGGTGGACGGATACAGCTGCATGAATATTTGATCTGGAGTTTTTTGCGCAAGAAGTCGATTTGACCAACTCTCCAAATAGAATTGACTTTCTATGAATGGCTGATTTGAATTGCAAGTAAAACCCAGATGCCCCTAAATTGATTTTGATGAATTGGTTTGTATCTGATCACACAAATGGTGAAACCACTTCTTCTGAATTGATGCTGAAAACTGAAGCCAGCTAACCCCTTTGGGTGTTCAGTTCAAATAATTCAGATTGAATCAAGTCAGTTTTTCTTAAGGTTTTATTTTAATATATAAAATACAAAGAAGAGAAGTAAAAAATAGGGAATTAAGGGAAGGAAGGGGAGCTGGGGAAAGGGGGTGTGAGATACAAGGGGAAAGAGAAAAAGAAAGAAAAGAGGCATTGACTTTCAAAAACACTTCTTAGCACAGTACAAGATATACACAATCCAACCTCAACTTTTTGCTTTTACACATTAATATATAACTAACCATTCCTATAACACCAAATCTTTCTGATGAATAAAACCAAAGTCAAAGTTTCATTTTTTCCCCTTCACAAGCACAAATTCCAGAAGTGACATCCAAATAAAAACATATTTTCCTCTTTGAATAAAATAATCAATTTAACCACTCCTGCTTTATCTTCCTTGCTATGGAAACAATGTGCATTTCTATTTGCACCTAATAAATGTAATGAATGTCAATGATAAATTCAGAATTGCAACCATCCTTTCCTATGGTTGATCCAGCAGACCCTTTGCTGCCCATTGGAAGACTAAGATAGATCTATTTCGGCCTTATAAGGCCGCATCAGTTAGCCACACCCTCATCTCATGTATCCTCCCTGTAAAGGTACAATATTTGTTTTTCTTTCTTTTTTGTAGGTTTTATGTGTATGTCTCTTTAGCCAGGTTCTACCTACGTAAACCAAGATATTATGCAGCCCTAGTTCAGTGAAATCACAATTCACTAGTTTCTGGGCTTTTTTTTTCTTTTTCTGGCAGCCAGCAGACCCTTTGCTGCCTATTGGGAGACTAACATAGATTTATTTCGGCCTTATAAGGCCTATATATGTTTTCTGATGTTTTCGTGGGTATTTGTATGTAGGTCTTTGGTTATTCGGGCTTTCTCCGCGTAAAATTGGTTATTCTCCCGAATAACCAAAGACCTACATATATCTATATCTATATCTATATCTATATCTATATCTATATCTATATCTATATCTATATCTATATCTATCTATCTATCTATCTATCTATCTATCTATCTATCTATCTATCTATCTATCTAAATTATATTTGCTGATAGAGAAATAAAGGGAGACTAGTATACATCTATTTCAAGCTATTTAGCTCTCATCAGCTAGCCATACCCTTACTTGGATTCGAACTTGGGTAAGTTATCCGAGTAAGGGGATGACTAGCTGATGAGAGCTAAATAGCTTGAAATAGATCTATAGTAGTATCCCTTTTTTTCTTTATCAGCGAAATATAAATTTGGTATCAAATGGTTTGTCATTAATGCGACTGCTTGAGGGCTCCTGGATTGGAACTGAAAGGCGAAAGGAAAGCAGGATGCTTCCTCCCATATTGGGGTTGACCAGGTATTTCGATAGAAACACACACACACACACACACACACACACACACACACACCTCCCCACCCCCACATAGGGAAAAAAAGATTGATAATAATTCTGGAGGTAATAGACAACCATCAAGGCTAGAGGTACATTGGAGGGATCTGGGAAGAGTTCATTAGAAGAGCTCATGAGGCATTATCAGATCCCCTTAATAAGATATAACACTTGACTTTGGAGGATAGTGACTGTGTGATAATATTGGGAGAAGCACTGAGGAAAGTTTTGCTGACATTGTCCTAGTTGTGTCCTCAGGGATGAAGGAACGGAGGCAGGAGCACCACACAGCTGTGACTCAATGAGGGACACCAGGTTGGAGAGTGTTTGAAGCAGCCCCAAGAGATGGTTGGCTCCCACCTTGTTACCCTGCACAATTAATCACTGTCATCTTTTTTCAAATAACTTGGTTGCAAACAAAGAGCAGGAAAAAGAAAGCGAGAAAGGAAGATTGTCTGTTCTTCCCGATCTCTTCTTCCTGTCTGTGACTGGTGAGGCCCCTTGTTAGGAAAACGGTAATATAACCCTGGTCAAAACTGGCAAACTTTATCCCAAAGGTGTTTTTTTCAAAAGGCAACTGGACTTGGTTTTTTCCTTGAAAGGCATTTTGCTTCTCATCCAAGAAGCTGCTTCTGAACTGAAGAAGCTTCATGGATGAGAAGTAAAACATCTTCAAAGAAAAGCAAACTCCAGTTGCTTTTTGAAAAAGCACTTTTGGGACGACCATGACCTGGATGACTGAGAATCTCCATAGGCATTTAGTTTAAATGTCATAATGCCAGCCATCATTCTGTAAAGAAGTACTGCTTACGACTAGCCCTGAATTTCAATCCAGCTTTCAATAGAAGACTGCAAATGTTAGGAACATTTCTACTTATATTTCTTATATAATTCATAATTTTTATTATCACGTCTCTCTTTATCCACTATTGCTCAAACCTAGAAGGACCCAATTTTATTTGCCTTTTGAGTACTGTTCCCTTTTACAGATCCACAAAGCAATTTGAAGAAGGAGAAAAGGCGTAATTTGAGATGATGGATTTCTTTAAACAGCACATGGAGAATAATATGTTGCTTCTTGAAAATAAGTGGGGGGTAACTTTGTAGGCTGTTCCAGTTATTATCTACCCTGAGTGGGGCACATCCCTGAATTTGTAAATCAGGTAAAAATCATAATAAAAAATTACAATAGTAAAATAAACTTAAGAAAAATGCAAGGCACTACTATTGCTCTATCCATGTTGGAAGCACCTACCAAGATGGTTGAAAGGATTGGTTGATGACATCACCGTTGCCCAGGAAACATCCAAGAGTTTCCCACCAAAGTGGTACCTATTTATCTACTTGCATTTGCATGCTTTCAAACTGCTAGGTTGGCAGAAGCTGAGACAAATTATCGGAAGCTCTTTCCATCATGCGGCTTGCATTCTTGGGTTTCAACCTGGCCAAACCATTGACATCTACGACCCTTTCCAGTGTCCTGTGATCAAGTGAATGAGATTTTCAGCAGGATTTGTGTGTGTGTGTGTGTGTGTGTGTGTCAAAAAATGGTGTTTACTTGTGATTTCTATCAAAAACACTCATTGGATATAATGGCTTCTTTAACAACCACTATGTTCTCTTAATGACTGCAGTGTTCATTTAACAACTGCAACTTTCAAGTAACGACCACCACAAAATGGTTATAAAATCAGGTATGATCACATGGCGAATCCTGGCTCAACTACTGTCGTAAGTCAAAATATTATTGTAGATCAATAATGGACTAACTACTCCAATAGAAAGAGGCAGGACAATAAAACAATGAAGTTGGAGAAGCTAGGAGTTTGACCAGGGGAATGCTGTCCTTTTATAGGTAAACCCAGGGGTGGGCTTTAGATCCTTTACCAACGGGTTCGCTCCCCCGTTGCTGGGTGGGCGTGGCCATAGTGGGTGAGGCCTAGTCAGCCGCCTGCACATGGTGGGGGGGTTGCCCTCTCCAGGCTCCGAAGGCTTTCCTCAAGCCTCTGGGAGGGCAAAAACTGCTTCCCCCGGGATCGGGAGGTTCTCCCGAGGCCAGAAACAGGCCCGTTTCCAGACTTCCGGAACCTCCGGTAGGCCCGTTTTTTGCCCTCCCAGACCTTCCACGCGGACCCTGCTGAACGGCCCCCTGAATGGGCCGCGTGAAGACTCCTGGGATGGGTGGGGTGGGGTGGGGTGGGAGAGGCAGGGTGGGGTGGCTGTGGCCAGCCAGGGGTGGCATTTGGGGGTCCGCTGAACCCTGGCAAAGCTTGGCTAGAGGATCGCCCAAACCCTGCCGAACCCCCTGGAGCCCACCCCTGGTAAACTCCATGATATGCAAAGCAACAAGTAAACAGAGGAATATTCCAGGTTTCAGCATCTGATTTTATTTTGTCCTGAGCCACCACCATTGTAAGAAATGCTTCCGCAAATGCAAACATTGTCCTCTCATCAGACACTCTCACATTGGCAGTGAAAAGCTGTTCCATCGATTCCCACAATGGATAAGCGGAGAAAGGATGCTGGCACATATTTTTCTGCCTTTGTCCTTAAAAACTTCCACGCGCTTCTCAATTGTCACTCGCCACAGCTGAGCTGCTTAAGGTTTTCTCAGTTAGGAAAAATGCTGGGCTGCACAAATTGCTGAATTACACAAAATACTTGGCGTATCCTTATCCCACTGGCGGTTCCAAAAAGAAAAATTCTATGTCTGAATGCTTCATCTGAGAAACTCCTTGCATAGAAGTTGTGAATGTCAGATAGAAATCTAGGCTGAAAACCTCTTTACAACTTCTATGCGCGCAGAATATATAATAAGCGAGAAGCACTGAATCAATGACCTTTCTTTATAAGGGAAATGATTAATAATACCAGAGGTCAGGTCATTTTTCTCTCTCTGCCTTCTCCAGAAAGTAAAGATATTTCTTCTTAAGCAAGCGCTTGAACCTATGGTTTAATTTTACTCACTGATAGTTTTTTTTTATGTTCTGGTTTTTGTTGTGCTTTAAGTAAACAAGTACTAATCACTGCAACTTCTGTCTCTTTATCTGCCTATATTACTGGGGGCAATGTTCCGACTGGGTATATTTTTTTATCTTTAGATGTAAAAAAAAATTGCAGAAAATTCATAGCCATTTATATTTACAATATCTTTGGACATATTGAGGCTTTGGACTGTACATAATTTCCATAAAAGTTAACCTAAACTGCCTGGGAACTTTAAAAATGCAAATTGTGTTGCTTTTTTTTTTTTGTTTAACTCGTAAAACAATCTAAAGTAAATCAGTAAATCTGTGGCAGATTTTTTCAAAATGCAAACTTACTCAGTTCAAACTGCTCTTTTTTTAAAAAAAAAAAACCAATCCTGTAATTAGCCAAGTTGGCAGGCAACTTACTCGAGTGTACCCTTTTTTCCAGACAGATTTTTGGGGCAGATTTTGAATCAGGAATAGAAATGCCGGCCACATGACCACAGAGACGTCTTCGGACTGCGCTGGCTCTTCGGTTTTGAAACGAAGATGAGCACTGCCCCCTAGAGTCGGGAACGGCTAGCACATATGTGCTTTTACCTTTTATCTTTAATGGAACAGGGTGCAGTTTAAATCGGTCAACCGGGACCAGAGGTTTAATCTTCTGAGCTGTCGGACTCAAGCTGGAGCTCATCCTCAGGGAACTTCTTTCTCTCATCTGGTCCCAGTGACTGAGCCAGATTGGATCCTTCAATCCTGGGATCCGAATATTTGCCTCTGTTTGCCTTCATTTGTGAATGCTAATGGACTTTGAACTCTCTGCAAAGTTTGGGTTGAATGCCGAAATTCATTTTCGATCAGTGGTGGGTTTCAAATTTTTTTTACTACCGGTTCTGTGGGCATGGCTTGATGGGCGTGGCATGGCATGGCTTGGTAGGAGTGGCAGGGGAAGGATACTGTAAAACCTCCATTCCCACCCCTCTCCAAGGGAAGGTTACTGCAAAATCCCCATTTCCTCCTGATCAGCTGGGACTCGGGAGGCAGAGAATAGATGGGGGCGGGGCCAGTCAGAGGTTGTATTTACTGGTTCTCCGAACTACTCAAAATTTCCACTACTGGTTCTCCAGAACTGGTTAGAACCTGCTGGAACTCACCTCTGTTTCCGATGGGGACTATTGCAGAATTATCTACATCTGTTAGCTGCTTATGAATGTCTCCTAATGATAGCTTTTTTTAAAAAAAAAAATGCTGTTTTCTATGTGACAGCATAGATCTATTCCCTTGAGGAATACATCCCTTGAATAAGTAAGAAATCTCACACATAATTTTGATTTCTATCATCTTTGTTACACTTGCTTTTCAGATATATTCTTCAGCAGGGCTGCTAAAAAAACCCATACCTTATCTCCATCTAGCACTGATAATATTACCTAGCTCGGGTAATGAAATGTCTGCAAGAAAACAACCAGCTCAGAGAGCATCAAAATTCCCTCATTTCAACCCTGAGCCACAAATATTCTCCTTTATTTCCATCTTTTGCAGTTGTGTGGTTCATCTCCTGATTTTATAAGAATTTTACCATTATATACAGTGGTGGTATTCAGCCAGTTTGTAGTGGTTCAGGTGAACTGATAGTGGAGACTCCAGGTGGGCCCGCCCCCCCCACTGTTGTGACCAAGGCCCAAGTAGTGATTACCAAACACAATTCAGTCCTGAACAAACTTATTTTATTAAAACAGCTGAGAATTCATTCATTCTCAGCTTAGTCCAAAACAAAATTCTTCATAACCAGTCTGTCAGCCTTATCACCAAACTTTGATGTCTTTGGCAACCTGCCAAAGGCTTTTCTTGGCAACCCCCCCATAAAGTTCAAGAGACGCTGACAAGAAGCACTGGAATCAACGTTGCTTTTCTACAAAGAACCCAACGGACTAGTTGCTGCTCTTTTAAGCCTTATGGGAGGGGCCAATCATCTTCTGGCCTTACTCCTGAGTCGTCCTTTTTGCTTCAGCTGCTCTTGCCTTCTGGCAGCTCTTTGCATGAGTGCACTAGGAACAGGCTTCTCCTGTTCCTCTGCCTCTCTGATGTCCGACTCTGGAGGCTCCGGAGTCCGCGCATCGCTCCCAGATGGCCCTGGCCCCATCTCTGCCTCCGATGCAGAGCCCTCGTCCGGGCCTTCCCCTGACTTCAGGACTGGCCCATTGTCCTCCCCAGCCTCCTCACTGTCTGATTCTGTTGCCAGATCCGCAGGCTGCTGGCAGACCACAACACCCACCTAGCGCTATGCTGTCCTATTTAGCCACATTTTCTAAGCCGTGCACATGTGTGCAAGCCGCACAAACGAGCAAAGCGCATGCGCGGAAGATGCTCTCTCTCTCACACACATTTTCAGTGCACGGCAAACTGGTGGTAGAATTATGTGAAACCCACCTCTGATTATATACATTTCATGTGGTTTCCCCTCTGCTCAACCCTGCATCAGAAACAGTCCTTTTCCCTCCCAAAATAGTCACAATTGCAAGATTGTCGAATTTCTCTGCCAAGAGTTTAATGTCAACCTGCAACCGTATTTTTGCAGCTCAAAAAGTTGCCTGCTGTAGGGATTGCTATCTCCTTGTGATGTGAGCATCGCTCTCTTGAGGAATACAACATGACGAAGGCTGTCTCAGTTTAATTTTGTCCAGAAATTGCCTTGTGGGTTTGCTTGACTGCATACAGGCTCTGGAAATCACAGGTAGCTCAGCTGAAGCATAGCAACGTGGTGTTAGAGGGGGGGAAATGGATTTCTTTCTCCCTTGCTGCCTCCCAAGTTACCACTCTCTTCCTTGAATTCCACTTCAGCATCTCTGCTTGCCACAACATCCTCTTAGCTCTCATATTCTATAATTATTAACTTAGAGGAAACTGTTGTGGTCTGCCAGCAGCCTGCAGACCTGGCAGAGGAGTTGGACAGCGAGGAGGCTGGGGAGGACACTGGGCCAGTCCTGAAGTCAGGGGAAGGCCCGGACGAGGGCTCTGCATCGGAGGCAGAGATGGGGCCAGGGCCATCTGGGAGCGATGCACAGACTCTGGAGCCTCCAGAGGCGGACAGCAGAGAGGCAGAGGAACAGGAGGAGCCTGTTCCTAGTGCACACATGAAAAGCGCTCCCAGAAGGCAAGAGCAGCTGAAGAAAAAAAGGACAACTCGGGAGTAAGGCCAGAGGATGATTGGCCACTCCCATAAGAGCAACAAAGATGATTAGGGGACTGGAGGCTAAAACATATGAAGAACAGTTGCAGGAACTGGGTATGTCTAGTTTAATGAAAAGAAGGACTAGGGGAGACATGATAGCAGCGTTCCAATATCTCAGGGGCTGCCACAAAGAAGAGGGAGTCAAGCTATTCTCCAAAGCGCCTGAGGGCAGGACAAGAAGCAATGGGTGGAAACTAATCAAGGAAAGAGGCAACTTAGAATTAAGGAGAAATTTCCTGACAGTTAGAACAATGAATCAGTGGAACAACTTGCCTCCAGAAATTGTGAATGTTGTGAATATTCTTTGCATGGTTCCCAGATCAATCCTGCACTGTGTGATTCCAGTCTATTCATTAGTTAATAGCAATAGCTATTATATATGGCTTCAGAATGATTTACAGCATTCTCTAAGTAGGTTACAGAGTCAGTCTATTGCCACCAACTATCTGAGTCCTCATTTTACCAACCTCGGAAAGATGGAGTCAACCTTCAGCCCCATCAGGATTGAACTCCTCACAGTGGGCAGAGTTAACTCTGCATTCTAATCACTGTGCCACCACAGCTCTTATTAAGCAAATTGGAATCTCCTAAAGCTCCGTTTAGGCCATGTTTCTCTTGCTAAACTGAAACTGGAGAAGGGAGCAGTTTCCGTGGGGTCTTTAGTGCTCTCTGAGTGTGCTTGTTTTCTTGCAGACATTTCATTATCCAACTAGGTAATATCATAGTTTCATCATCGTCATCAAGTTTCCCTTTAGTGGGACTTCTGGGATTCCTCCATCATTTGGTTCCTGGACTCAATGCAGTATCTTTCACTGTGTTAGAAGAAAAGGTGGACCTGTTCTGAGCTGGGATTGAAGAAATGCAGAGCATAGGCCCATGATGGCGAATCTATGGCAGGTGTGCCACAGGTGGCATGCAGCGCCCTTTCTGTGGGTATGCGAGCTGTCGCCCCAGTTCAGCTCTGCCGCACATGCGCACATGCCTCTCGCTGGCCAGCTGGTTATCGGGTCTCTGCCATGCATGTGCAGGGGAAGGGCACGTGCAGGGTTGCGTGCACATGTGTGGGGGGTTGGGACACATATGTGGGAGCCGCATGCACATGTGTGGGGAGTGGGGCACATGTGGGGGGTCCACACTCACATGCGCAGGGGATGGGGGCATGCGGGGGGCACTTGCACATGCATGGGGGCGGGGTGCATGCACAGGGCCGTGCGCACATTGCATTTCCGGGGTTCGGCCATGTGTCCACATCAGGGGTGGGTTCTAATTTTTTTTACTACCGGTTCTGTGGGCGTGGCTTATTTTGTGGGTGTGGCTTGGAGGTCATGTGACTGGGTGGGCGTGGCTAGCTGGTCAGAGTCATTTCTGGAAGGTCCTCGCACTTACGACCAGTCCTCGCACTTACGACCCGACTCATTTGTTTACTTTTAACACTGATCAGCTGTAGGATGGCCCTTTGAAGCCCCGAGGCAAGAGTTTAAACAGTTTTTTTCCCTCTGGTCATCAGCTGGGACTCAGGAGGCAGCAATAGATTGGGGGTGGGACCAAATAAAAGGTAAGAATAACGTGGGTGGGTGAGGGGTTGGGAGGGCGGGGGGGGGGAGAACCAGTTCGGTGACGTCATATAGTCACCGCTACCGGCTCGGCCGAACCGGACCGAACCGGGAGGAACCCACCACTGGTCCACATTCGTATGCACATGCACGCACTTTGGGCACTTGGTCCAGAAAAGGTTAGCCATCACTGGCGTAAGCTTCAAACTGAGGACTCATTATTCTTTTCAAGAATGAGGTACAGGTGAACCTAGCTGTCAAAAGGTAACCATGAGTCAAGTCTCTGAGGTTGTTTCATTTATAGGAATGTCCCTCTATTGTTCTGAGAAGGCATGCAAACCTCAACTCACCTTCTAAGAAATCCTGGAAACTCTCATTGGCCCACTGAAGATGAAATGTGGTTGGGTGCCCTACAAGGTATATGATCTTTATCTTTCATGAGTCAAGTCCGTGATGGCGAACCTATGGCACGCATGCCAGAGATGGCTCTGCGGGCATGCAAGCTGACGCCCAGGTCAGTTCCACCACGCATACCCGTGTGCCTCCTGCCGGCCAGCTGATTTTCGGGTCTCTGCCGGGAGATGTGTGCGCATGCGTGGGAGGTTGGGGGATCGCATGTGCGTGGGTGGGTGGGGTTCCGCACACATGTGCAGGGGGTGGGGATGTGGTGCCCCCCCACCCCGTTTTTTGTTCCTGGAGGCTTCAGGTAGGCCTGCTAGCACCAAAGCAGGGGTCACACACGCAGGGGGGCATTGCATTATGAGTGTTGGCATGTACGTGCGCACGCTTTCGGCACCTGAGGAAAAAAAGGTTTACCATCACTGGTCTAAGTGATGACCATGGCTCTTGTGAGGGACACAAAGGGGAACTTTTGCCTATCTTGAGGAGATTTTCTTAATTGGGGTAATCTGGTGTCTTTTGCCAATTTTATCTATGGTAACTCACACCTTGTCAGTTTTGGCCTTGGTATTAAATTAAATAAGCTTTTGTTTTATTGTCTGGATTTCTCTGGTAGGGAATGGAGGCAAGGAAACATGGTGGAGAGCTTGATCATCTTCCCAAACCTGCTCTCCATAGTTGGTTAGTCAACATGGGGCCTTAATTTTTAATTAAAGCTGTTATAAGAATTGGATTTCTAATGGCTACATAGAATAAACATGTTATTTTCTTGACAAAAATATATAAATAATTTACAATAGTCTTCCAGATTTTGAAAAAACTTCTCAGTCTAGTCAATTGTCCCAGGATTTGATTTGATTTGATTATTTGATTTGATGATTTTATTTTATTTTATTTTATTTTATTTTATTTTATTTTATTTTATTTTATTATTTTATTTTATTTTATTTTAACTTATTTTATTTTATTTTAACTTATTTTAACTTATTTTATTTTAACTTATTTTATTTTATTTTATTTTAACTTATTTTATTTTATTATTTTATTAGAATCCCACCTTTGTTATTTTTATAAATAAGGGAGTGAACACAACTAATATACCTTCGTCTTCATATTTTCCTCACAACAACAACCACTGTTGAGAGAAAGTGAGTGGTCCACAGTCACTCAGGCATCTTTCATGCCTAAAGTGGGACTAGAACTCACTGTCTCCTAGTGATAGGGCAAAGGTTACCCAGCCAGCTTTCGTGCCTGAGGTGGGACTAGAACTCATGGTATCCCACTTTCTAGCCTGCGGCCTTAAGCATTAGACCAAACTGCTTCTCATAATCACGATTTCTTCATGATCTCCCATTCAAAACCTAGCTAATCCAACCCTGCTTAACTTTTTCCCAAATTAGCCTGTGTGGACTAAATGCCGCCTCCTGCTGATATGTAATTATTCCACACTCTTTAAATTGCAACAAGGGGTTAGTGCCGTGCAGGTTTTGCAAACTTCCCATAGCTAAGGCTCCAATTATTTTGGAAATAATTGGTTAGATGCACACGAGATGAAATTAAACATGAACAGGGTAGAACATGGATTCTGCCATGGTTCTGTATGCTAGGTCTGCTTTCCCATAACAATGACAGCCATGTCCTCAGATTCTGAATATATATATATTTTCTTTTACCTTTCTGAGAGACATTTTGTTCTAAACAAACACGCCACAATTTCCCCAGAAACTCAGATCTGTTGTCTAATTAATCTGCCTCTTCTAGAGACAGGAAGGTTAAAAATAGTCAAGATATTTGTCTGTTGCTACTTCATTCAAGTGTGCAGTGATGAGCTAATCAAAGTTTGCCAAGCCTTTCCCCCTGTCCTCATCCACAAATTCTCCCTCTAGCTTAAAGGGGAGATTCTTAAAGAATGTGGGGGAACTGTTCACTTTTATTTATTATTTATTTATTTATTTTATTTTATTTTTTTAAAATTTGATTTATATGCCGCCCTTCTCCGGAGACTCAGGGTGGCTTACAATGCGTTAAGCAATAGCCTTCATACTTTTGTATATTTATACAAAGTCATCTTATTGCCCCCACAAACTGGGTCCTCAATTTACCTACCTTAGAAAGGATGGAAGGCTGAGTCAACCTTGAGCCTGGTGAGATTCGAACTTACAATAATTGCAGACAGCTGGTGTTAATCACAATGCTATCAGTCTGCTGAGCCACCAGCCCCTGTTCACCAAACTTGTATGCTGCTCATTTCGCTGAAGGCGACTTCAGGCGGCTTACAGTACAGGCATTGAATAAAATACAGAATAAAACATTAAAACAAACAACTTCAGACCAGACAATTTAACTGAAGTACTAACCCTAACAGTGTGTTAAAAGATAATTGTGAATTTAAAATATTAAGGATTAGAAATGGTGGGGACCTTGAGATATATGTACTCCCGTGATGGATTGAATATGGTTAATAATTGGTGTTTTATTAGTAATCCTATACATTTGGAATATTGACGTTATGATGAAATAATGAGTGATTTTTAAAATATTGAATGACAACATTTATCAAGGGATGATAAACACAGGGTGCGAAGAAATGTTATTTATGCTTAAATGAGTTAAAGGGAAAGTGTAAAAGGAATATGAAATGAGACTAGTATTGTTTGAAGTTGGAAGATTAGAATTCCACATACTATTTGTGTTATTATTGTTAACGTTGTATAAAAAAGACCTGACCCAATTAATGTACTGTCCACAAAATATGTATGTTTGTATTGGAAAAAATAAAAAACTTACTACAAAAAATAAAAAAACATTAAAACAATAAATAAAGATCTTAAATTTTGAAAATTCATTAAACTAAAACCAAGCAGGATGGAGACGGAGAGAGCAAAGGGCACATACAGAGGAGGTAGGTGTTCTCTACTCCATTAGCCACCTCCAACGTGCCCCATCTATGAAGACATAGCTATGCTAAGTAGGCTAGTTGGCATAGCTATGGCTTCCAGGCCTTTTCAGTGGAAAGAAGAGTGGGAGTGGATCTGATCTGGGGGTGGGGGAGATATTCCAGAGGGTGGGAGGCACAGCAGAAAAGGCTCTTTTGATTATGCTGCCTTTGTTATTATTCATCAACATCTGAAACATCCAAAAAAACCCACTTCCTTGTTCCTAATTGTCACCATCTCAACAGATGGAGACTGGACCAACCTTGGCTGAGCTTGGAGGCTAAGCAGGGTTGGTCTTGGTTGGTCTTGGGATGGGAGACCTCCACAGAACTATAGATTGGGCTGTACATTTCCCTTCTGGAAGACGGCAGTGTAGAAAAGCACACTTGTATTATTGAGAAGAAGATGACGCCAGTGGTGGGATTCAAATAATTCAACAACCGGTTCGCCCAGGGTCAGGTTGGCTGTCGTGGGAGGCATGGGCCATCCTCATCCTCCAGCTCTGCCGCACATGCGGGACAAGCCTCCTGCGATGGCCAACCTGACCCTGGATGAACCAGTTGTTAACACGCACACCCCTGCCGCTATCAAAATGGATCCTGGGTGCTGCGCTGCAATGGAGAAATGGGAAACAGAGTGGCTATCACGAGGGAACGAGCAGGGAGAAGAAAGAGGGAAAGCGGCCTTCTCCTTCCCTCATGCCGGCCGCTCCATTGTCCATTTCTCCATTGCAGCAGAGTTCAGCGCCCAGCGGGGTGGGTGGGTAATTTAACAACCAGTTCTCGTGAACCGGTGCGAACCGGCTGAATCCCACCACTGGATGGCACAGATATATCTAACTAAGTTAGACTGTCTTAGCTAGTTTCTACAAATACCATATCACCTGACCAGTGGTAGGTTTCAATTTTTTTCTGTGGGTGTGGATTAGTGGGTGTGGCATGGCTTGGTGGGCATGGCTTGGTGGGCGTGGCAGGGGAAGGATACTGTAAAATCTTCATTCCCTTCCCACTCCAGAGGAAGGTTACTGCAAAATCCCC
Source organism: Pituophis catenifer annectens (assembly GCF_029215685.1). NCBI lineage: Eukaryota > Metazoa > Chordata > Lepidosauria > Squamata > Colubridae > Pituophis > Pituophis catenifer. The sequence continues at coordinate 283,952,441 of NW_027256882.1, read as the reverse complement.
ATTTCCTCCCGATCAGCTGGGACTTGGAAGGCAGAGAACAGATAGGGGCAGGGCCAGTCAGAATATTTACTACCGGTTCCCCAAACTACTCAAAATTTCCACTACCAGTTCTCCAGAACTGGTCAGAACCTGCTGAAACCCACTTCTGCACCTGACTGAGACTTTGGCTCATGGTTATTTAAAGTTGCTACGTTCTTCCCATAATTTAGAAGGATCTCTTGACTGGGGAACATTCTCAACATAGTTCTGATGAAAACTGCTTTCCATCAGCCTCTCCAAAGAAATTGACAGGACGAGGAAATCACCGATGAGATACTCACCAGCTTCTGCTGAATAAAATGAAGATATGACCTGGAACATCTTGTTCTTTGAGTGGTCAAGTGGATGATGTCAAGGCTTTCATCTCTTTTTTTTTGGCGCCACTCTATCAGCCTCCTGAGTCCGTGTGAACTTTTAGCCCTGACTCTGCGGCTTGTCTTCTCAGTGATGCTTGTAACAGCAAGAGGCCTCTGGCTCATTCGCTGCTACCTACTCTGCTTCTCGTAAATTCTGCCTTTAGCACTTTCCAGAATTTCACCGGGTATGAATTTCACACACTGAGCTCGTTACTTCCTCTTGACATGAGTTCTAAAAAGGGTTACAGAGAAAATAAAATTCCCCCAAAGCAAAAAGCAGATTCTAAGTAGGAAGAAAAGGAAATTCCTACAGGAAGCATATTTCTTTCCATTTCTCTCTCTCTCTCTCTCTCTCCCTCCCTCCCTCTCTCTCTTTCTGTCTGTCTCTCTGTGTCTCTCTGTCTCTCCCTCCCTCCCTCCCTCCCTCCCTCTGTCTCTCTTTCCATCTTTCTCTGCCTCTCTCTCTGCCTCTGCCTCTCTTCCTCCCTCCCTCTGTCTCTCTCTTTCTGTCTCTCTCTCTCTCTGTCTCTGTCTCTCCCTCTCTCCTTCCTTCCCTCCCTCCCTCTATCTCTTTCTGTTTCTCTTTCTGTTTCTCTCTCTGCCTCTCTCTCTGTGTCTCTCCCTCTCTCTTTTCCTCCCTCCTTCTGTCTCTCTCTCTCTGTCTCTCTGTGTCTCTCTGTCTCTCCCTCTCCCTCTCTCCCTCCCTACCTCCCTCACCCTCTCTCTCTCTGTGCGTCTCTCTCTGTGTCTCTGTGTTTCTCCCTTCCTCCCTCCCTCCTTCCCTCTGTCTCTCTCTTTCTGTCTCTCTCTGTGCGTCTCTCTGTCTCTGTCCCTCTCTGTCTGTCTGTCTCTCTGTCTGTCTCTCTCCTATTCTAAATCCTTCTATTCTCCACCATTCAGTCAGAACTGAAGAAGCTTCTTGGATGAGAAGTAAAACATCTTCAAGGAAAAACAAAGAAAGACCAGTTGCTTCTTGAAGAAGAAGAAAAAAAGAGCACTTTTGGGACAACCATGACTGGATGACTGAGAATTTCCATAGATGATCAGATAGTTTATTATACAGGCCCTAACGACAAAGACAGTGTCAGGAAGTGGCTTGGATGGATGATTTACTCAAAATAAAACTGTTGCTTATTTTATTGGAATTGAGGCTGGTAGAGAGATGGAACTTCCTATACTGAAGACTCTCCCTGAATGTGTTGTGGTGCTGAATCTACTTCTCCTGTTTTCAGTGTCTCATGTCAAGTCTCCAACTTATGTAATCGCCACAGGGAACACCAGAGGGAGGCCTGCCTGGATGTGACAGTGCAATCTAGTTGGCTCCTGAATCTCAGTTGCTTTGCCTGTTGCGGTGAGCAATGCTTCACCTTACCTCAGTAAAAAGCTGTGCTTCAATTTGAACATGATGGGCCCATTTTGTTGCTTCATGAATTTCTGTCTTTAAGGTCTTGGCTATGCACAGGACAGGGTAGTCCTTGAAGTTACAATGGATTGCCCTAGCAGTTCCCAGATTCAAATTTCTGACAGTTGCCCTCAGTATCCTGGGCCCATAACCATTTTTTTTTAATTTGATTTATATGCTGCCCTTCTCCGGAGACTCAGGATGGCTTACAATGCGCTAAGCAATAGCCTTCATTCTTTTGTATATTTATACAAAGTCAGCTTATTGCCCCCACAACTGGGTCCTCAATTTACCTACCTTAGAAAGGATGGAAGGCTGAGTCAACCTTGAGCCTGGTAAGATTCGAACCTGCAGTAATTGCAGGCAGCTAGTCTTAATAACAGGGTGCCTTAGACCACTGTACTACCAAGGCTCTTGGTAGTTCCTCAATGTTGAGGAAGGGTATGCACATGAAAGCAACTGAGAGCAGTTATGAATAACCAAAGCCAACATACAGATACACTGAGTTGTGTTTATTTTTAGGAAATAGTAATAAGGCACAGTCCAATAAACAGCCCAGGTCATACACAGATAAAGCAGTAGATAGTAATACAATAGTTCAGGGATATTCCAATAACAAAGTCTTCTTACCAGTTGTTGTAGTCATACACAATAAACAGTTGCAAACACAGCAAATAGCAGTAATGATCAGCAAATAGCAGCAGAGAGAAACAAACCATGTTTCAAGCTCTCTCTTAAGGACATTGGCTTCAGAGCTAACCAATCAGGACACAGTATGATGCAATACAGCAATACAGTCTTAAAGCTATATTGAAGTTTTATATATTGCCAACCCAATAAATTAGTAAATTATCATTTCCTAACAGCCCTCCCCAGTCATGTGGAGATTTCAGGGGCTGTATTTATGGTCATTTGTAGCATTCCAAGGTCACATGACCACATGTTACAATGTTTTTTTGCCAAACCCCGCCATACAACGAGCCATTGTATGTTTATCCCATTGTTTGCTTATTTTCAAGAGTCAACTGAACTTTCTGGTTTTTTTCTTCGAAGACGTTTCGCTTCTCATCCAAGAAGCTTCTTCAGTTCTCCTCTTCTTCAACTTATCTTCATGAAAACCAGACAGTCCAGTTGCCCCTTGAAAAAGCACCTTTGGGACAATCTACGGAGAATCTCCATAGACATTGTTTGCTTAATGACTGTGCCGTTTGCTTAACAACCATGGATTCGTTTAATGACCATCACAAAAAGAGTCGGTCATGTGGGTGACCTGATTGATGACCATCATGAGCTACAACCATAGTGGGTTATCTCTCTATAGAGGTAGTTTTCATCATAACTCAAGGTTTACCCATATATAATTTACTAGAAACTTTGCAGGTCAAGGAAGGGTGCATGCATATACAGTAAATTGAATGAAAAAAAAAAATATCTACCAATTTTCTGTAGAAGGGCTAAGTTTTATGTTTCGTTTCCCAGATGTATAGAATAGAATAGAATAACAGAGTTGGAAGGGACCTTAGAGGTCTTCTAGTCCAACCCGCTGCCTAGGAAGGAAACTCTACACCACTTCAGACAAATGGTTATCCAACATCTTCTTAAAAACTTCCAGTGTTGGAGCATTTGCAACTTCTGGAGGCAAGTTGTTCCATTGATTAATTGTTCTAACTATCAGGAAGTTTCTCCTTAGTTCTAGGTTGCTTCTCTCCTTGATTAGTTTCCACCCGTTGCTTCCTGTCCTATCCTCAGGTGCTTTGGGGAATAGCTTGACTCCCTCTTCTTTGTGGCAGCCCCTGAGATATTGGAAGACTGCTATCATGTCTCCCCTAGTCCTTCTTTTTATTAAACTAGACATACCCAGTTCCTGCAACCGTTCTTCATATGTTTTATCCTCCAGCCCCCTAATCATCTTCGCTGCTCTTCTCTGCACTCTTTCTAGAGTCTCCACATCTTTTATACATCGTGGCGACCAAAACTGAATGCTATATTCGAAGTGTGGAATACTTACCAAGGCATTATAAAGTGGTATTATGTTTCCCCTAAAGACATTGGGCTGCTCAATGCCCACCCTAAAGATGGACCTCCGGAGCCGTTCTGAAGATCTCATGGAAAAGGTAACATTTGGATCCTCCTCCCCAAAGCCTCTTTGCATATTCCAAAGGGAGGCTGGGATTTGTGCTCTTGCAAAGGACTGCTGCAAGAGAAAAGGTGGAAGGGGGGATGATAATAATTGCAGTGGAAGGAAGGAGGTGGCCCTTGGTGGGTTATTAAAAATTGCATCCTACTTTCCATAATGTGCTTGGCTGACATCGGGCTCCCCAAAGCCTCTTGACCACCGCAAAGGACATTCCCCTTCCCTGGCAAGTACATTTAATTTTCTAGTGTCATGTATGAAAGTGCATCTTGATTATGTTTTTTCTACTAGGTCAAGTACACATCCATAGGCCAGTCCTTAAGAGTTTGGAGTGAAATGAAGCAGGAAGCATCGGCACAGCAGGCAGCTTTTTTTTTAAAAAAAAACATGTCTTAAAAAACAAAAAAAACCCAAACCTGTTTTCTTATATAATGGTAAGTAGTGCAACAATTAGCAGAGATGATCTCTTCCGTAATTCTGATGGCCGCCTTACCTTCACTGTTTTGCTTCCAAAGATCTCTTGTCATCTCTGAAAAGTAAGAAGGATGGATTTTTAAATATATTTGATCCTTCCAAAGCTTCAGGATCTATTCTGTGGTTCCTTCCTTCCTTCCTTCCTTCCTTCCTTCCTTCCTTCCTTCCTTCCTTCCTTCCTTCCTTCCTTCCTTCCTTCCTTTCTTTCTTTCTTTCTTTCTTTCTTTCTTTCTTTTTTCTTCCTTCCTTCCCTCCCTCCCTCCCTCCCTCCCTCCTCCTCCTCCTCCTCCTCCTCCTCCTCCTCCTCCTCCTCCTCCTCCTCCTCCTCCTCCTCCTCCTCCTCCTCCTCCTTCTTCTTCTTCTTCTTCTTCTTCTTCTTCTTCTTCTTCCTCTCCTCCTCCTCCTCCTCCTCCTCCTCCTCCTCCTCCTCCTCCTCCTCCTCCTCCTCCTCCTCCTCCTCCTCTCTCCCTTGTGCGAGTGTCCACATTTTTCTGTGCTGCCAGCCTGCACTATACGCCCAGACACATATATAAAATAATTCCATTTTAATCACTCCATGTCCGCTTTACCTTTCTCACGGCCGAGAACGCATTTCATTTCCCTGCTTCCTGCCTCTTTATTACAGATAGCCCTGGAATAATAATAAAAAAAAATCAGATAGACTTTTACCAATCATTATTAGAGGTGATAATTTACAGTCTATGGTCTGTTGCCATAGAAACTTAAGAAGACCCCCAAAGAGGGAGTCCTGGGATTTAGCCCTAATCCGGAGGTGATTTTTCAATAGCGCCAGCTGTCCTGGGTCTGAAAGGCGTGGCAAATTACATCATTATCAGAGGGAAATGCGGCTAAGTTAATCATTTGACGGCTTTAGACACAGGTGTTCATAAAAGAGAGAACACGCATGCTAATCAAGGCTGACTCCAGTAGAACAACAGCTCAGCATGGAGCTGTTCAGAGCATCCTTCATTTCAATGATAAAAGCGCCGGGGTTAGCTGTCTGCCTGGGGAGGCTGTCTAATGTTGCCTCCGGTTTTTCATTGCAGGTAATCATGTTCTGGAAGTGGGCCCTGAAGGTCCTTGTGCTAAGGTTGCATTTCTAAAGGAGGCATCACCGCAGCACAGCACAGCATCCTGGAGAGAGGAATGGTCCAAGGAACCTTCTTGTGACCTGACCATTAGTGATTCTTCTACTAAGCCACCTGGGGTTGACCTGCCTCGCTCTGTCTGGTCGTAATTGAACAGAATGAGGTGTGATCCTGGAAGAAGAGCCTCTGCCTTGTATCAGCGGGGGATGGAAAGATTCCTCTCATTGCAATTGTGGTGCCGATAATGCAAACTATTAAACATTTATGGCTATATGTTTAATATATAAAACATATTAAAAAAGAAGAAGAGGGGGGGGGGTCAGCTTATTTTCCAAAGCACCAGAAGTCAAGACAATGGATGGAAACTAATCAAGGAGAAAAGCAACCTGGAATTAAGGAGAAATTTCCTAACAGTGAGGACAATTAACCAGTTGGAGAGCTTGCCTCCAGAAGTTGTGGGTGCTCCAACACTGGAGGTTTTTAAGAAGAGACTGAACAACAACCTATCTGAAATGGTATAGGGCCATGATGGCGAACCTATGGCATGGGTGCCACAGGTGGCACATGGAGCCATATCTGTGGGCACGCGAGCATTGCCGTAGCTCAGCTCCAGCACGCATGCGTGCACTGACCAGCTGATTTTTGGGCCTTCCGATCCCACTGGAAGTTGAGAAATGGGCTGTTTCCAGCCTCCAGAGGGCCTCTGGGGGGATTGGGAAGGCCATTTTTGCCCTCCCCAGGCTCTTAGAAAGCATCTGGAGCTTGGGGAGGGTGAAAAACAGGGCTACCGGACCCATCAGGCCATCACGTGCTAAAAGCGGGGGTGTAGGGGGGTCACGCACGCAGGTGTGGGGGCAGGGCTCATTGAATTATGGGTGTGGGCACGCACATGGGCGACCTCCCCACGCTCTGCCCACTTTTGGCACATGACGGCAAAAAGGTTAGCCATCCCTGGTATAGGGTCTCCCGCTTGAGCAGAGAGTTGAACTAGAAGGCCTCCAAAGTCCTTTCCAGCTCTATTCTAATTGAAATTGTGCAGAATTGCCCATGACATGTGTTCGCCAATTCCCTGGAAGATCTGCACAAAGCAATACCAGCAGAGGTGGCATTCAGCAGGTTCTGACCAGTTCTGGAGAACCGGTAGCGGAAATTTTGAGTAGTTTGGGGAACCGGTAAATACCACCTCTGACTCTCCCCGCCCCCATCTATTCTCTGCCTCCCGAGTCCCAGCTGATTGGGAGAAAATGGGGATTTTGCAGTAACCTTCTCCTGTAGTGGGGAGGGAATGGAGATTTTACAGTATCCTTCCCCTGCCATGCCCACCAAGCCACACCCACCAAGCCATGCCACGCCCACCAAGCCACGGCCACAGAACCAATAGTACATTTTTTTGAATCCCACCACTGAGTCTCTCCCAAGTTGAGCTTATCTTCTGGGGACCATTGGACTACATGCATGCTTCTGCAGAGTTTTCTTGACCATTCTTTATTTATTTAGCATATGGCATTTAATATTATACTTAGATTTGCCTTCTCGTGGTGCATCCCGGATAGAGCGACTGTGTGAACTAAATGAACGAGCGACTGTTGCCAGCCAGACTAATCTGTAGACTTTCCTGGCTCTCAAAAAACACGGCAAAGAAAAATGGATTGACTATATACAAAACAAATACGGGACTAAAAAGTTGCAAATAGCTTATGAATGAAATATTTAGATGATTTTTTTTTCTACTTTGATATCTTAGTACCTATGGCGGAGTTAAAGAATAAGGGGAAGTTAAGAGTTTATAGTTAGTTTGCTTATGTTAGATTATGTTTGTTAAATGCAATACCCTGTATTTTGCTCTGGGAAGTCGGGGGGGGGGGAGGGAGAGGGGAAGGGGTGGGGGAAGGGGGGGAATTTGTTTGTAAAACATTTTAAAACTTTTCAATAAAAAAAAAACACGGCAGAGAAAACAAAATAATAAAAAAAAGGGCTTTGACCATGCTTTTTGTCGATCTTCCCAGGTAGACCAGACAGGAAACGCAACCAGAAAAGCTAATTCTACTTTATTGTAAAACTACATTTGCAGAATCTCACAAGTCGGCAAGTGCAGTTCTCCTACTGTCTCCTTTACAGCCCAATAAATTAAGGGCAAGCTCATCTGAGTCTTTTACCTTGTCCATTGTCCACTTTTGGGATTATGCTGCCTCTTATGTAACTCTTCCCTAGATGGAGCATCTATTTGCCCCATCTCATGAGGTTTTTCCCACATACCCTGAGCCTTTCTTCCAGGACAGATTTTTGATTCCTAGTCTAATTTACAGACACTGGCATTTCTTCTTAGTTTCTCATCCAAGTACCGTATTTTTCGGAGTATAATACGTACCTTAGTATTTGGGGAGGAAAATAGGGGAAAAAATTTTCTGCCTACCAGGTATTCATCTGGCTAGCATCCTTAGCCTGGTCAGTTTCAGCACATTAGTTTGCTGGTTTTGAACGCATTCGCACATGCCTGGTTGGGGCTAAAATACAGCTTCTAAGGCAGGGGTCACCAACCTTTCGGACCTCAGGGACCGCTAAGTTCATAATTTTAAATCCTGTGGACCACTAATATGATCTGCCTAATGATCGGCTGGGTGGGTGTGGCTTGGTCATGTGACTGGATGGGTATGGCCAACTTGATGTCACTCACGTGGAGGGGCACCTTCCCAGCCTCTACTCGCCCCTCCCCTCCCAGCCACTTCTCACCTCCCCAGGCTCCTTAGGGCCCCAATAGGAAGCAGTTGTCGGAGCTAAGCAGACACCATGAGAAAAGTTGGCAAAACAGCTGGCTCAGTTCAAATTGGATCTGACCAAGAAGGAGGCTCAGCAGAAGCACCTCACTGAAGACTAGGAGCATAGGCTTTCCAAGCAGAGGGAAGATCTGCAGTAGTGCAAGGCCTGGGACCAGCACCTGGAGGCTCAGCGGCCTGAGATGGTCAGCCAGTTCCAGGCCATGATGCAGTCCCACTGGAACAAGGTCCTCCAGCTCTTCACCACCAGCAGTGCTTCCCTCCAGCCTCCGTCCAAAGTCCTGAACCAGGAGGCTGAAGCAGACCCCTAGTTGGAATTTCTGCCCCCCTCCGACCCACACAAAAAGACCCAAAAAGAGGAGACTCTCTGCAGCAACACAACCGTTCATTGCATGTATCCAGCCCAGGGGCCTTAGTTTGAGGACCCCTAATTTAGTGCAATATTTAAAAAAATGCAATCATTTTTTCTGTGGACCACCAAAACTTTCTCATGGATCACCAGTGGTCCATGGACCACCAGTTGGTAATCGCTGTTCTAAAGCACAGCTGATTATCAGAGGGAGCAGCAATGAGAACAGCAGGCGAAGCGCGGAATATCTCTTCACTCGCAAGCGCCTCGTTGAGGCTAAAAAACAGCTTCAAAAGCACAGCTGATCATCGGAGGGAGCTCCAGTGACTAAAGCAGGCGAAGTGCGGAAGGGGTAAGAGAAGGCAGGGGCTGTTCCGGGTAGCCATTTTGGGCATCGTGGGTCGTGCTTTCAGCCTTCAAACACATCGCGTTTTCGGGTGGCGATTGGCAGCGATGTGCTTCGGAGATCCATGCAGCCTAGAAGAGCTCTCAAACTGGGTGTTTGGAGGCTGACAACGCAACATGTGGTGCCCAAAATGGCTAAGCCATTGTCGGTTGCAATCTCTGAAGCAAGGAAGAGGACCAGTGGTGTGTTGCCCCCGGTTCGGACCGGTTCGCAAGAACCGGTAGTAAAACCGTTGGGAGGCTCCGCCCACTGACCCGGACATCATCATAAGTGATCTGCACATGTGCAGACATGATGCCTGCAGGCCCGTGCGCATGGGCATGATGCGAACTGGTAGTAAAGGTAAGTAGAACCCACCCCTGAAGAGGAGGCATGGAGGCCGAAGGGTGGGGCCCATGGGTGGGTGGGTGGGTGGTGGGGCCCATGGGTGGGTGGGCGGGGCTACCTTCGGAGTGTAAGACACACCCAAATTTTCAGCCTCTTTTAGGGAGGAAAAAGTGCGTCTTATACTCTGAAAAATACGATACTAATCTAGTTAGCTTTTTTGAGCTTAGGCATGGTCGCTCTCTGCTGCTGAGGACCTAACCATGGATAACCAGAGCCTTAAAGCCATGTCAAAGTGATGGAACATGGAGATTGGTTGACTCAGACACCCTTTACAGGAATTTGTGATTAATTCTGTCAAGGCCAGAAACTACCACACCTGAGTTACTGAGCATATGCTAAACTGTCTATGGAGATTCTCAGTCATCCAGGTCATGGCTGTCTCAAAGGTGCTTTTTTTTAAATAAAGGGAACTGGACTATATTTTTTCTTGAGGAAGAAATGTTTTCTTCTTCTTCTTCAAGGAATTTTTTTATTTCTTCAAGGAAAAAACATAGTCCAGTTGTCTTTTCAAAAAGCACCTTTGAGAGCTGAAGAAGCTTCTTGGATGAGAAGCGAAACGTCTTCAAAGAAAAACCAGAAAGTCCAGTCTGCATCTTTGAGATTGGCAAAACTGTTGTCTATAGAACTTTCTGATATAGAGAGACATATATTACTAAGTACTCCTTCCCCCAGGCGCTTACTTACACGTTCCAAAGTTTCCATCCCAGGAATCATGACGTTTATTTCTCGGTAGACATGCAACAACCCTAGTATTGATGTACAGGTAATCTTTGATTTACGACCACAATTGAGCCCAACATTTGTGTTGGTAAGTGAATTTGGACCTACTTTATGACCTTTCTTGCCACAGTTGTTAAGTGAATCACCGTGGTTGTTAAATTAGTAACACGGTTGTTAAGCGAATCTGGTTTCCCCACTGACTTTGCTTGTCAGAAGGTCGCAAAAGGGGATCACATGATCCTGGGACATTGCAACCGTCATAAATATGAACCAGTTGTCAAAGCACCTGAATTTTGATCATGTGTCCATGGGGAGACTGCAATGTGAAAAACGGTCACAAGTCAAATTTTTTAGTGATGTTGTAACTTCAAACGGTCATTAAATGAACTGTTGAGGATTACCTGTAGCATGTGAAGAGCTTAAATTTGACTGTGGTACATACAAATACAGGAGCATGGTGCCCGAGTGGTTAAGATGCTGGACTTGTTGACCAGAGGTTTGGCAGTTCAAAACCAAGCACTGCATGATGGAGTCAGCTTCCATTATTTGCCTCAGCACCTGCCAACCTAGCAGTTCAAAAGCATGTAAATGCAAGTAGATAAATAGGTACCACTTCGGTGGGAAGGTAACGGTGTTCCATGTACTTTCGGCATATATCCATGCCGGCCACATGACCATGGAAACGTTTTTGGACAATGCTGGCTCCCTCGGCTAGGAAACAGATAAGCATTGCCCACTAGAGCCAGTCATAATTGACAGGGAAAACTTTTACCGTTTTTTTAGATGCAAATACACTGCATTATCTGGGGATTCTGGGCTTGACTTAAAAAAAATATAGGTCTTGGTTGATCCATCTAATTGTCTTGGATGCAGTTGTCAGATTTTACACAGACCTTCCTACTGATCTGTAATTTTTAACGAGATAAAAGGAGAAAAATATTTATATAAAGGGAATGGGATATTAGCATTAAAGTTAAATTAAAATTAAATTTTAGTGGGTTCCCCCCTCTTTTTCTTCTGAATTCATATACTCTTGGGAATATGGGCCTCTGCATGGCACATAAGATTAAAGGGCTCCTCAACTCTATATTTTTTTTTTATTTCAAAAAAGGAGGAAAAAAAGGCAATTCTGATCTCTATTGTATTTTTATCCTACATTAATTTTTTAAGTAAAGAAGCTGGTTTTTTTAGATGCTTCCTTAAGGATTCCTGGCTCCATTGTTTAGAAAGGCGATGTTGGATGTGATGATGCATTGGGCTAAAGGGTGTTTCAAAGCAATTATTTAACGTTGGTGCTTTTTATGAATGTGAGAGCACCATTTGGTACGCAGTGCTCTGTGACATGCTGACATGTAATTAACAGTGACTTTCAGAGAAAATGTTTATGAGCAGGTGACAGTTTCCAAAGAAAAGGCCATATGTCAAAGGACAAGTGTGTGTTTTATAATAAAGAGAGAGAGGGTGTGAATGAATGAATAAATAAGCAGGATTTAGATAAAACAATTTTGTGTCCCATCTGCAAGAAACGGCTGTGGCACAACAGGAAACGGTACTTTGGATGGGATGGAATAATAACCCTTCCCGCAATGTAGCACTTTTGTGGGGTGGGCACACCATAGGACTAGGGTCTCAGGGTTGCACAAATGGGATGACCCTGAAATGTGACATTGGATTAGTGGTTTCTTTCAGGCTTTGAAATCCATCCAGAGGTCATCTGTTTGTTTGTTTTTTGCAACCCAGATATATTGTAGCTGAGCAATGATTCTCAGGCCATGGATTGCTGTGTAGAGATAGTCATCAACTTATAACTATACATTTAGTGATGGTTCGAAGTTACAATGGTACTGAAAAAAGTGACTTACAACAGGTCTGTTCTGACCCAGCTCAGCAAACACGACAAACCCTCTGAAGTTAACTCCAAGATTCATTTATCTGGAAGCCCCGGCAAAATGTTTCTCTCTCAACATAGGCCCGTGATGGCGAACCTATGGCACGCGTGCCACAGGTGGCACACATAGCCATATCAGTGGGCATGCGAACTCAGCTCCGGTGCGCATGCGCGCGCTGGCCAACTGATTTTCGGGTCTTCTGGGCCCACCAGAAGTAGGGAAACAGGCTGTTTCCTGCCTCCGGAGGGCCTGGGGGTGGGTGGGGAAGGCCCATTTTTCTTTCTCACCTGGCTCTAGGGCCTCTCTAGGAGTCTGGGGAGGGTGAAAATGGCCTTCCCCACCCCCCCGGAGGTCCTCTAGAGGCCGAAAACGGCCCATTTAACAACTTCCGGTCCCATGTTTTTAAAAGCCTCTGACGATCCCAGCTGAGCCGCGAGATCATCAGAGGCTTTTTTTTTCTTCTAAAAACATTTTTTCGGCCGAAGAGGTTGTAGAAAAAATGCTTTTAAAAGTAAAAAAAAAAAAAAAAAGCCTCTAATAATCGTGTGGCTCAGCTGGGCATGGGGGTGGGCGCAGGGATTTTTGCTACTGGTTCTCTGAACCACCTGCTGCCATCGCTACTGGATCGTGCTATCCGGTCTGAACTGGGAGCATTTCACCCCGGGCAAAACTCACTTAACAGATGTCTTCCTTAGCAACAGGAATTTGGGGCTCAGTTGTGGTGTCATAAATCAAGGACTACCTGTAACTAGATTTCTATTGAAGCAAAATTGCTCCTTCTCCTGGAGAGGTTTACAGATTAACAGAGTTGGAAGGGACCTTATAGGTCATCTAGTCCAACCCCCCACCCAAGCAGGAGATCCTATACCATTTCAGACAAGTGGCTGTCCAGTTCTTAAAAGCCTCCAGTGATGGAGCACTCACAACTTCTGAAGGCAACCTGTGTTCCACTGGTTGATTGTTCTCACTGTCAATAAATTTCTCCTTATTTCTAGATTAAATCTCTCTTTGTTTAGTTTCCATCCATTATTCCTTGTCTGGCCTTCAGGTGCTTTGGAAAATAGCTTGACGCAGTGGTGGGATTCAGCCAGTTTGCACCTATTTGGGAGAACCAGTTGTTGGAAGAAATCTTATTTTGGTTTTTTCCACTTTACAGGGCTAATCCTGTAAGGAAGGCAGGAAGGAAACATTCTGGTGTTATTTCTAGCCTAATCTTTATTGCCCTGCTTACAGAAACTGCCTCTCTTGTTAACCCTTATTACATTGTAACAGCTAAGGCGAAGCATCCATGAGCGACGTTGAGTTGGGCACGCCCACACGGTCACATGACCACCGAGCCATGCCTACCCAGCTGGTCATTAGGGCAGAGAACCGGTTGTTAAATTATTTGAATCCCACCACTGGCTTGACCCCCTAATCTCTGTGGCAGCCCCTCAAATATTGTAAGACTGCTATCATGTCTCCCCTGGTACTTCTCTTCACTAGATTAGCCATGCCCAGTTCTTGTAACCGTTCTTCATATGTTTTAGCTTGCAGTCCCCTTATCATCCTGGTTGCTCTTCTCTGCACTTTTTCTAGAGTTTCAACATCTTTTTTATAGATGTGGTGACCAAAACTGGATGCAGTACTCTAGGTGTGGTCTTACTAAGCCTTTATAGAGTGGTATTAGTACCTCACTTGATCTTGATTGTATCCCTCTGTTAATGCAATTTAGGATTGCGTTGGCTCTTTGCAAATATCCACTTCACCTCCATTCCTAAAAGAAGCTTCTTTAGGGTCAAAAAGTCATCATTTTTTTCCTACTTTGATGGGATTCCCCATACAAAGGCTCTCAGCTCATCAAATGATACGAATGAGATATTTAGCTTTTTTGAGCTAGAAACCGGCAGTGTGGTTTTGTGGGTGTGGGTGTGTACATTGGGGGGGGAAATACTTGATTTATCGTTGCTTCTTTAAAATAAATAGTTAATGGCTAGCCATCATTATATATTTTGCCTCCGGTCATAGTATCAACTCATGACATTGCTTTGTTCTCTGCTGCATTTGTGTGTGTGTTGATCACACATGTGTACGAATGGTTTTATGTATTACAGAAAACAGAGTTTCTATTTTTGAGCACATATCAAGTACTAGTGATTTTTGTTTTAAATTAGGAACATTGTAAAAAAAACTCTCACTCCACTGCTTGGAAATTACACAAATAATAAATGTGCATCATGCATTATGAAGCCCTCAGAACTGGATGAGTAAATGGGGGAAATTTTATGATTGGTTAAAAAAGAGATATAGATAAAGATTGTGATAATTAAATAAGGAGAATGTTATATTAAATGTATTGTAATTTGGGGGGTAAATATCGCAACAGAGAAATGGAAATTATCAAGGAGAAATGAAAATAGGAGGAGGAATAAAAAGAAGTAGTAGTCACGGAAGAAACACCGAGAAGACACACGGAAGGATTGCTCCAACTGGCGCAGAGTGCGGCCGCGCGGGTGGTTATGGGAGCAACATGGCGCTCCCATGTAACACCTCTCCTGCGCGAGCTGCACTGGCTCCTGGTGATCTTCCAGGTGCGCTTCAAGGATTTGGTTACCACCTTTAGAGCGCTCCATGGCTTAGGACCTGGCTACTTATGGGACCGCCTGCTACCACAAATAGCCTCCCACCGCCCGTACACTCTCATAGAGGGGCTCCTCCAGGTGCCGTTGGCCAAACAGTGTCGACCGGCGGCCCCCAGGGGGAGGACCTTCTCTGTGGGGACACCCACTATCTGGAACGAGCTCCCCCCGGAGATACGGAGGATCCCGGATCTGCGCACTTTCCACCGCGCTCTTAAGACCTTCCTATTCCAGCAAGCTGGCCTGGCCTAACCTTTCCCCCCTTTTTTCTTTTAAATTGAAAATTTTAAATTTGTTTTTAAATTATTGGGATGTTTTAAATTTGTCTCAGGCTAAATTGTTTAATCTGGTTTTAGTTTTGCTTTTAAATTTTTGTATTTATGTATTTTATTTTTGTGCCTGTTCACCGCCCTGTGTCCTTCAGGAGTAGGGCGGTATATAAATCTAATAAAAGAAAAGAAAGAAAAGAAAGAAAGATGTCTTATGTGTTCGTTTGTTTTAAAAAATAAAAAAAAACTTTTATACTGCATATAAAAAAAGAACTGGATGAGTACACTATACTCTGGAGAGCAAGTTCATAACCTTTAGTGTGCTGTGGATTATACCGTCTTCTCCATATCCTGATATTAACTAGGATGCTGAGACCCTTGGTGACTTCTCTCTGCCTTCTATTTCTCCACTGTTCTTCCTGTTTTAATTCTCGGTACGCTGCTGAGATGTAGGCTATCTTCAACAATAGAGTCCAATCCTGTCCCGCAAGTAGAGAAATAGGGACCACCTTGGTGGGAAGGTGGGAAGGTAACAGCGTTCCATGTGCCTTTGGTGTTTAGTCATGCCGGCCACATGACCACGGAGACGCCTTCGGACAGCGCTGGCTCTTTGGCTTTGAAACGGACATGAACACTGCCCCCTAGAGTCGGGAACAATTAGCACATATGTGCGAGGGGAACCTTTACTTTTATAGTATTAATAAAATATACTATGGGTATATTTATTAGCTATACTATAGGTTCCACTGATTAATTGTTCTCACTGGCAAAAAGTTTCTCTTTAATTCCAGGGTAGTCCTTGATTTACGACCACAATTGAGCCCAAAATTTCTGTTGCTAAGTGAAACATTTGTTAAGTGAATTTTGCCCCATTTTACCACCTTTCTTGCCACACTTGGTTAAGTGATTCACTGCAGTTGTTAAGTTAGTAACAACTAACTTGTTGTTAATTGAAACTGGTTGTTAAGTGAATCTGGTTGTTAAGTGAATCTGGCTTCCCCATTGACTTTGCTTGTCACAAGGTTGCAAAAGCGGATCACATGACCCGGGGACACTGCAACCATCATAAATATGAGTCTTGAGGATTAGATATTGAATGTATATAATGTATATATTGTATGGAATGTTGATCCGAAGTATATAAAAATGACACAGTCTGTTGATTATGTACTAGATTATGTAAAGGAAAATTGTAATAAAAATTAATTTTTTTTAAAAAATGAGTCCGTTCTCAAACGTGTGAATTCTGATCACATAACCATGGGGATGCTGCAACAGTCATAAGTGTGAAAAACATACGTTATTTTTCTCAGCGCATTGTAGCTTTGAATGGTCACTAAACGAATGGCTGTAAGTCAAAGACTAGCAATAGGAACAGCACTTAGACTTATATAATTTTGGTGGTCCACAGAAAAATTATTTGCATTTTTTATATTGCACTAAATCAGGGGTCTTCAAACTACAGCCCCTGGGACAGATACGTGCAATGAACATTTGTGTTGCTGTAGAGAGTTTATTTATTTATTTATTTATTATTTCAATTTGTATACCGCCCTACTCCCGAAGGACTCAGGGCGGTGAACAGCCATAGAATAAAACATATAAATACAAAATTTAAAATAAAATAAAACGAATTAAATAATTTGGCTGAAAATTTAAAACCCCAATAATTTAAAACCAAATTTAAAATTTCCATTTAAAAAGGGGAAAAACTTAGGTCAGGCCAGCTTGATGAAATAAGAATGTCTTGAGCGCGCGACGGAAGGTACGCAGATCCGGGATCCTCCGTATCTCCGGGGGGAGCTCGTTCCAGATAGTAGTTGCCCCCACAGAGAAGGCTCTCCCCCTGGGGGCCGCCAGTCGGCATTGTTTGGCTGACGGCACCCGGAGGAGCCCCTGTCTATGGGAGCGTACTGGTCGGTGGGAGGCTATTGGTGGTAGTAGGTGGTTCCGTAAATAACCAGGTCCTAAGCCAGAATCTTCCCCTTCGGGGTCTTTTTGTGTGGGTTGGAGGGGGACAGAAATTCCGACTTGGGGTCTGCTTCAGCCTCCTGATGAGGAGCTTTGGCGAAGGCTGGAGGGAAGTGCCACTGGTGGTGAAGAGTCGGAGGACCTTGTTCCATTGGGACTGTCTCATGACCTGGAACTCACTGACCATCTCAGCCCACTGAGCTTCCAGACGCCGGTACCTGGCCTTGCACTCCTGGAGGTCTTCCCTCTGCTTGGAAAGCCTATGCTTGTGGTCCTCAGTGAGGTGCTTCTGCTGAGCCGCCTTCTCAGTCAGATCCAATCGGAACTGAGCTGTTTTGCCAACTCTTTCACATGGTGGCTGCTTAGCTCCAACAACTGCTTCCTATTGGGGCACTAAGGAGCCTGGGTGGGAAGGCTAGGAGTTGGCCATGCCCACCCAGTCACATGACCACCTAGCCACGCCCACCCAGCTGGCCATTAGGCAGATCATATTAGTGGTCCGCGGGATTTAAAATTATGAATTTAGTGGTCCCTGAGGTCTGAAAGGTTGGTGACCCCTGCTGTAGGGTATAGTACAGAACAAAGAATAAAACGACAAAAGGCAAACTGAAAACATAGGTGAAACCATTATAGAGGGGGGCCTTTTAGTGACATATCCTCCCTTTCTCTTTTCTTCTATTTTCTCCAACCAACAATCACACTTTCAATCAGTTGGTCCAAAGGACAGACAAACATTTCCCTCTGGCATTCCAAAAGAACACGGAGAAAGATTTACATCACGCTCGCCTTTTACCTTACCTGCGAAGGAATAAAAATATCCCTTGATCAATTTGTTATCTGACTTTACAATTTTTAAGCAAAAAGGAAGCCCAATCAATGCAAGGACCCTAAAGCTTTCATTTGTGGCAGCTCCTGTTGATGCCCAAGATTGATTATCTTTTTTTGCAAATCTACATAGAGGGGCGGAGGGAAACCCCCATTTCCAGTAATTTACCACATGGCCTATGAGATTTGTGGCTGTAGACATTAATCTGAGGGAAGCGTGGTCAGATGGTGTACATCCACACAACTCTCTGGGGGAAGGGAGGCCTGAGGAAACACAGCAATAAGCAAAATCCTGTATGTCTTGCCCTTCATGTGTTTGCTACATCAGCTGCCATGCAAGGTTTCATATCACCTTAGAAACTGTCTTGTTGGCCTTATTCCATAACTGGCATCAGCTTCAACTTTAATCCTAGCAGGTCCACATTCTGGCAAACTGTTAGTTTGTTTTCCTATTGAATGATGTCCATGGGATAATTTTTTTTTATTTTTTTTTTAGTCTTGCCATTAATCTCAAGTGCGACTTGGTCCAAAGAGCCAGCAGCATTGCAGTCTTGCTCCATTGTCCTATGCTAATAGAGAAGCGATGCCTCTTGGCTCCCAGATGGTCTCCACCTGCAACCTCCGGAGTGGAAAAGCTTTGGGTGATGCCGCCATTCCCACTGGAAAAAAACGTCAAACGGCAACAAAAAAAGAAGGAGAGACGATGATGAATGAGGTGCTGTAGCATGAGTGGGGAAATTCATTTTAAATAGGCCCCATGTGCACGGTGAGAATAATTGCAGGAGGAAAAATATTCTTTTCAGTCCCACTCCCTATCAATTTGTAGGAGACAATGTGAGATGAATCCCAGCAACCTCTGCTTTCCCTAGCATTCAGGGGGTATGCTAATTTGAGCTATGGACCGTCTTTCCATTAAGCTTAAGGAAAACTGTATTTCTGCATGATTGAGAAGGCCATGGACGGCTCACCCAGAAAAATCTCTATTTACATGCAATTTGTTTTCATTTTGCACCCTGACTAAAATGTTCACCTCTCCTACCAATGTTGCTTTCTGCTAAAATAAAATAGAAAAAGTTCCAAGAAACTAGGCTGGGTTAATTGTTCTTCTCTTTTTCCTGATGTATAGTAAATTGTTCTGCTAAAGTTTAGAAAGAGTAACTGCTATCATTTCAATGATGAATTTGAGGAAAATGTAATACATACTTCTCTTGGACTGCAAGGCGATCAAACCGGTCAGTCCTAGAGGAGATCAACCCTAAGGGGCCTGGTGGCTCAGCAGACTAAAAGGCATTGTGATTAACACCAGCTGTCTGCAATTACTGTAAGTTTGAATCTCACCAGGCTCAAGGTTGACTCAGCCTTCCATCCTTTCTAATGTAGGTAAATTGAGGATCCAGTTTGTGGGGGCAATAAGCTGACTTTGTATAAATATACAAAAGTATGAAGGCTGTTACTTAACGCACTGTAAACCGCCCTGAGTCTCCGGGGAAGGGCGGCATATAAATCAAATGAAAAAAAAAAACCCTGACTGCTCTTTAGAAGGCCAGATCCTGAAGATGAAACTCAAGTACTTTGGCCATCTAATGAGAAGGAAGGACTCACTGGAGAAGAGCCTAATGCTGGGAATGACTGAGGGCAAAAGAAGAAGGGGACGGCAGAGAATGAGGTGGCTGGATGGAGTTACTGAAGCAGTAGGCGTGATCTTAAACAGACTCCAGAGGATGGTAGAGGACAAGAAGGCCTGGAGGAACATTGTCCATGGGGTTGCGATGGGTCGGACATGACTTTGCAAATAATAACAACATTAATACATATACCCCAAAGGACACAGGAAAGAGTTGTGCAAAACTGGATGTTCATGGTTTACTAGTTCTGTGTGTGACACGTAAGTGTAAGCATGTTTTTATTTATTGTTTATTTATTAAACAAATTTATATGGCCGCCCAACTCATATATAGGTGGCATATGGCTTACATGTCAATCCTGAAGCTGACCTGACTGAGGCCATTTTGAGGCTTCAGTGTTGCCATACTGGAACTGAGGGGTAGGAAGGGGGGAAAGAGATAGCTGGGGCTTGTAACCAAAACAAAGTACTTTCTCTTGGGAACCAAGGACATTCCTACAGGTTGTCAGAGAGAGGGGAGGAGTGAAGTTACCAGGCAACCGGATGACACCTTGATTGGACCATGTGACTGGTTGTTTGGGAAAGGGGGAAAACTTATTTATTTATTTATTTATTTATTTATTTATTTATTTATTTATAACACAACACAATATAACAAACACAAAACACAAAACACATAATATATGTTCCCTTTTTACAACTGTTTCGTAACGGTCATCTTCTAATATTTACATTTTCCCCCAATGCCCCTTATATACTATTCATTTTCTTCTTGTCCCTTTTTCTCTTATTTACACTATAATTGCTAACCATCATAATATTAATTTTGTACATTTTATACATTGTCCTATAAACATTTTACATTTATAACTTCTCCCCTGTACTTATTGTTCACTATTTCTAGTCTCCAGCCAGTTGTACCATTTGTTCCATATTACATAGTATTCTGTATCTTCCTTTTCTTTAAGTTCTTTTGTTAATTTGTCCATCTCGGCACATATCATAACGGCCGCATGAATATCATATGCAAAAAATTAGAAAAAAACAACAACACACCGACAGAGGAAGAATTTAATTTAATTAATCATATTTCTATGCCGCCCAACTCCCAAGGGACTCTGGGCGGCTTACGACAAAAATAATACAAACAATGAACATAATTTTTTTTTTAAAAAAAAAACATTATAAAAGCATTTTAAAAACATTAAAAACTCATGCACACCATCCATGGCTGGATCTTGCAAGATTGAACAGCGAGATCAACGGCCTGCCCAGACCTGCCGGAAAAGCCAGGTCTTCACCGCTTTCCGGAAGGCCAATTGAATTGATAAAAAAAATCTTAGAGTGTGCCGAGAAAACTTTTAATTAGGTGAAAACCATGGGAACATTCAGAGTTGGTTTTCACCATCCTGTGCCAATATGATATATCCAATAAAACTGTTCTTTGAGAAATTTACTTGCCTCAGAGTTGTTAAATGAGTTTTGCCCCATTTTATGACCTTTCTTGCCACTGTTGTTAAATGATTCACTGTAGTTGTTAAGTTAGTAATACAGATGTTACCACAGTTATGATCCCAGACACTGCAATCGTCATAAATATGAGCCAGTTGCTGAGCGTCTGAATTTTGATGACATGACCACGGGGATGCTGCAACAGTTGTAAATATGAAAAATGGTCATAAATCCCCCTTTTCAGTGCCATTGTAACTTCAAACAGTCATTAAATGAATGGTTGTAAGTTGAGGACTACCTGTATTCCAGAAGTTCACCTGGGACTCAAACTTCCTTTTGTGAACAGTTGGAACAGAGAAGGACCTGGGAAAGAGATGGATGTCTTGTTTTCTTTTTAAGTGTTTAATTTTTGTACATTATTTGGATTCGAAAAGCTTTATGAAATAAATGTTTTTGTAACTATCAGTTTATGTTGTAAATAAACCAAAGGTTTGGACCTTTCAGCTGATTATTAAAGAAGTAGATACATAAAATAAAATTTGTCTTTTTATACGAGTCCTTTGTGGCCCTCTCACATGTCTTCAAAACTAATGCCAGATTCAAAATATCTTTGAGCATAACCTCTTCAGATTAAGGTATTCATGTGGAAACATCGCAGAATGCAAAAAGACACATGTCAGGAACAGGGGTGGTATTCACTTACTTTCCCTACTGGTTCACAAATGTGAGTGCGCACATCCACACATGCGCCCAGCCTTCCGCGCATGCACTCTGCTGGTGTGCGCGCCTTCCACACATGCGCCTCAGAAATGTGCCTAAATAGGATGGCATAGAGCAGTAATGGCTAATCTTTTTGCCGTCACGTACCAAAAGCGGGGGGAGTGTGGGGGGTGGCACGCTTGCATGCCCACACCCATAATGCCTCCCCGCGCCCCGTACATGTGCATGCGACCCCCCAGCACTCCCCCACGCATGCACGACTTCCCTGCACCCTGTTTTGGGCCTAGCAGGCCTACCTGAAGCCTCCAGAGGGTGAAAACGGCCTCCCCCACCTGCCCGGAGGCCTTCCAGAGGCCAGAAACGGCCCATTTCCTGACTTACAGTAGGCCTGGTAGGCCCATTTTTCACCCTCCCCAGGCTCCAGAAGCTTTCTTGGAGCCTGGGGAGGGCAAAAATGGCCTCTTCCACCCCCCCGGAGGCCCTCTGGTGGCCACAAACACCCTCCCAGAGCCTCCACGCAATCCCTGTACTTACTTGGCATCCAAAATGCGCTGCGTGGAGACTCCTGGGTGGGGAGGGGTGGCGTGGGAGGGGCGTGTGCTGGAGCTGAGCTAGGGCAACGGCTTGCATGCCTGCAGATATGGCTCAGCATGCCACCTGTGGTACCCGTGCCATAGGTTTGCCATCACGAGTATAGAGCCAGTATGGGTGAGCGGGCCCACCCGCGATTTTTGCTACCGGTTCGGGCGAACTGGTTCAAACTGGCTGAATAGAGAATTCAATAATTGGGGAATATGGGGTAAGATAGAAAAGTCCAAGACTTTGATCTACAAAATAACTATATTGGGATTAATGATGGTTAATAGAAATATGAGAAGAATATGTTACAGATACTTAAAATTGAAATATGGATGGAAGCTATAATATATGAGAAATAGACTATGTTAAAAGAAAATATATCAATGGACATAATGAATCAATTTTTTATTAAGATGTTACATGGTATTACTTGAGAATAATTGATGACTATAAAAACTGGGATATTGTTTAAATACCTATAACAATTGCAATAATTTGAATATTTTCAATAACTTTAATATTTTCAATATTTTTGATAATATATCTAAGCAAAAAAGAAAAGATTGAAATAATATAGGACTATGAATTAATTACAAATAAGAATTACTCAAACTGGTTTTTATACAAATAGTATGGTTGAAGAGATAGAATTGTGGGAAATAATTCAAAAATTGTATTGTAGTCTTATTTGAATTAAGAACTATGTTTCAATGTTAAATTGCTATATTTTTGGGATTAGAGATAGGATCTAAATTTGGTGAAGTAATAGGGAAATAAAGATTTATTGAGCATTATACGAAGTAAAAAATGTGGGGAAGTTTTAGAAAGGGAAATAAGATTTTGAAACATAAACATGTTTGACCTGTATTCTTAATAGTGAGGATTTAGGGTAAGAATTGTGAAATGTATTATGAGGTATTAATTGAATTGAGATTTAAAATGGATTAATAGAAGGGTAATTGTTTTGATTAAATAAATAAGAGTAAACTTTTTATAAGATGGTAATAGGGGAGATAGGTGATTTAAGATTAAGTATTGTTAATAGTGAGGATTTAGGGTAAGAATTGTGAAATGTACCATGAAGTATTAATTGAATTAAGATTCAAGGGGGGTTAATAGAAGGATAATTGTTTTGATTAAGTAAATTTGATTTAATTTTTTAAAAGATGGTATTAGTTGAGATAGGTGAGTTAAGATTAAGAAATAAGTGTTATGGCAAAATAGAATATACAAAATTTTGTTAAAGATGGAAAAAAAAACTGTATAAATTGATGACCAGATCAGGGCTCTGTTCCGAAAAGATGTAATTTGTGTGTTGGAAAAAAAAACTTTTTGCAAAAAAAAAACAAAACAAAACAAAAAAAAAACCCCTGGCTGAATACCACCTCTGGTGAGGAACATGTTTTTCACAAACCTCCCTGAAAGCAAACTTAAAAGGAAGAAAAACAGAAATAGGGTGAATTTGTTTACAGATTTACAGAATTCTATTTGTGGATTTCTCTCTAATGCTAGCTTTGCTCTAGCTGTGGCTTAGCCTCACTTTGACAACCAAAACAGGAATATTTACTCAGAAAAAGAAGCAGGTTTATGCTGCATTTCCCCAGAGGGCAGGACCAAATCCAATGAATTGAAATGACGAAGAAGGAGGGATAAGTGAAACACCATGAGGATGTGACAATAGAAATGGTCAGCCAGTAGAACAAGATTCCAAGTGAAGTGGTAAGTTCTCTGTTACCGGAGGTCTTCAGATGGTGGTTGGATGGCCTCTTGCCAGAGATGCTCCAGAGAAAAGGGGGTTGGATTAGCTGACCTCTAAGGCGCCTTCCAACTCTTTGATTGTATCAATAGAAGAGAATCTTTGTAGCTCAGGGCTGAACTGTGGGGTCCTTGGTGCTCTCTGAGTTTGGTGTTTTCTTGCAATCCTTGCTTATATGTTAAATACAGAAGATCTTGAATTCTCACTTGTGGATAATCAATACAATCTCAAATTACAGATTTATTTATTTATTTATTTATTAAATTTCTATACTGCCCTTCTCCCGAAGGACTCAAGGCGGTGAACAGCCAGAAGATAAAACACAGAGATACAAAATTTAAAATAGATTAAAACGAATTAAATAAATTTGGCTGAATTTTAAAATACCCCATAATTAAACAGATTAAAATTTGTGTTTAAAATTTAAATTTAAAAAAGGAGAAGATTTAGGCCAGGCCAGCTTGGTGAAATAAAAACGTTTTAAGCACGCGACGGAAGGTGCGAAGATCCGGGATCCTCCGTATCTCCGGGGGGAGCTCGTTCCAGATCATAGGTGCCCCCACAGAGAAGGCTCTCCCCCTAGAGGCTGCCAGTCGACATTGTTTGGCCAACGGCACCCAGAGGAGCCCCTCTCTATGGGAGCGTACTGGCCGGTGGGAGGCTATTGGTGGTAGCAGGCGGTCCCGTAGATAACCAGGTCCTAAGGCATGGAGCGCTTTAAAGGTGGTAACAAGAACCTTGAAGCGCACTCGGAAGACCACCGGGAGCCAGTGCAGCTTGCGTAGGAGAGGTGTTACATGGGAGCTCCACGTTGCTCCCATAACCACCCGCGCGGCCACACTCTGCGCCAGTTGGAGCCTCCGAGTGCACCTCAAGGGGAGCCCCATGTAGATGCATGGATAGATTAAGTTTAGATCAAAATTGCTGTAACATATTAACAGTATACAGACCGACTCTGATCTGATTCAGATTATTCATTCCCTATCACAACCACGACTTCTGAAGGCAAGCTGTTCCACTGGTTAATTGTTCTCATTGTTAGGAAGTTTCTTCTTAGTTCTAGGTTGCTTCTCTCCTTGATTAGTTTCCATCACTTGGCCCCCTCCTGTTTGTGACAGCCCCTCAAATATTGGAATATTTCTATCATGTCCCCCCTAATCCTTCTTTTCTCTAGACTGGCCATACCCAATTTCTGCAACTGTTCTTCATATGTTTTTTTTTTCTCCAGGCCCTTAATCATCTTAGTTGCTCTTCTTTGCACTTTTTCCAAAGTCTCAACATCTTTTTTGTAATGTGGTGACCAAAACTGGATGCAGGATTCTTGGTGTGGTCTTACTAAGGCTTGATATAAATTTTGTAAAAAAATCAATGAACAAAGCACCTCCCTCTTTTCAGCACTTTATTATCTATTATTACTTTTAATTGCTGGTAGTTTCACATTGCTGTTATTCAAAAACAAATAAATTTCTTTGACTAGAAAAAGGAATGCAATCTTCCACCGATAACAATAAGCTTCATTAAATATAATGGGCTTTGTTTTGATGGTAAGATGCATGGATAGAGCTGTTAAAATGTTAATTGAGTTTTCTCTGTGCTCTAGCTGAGAAAACCGCAGGGTTCTTCAAAATCTTATGAAAGGTTTTTGAACAAGAAGATCAATAGTAGGGGATACAAACTCCTTAGAGATAATTAGTGCAATATAGTTGATATGTTCCTGCAATAGGCAGTTCGGGGGTGGCTATTACTTATTAAATTTATATCTTGCTTTTGCTCCAGGAATTCAAAGTGTCATGCATAGCATCCATCTTTCAATTTTTCTTCTACAAAAAAAAAACAAAAAAACCCTGAGGTAAATTGGGTGGAGGAGAGTGGAGGACTAGCAAAGTCACCGAATGAGGGTGGATTGAATCTGGATCTTCCTGTTCCTGGTCCAACACCTACACTCCACCACATCTGAAAAGTAGGATATACTTTGCATTGTTTTAAGGTATTCTTTGATAAGTAATCCAATGAGTAGACATTGTCTTTTAGATTATGTAAGAGATCAGAGTCTTTGATCTGTGACAGAATTTTGAGATGGACTTGTAGGAATAACATTTTAGGGAAAGGATGCTTTGCAGGTATAATTAATTCATTTTCTCTGTTAGTTTCTCCTCCTCCTCCTCCTTGGTTTTCTGTAGAAGGTGAGCAAGCTGAATCTGAGGGCAGAATTAAACACATCATCAGTCTGGAATCATTGCACAACCACAAGAGAAGTCTCTCATGAATTCCATTGACCCTTATCTAGTGCCAATTGGTTTGCCTGTTAGTAGACCAGATTCTTGTGTATAGGTAGCAAAATAAGCTCTTAACGCTTTGAACTCAACTCCTGCTCTTGGTTTCTTGTGCCTGACATTTTCCTTGTCTTCTAGACTAATTTCTGACTATTTTATAATGGTTCTAGATCAGGGGTGGGTTCTACTTACCTTTACTACCGGTTCGCAATGGGGCCACGTGCACGTACACGCTCTTCTGCGCATGTGCAGAAGCACTTTGATGACATCAGCGTTGGTGGGCAGAGCCTCCCGCCGGTTTTACTACCGGTTCTATAGAACCAGTGTGAATCAGGGGCAACCCACTACTGTTCTAGATCTTCTTTCCCTTATCTTCTATCCTTTTCCTTGATTCCTTGACTCTAGATAGAAGCAGGTGAACCTTTGGTGGCTATAAGACATACTTAGCGTTTTGAAGGAAGGATGAGCAGAACAATGGTGGAATTATGAGAAGCAATAGGAAAGTTTGTATCACACACAGATGGGCAGTGCCAGTACTTTCCCCTTTCATTTCTTCATGTTTTCCATCTCAAAAAATTGGGAAATTGTGGAGTGATTTTTAGTTGTTGCAGATAGAGGAGAGGGATACCAGAAAGAATCAAAAACATGATTGCTCACTATTTTTTTGAATTATAATGTTCTAAATACACCTAAGAATATTTTCTGTTTCTTCCTGAATCCTATTCCTTTGCAGCTCAGTAGAATGAATTCCCACCAGTTGTCTAACATCACAAACATTTTTACAAGGATGTTCTTTTAACACAGGGTGTCAAACTCGATTTCATTGAGGGCCATATCAGAGTTGTGTTTGACCTCGGGAGGCCGGAGTGGGCATGGCCGGGGTGGGTGTGGCCGGCTCGATGTCACTCGTGTTGGGGGCACCTGTGGTGGCCAATGTTAAGGCAGGACTTCCCTCAGACCCTCCCAAAATTGTGGCCCAGGAACTCTGTTTTTGCTGGCAGAGGCACTGTGGGCTGTTCCTTTGCTTTTTCCAGGGCGGGCCAGCAGGCCAGATCTAAGCACCCAATGGGCCAGATTTGGCACGTAGGCCTTGCGTTTGATACTCCTGTTTTAACATCACTAAGTCTTTACAATGGTTTCTTAAAGTTTTGTTTTCCCCCTTTTTCATTTGTCTCTCTCTCTTAACTTAACTCTTTCTCTCTTAACTTTCCTCCCAATGTTTCTTGCCTTCAGAATGCGAAATTTAAAAAAAAAGGAAAAGAAAACAAATTAATATTAAGGTGACCAATTGTCCTCCTTTAGGGAGGACAGTCCTTTTTAAGTTCTGTCCTCTCTCAAAAAGTGTCCTCCTACTTGTACTCCTTTTTGATATTTGAAGACTAATCTGTAAATCTCCGTATTCGATCGATGCCGATCCGATCTGTTGTGTGCGATGTCACGTATTTGTATTTGACATGATGATTCGTCAAGGCTCCGCGAGGCACGATTATGAGATGCATGCGTTCTGCACAGGAGAATTGTTTTGAGAGAGTGCGCTGCACGAAAATGGCTTTGTTTACTTCTTACAGAAAGACGACACGGCACACATGCACACATTAGATTCATTGTTGCAATGAATAAAATGTTTCTTTTATTTACGATATTTTTTCTTCAATTTATTTGTGTCCTCCTTCTCATTGTAAAAAAGTTGGTCATCTTATTAATATGAAGTTACCTGACTCATATGTCCGAAAACCTCTGCAACAGAGATACATGTAGTCCTCGAGTTAACCACAACTGAGCCCAACATTTATGTTGCTAAGTTTGAAACATTTGTTAAGCGAGTTCGCCCCATTTTACGACCTTTCTTGCTACAGCTGTTAAGTCAATCACTGCATTTGTTAAGTTAGCAACACAGTTGTTAAGTGAATCTGGATTCCCCGTTGACTTTGCTTGTCGCAAAAGGTGACCACTTGACCTTGGGACACAGCAACGGTCATAAGTATGAACCAGTTATCAAGCATCTGAATGTTGACCATAGCTCTCTAGAACCAGTTACCTCCTGAGATCCGGACCATCCCCACCCTATTGGCCTTCCGAAAAGTGGTGAAGACCTGGCATTTCCGGCAGGCCTGGGGCTGTTGATCTCGCTGTTGAGATCTGCGAGATCCGGCCATGAATGGTGTGAATGGGTTTTAATTGTTTTTAATGTTTTAATTTTTAATGTTTTTATATATGGTTTTTAATTGCATTGTAAGCCGCCTTGAGTCTTCAGAGAAAGGCGGCATACAAGTTGAATTAATAAGTAAATAATAAAGAAATAGAGATGCTGCAATGGTCATAAGTGTGACTTATGACTTACGATCATAAGTCACTTTTTTTCAGTGACAGTAGTTAAATGAACTGTTGTAGGTCAAGGGCTACCTGTACTGAGACTTCCCATTAGGCCTTTCTGTCTGGTCCATAGAATCTCAACTGAGATCTTCTCTTCCTGTTGCTCCTCAGCTGCTTTACCAGGGAATCTATCTTTAAGCAGAGCCAAAGAATTCAGCAAAAGATCGTTCCCTTTTATATAAACAAAAAGATATGGAGAACTGTTGTTCCCTACTCATTTTTGTGGAGTAAGATGTTTTTACGCACAGAAGAATGATGACTGTCCATCTTCTCTTCTATATGAAGAGAGGCCATCACTTCACTGAGCTTGCTAAATGAGTTATGCTAAAAGATGTTGAGACTCTAGAATCGTAATGGCGAACCTATGGCACGCGTTTGTTTGCTTAACAACCGTGTGCTAACTTATCAACTGCAGTGATTCACTTAACAACTGAGGCAAGAAAGGCCGTAAAATGGGGCAAAACTCATTAAAGAAATGTCTCGCTTAATAACAGAAATGTAAGGGCTCAATTATGGTCATAAGTTGAGGATTACCTGTATTGATGACGATCGCCGTATCCTGGGGTCACGTGATCATCATTTGCGACCTTTTCAGCCAAATTCCGACAAGCAAAGTCACTGGGAGAAACAGGATTCATTTAACAGCTACGTGATTCATTTATCCAATGCAGTGATTTGCTTGACAACCATGGTGAAAAAGATTGTAGAATTGGTTGTGGGCTTTCTTTAACATCTGTCTTGCTTAGCCACAGAAATTCTTGTTCCGTTTGTGGTTCAGGGGTGGGTTCTACTTACCTTTACTACTGGTTCACATTGTATGCGATGCACAGATCCCCTATGATGACATCCGGGTCAGTGGGCAGAGCCTCCTGCTGGTTTTATTAGTGGTTCTTGCGAACCGGTCCGAACCAGGGGCAATCCACCACTGTTCTGATTTTAAGTCAAGAACTGCCTTTATTAGTCCTTAGGAAAGAAAGAAAGAGCAGAAAAGCAGAAATTTGATCCGCAGCATTCATTAAATAAACTACTCAAGGCTTCTGTGTTGTTTAATTTATCCTAGCTATCTCTGATCTTACATTAAAAACAAAAGGCCATCTTGAGATCAACCTATATAAGTGGGAGTACGATTTGAAGTAATGGCTTAGAAAAAGAGAAGTTAATCATATTCTCCTTTTTGCTGTTTGCAAATTGCCTTCAAACACCTTTGAATAGAAAGGGCAGAATTAATTGATTTTCAGATGGGGTGGGAAGCAGACTCCCTACCTTCAGCTTTGAAAGTTACACTCAACTGTAACCAATAGAGATGCCAGGACAATAAGAAGAGGAAAAGCAGAGACTGAATAGAAAAATCAGCACCAAAAATAAAACCACATTGAGTATACCTTTAAAAAAAAAAATAGCGATGATACAGACTACCTGATAACAGTGACATCATGGTGCAGAAAAGAGAGATCATACTCTACACGGAGCTGACTTTGAAGAGTCTACAAAAAATATTAAGCAGGTGGAAAATTCTATAACATCAGGTGTTTTACGAGAACTGGGATGCAATCATCCATTTTAGAACTCGGTAATAAAAGTATCCGAGAGTAATTTAATTCAGAAGCTTTTAAGAACCGTGTCCTTCGATTCAAAATGGCCTGAACTCACCTGATCGGGTTAGGGAATTTATGCCGTCACTCTGATTATAATCCTTAATCAATTATCTAATAACTTATGACCATTTGTTTACCAAATTTATATACCGTCCATCTCACTAAGCGATTCTGAGTGGTTTATAAATTAAAAAACAACAACAACCCATAATATCTTTACAAAAATAGACAAAGGCAAAAAGATTGAGAGAGTGTCTTCAAACATCCTGAGGGTCACATACCACTCTTGGATTGAAACTTCATGCTAATTTACTGAATCATGTCTTAACGTTCTTCCAGAGGGATGGTGACCAACTTCACCTCAGAGGCAAGATGTTCCATAGAGTGAAGGCCAAATATGGCTTTTTAAGGCTCATGCGTCAGCACACATATTTTCCAACAACATCAACTGAGACAGGAAGATCAGAGGTGGAATTCAGCCAGTTTGGGCGAACTGGTAGCGCCGACGATCAGTTGGCCCCACCCTCCCACCCCCGCTCTATCCTGTTCTTTATTTCCTGCTTTGTAGCTCATCTCAATCGTGTGGCATAGCTGATTCCCCCCCCACCCCTCACTGTCCTACTTACTGTTTCTGACTTGGAAGCAGTAGTGGGTTGCCCCCAGTTTGGACCACAAGAACCGGTAGTAAACTGGCAGGAGGCCCTGCCCACCACCCCGGATGTCATCATTGGTGATCTGTGCATGCGCAGTAGCAAGGCGCACGTGCGAGTGAAGTGAGCGCACCTGTGCGATCCCGTTGCGAACCAGTAGTAAAGGTAAGTAGAACCCACCCCTGCTTGGAAGGTAAGCAGTTGAGCTTCTAAATGCTCCATTTTCAGCACTGCATGCAAGGCCCATGCTCATCGAACCGGTTATTAAACCGGCAGCATTCTACCACTGAGGAAGATCATTTTATTATAATTTATTCAGAACGTTCTGATTAAAGAGGATTCCTTTCATTCAAACAGAGAACCTCCAAGAACCATCTTACATTCCGTTTTATAGTTAAGACATCAAAGAAAATTACAAGAGGAAAACTGATTGGACAAGTCTGATGAAAGAAGAGGCATACATTTTAAGATTTTTATGAGGGAAAAAAGTGGTTTGGAGTTCACGAAGAGACAAACCAGATACCCCGCAAGCTTTCTCTTATCAAAAGACAAACTCCAGACATCCTATTAAATCAAACACGGTCCCATCCCAGCCTTAACTGGAGAACAAAAACAGTTTTTATCATTTCAGCTGAGGAGTGTTAGACGCTATCAATCAATCCTGTCTGCCGACGGTCTGAAAGCATCATTTAAAAGAGAGAAAGATCAATTAAATTAAAATACAAAATAACTATGTTAGTTAGCAAGAATAACAATACGACAAAATCCATGTTGTTGGTACTACAAAGCCCATCTTGTGTGGCCTGCAGGGGTCAAAAGCGGAGAAGTCTCTCCTCCTAGATTTCACTAGTCAAAATTCTTTAGCCGATGGGGTCTATAATTTTCTCTTCTAGCCTGACCAGGTGGAACAGGTCAATGTAATAAGGATGAGATGGTTTCTCAGGTAACTTGGACCCATGCCATAAAGGGCTGTAAAGGTAATAACTGACAGCTTCAGTGGTGGGTTGACCCCGGTTCGGACCGGTTCTATAGAACCGGTAGTAAAACCGACAGGAGGCTCCGCCCACTGACCCTGACATCATCAGAAGTGATCTGCGCATGCGCAGAAGCCTCTGCGCATGCACAGAATCAAGGCACGCGATCCCATTGCAAACCGGTAGTAAAGGTAAGTAGAATCCACCCCTGGACAGCTTGAATTGGATCCAGAAGCAAACTGGCAACCGAGCAACTCATGAGGTGTTACATACGCTGCTCTAAGGGTGCCCAGATGCATTCCTCATCTGCTGCAGCTTCCAGATACTTTACAAGGGTAGCCCATGTATATCATATTGCAGTAGTCCTTATAAAAGGTGATTAGGGAATTTAGGATGATTCAGATTAACAGATTAACAGAGTTGGAAGGGATCTTGTAGGTCATCTAGTCCAACCCTCCTGCCCAAGCAGGAGACCTTACACCCGTGATGCCGAATTTATGGCACGCGTGCTGGAAGTGGCACACAGAGCCATCTCTCCGGGCATGCGAGTCGTCACCCGTTGTTCTTCCGGGTTCCGGGTTCTGGCGCACTGGCCATCTGGTCTTCATGCACATGGGAGTGCTGGAAACAACCACCAGGTGGCTGCTCTTCCAGTTTCTGGTGCACACATGTGCACCAGTGATGGGTTTCAAAATGTTTTACTACTGGTTCTGTGGCCGTGGCTTGGTAGGTGTGGCATTGCTTGGTGGGCGTGGCTTGGTGGTTATGCCAGGGGTAGGATACTGTAAAATCTCCATTCCCACCCCACTCCAGGGGAAGGTTACTGCAAAATCCCCATTTCCTCCCGATCAGCTGGAACTTGGGAGGCAGAGAATAGATGGAGGCGGGGCCAGCCAGAATTTTTACTACTGGTTCTCCGAACTACTCAAAATTTCCGCTACTGGTTCTCCAGAACTGGTCAGAACTTGCTGAAATCCACCTCTGATGTGTACCAGCCAGCTGGTCTTCACGTGCGCATGAGTTCCAGAAACCAGAACACCAGGTGGACGGTGCACAATGCGTGTGCCGGAAACCAGAAGATCATCTTCCTGGCGCACACATGCACACCGTGTGGCTGCTGTTCCGGTTTCTGGCACGCACGCAGATATGCGCACCCCCATTTTGGCATTCAGTGCCGAAAAGGTTCGTCAACATTGCCCTACACCATTTCTGACAGATCATAGTCCAGTCTCTTCTTGAAAGCTTCCAGTGATGAAGCTCCCACAACTTCTGAAGGCAACTTCTGTTCCATGGGTTGGTTGTTCTCACTGTCTGAAAATTTCTCCTTGTTCAGTTTCCATCCATTCGTTTAAGCCAATGGAATTATAATGTATAATTTTTCCATATTGTTACCTCTTCCTTGTTATCCTTTTCTTTTTTTTTTTTATTGTGCATTTAATAGCAAATATCTGATCCCTTTTATAGTCCTCCTTGTTTCCCGGGGCAGCTGCCATAACAACTAGTGGCATAAAAAGGAGAATAACTTTTATGACAAGCAGTATATACTCCCCCACAGAAACATTATAAGTGCGTATCCAAAGAAAACATCTTCTATATGATCAGTAGATTTTCTGTTAGCAGAAACTACGGCTTCCATTTAATTATTGTTAAGTCTTTTCATATTCTTTATCTTCCTTACTTTTCCTTCAACTGCAAAACTGAAAATATATCTGTAAACACACAGTTTCCTAGCAAAAACAAACCCAATCCTAGGTTGCATTAACAGGGGGACAGAATCAAGATCACATAGAGTGTTAGTACTGCTTTATAAACCCTTAGTGAGACCACACTTAGAACACTGCATCCAGTTTTGGTCACCACAACATAAAAAAGATGTTGAGACTCTGGAAAGAATGTAGAGAAGAGCAACCAGGATGATTAGGGGGCTGGAGGGTAAAACATATGAAGAACGGTTGCAGATTTGGGATTGACTAGTCCAGTGAAATGAAGGATTGGGGTGACATGATAGTAGTGTTCCAATATTTGAGGGGCTGCCACAAAGAAGACGGGTCAGATCAACCTATTTTCCAAAGCACCAGAAGGCAAGGCAAGAAATAATGGATGGAAACTAATCAAGGAGAGAAGCAACCTAGAACTTCCTAACAGTGAGAACAATTAACCTGTGGAACAACTTGCCTTCAGAAGTTGTGGATGCTCCATCACTGGAGGCTTTTAAGAAGAGACTCAACAGCCACTTGTCTGGAATGGTGTAGGATCTCCTGCCTGAATAGGGTTTGGATTAGGAGACCCCCAAGGTTCCTTCCAACTTTGTTATTTTGTTATTCTGATTATGTGCCATCAATTCATTTTTAACTCATGGTGACCACAGAGATAGCTTTTCTCCATGACCATCTGTCCCTAACCTGTTCTTTCAGTTCTCCCAAAGGTGCCCTCATTATCGCTACAACCGAGTCTGTCCACTTTAATGTTGGTCTTTCTTTTCTTCTCTTTCCTCCACTTTTTTCAGCATTAGAGCCTTCTGCAGAGATCTAGGTCCTTACATAATAGTGTATGAAATAGAATAATTTCAGCCTGTTCAATTGTGCCCCAAGCGAGAAGTTAGATTCCTAATCCATTTCAACTCAGGGTTGATTTGTTCTTAACCATAAAAGCAACATTCCTCCTTCTTTGTTTTTTCATGTCCCGAGTAATAAACAGGGTGAACTTCTGACTGACAGTATCCAATTACAGTCCATTACAGTTTGCTGCTGCCTAAGACATCAATTTGTAGTCATTTCATTTCATCTTTCATTAGGTTGAGTTTTCCTGTGCTTCTTATGTTCCATGCTCTTATTATAATTCTATCTTTGCAGCTTCAGATTTTTCTTTTCATTTATGGCAATATTGGCAGCTAGACATCCTGAAAGCTTTAATCTAACCACGCCATTAGTACCCCAAAACTTCCTCAGTTCTCAATAGCACCTTGAATCAATGCCATCTGTCGTGAGAGGCCCATCACTATATCATCCATATTGCACCAAAGGTGCTTTTTCAGGAGGCAACTGGACTTTCTTGGGGTTTTTTTCTTTTCTTTTGAAGAGATTTCGCTTCTCATCCAAGAAGCTTCTTCAGTTCTGACAGGATAGTGGGGAATAGAAGGATTTATATTCCTTGCAGACAGCTGGTCATTTGCATCTTTTTAGAGGGTGATTAAAGCAAAATGGGGAAAAAACCAGTCCAGTTGCCTGCTGAAAAAGCACTTTTGGGACAATCATGACCTGGATGACTGAGAGTCTCTACAGACTTTTAGCTATACAGTTTGGGATGAACCCCCTTTGAATGGTGTGGGAGCAGGAATGGATTTCCAGAGGAAAAAATTGCAGACTAAGGAACCATTTGCACTACTCAGGTGACCCTGAGGACACAGATAAACCTCCAAGTGCTTCAAGGACCCTCTAAAAGGATGCAAATGACCAGCTATCTACAAGGAATATAAATCCTTCCATTCCCCACTATCCCGTCAGAGCTGAAGAAGCTTCTTGGATGAGAAGCAAAATCTCTTCAAAAGAAAAAACAAGAAAGTCCAGTTGCCTCCTGAAAAAAACATCTGTGGGACAACTGTGATCTGGATGATGGAAAATCTCTACAGACATCCATCATCATTCTATTTTCTACCCAGGTGGTTTACTTGGTTGATGCTTTTGCCAATCCCATTAAACTGATTGCCTGTCTCTGGCATCTTCCTACATCGCTACTGCCCCAAATAGGTGCCTACTTCTTTTAACTGGGCAGCTGGAATGGCCTTCATGCCTTGCTGCAAATATCTGTTCTTGGCATACAGAATATCAAAGCTAGAGGGTACCTTGGAGGTCTTCTAGTCCAACCCCCTGCTCAAGCAAGAGACCCTATACCAGTGATGGCTAACCTTTTTGCCATCGCGTGCCAGGAGGGGTGGGGGTGGGTTGCGCGCATGTGTGCCGACACCCATAATTCTATGTGCCCCACCCCGCACATGTGCACTCGACCGCCCGCTCCTCTCACTCCTGGCACGCGATGGGCCAGTAGGCCTGTTTTTCTCTCTCACCTGGCTCCAGGGCTTCTCTAGGAGTCTGGGGAGGGCAAAAACGGCCTTCCCCATCCCCTCCGAGGTCCTCTGGAGACCAAAAACGACCTGTTTGACAACTTCTGGTGGGACTGGAAGGCCTGTTTTTTGCTGTCCCCAGCCTCCAGGGCCTCTCTAGGAGTCTAGAGAGGGTGAAAACAGCTTTCCCTACCCCCCTGGAGGTCCTCCAGATGTCTGAAACGACCCGTTTGCCAACTTCTGGTGGGACTAGAAGTTGTCAAATGGGCCGTTTTCGGCCTTCGGAGGACCTCCGGGGTGGGGGGTGGGGGGTGGGGAAGGCCATTTTCACCCTCTCCAGACTCCTAGAGAGGCCCTGGAGGCTGGGGACAGCAAAATGCCATTGCCAAGTGCCCAAATTTTGATCACGTGATCATGGGGGTGGGGATGCTAAAACAATAATAAGTGCAGGGACCAGTTGTAAGTTGCTTTTTCACTTTGCTATTGTAACTGTGAATGGTCACTAAGTGAAGGGTTGTAAGTTGAGGACTGCCTTTATTGGCTCCTCCAATTAGAATTGCTAAAGACATCTATTGCTGTTTCCATTATTTTTGAAACAGGAAGTAAAAAAAACCCAACAACACACCACCCAACCAGTAGTGGGCTCCACTTACCTTCACTACCGGTTCGGAACTGGTAGTTTCGCTCACGTGCGATGCTTCATTGCTTCTGCGCTTCTGCACATGAACAGAACCTTCTGCATCTGTGATGATGTCGGGGTGGGCAGGCGGAGCCTCCCACCACCGCCACTGCCAGTTCGCCCAAACTGGGGCAAATCGGTAGAAACAGGGGTGGGTTCTACTTACCTTTACTACTGGTTCGCAGCAGAGCTGCGCACATGCACAGAAGCTTCTGCGCATACACAGAAGCATTTTGATGACGTTGTGGTCGGTGGGCGGAGCCTCCCGCCGGTTTTACTACCGGTTCTATAGAATCGGTGCGAACCGGGGGCAACCCACTACTGGGTAGAAACCCACCACTGCACCCAACCCTGCCATATACTCTAAAGCCCCCAAACCTATCTCCCTCTTGTTTCTTTCTCAACTTCTTCACAAACTCTAACAAAGTGTGGATTTAGGTTTGCCCGTGAACCCAATGAGGCTGAAACAAAGGGTATATGTGTTCACTTTGTAAGGCAAAAAGAAATATTTGCTAATTATGCATGACTTGAGACACTCTTCTGAAGCCCCTTACCTTGAGGCCTTGATAATATGCAAATATATTTAAATTAAAACTATTAAAAGTCTAACCATTAATCAGTGGGGGAAAAAAAAGTCTTGAAACTAAGGACACTGCTAATAGATTGCACCTAGGGGGGTTAAGGAGTTGCTTCTGAATTATTTAATCAAACCCAGATCCTATAGACAAATCCCATGAATTCCCTTATATCCTTTAACAGGCAGCCCCCAGCAATGGAAGCCATCAAAAAAACCATTTTGTGCGTGAATTTTCTCTTGGTTTTTTTCGAAAGGGTGCCTGGGATTGCTTGGATAAGGCCTATCGAAAACGCGGAGCTGTCTAATACCTCAATCATTAGGCAATAACAGTGATAATGGAATATGAAAATGTGTTAGTTTACATCCATTTGCACCCAACGTGCGTAATTAATATTTTAGATGACTGTTTTGAAAGAGAGAATTCAGGTGGGATTGTGATAATTGAGAGAGATAAAAGCCTGTTGACACCCACAAGGCAGACGTGTTTTGATTGGGGATAAATATGAATAAAACTGCTGCAGGGCAACCTTCTTCTCCTTTGCTGCCTTGTGCTTGGTTGCATGGAGAATAAATTTAAATGTCAGAACTTTTCAGTTGCTCTAAGTGGCTCTCTGTGGAGCTGAATATACAGGCCAGAGAATGCTGTTTCACCCTGTTTTCACAAAAGGCAAGTTGGCTTCTAAGGATCTGCTTGGGATAGACATAAAAAAAAAGGCCATCTTTTGATTGCATAGTTGTGGCGGTCATCTTGACTTTGTTGTCCTTCACCTGGTAAAGGGAGTCACCCTATTTTCCAAAGCACCAGAAGGCAGGACAAGAAGCAATGGATGGAAACGAATCAAGGAGAGTGTCAGCGCTTCAACGCTGGCATAGAGAGTAGAGGAGAGAAAGATATAAGCTCTGAACTTTTGCCTGCTAAATCCCTTTGAAGTTGGGTTGTCGTGGAAATGAGGAGGGGGGGGACATTCCTGGGAAATGACGAGACAAGAAGTCTGAAGAATGACTTGGAAGATAGCCAATGAGAAGCAGAGATTTGGGGATCGGAAAGGGAGGGATTGGGGGGCAAAAGATCAGTCTTGTCTACATCGAGTCATGATCCAGTGGCTGTGCTCAATTAAAGAAAAGATTTCCTTAAAGATTGGCAGTTTGGAAATTCATTTATTTTGAGATAGCATCGAAGTCTGACAGAGAGGACCAACCTAGAACTAAGGAGAAATTTCCTGATAATCAGAACAATTAATCAGTGAAATGACTTGCCTCCATAAGTTGTGGGGGCTTCCATCATTGGAGGTTTTTAAGAAGCATTTGTCTGAAATGGTATAGGGCAGGAGTCAGCAACCTGCAGCTCTGGAGCCGCATGTGGCTCTTTCATCCCTTTGCTGCGGCTGGTCAGCTCCACAATTTTGGTTAGGAGAGATAGAGGAAAGAGGACGCCACGCTAGGAGGAGATTCTACGGTGGGGGGAATCGGACTTCCGGTCGGCAGAGGAAAAAGGACACCGTGCTAGGAGGAAACTATGATGGGGGAACCGGACTTCCGGTCAGCTCCAGAATTGAACAGGGGCTTCCGGTTAGGGCCTTTGTGGCTCTTTGATGTTTAAGGTTGCTGACCCCTGGTATAGGGTCTCCTGCCTTGAGCAGGGGGGTTGGACTAGAAGACCTCCAAGGTCCCTTCCAACTTTTTTATTCTGTTCTGACCTTCTTTATTGACAGTTTCTGGGCCACAAAGAACATTTTTTTAAAATTAAAATGTTAAATGTTTTTTTTTTAAAAATATACCAAAAATTAGATTAGTTTTTGCAGTCATACCTGTAGATATTTCTTTATAGAAATAGAATAACAGAGCTGGAAGGGTCTTTGGAGGTCTTCTAGTGCAGGGGTCCCAAACCTGTGGGCTACAGCCCCCTAGTGGGCCATGAGGGGTTTGCAACTGTGGAAATGGGCGGTGAGCGCATGCCTGCCCTGTGCATCGTCACTTGTGCAAGCAGCAGGCGAGCGCATGTGTGTGTGCTCCATTTGCGTGAATGGCAGGTGCATGTGCACATCACTCGTGCAAATGGAGCTGTGCATGGTACATGTGTGCTTGGCAGCCACTTGTGTGAACCATCATGCACACCCCAATCCACAGAGCCGGAAATCTTGGTGAACTCTGTTCTAGTCCAACCCCTTGATCAAGCAGGAGATGCTATAACATTTCAGACAAATGGTTGTCCAATCTCTTCTTGAAAATCTCCAGTGTTGGAGCACCCACAACTTCTGGAGGCAAGCTGTTCCACTGGTTAATTGTTCTCACAGTTAGGAAATTTCTCCTTAGTTTTAGGTTGCTTCTCTGCTTGATTAGTTTCCATCCATTGTGTCTTGTATTGCCTTCAGGTGCTTTGGAGAAGAGGTTGACCCCCTCCTGTCTATGAGAACCCCTCAAGTATTGGAAGACTGTCACCCCGAAGTCCAGGGGTGAAATGCTCCTGGTTTGGACCGGATCGCTTGATCCGGTAGCGATGGAGGCGGGTGGTTCAGAGAACCGGTAGCAAAAATCCCTGCCCCCCCCCCATGCTCAGCTGAGCCACACAATCATCAGAGGCTTTTTTTTTACTTTTAAAAGCATTTTTTCTACAACTTTTTTGGCCGAAAAAATGCTTTAAAAGTAAAAAAAAAAGCCTCTGATGATCGCGCGGCTCAGCTGGGATCATCAAAGGCTTTAAAAAGAAAAAAACCCCTTTTTTTTCTTTTAAATACCTGTGACGATCCAAGCTGAGTTGCCTGATCAGCGGAGACTTTTTTTCTTTTAAATGGCTCTAACGATCAGGCAACTCAGCTTGGATCGTCAGAGGCATTTAAAAGAAAAAAAGTCTCTGCTGAGATCAGGCAACTCAGCTTGGATTGTGAGAGGCATTTAAAAGAAAAAAAGTCTCTGCCGATCAGGCAACTCAGCTTGGATTGTGAGAGGCATTTAAAAGAAAAAAACCCTTTTTTTCTTTTAAATGCCTCTGACGATCCAAGCTGAGTTGCCTGATCGTCAGAGGCATTTAAAAGGAAAAAAAATCTCTGCCGATCAGGCAACTCAGCTGGGATCATCAGAGCCTTTTGAAAGCATTTTTTTACAACCTCTTCACTGAAGAGGTTGTAGAAAAAATGCTTTTAAAAATAATAATAATAAAAAATGGCCACACCCACCCAGTCACATTACCCCCCCCACCAAGCCACCCCCATAGAACCGGTAGTAACAAATTTTAGATTTCACCACTGCCCTAGTCCTTCTCTTTGTTAGACTATACAAACCCACTAAATTATATAATGTTGGGCTTGTATTTTCTTCACGGGTGCCTGTATCTCTGATACAAGTGATGTCCTTATTTTCTTTTAGACAAATCTGGAAGCCATGTGGATTGCTATCAAACCACACTTCTGCCAAAATATTTGCTAAAACCAAGGGCGGAATAGGAAAGGAGAATGCGAGAACTTGCAATCCTGAGAAGACATCATCAGGGTCTTTGGCATGCTCATATCCATTAAATTGTGTAGCGTTTAGGGAAAAAGATAGAAAAGGAGGCGAACTGTTTCCTATGATGGAAAACAAGCATTTCTAACCACTAGCGTTATTAATTGTGTAGGAACATGACCACATACGAATCCAAGCTGCCCTTTTGCAAAGCTGCATGACAGGCATATCAACGCCTCTTTAAAGCTCTAATTTTTCCCAGAAAATTATGAACTGCTAAACATTTAATACCATGCTGGTACATAACCTTGTGAAATGTTTTGTTCTGTGTCAGTCTTTAGAAAATCTGCTTCCCCCCCACAACCTTTTAGTTTAGTTTATTATGTTTTCGTCACAAATACACCCACAGAAACACAGAGTACTATCCCCTTTCATCTCTTTCTCTGAAACTGATGTTCTGGTGTAATTCTTGGTTGTATGATACTTCTCCCTTGCTCCAGCTTTAATATGTTGGGTTTAATCACATTCCCATTAATTTTTGAATATTTAAAAGCATTTCACAAGCCCTAGCAAGACAGAAACCTTAACAAATGTATTTCATACATGCACAACAAAAGGCAGTCAGTTTTTTCCCTGGTGCCGTCACTCAGCTGAACATCTAATCCTCATAATATTGTCTTATGTCTGAATATATTTATCAATGTAGTATGGCTGCAGTATTATTATTACCCTTCACATCTTCTCTACTGCCCCTCTTATGGGTATCATTACTGTGATTATTATTACTCTGTTGCTCAACTGACAGCTCCTACACTGGAGACAAATTCTTTTTGTGTCTAATCACATTTGGCCAAATAAAGTCTTCTCTTCTCTTCTCTTCTCTTCTCTTCTCTTCTCTTCTCTTCTCTTCTCTTCTCTTCTCTTCTCTTCTCTTCTCTTCTCTTCTCTTCTCTTCTCTTCTCTTCTCCTCTCCTCTCCTCTCCTCTCCTCTCCTCTCCTCTCCTCTCCTCAATTCCCTTCCCTTCCCTTTCCTTCTCCCCTAACCCTACCCTCTCTCCCCTAACCTACTGTTCTGACCCAGCTCTCTAAACATGACCAACCCTTTGAAGTTAACTCAAAAGATTTCTTTATTAGGAGGGCCAGCAGCCCCGGCAAAAAGTTTCTCTCTTACAGCAAGTTAACAAGTCCATCTGGCCAGAAGATGAATAGTTGTCTGCCACACCTATTCATCTCCACCCCCTGCCTTTTATCCCCAAAGCTAGGGTGGGGCTTCACTAGCAGCGGTGGCTTTTCCGTCCCAAAGATCGGCTCACAGATTTCCACTGCTCTCCTCTCCTCTGCCTTCTGTGCATCTGCACGTCAGGCACTGGACC
This sequence comes from Pituophis catenifer annectens, assembly GCF_029215685.1. Taxonomy (NCBI): domain Eukaryota; kingdom Metazoa; phylum Chordata; class Lepidosauria; order Squamata; family Colubridae; genus Pituophis; species Pituophis catenifer. The sequence goes on along the minus strand of NW_027256882.1, from coordinate 283,910,617 downwards.
CAGCTGTTCCTCCTCTTCCTCATCAGCCACCTCCAGACCTGGGGGCTGTTGACTTTCCATCTGGGAGCTGACGGATGGCCCAGGCTCTGCCTCTCTCTCTCTCTTTCTGACAGCTCCATCCCCTCTTCCCCCCTCGGAGCTCTCAGGTTGCCTTGATGTTGATCAGTGTTGGGTTTCAACTGGTGTTACCACTGGTTCGCTTTGTGCATGCACTCTGCCGCGCCTATCAGCTGGACTAAAAACGAACAGATATAGGTAGGTATAGTGCAGGGGCAGGCGGGAGGGCCCAACTGATGGTTGGAGCGAACCGGTTCACTCTCACCTCACCATCTCCGCTACCGGCTCGCCTGAACCGGGGAGAACCGGTAGCAACCCACCACTGATGCTGATCCTGACACCCAGACCTCCTCCTCACCTGTTGTGGTTGCTGAGGGGGCTGGCAGACGACGGGCCACAACACCTATTCTAATTTCTTATTCTCTTCTCTTCTGTTCTCTTCTGTTCTATTCAGATGTCCCATTGTTTAAGAAAATAGGAAGAATAACAAAATCATGGCAGTAACAAAACCAACTCTTGGATAACCATGCCATAGACAGATCTAAAGAACTTTGCAGGTAGCCCATGTCATAAAAGTTGCTACCGTGTTTCCCTGAAAATAAGACCCTGTCTTATATTTTTTTGAACCCTAAAATAAGTGCTTGGCCTTATTGCCATTCGCTCAAAAGCCCAATTGGGCTTATTATCAGGGGATGTCTTATTTTTGGGAAAACAGGGTACTACATACCACACTAATCATCCATCAGCAATGTGCTACTGGCTATGAATGCTAAAACATTCAATTCACTCTCAGGCTACTTTTTATTTGGAAGTTGAGACAAGGCATTATGTTTTGAATATTCATTCTCATCACCACCCATAACAAAAATCAAGCATACCAAGATGCTAAATTACATGGTTTTCACTTAGAAAAGACAGAGTTGGATAGGATAATCACAGGAACAGAGGAGAAATTAATTTTAAAAAATTATAATTTTTTGCTTGGCATTGAGTTAGAGGAAGAAAAAGTAAAGGAAACAACGATAGCTTGGGCAAAGAATTTTGGATATTCAATTGATTTAGACAAATCGCAACAGTTATGGGAAAGATATTACAAACTAATAATTTTTATTTATTTATTTATTTTATTTTATTTATATACCACCCTTCTCCCGAAGGACTCAGGGCGGTGAACAGCCATAATAAAAACAATGTACAAAAATAGAATTTAAGAGCAGATTAAAATAATTAAATCATGGGCCAAATTTAAAACTCTCATTTTAAAACCAATTTTTAAAACCCCATTAAGACCAAATTAAAATCATTTATCCCATCAGAGTGGCTTGCTGGAATAACAGAGTCTTCACTGCACAACGGAAGGCGCGGAGGTCGGGGATCCTTCGTATATCCGGGGGTAATTCATTCCAGAGGGCAGGGGCCCCCACAGAGAAGGCTCTCCCCCTGGGGGTCGCCAGTCTACATTGTTTGGCTGATGGCACCCTGAGAAGGCCCTCTCTGTCCACTGCATATAAAGAAAACCAATATAAAATATTTTACAGATGGCATATGCCCCCTGAGAAACTGGCAAAAATGTTTAAAGATAAATCAGCTAAATGTTGGAAATGTCACCAGTTACCAGGATCTTATTATCATATGTGGTGGACATGCCCAGAAGCTAAAAATTATTGGAATAAAATCAAGACATGGTTGGAAGAAATGACACAACAACGCATTGATTTAAAACCAGAGCTGTTCCTACTGGGTATCCTTCCAGAAAAAATTTGTAAAGAAAATATTTATTTGATTATACATGTAATAACAGCTGCAAGGATTGTTTTTGCACAAAATTGGAAAGCAGAGAAAATACCTTTGGAAGGAGAAGTAATTAAAAAAAATTTTAGACTATGCAGAAATGAATAGATTAACTTTGATGATTAAAGAAAGAAAGGATTCAGAATATTTTAAGATATGGGATCAATTTTATCATTGGTTAGAAAAGTGATATAGATAAGTAAATCAATAGTTAGGTAAAAATAAATGGTATAATTAGAATATTGTACTTTTGGAGATATGTTGTAATAGATTGGGTGATAATGAAGACAGAAGAAACAACAAAAAGATGAAGTCATGGAGAAAACACCAAGATGTCGCATGGAAGGAATGACCGATGTATTAAATGTTTGTGTCAGCATTCTGATGCTGCCATAAAAAGGAGGAGACGAGGCTTGACTTTTCACCTACTTATTTTCTCTGTAGATAATATCCCCTAGGAGATGGGATGGGAGGGGGGAACATTCCTGTGGGGTGAGGTCAGAAGCTGGGGAGACTGACTTGGAAGATGGCCAATGAGAAGATGAGAATTGGGGAACGGAAAGGGAAGGGTTTGGGGGTCAGAGGGTTAGTATCGGCTACGACGAAGTCGGGGCCAGATCTGTCGTACTCAATAAATGGAATATTTCAGCAAAGATTAATTGTTTGGGAGTGCAATTTATTTGAGATGACATCGAAACCTGACAGTTTGTTTGTGTATAAAATAAAAAAAAAACATACAAAAAAAAAAAAAAAACCCCAAGCATACCAAACTCTGGGAATCTTTTGGTAAGGTAACACCAATGCGTCTCCCAAACGTATTTGCCACTTCATTCCTGTTGGGGTTTTAGCATTTGATACATCCCTGGTTGAAAGTATCTCAGCATTTGTTTTCACCACCCAATAAAAAGAACTATATAGCATCAGCTAAAAGCATGTTGAATCATGTCATTGCTAGGAACAATTGAAACCTCTGTTCCTCATGGCACATAATGCAGAATTGGAGAAAATAAGGGCATTCAGGTGAACTTGTAATCAATCTCCACATTGATAAAGTTGCTTTCATCAATTCGTATGCCCTGAGGAAGCATGGAGTGGAATCACTTTCTGTTTACATATCTGTCTACTTGATACTTGATGGACAGCATGTCATCAAATCAGTGACTCTTAGTTGACACTTGGTGACTTGTACGCCTTCTCCAGATTAATCTGTACCCAATACCTAACCAAACCCTTCCTATCTTCCAACAATGCATCCATTGATATTATAATAGAGTCTACCCATCTTACGTAGTGTGGACATGAGTGTATTGCTGGGAAAGTTGGAAGAAAAGAGAAAAGGAGGACCAGCAATAGACTTGGTTAAAGTGTTGATGGATGTGCAAGTGGGAGACTTGAAAGAACAGGTTAACGATAGATTACCATGGGGGTGGGGGGAGTAGGATGCATGGAAGGACAAAGATGGGATTTTCTCTTCATTCATCAACTACCTCCAATGTGTTGCACCCCTGTGACCATGGGGATGCTACAATAGTCATAAGTGTGGAAAAAATGGTCATAAGTCACTTTTTTCAGCCACTAAATGAACTGTTGTAAGTCAAGGACTACCTCTATTTTGGTAGAACATTGATTAAATATGGGTAAAAAATGGATAGACATTATTAAGATTTGCAAATATTGCTAGACATTAGTGGTGAGTTATAAGGAATGAAAGTCAGTTGAAAGACTTTCTACTACTTTTTTAAAATTTCTACTTGGAAACCAGTTCTGAACTTTGTGCTTGAGGAGGGAAAAAAAATGAAGCTTTGATTTTGGGTTTTCCTGATTAGATAGATTTGTTGTTATGGAAATTGTTGTTATGGCTATTGGGGGCAAATCACTTGCCCCCACGGAGAGGGCTCGTAACTTGGGCGTCCTCCTGGACGCACGGCTGTCTTTAGAAGATCATTTGATGGCCGTGGCCAGGGGGGCTTTTTATCAGGTTCGCCTGATACGCCAGTTGCGTCCCTTTCTAGATCGGGACTCCCTACGCACAGTCACTCAGGCACTCGTCACTTCCTGCCTGGACTACTGCAACGCTCTCTACATGGGGGTCCCCCTGGGGTACACCCGGAGGCTCCAGCTGGTCCAGAACGCGGCCATGCGGGGGATTATGGGGGCGACGAGGCGCTCCCATGTGACACCACTCCTGCACGAGCTGCACTGGCTCCCGGTGGTCTTCCGGGTGTGCTTCAAGATGTTGGTGACCACCTTTAAAGCGCTCCATGGCTTAGGGCCGGGGTACTTACGAGACCACCTTCTGCCACCAATAGCCTCCCACCGGCCAGTATGCTTGCACAGAGTGGGCCTCCTCAGGGTGCCGTCCGCCAGACAATGTCGGCTGGCGACCCCCAGGGGGAGAGCCTTCTCTGTGGCGGCGCCCCCCCTGGAACAACCTCCCCCCAGAGATACGTACAATAACAGACCTCCGGATTTTTCGTTGGGCCCTGAAAACCTATTTATTTCAACTAGCTGGGCTGGCTTGAGTTAAATTTTAAATTGATTTTAAATTGGGTTGTTTTAATTTACGGCCAAAATATTTAATTATTTTAAACTGTTTTTAAATTTTGTATGTTCTGTTTTTTACTTTGGCTGTTCACCGCCCTGAGTCCTATTTGGAGAAGGGCGGTATAGAAATGGAAACAAACAAACAAACAAACAAACAAACAAACAAACAAACAAATAAATAAATAAATGGCTACTTTATACTATTACGTAGAAGCAAACTGTTGAGGTTTGATGTTACTATTGTATTCTACTACACAAGAGGGAGTTGGAAGTCAACGCCTTTTTTGTTTCTTTTTCCCTTCTTTTCTACACTTTTCCTTTCCCCTCCCCCCCCTCATTTTTCCTACTATTTGCTTTTGTATTTTTGTATTTTGTATTATAAACTAATAAAAACTGTAAACTGAAGAACTGAAAAACTGAAAAACTTTCTGCTACTGTATTCCTTTCTATACCAACCTAAAAAATGCCGGTTTAGTTGACTCCATCATAAAATGCAGGGATAAGCAAAGAAGTTTAAAGTGGAGAAGTGATAAACAGTCCCGAACAGAGTTACTGACAAGACGTAGAATGCAAAGTGCAAACTCAGCTGAGGAAGTTACGTCCATACACAGAGATTTTCCATTCATGATTTATACCTTAATTTGCCTTGATAATGTCTGCATTTGTCTTAATACTGTTGTTTGCTTCAGAACAACAGAAAAGAAACTCAAGAAAAGGGAATGTTAGGAGAGGGTATCGTAGTTTAGGGTGCTACCACAACTATTTTGCATTGAAAAGAAAAGGACATTCTTGGGTACCCAAGAAAGCTGAACCCACAGATGGGAAAAGGCTGATTGTGAAAAGAGAAGCAAAGAGGAGCTTTGGAAAACAAGAGGAAACCCAAGTAAAATTCAAGGGATGGGTGGGTTGATCTCAGGGGTCTATTAGTATCTAATGCAGGGGTGTCAAACTCAAGGCACGTGGGCTGGATGCGGCCCCCGGAGTGCTTAGATCTGGCCCTCGGGGCCACCCTGGAAACAGCAAAGGATCGGCCCGCGGTGTTTCTGCCAGCAAAAATGGAGCTTGCCCAGCAGTGGTTTCACATTATGTTACTACCAGTTCGCCATGCGCATGCATGGTCGCTTTGTGCATGCGCATGCATGATTTGTGTGCACGCCTACCTTCCACACATGCGCCCAGCCTTCCGTGCTTCTGTGCTTTGCTTGTGCGCACGCCTTCCGCACATGCTCCCGGCCTCAAAAACATGCCTAAATAGGATGGCATAGAGTGGGTGGGTTGCAGGTCCACCCACAATTTCCGCTACCGGTTCGGGTGAACTGGCCTGAAATGGCTAAATACCACCTCTGAGCTCGCTCCCCCCCCCCCGAGTTCTGTTTTCACTGGCAGAGGGTTGCAGGAGGCCGAAAACAGAGCTCAGGAGTTTGTTTTCACTGGGAGAGTTCTCAGGCCACCACAAGTGCCCCTGACACGAGTGATGTCAAGCTGGCCACGCCCACCCTATCCATATCCATCCCAGCCCCCAAGGTCAAACACAACCCTGATGCGGCCCTCGATGAAATTGAGTTTGGCACCCCTGGTCTAATGTAAAGGAGTCCCTGCAGATTTTACTCTGCTAGTCATTGCTGACTCTAGGGGGCGACGCTCATCTCTGTTTCAAGGCCATTGAGCTAATGCTATCCAAAGACATTTCCAGGATCATGTGGCCAGCATGACATCACAGAGCACTGTTACCTCCCCATCAAAGTGGTGCCTATTTATTTATTTGCATTTGTATGCTTTTGAACAGCTCAGTTCAAAGCAGGACGGGAGCTCATCCTGTCATGTGGAGCTCAGGACTCAAACCTGGGCTGCCAGGTTTTCCAGCCGACAAGCCCAGCATCTTAACTGCTGAGCCACCATGCCACCCAGGGCCTAAGGTAGCCTTCCATTCTCTTTTTCCTTTGGTGAGCCCACTAGGATTAGTTCTTTGGGTAGTATTTGTATGAATGACTTGGATGAAGAGGGGAAGGCAACTTTTATCAAATCTGCAGACAACACAAAAGTGAATAAAACCCAAGAATCCCCAAGAAGAAATTAAAGACTATCCCATTAGGTTAGGGAATTGGACCAGAAAGCCAAAAATAAATAAATAAATAATGGAGACGGATATGCAGAATTCTTCACTTAGGAAACCTGTTGTGGCTCCGTTGCCTGAGCCTGGGCTATCGACAGATGCAAACTCTGAGAGTGAGGAAGAGGAGTTGGCAAGGCCTCCCTCTCCAGGACCCTCCTCTCTGGCAATGCCTCCGGAGGACATCGAAGGCCAAAAGATAGGCTCAGAGCCAAGCACGTCCCCACAGCCACAGGTGGATAGTGACGAAGGAGATAAGTGCTGGCTGGACCCTCGACAGAGGCGCAGGGAGAAGCATGCGCAGCAGAGGGGAAGGCGTGCCAGAGATTAGCTGAGTCACTGGACCACACCCCACAGGGTGTAAATGTGGGTGTGGTGGCCGGTTCAGTTTGTGATGAGCAAAAACTAGAACTAATCCATGATTTCTGCATTACTGGACTTTGCCTGCTTTATCGGACTGCATTTGGATTAATCCTTGTATTGTTGAAAACTCTGCCTGTTTTATCAGAATGCTGGCAGGCTAACCTTTTTTTGTGTGAGTAAAGTTTGAATTGGCAGCTAGCCACTGGGTTGCTGCCAGCTTTATTTTCAAAGAATTTTGTCGTGTGGCTTATTAACTCCGGGCCGACTGTGGGGGTGCGTGAGTGGAACGGGGACAGAACAAAACCAAAATAAAGCACGTGCATACACACACACTCAAATCAGAGGTGGAATTCAGCTGGTTCGGACCAGTTCAGGCGAACTGGTAGCTCTGGCAATCAGCTGACCCTGTCCACCTGGCCCCACCCTATCCTATCCTTTATTTCCTGCTTTCTAGCTCATCTCAATTGCGCGACACAGCTGATTTCCCCCCCTTGCTGTTCTACTTACCGTTGCTCACTTGGAAGGTAAGTAGCTGAGCTTCTAAATGCTCCATTTTCATCTCGAAGCGCTCGCTCATCGAATGGTTGTTAAACCAGCAGCATTCCATCACTGACACAGATGCAGGGTCGGGCTGTTTGTTTTGGTAACCGTACTTGTGAACAAACATTTCGGAATAGTAATTGAGTGGAAATGAATTGAGTGGAAATGAATCAACAATGTGATGTGATTGCAGGCTTCGTCAGGCTTTTCCCAAAGTACAGGAAACAAGCATTTCATGTTATTCAGCATTTTAAAATCCTCCTTTCTGCACTGAATCTCATTCCAGGCACCTTGCTCCGGAAGTCGGTCTTGAGCACATTCGGAGAATGGCAATGAGGCAGAATCACAGACTAGAAACGAAGTTGCAGGAAAAGCGATTGAAGAAACTAGGAAAGTTTAGCCTGTGCAAGAGAAGTCTAAGCAGGCTATGATACCATTCTTCAAATACAGGTGGTCCTCGACTTACGACCACAACTGAGCCCAGCAAGAGGCATCAGTCCTTGATGGAGATCTAGCTCATTCTTTAAAGAGTCAACCAGAGCCTGAGTGGCGCAGCAGACTAATGCTACTGTTAAAGGTAGTATTTAGATTCCAGCTGCCTGCAATTACTGCGAGTTCAATTCTCACCAGGCTCAAGGTTGACTCAGCCTTCCATCCTTTCTAAGGTAGGTAAAACGAGGACCCGGTTTGTGGGGGCAATAAGCTGACTTTGTATAAAATATACAAAGTATGAAGGCTATTGCTTAACGCCTTGTAAGCCGCCCTGAGTCTCCGGAGAAGGGCGGCATATAAATAAATGAATAAATAAATAAATAAATAAATAAATAAAGTTGGCATCTCTATTCTTGAAAAGCTCCAGTGATGGAGCACCCACAACTCCTGGAGGCAAGCCGTTCCATTGATTAAAGGCAATCCTCACACGTGGCCAGGGGTGGGTTCTACTTACCTTTACTACCAGTTCGCAACAGGGCCGCGTGCATGCGCTCGCTTCGCTCATGCGCACGTGTGCTCTTCTGCACAAAGCGCAGAAGCGTTTTGATGATGTCAGGGTTGGTGGGTGGAGCCTCCTGCCGTTTTTACTACCGGTTCTATAGAACCGGTGCAAACCGGGAGCAACCCACCACTGCGCGTGGCCCTGTTGCGACTGGTAATAAAGGTAAGTACAACCCACCCCTGATTAAAGGATAGGTCTGGCAAAGGTTTTGTATGCCCTAGTTAGAAGTATAGCATTATAAGTATAGCATTATAGTATAGTATAGCAAATAAGGAAGAGTCAAAATACAAAGAGAAATGTATATTACAGTTGAGACAAACTGGACATGTATTGAAATGGATGTTTATATGTTTTTATGTTTTGTACGTTTCATTGTTCTGTTTAGTTTGTATTTATAAATAAAAATTGAAAAAAAAATTGAAAAAAAAAAAAGAAGTATTAGCATTACCAGAGAGAAAATTCTTAATGCCTTTTTAGCAATGTTGGTACAATGAGCTCTGGGGCTTAGATCAGGGGTGAAATGCTCCCGGTTCGGACCGGATCCCCCGATCCGGTAGCGATGGGGGCAGGTGGTTCGGAGAACCGGTAGCAAAAATCCTTGCGCTCCCCCCCACCATGCCCAGCTGAGCCGCACAATTATCAGAGGCTTTTTCATTTTTTACTTTTAAAAGCATTTTTTCTACCTCTTCCGACGAAAAAATGCTTTTAAAATTAAAAAAAAAAAGCCTCTGATGATCGCGTGGCTCAGCTGGAATCATCAGAGGCTTTTCAAAGCATTTTTGTTGAGGGTAAAACTTCCCTCTGCATAGTAGGCAACAGACCGGACAGCAAAGAGATATGTTGCTGATTAAACACACAGATACTCACAGACTCTGAACAGTGGGGGAAAAAAAAAACTTTCTTTACTCTTAGTGAAAAAAACAAACTTGGTTTCTCAAAACAATGATAACACTTCTTCGAATAATCACTCTCCAACACAAAACATAGTTTGCTTACAGTTCTCTTTAGTCACACATAGTCCCTCTTCAGAAGATCAATCATCAAATAGCAGGAGCAGGAGCTCCCGGGCTTCCTGTCTACTTTTATGGCTGCCTGATAATTGCACAGCCAATCATTCTTCTTATATCATTTAAAGTCACCAACATAGTTTTTCTATATATTATCTACCCAACCGTAGGATGAATATCCAACAATTTTTTTCCGCAACCTCTTGGCTGAAGAGATAGTTAAAAAAATGCTTTGAAAAGTCTCTGACGATTGCAGCTGAGTTGCCTGATCAGCAGAGAGGCTTTTCAAAGCATTAGAAAAAATGCTTCGATTTCTCTCAAAGGCATATTTTATTGACTCCAATTTCTAATATATTTTCCACTATATCTCCCTCTAATATTTAACTATCTTCCAGATTTCCACAGAAATCTGTGTAATATGTAAACTGGGAGAAAAAAAAAAACCCTAAGGTAAACTGATTTGAGGATAAGGGTCAAAGGATTAAAATTAGATAAAATATTGTTTTATAAAATATAATAAAAATGGAGTGGTATTGAATTGAAACTAAGAATAAATGGTGATAAAATTGTAAGGTAAACACTTAACAAGAGGTTAGAATATTGTAAAAGTTACTTTGATATGACTTGTATAAGATATAAGGTAAAGAAGAATAAAGATATGTTTAGAATTGTTATGCAGATGTAAAAATGAGTGAAAGTGAATTTGAAACTAATTTTGGATAGATATAATGGATTTATATAGATGAAAATGTGAAATTTGAGGTAAAATTGGTTTTTTCTTAAGTTTTGAATTTCTTTTTTATCTTTCTTTTTTTCTTTTTTTGTTTATTTATAAAAGATGTAATGGAAATTGTGAATTGAGCTTGTGAAAGGAATGTAAGCGTGGTAACCATCTATGACCGGATCGAGATTTTTGCTCTTGAAAGTTATGTTTTTATGTTTAAATTTGAAAAAATAAATAAAAAATATTTACAAAAAAAAAGAAAAAGAAAAAATGCTTTGAAAAGTAAAAAAAAAAAAAAAAGTTGGCCACGCCTACATTACCCTCACCACCACCAAGCCAGGCCCACAGAACCGGTAGTAACAAATTTTACATTTCACCCCTGACTTAAATCTTTTGAAATGAGTACTCCTAGATCCTTGACAGAGTGTGGCTCATCTTTTAGATCATTTCCGCCCAGCTTGTATTTGATGTTCTGATTTTTATTGCCAATGTGCAGGACTGAGCATTTGTTAGCAGAGATTTGGAGCTGCCAATTGTTTGACCATTCAGATACATAATCTAAGTCGTTTTGTAGGGTAGTAGAATTGTCTGTGGTGTTAAATAGTTTTATTGTAAAGCTATGTTAACAGAATCTTGCTAGTCTGAAAGTAGACGCTTCCTGCTTCCACTTTTAATTGCTTGATTAATTAGAGTAAGTCCTCCCTAAGTCTCTGGGGGCTCCTGCCTCTCTTGTCTGTTTCTTAGGCAGTACCTTTTCCGCTCCTTCCAGAAAGTCATCCACACATTCATTGCATTACAAAATCAATGGATGCCCTCAGTTGAAGGATAGGAAGTCATCTGTTCAATTTGGATTCTTTTCTGCAACCTCAGCAAGGAGTTGGGCTCTATACATCCCAAAGTTTCCTCAACAACAATAGATTTGAAGAAATCTGGCCTAAGGAATTGCCCTGGTAACTCATAGGTTTTTGCATCGGAATATAGTGAGGCAGTCAATAGTGGGAATGGCTGAAGTTCTGCTGCTTTGCATTTTCAGCTGCTTTAGAATCCAATTCTTTTTCTTTGAGGTCTGATTGGCTATAGAGTTTGTATTCGCCCAACAAAGCTGATCGGAGAAGAGTAGATAATGAGGAGAAGAGCAGGCAGAACTAGGGGGGCAGAGTTAAGTCCATCATCAGCTTAGAGTCTTTACGATGCCACAAATGACCAAAGTCAAAACCCTCTTGAATTCTTTTTTATTATTTATTTATTTATTTATTTATTATTTTTATTTTATTTTATTTTTATACCGCCCTTCTCCCGTGGGACTCAGGGCGGTGTACAGCCGAGATAAAACATAGCATATAAAAGTTAAAAACAGTTTAAAAAACAATTAAATAATTTTGGCCCAAAATTTAAAACAACCCAATTAAAACCGAATTCAATTAAAACTGAGAGGATGGGATCAAGCCAGCCCGGCTAGATGGAATAATTGTGTTTTCAGCGCCCGACGAAAAGTCTGGAGGTCTGATATCGTGCGTATCTCTGGGGGTAGTTCGTTCCAGAGGGCAGGTGCCGCCACAGAGAAGGCTCTCCCCCTGGGGGTCGCCAGCCAGCACTGTCTGGCCGACGGCACCCTGAGGAGACCCTCTCTGTGCGAGCGAACCGGTCAGTGGGAGGCTATTGGCGGCAGAAGGCGGTCTCGCAGATACCCCGGCCCTAAGCCATGGAGCACTTTAAAGGTGGTCACCAACACCTTGAAGCGCACCCGGAAGACCACAGGAAGCCAGTGCAGCTCCCGCAGGAGAGGTGTTATATGTGAGCACCCCGTCGCTCCCATAATCCCCCGCGTGGCCACATTCTGGACTAACTGCAGTAGTCCAGGCAGGAAGTGATGAGTGCTTGAGTGACCGTGCGTAGGGAGTCCTGATTTTGATGCTTATCTGACACTAATCTAGTACAGATCGTCCTCAACTTGCAACAGTTCACTTAGTGACTGTTCAAAGTTACAACAGCACTGAAAAAAGCGACTTGACTATTTTGCACACTTATGACTGTTACAGCATCCCCATGGCCACATGATTTACATTCGGCTGCTTCACAACTGACTCATATCTATGACGATTGCAGTGTCCCGGGGCCATGTGATCCCCTTTTTTGCGACCTTCTCACAAGCAAAGTCAATGAGGAAGCCAGATTCACTTAACAACCGTGTTACTAATTTGACAACAGCAATGATTCACTTAACAAGGATGGGAAGAAAAGTCATAAAACGGGGGCAAAACTCACTTAACAAATTTCTCACTTTGCAACGTAAATTTTGGGCTCAATTTTGGTCGTAAGTTGAGGACTACCTTTATTGAACTGTAATTGACTAGATTCTTGTGTAAAGTCTTTAGAAATAAATCTTCTGAACTGCATCTTAACATATGGTCCTCATCCTTTACACCTGACAGATAAACCCACTATTGCCTTGGTTCCATTTTGCAACTTTACTTGCCCCTGCAGAGTCTAGTTGCACTCATACAACACATTTAATTTGATATCTTAGTAATTGTCTTTTGTGGTAGTGTGGGGGTGGGGGGGAGAGAGGCAAGGAAGAAGATTTTTAAGCAACACAATGTTTTCAAATATATAATTTTTTATAATTTTAACTACAATAGTAAAAACTAATACAAACTAAAGTTAGAGAACCAGAATGGGGGAGGGGGGGAGGGAGAAAAAATTCAGAGAAAAAGAGAAAGAAAGAAAAAAGAATAGTTAAACATAGACTCTGTGGTTTCTCTCTGTCATATAATATATGTGGATATATGCATAATTTTGCTTTATTTATTTATTTATTTATTTATTTATTTATTTATTTATTTATGTATTTATTTATTTAGTTCTATTTATGTAGTGTATATTGGAGGTGGTGACCCTTTGAAAGCTGTATGCAACAAAATTTCATTTTACTGTATGCCGATTAATATACATTCAAAGTGACAGTAAAGTTATTCTAAGTCGAAGTCACGTGCAAAAAGCAGGGGGTGGGGGAACGCGGGGGGGTCGCGTGCGTGCGTGCCAACATAATTCAATTCGTGTCCCACCCCCCCACGCATGCATGTACGCCCCCGTGCTCTCCCCCCACTTTTGGCATGTGACGGCAAAAAAGTTACTGGTGGGCCTAGTAGGCCTGTTTTTCTCCATGAAAGTCTCTGGAGCCTGGGGAGGGCAAAAATGGTCTTCCCCGTCCCCCCCGGAGGCCCTCCAGAGGTTGGAAACAGCCTGTTTCCTGACTTCCGGTGGGCCTGGAAGGCCGGTTTTTTCGCCCTTCCCAGGCTCCAGAGGCTTTCTTAGAGCCTGGGAAGGGCAAAAATGGTCTCCCCCACCCACCTGGAGGCCCTCCGGAGGCCAGAAGCGGCCCGCTTCCCGACTTCCGGTGGGCCCAGAAGGCCTGAAAACATGCATACTGGAGCTGAGCTAGGGCAACATTTGCGTGCCCACAGATATGGCTCCATGTGCCACCTGTGGCACGCGTGCCATAGGTTCGCCATCATGGGTATAGGGTCTCCTGCTTCAGCAGGAGGTTGGATTAAAAGATCTACAAGGTTCTTTCCAATTCTATTATTCTATTATACTAAAAAATAAAGAAAGAAAGAAAATACAGGACTTTCTTACTGAAAAACAACAACAAGAAAAGAAGACCAGTATTGATCTACTTGTTGCAGCAAGGAAGAGCAGAATGGCATTTTAGTGGGAGAGTTTTATTTATTTGGCCAGTTTGCCTCTTGACATTACATAGAATGCCTAGGAAATATTTGAAATATTAAGCATTTCATCCTTTGACGTCCCATTTTTGGCATTCTATAGATTCCCCAGGCACTCTATAAAGTGCCTAATTTCACACAATTGGTGTCAACTCATCTAACTTCTTGAATTCCTCACAGCTTACAAAATTGATAATATGTTTCCATCATATGTGCACCATAGTATTTTGTGCTCTTTTTAATGTATGTATGTATATTCCATATACTCAGGGATAGGCTGCTGGAGATTCGAAGGGGTTCAGGAGAACCTCTAGCTAAGATTCTGTGCAGTTCGGAAAAACCCCAAATCCCACTACTGGCTGGCCCCTCCCATCCCACCCCACCCCTCCCAGGAGTCCCCACACGTCCCATTTTGGATGCAGGTAAGTGCAGGATGCATGCGGAGGCTCAGGGAGGGTGAAAAACAGGCCTACCGGAAGTTCGGGAAGGCCGGAAACAGGCCTGTTTCTGGCCTCCAGAGGGCCTCTGGAGCCTGGGAAGGCCATTTTCGCTCTCCCGGAGGCTCGACATAAGAGCCTCCAGAGCCCGGGAAGGGCAAAAACGCCCCCCCTGCCATGGTGCAGGAAGCCGACTAGGCCACCCCCCAACATGTCCACGCCCACCTAGCAACTGGACAGAGAACCCCTTGCTAAAATTTTTGAAGCCCACCCTTGCATATACTCTATGCCATGCACCAAATTAATCAATCAATCAATCAATCAATTAGGAGTTGGGGATTGTACTGAGTGCTTGAAACAGAACATGAACTGGAATTTAATAATATCATTGGGATGCTTTTCAATGAGGCAGGATTGGCCTTAACCAATTGTCTATCGTCCCTGTCCTTTTATTCATATCCATTTCATGGATTCATAATCATGTTTATACTTATATCTGTTATCTAATACATGCTTGACGGAAATAAATAGATAAATAAAATTAATAAAATTAACACAAAAGAGAACAACTGTTACTAGCCCTTTAAGAATAAATATTTACACAAATGATGAGAACCAAGAATTTCTTTGGGGCAGATGAAAGAAGTCTGTTAAACTGCCACCTGTGCCCATCTTGGTCAAAAGACAACCCCCCCCCCCCAAGCAATGGGATGAAATGCTTGGTCTTTTTGCTCATCTGAATGCAGAGAAGGCGGCTAACTTACTCACTAAGTCCTTTTAATTTCAACCTATCGGCCCTCCTTTGAAGACATCTGTCGGAAACGTTGCCCGTGAAGTCAGAAGAGCTTCATCTCCATCGAGGGCGCACAAGGATGCCCCTTTCTTTTCAAAAAAAGATATTCAGTCAATTATGGCTCTAGGATTGCAGTCATTTCCATCTGAATGGCGTTTATTGGCCACTGTTATTTCCACCCAGTGAAGAATAGGGGTTCGTGCCCCAGGATTTGTGTGTTGGCTGATTTTGCACACTCGTTATTAAGGCACGGCTCTAATTAGCATCATTTGGAAAATTTGTTTGCTGCAAATGGAAGTAGGAGAAAAAGAGAGAGGAATGGAAACGGGAAACATAATACAAGGAAGATAATCACCAAGCCAGATTGCTTTGAAATGGCCTCCTTTTGATAATAGCCCATTTTGGGCAAGGATCTCCCCCCCCCTCACCCCTATGAATAGAGTGATGGCAATAGATAGGTTGTGTTCTATGGTGGCTGTGTGAATTTAACCTGGTCTCCTTTTTTTTCTCTTTTATCTCTTATTCAAGGTCTAATTGTGTTTGCTTGTTTGTTTATTTGTAATCTCTTTTATTTTGAAGGCTTAAAAAAAGGGGGGGGGAAATATTTGCATTTAAGGGAGAAAAAAGGACATCCTATCAAGATTTCTTGTGGGACTCTGGTGCAAGTCAAATAATTTTTCACCAGGTCAGCCGGCTCCTTTTTGTAATGGGATTAAAAAAAAAAATGAAATCCAATTGTTTTATGCTGTTATTTTAGTGTAGCTGTTTGAAAAGTTTACAAAGCTTTCTTTTTTTCCCCTTCTCGCAATTATCTCCTATTCTGCCTGCCACAATTGCATCCGGCCTTATTTCCATGAACAAAGTCAGACTGTCCCATAAAGCCAATGAATGAGCACATTCGACATTTGCCTGCCAACATGGTCGAGACTTTATAGCAATATAGAAATTATGCTGCTCCAAACAGCAGATCTGAAAGCCAGCTGGGTGACTTTGGGCCAGTCACTCTCTCTCGACCCACCTCACAAGGTTGTTGTTGTTGTGGGGAAAATAGAAGGAGGAAAGTGTGTTAGATATATTCAATACCTTCAGTTATTTGTATAGTTGGATATAGTAAAGGTAAAGGTTGTATAAAAATAGTAGTAAAGGTTGGATAAAAATCTCTCCCCCCCATGTCTGTCTGTCTGTCTGTCTGTCTGCCTGCGTCTGTCTGTCTGTCTATCTATCTATCTATCTATCTATCTATCTATCTATCTATCTATCTATCTATCTATTATTTATTTACCGTATATGTCTGTTATAATCTATCAATCAGCATCTATCTACAGTATCTCTCTCTCTCTCTCTCTCTCTCTTTCTATCTCTATCATCATGCGCTGTGGTAGCACAGTGGTAAGAGTGCAGTATTGCAGGTTATTTCTGCTGACTGCTGGCTGACTGCAATTTGACAGTTCAAATCTCACCAGGCTCAAAGTTGACTCAGCCTTCCATTTTTCTGAGGTCGGTAAAATGAGGACCCAAATTGTTGGGGGTAATAGGCTGACTCTGCAAACCGCTTACAGAGGGCTGTAGAGCACTGTAAAGTGGTATATAAGTGCTATTGCTATCATCATCATTATCATCATCATCATCATCATCTACAGAATATCTCTGTCATCTCTCTCTCTCTCTCTCTCTCTCTCTCTCTCTCTCTCTCTCTCTCTCTCTCTCTCTCTCTCTCTCTCCTCTGAATAGTTCACCAAAACAATAAAAACAAACTTTAAAACAATCATAATAAATATAATACTAAAACGATTGAACAAAACCAAAATCTGACATCTTAATCATCCCCTTAGAAGGTCCCTCCATTCATTTTTTTTTCTATCGCATCTTATCCCCATGCTGGCTAAAAGCTAGATCTTATGGACTTCTGAAAGGCTAAAAGGGTAGAGCCTCTTATCAATATATCATTTCATAGATCCATTGGAATGTTGCAAAATATGTGCACATTTACGTGATGAAGTGCCGGTTACAACATAAATTCTCAATTTATGGGTGGTGGGAGAGGATTTTCCTCCGCATCGATTTAAAAAATTGACACTGGATAATTTGTGTTCAGCATCATTTCAAAACCAAACTAAAAAAGAGTCAGAGAATCATCAGAGTGAAAGGGGCCTTTTATAGCATCTGGACATCCAAATATTAGAAGTTGAAAATTTGCAAAAAAAAATCTTCACCAGACTGTGCCCTTAACTCCTTTGGTGAAGGAGTTGACACTCTAGATAGTAGGTTTCACTAGTAGAGCATTCTGACTCTCTCTTGAGTTAACTTCAGCTCTTCAGTATTAATTTTATCCTTTGATGATCCAAAAAAAAAATTCTTTATCTTTTTGTGATATCCGTTCAGGTATATCTGCAGGATCATCTCCTGCCTTCCTCCCACCGTCCGGTGCGCTCACACAGAGCGGGCCTCCTCAGGGTGCCGTCAGCCAGGCAATGTCGGCTGGCGGCCCCCAGGGGGAGAGCGTTCTCTGTGGGAGCGCCGACCCTCTGGAATGGGCTGCCCACCGGCCTCAGGACAGCCCCGGACCTCCTTTCCTTCCGCCGCGAATTGAAGACGTGGCTTTTTCACCAAATGGGCTGAATCCGTAGGGGTGACTTCAAATAATTTTAATAATTTTTAATTGAGTGTAATTCAATTTTAAACTGATTTTAATTGTTTATGTAATTCCTTGTTCTGTTTTTGTAAGCTGCCCTGAGTCCTACGGGAGAAGGGCGGCATATAAATTACATAAATAAATAAATAAATAAATAAATAAATAAATAAATAAACAAACAAACAAACAAACAAACAAATAAATAATCATTACTGGAAGCCCTCAAGAAGAGGCTGAACTGCCATCTGTCAGAAATGGTGTAGGGTCTCTTGCTTGGGCCGGGGGTTGGACTAGATGACCTACAAGGTCCCTTCCACCTCTGTTATTTTGTTAAATTTGTTTGAATGTAATTGGACATGGGGAGAAAATTCCTAGGGGGGAAGGTGGGGAGAAGGGGAGTTAACCAGATGCTTTGGGTGCGAAAAATCAGATTCAGCCTTGCTACGCTGTAGTCACTTGGCTTTAGTAAAGTGAATTAATATTAATATTAATGTTAACATTACAGTGATGAATACCATAATAAATATGTGTTTTATGATTGTTTAAAAATAACTGTACCCAAACCACACACTGTTTGATGAAAATAAAACATTAAAAAAAGATGTGCAGACTTCAACTCCCAGAATTTCCCAGCCAGCCAAACTTGAAGGTGGATGGGGAATTTTGGGAGTTGAAGTCCACACATCTTCAAGATGTCAAAGTTGAGAAACATTGGTCTAGCTCATGAACTGCTTTGAGCTAAATTTACTTGTGGCGGTTGCTTCATAGGCCGGCTATGATTAGATTTCCCCCAGTTCTATTGCCCTTGTGCAAATTGTTTCCGAGGGGTTCATGACTATAACTTCCTCTGAGGAGAAATGGATGTGTGATATTTGTCCTCTTCCATTTTCAGACCACCCATTTAACAGATAATTGCTTTTGCCACAGTCATTGTGCGGTTGGCTTTGAACTAGAAAAACACCACTCTTGGCACCTAATTCCCCCTGTTTTTCACCAATTTGGCAGAAGATCAGTTCTCTGAATTAACTCAGCCCTAACCCAGAGCAAGACGAGAGCTGTCACTTGTCCAAGTGAGCCTGAGACACAAATGATTTAATGGTGACAAATGTTTCGGGGTGTTCGGTGGCATTAGGCGCTTCCCCCCACCCCACACTTTTCAGTTGCAATTTACTTTATTATCTGTGTAATAACTGGTTTATGCTTAACAGCTAAGCACAAATAACAAGCATGTTGATTAAGACACCGTGGAAGAGGGCCAAACAGTAATAAAGTTAAGAAGAAACCTGCACGCTTCAAATTAAACGGGTTATCTGTATAATCAGAAGATGGTGGGGAGAGTTAAAATGAGTTCCTTGCTGTCCCCTTACCTAGAGCGTTTAGAAACTTTATTGCTGGAAAGCTTGAAGAATAAGAAACCAAACTCTTCTATTTTATATATATATATATATATATATATATTTCCTGTAATGCTTAATTTAATTGATAAGCTCAAGAGCTTGAGGGAGAAATTGTTTCAGGAAAGAGAGTTGTTAATAAGATGCACCGAGTGGGTCCCTCAGCACCCTGATCTATTTCACAGGGTTGCAGAATCCTAATGAACTGGAAGACGTCTCAACCACCTGGCCCAAAGTCGCTGGCCTCTTAATGACCTGCATAGCTTGGTTTCCTGGAACAACCTGGGACACTCAGCACTTGAGAGCATCTGGACTTTAATAAGCCCAGGGACCAGCTCATTAAAGCCACCTTTTGCAGAAAGAATATTATTGTTGCCAAATATAGGTCTGAGCTCTGAAAGTGTGTCATTAGAGGAACACTCCTAACTTGGAGCCCTTAACAGCACCAAGAAGATACCCTGGTGGTGCTAATGAGCTGAGGCCATCCTCTCAATTGGATTATTATTTTTATTTTTTTGTAGGAAAGAAGGTTAGAAACATATATTCTTTATTTTTTACCAGGTGTCTAAAATAACTATCTTGGTTACAAACTCCCTGGAGGGATGGCAGAGATTTTCAGAGATCAGCTGCAAACAGAGGTGGGTTTCAGCAGGTTCTGACCAGTTCTGGAGAACCGGTAGCGGAAAATTTTGAGTAGTTCAGAGAATCGGTAGTAAAAATTCTGACTGTCCCCACCCCCATCTATTGATCTGTCTCCCAAGTCCCAGCTGATCGGGAGGGAATGGGGATTTTGCAGTAACCTTCCCCTGGATTGGGGAGGGAATGGAGATTTTATAGTATCCTTCCCCTTCCACGCCCACCAAGCCATGCCACGCCCACCAAGCCACACCCACAGAACCGGTAGTAAAAAAATTTGAAACCCACCACTGAGCTGCAACCATGATATTGGTTTCAAACTGGCTGAATGTGTCTGTCTGTCTGTCTGTCTGTCTGTCTGTCTGTCTGTCTATCTATCTATCTATCTATCTATCTATCTATCTATCTATCTATCTATCTATCTATCTTCATCTGTCTCTCTCTATTCATCCATCCATCCATCCCTTTTTATCTCTCCTCCCTCCCTCTCTCTCTCTCTCTCTCTGTCTCTCTCTCTCCATTCCTTGATGCCTTGATGTCTGTCAGCTTTCTGCTCTATTTCATTACAAAAAGATTTTTTTTGTAATGTATTATGAAAAGAAGGACCGGGGAAACATGATAGCAGTGTTCCAATATCTCAGGGGTTGCCACAAAGAAGAGGGAGTCAAGCTATTCTCCAAAGCACCTGAGGGCAGGACAAGAAGCAATGGGTGGAAACTCATCAAGGAGAGAAGCAATTTAGAACTAAGGAGGAATTTCCTGACAGTGAGAACAATTAAGCAGTGGAACAACTTGCCTCCAGAAGTTGTAGATGCTCCAACACTGGAGGTTTTTAAGAAGATGTTGGATAACCATTTGTCTGAAGTGGTGTACGGTTTCCTACCTAAGCAGGGGGTTGGACTAGAAGACCTCCAAGGTCCCTTTCAACTCTGTTATTCTATTCTATTCTATTCTATTCTATTCTATTCTATTCTATTCTATTCTATTCTATTCTATTCTATTCTATTCTATTCTATTCTATTCTGCCAATAAAGAATTCTAATCTAATCTAATCTAATCTAATCTAATCTAATCTAATCTAATCTAATCTAGATTAGATTAATCTAATCTAAACTCTCAGGATTAGGGGAATACAGATAGTCCTCGATTTATGACCATAATTGATCCCAAAATTTCTGTTGCTAAACAAGACAATTGTTAAGTGAGTTTTGCCCCAGTTTATGACCTTTCTTCCCACTGTGTTCTGCCCCAGCTACGGACCCCAAAGAACGCAACACACACAAAGACCGTTCAAACCTTAGTTTACTAAATAAACCAGTATTTTACAACAACGGCTGTTAATTAACTGCATTAACAGCCGCCAAGAATTCAAAGAATAATACTGAAGGCTTACTGTGGTTGGCAGAATGCCCAGAAGCAATTTGCAGGAAGCTGATAAGATAAGCAAGACAAGACACGAAGGTATGTGAACTAAGTTGTTCCCTGAAAATTGCTTCAGTCGGCGTTCCTCCTTAAATAGGCCAATTAGCCCCAAGCGTTACTCTCGAGGAGACCTCCTCCTGAGGAGCCACTGCTGCCTTTTGGCAGCTCTGCACGGCCGTGCATCAAGAAGAGGCTCCTCCTCTTTGTCCTCTTCACTTAAGGGAGCTTCTGGAGGTTCTGAAGGCCCTGACTGAATCCCCGCCTCTGGCACCACATCTTCTCCAGCCTCCTGACTGTCCGACTCGAGTGCCAGCTGCACAGGCTGCTGGCGCAGCACCACACCAGCCTCCTCATTGTCAGAATCAGCTACTAGCTGCACAGGCTGCTGACGGGCCACAACACACCGCGACTAAGCAAATCACTGCAGTTGGTAGGTTAGTAGCATGGTTGTTAAGTGAATCTGGCTTCCCCATTGACTTTGCTTGTCAGAATGTCACCAAAGGGGATCGCATATCTCTGGACCCTGCAAACATCGTAAATATGATCCAGTCGCCAAGCATCTGAATTTGGATCATGTGACCATGGGGATGCGGCAATGATTGTAAGTGTGAAAAACGGTCATCAGTCACATTTTCCAATGCCATTGTAACTTTGAATGGTCACTAAAGGAACTATTGTAAATTGAGGATTACCTCAGGGGTGGGTTCTAAATTTTTTACTACCGGTTCTGTGGGCGTGGCTTATTTTGTGGGTGTGGTTTGATGGTCATGTGACGATTCTTTAGGATTTGGCAGAGGTACTGGTCTACCAGGATTTTAACTGCTTGCAGAGTTGTACCGGTCTACTCATTTATTTTTGGAGGCACCGGTCTATTCATTTGTTTTTGCAGGCACTGGTCTACCCATTTATTTTTGCAGGCACCGGTCTACTCATTTGTTTTTGCAGGCACTGGTCTACCCATTTGTTTTTCAAGTGCACTGGTCTACCACCACACTGCCTTTTAATACTGATCAGCTGTAGGGCGGCCCTTTGAAGCCCTACGGCAAGAGTTTAAACAGTTTTTTTCCTTCTAGCCAATCAGCTGGGACTTGGGAGAAAGCAAATAGATTGGGGGTGGGGCCAAATAAAAGATAAGAATAATGCGGGGAGTGCAGGAGGGCCCTGAACAAAGAGAACCGGTTCCATGATGTCATATCGTCATTGCTACCGGTTTGGCCGAACCGGGCCGAACAGGGAGGAACCCACCACTGGATTACCTGTACATCGGCGAATATGTATGTACGAATGGGAGTGATGCAGGGGGGGTATTCACTTACCTTCGCTACCGATTCGCAAATGTAAGCGTATGTGCCACCTCCGCGCATGCGCAGGGCCTTCCGTGCATATGCAGAGTGTCAAAAATTGACGTGATGATGTCTGGGCGGATGGCCGGTGCCTCCCGCAGCTGCCGCTACCAATTCGCCCAAACCGGATCGAACCGGCTGAATACCACCACTGGAGTGATGGCAAGGAATGGTGCTTTCTTTGCAAAACAAGCCATTTTCCTTTTTAAAAAAATTTTTTCTTTTCAACATGAAGGGCAAATTATGAAATCCCTCTAAGTATTGGTGCCTTTCCAAGCCTGTTAGATACGGAAGGGTTGGTCTTCTTGCAAGGAGACAATAAATAATGGCCTGCTTGCCAAGAGCGTGTCTCCGTGAATAAAACACAGAAGCACCGAAACCCCTCACCCATTTTAATCCTGTATTTGTCTGCAAGCCTGTTTTCCACCTTTCTCTTCAAGGTTCATTTGCTTAACTATAGCTTGAACTTGGCAGTCAGTTTCTTTTGCTGCTTGGAGATGCTGTGATTGTGTGTCTCTATTTTCTTCTCCTTTGGTTGGGAAGGAAGTGAAGTGTAACTCCTTCACACATCCAGATCAGAGTGTACCCCCAGTGATTGGTTCAATACAGTTGTGGCTAAAATTGTGGAAACCTTTTGGGAAAAGTATATTTTGAGGTTTGATGGCTAATAACACCACTTTTTTTGGGGAGTTTCAAAATAATCATATTCCACTACTGGAATGGCCTGGGAATAGCCCAGACCTTAACCCAATTGAAAATCTATGGAGCTGACTAAAGAAACTTGTTAGTCAGAAGCAACCCAGCAATAAAACCCAGTTAATAGAAGCAATCATTCAATCTTGGTTTCACATTATAACAGCTGCAGAGCTAAAAGGCTTGGTTCACTCCATGGGAAGACGTTGTAAGGCCGTAATTCATGCTAAAGGTTACCCAATTAAGTATTAACTGACATGGTGATAATTTTTGTATATCTCATTTTTTTCTGTGGTGATAATTTTTATATATCTTGTTTTTTTCTACGTGTTTCACTTTTCTTCTTTATAACTGCTATTCTAATAGCAAATCCTTCATAAAAGTTATTGCATTACATTCTTGATTAAATCATCTTTCCATTGAATATATAATTTTATGGTACTATTCCCAAAAAAAAAAAGGGGGGGGGTATTATTAGCTAGTTTTAGAAAATACACTTTTCCCAAAAGGTTTCCACAATTTTGGCCACTACTGTAGAAAGGTGAAGCTACTATGTGAGAATCACTCAGAAATGGGATGCATTTACCTCAGAGTTTTTATAGACTTTTCCCCCTCAGGAAGATGCTTATGGTCGCAGAGATCAACTCTTCTTTCTTGTAGAGACCATCTTCTTCTCAGTTGACCCCAGTTGGAAGGAAGAACTCATCTTAGCTATTTTGTTGTGTGGTGTGAACAGAAGGAGTCAAATTATTAATAATTTATTTATTAAATTTATATGCTGTCCTCTCGCTGTCAAGCAATTCTGGGGCAGCTTGCAGGAATATAAAAAGATAATACGACATGTTAAGAACGTTACAAACATTCAGAATAATGAAGAATTAAATAATAACAATTAACCAAGAACTGGCTGACTATGGAGATTCTTAACCATCCAGGTCATGGTTGTCTAGGGTTGCCAGGTCTGCTTCCAAAAAATAGCGGACAAGCGGGGATGGGGGGGGGGGGGGTTAAGTAGTAAAAAAATAAAAAAATTTTTTTACAATTAAATTATATATTTTCTTACAAACATTTTAACACGTATTAAAATAATCACTTCAAAACTTTACTTAAAATTCAAAACATCAAATATACTAATATGTAAAATATTAAATTACATTTTACTTTGCTGTCGTGTGTATTTTTTATTTGACTGCGCAGCTTTGATCAATTCTTTGTGTTTAAGGAATAATTCTTTAATTTCAGTACAACGTTGAGAAATATTAAAAAATATACAAAGTTCACTTCAAACTGATACAAGCAGTCGGTTACGTTCGTCAGTCCACAAATTTCCCATGACGCTGAAAATTCGTTCAATGTTTGCATTTGATACCGGAATTGATGCACAATACTGGAACAGTTTCAGTAAACTCGGAGCTGGCTCTTTCTTGAAAAAGTACGTCCACTTATCAAGGGATGAATAGCCCTGCAGATGAACATAAACTTCTTCTAAGGCAGACATTTCATTGAAGAGAATGTTGGGTGGAAGTTCTTCTCGCCATGGTGATAATAACCAGATGTTCGTCATTTCTTCTAAAGTTGGAGGATTATTGCGATCAATTAGATTGAAACAATTTAGGGTCTCATATACTGAATCGGTGAAATTATACCACTTTTCTAGGTACACAATGGCTCTTTGATACACGTTGATGGCTTCTTTCTTGAACTTTTGCACGGCATTCTCAGGCAAATGTTTTTTACGTAAGGCAAATAAAACTTTCATTCCAAAAAACTGCTCATCGTATTTTTTTTTGCAAAGAATCACGCAGCTTACACATGATAATGTGAAGATCACATGCAAGAATTTTCTTGCTTTCCAGCTTCAGTAGGATGTCTTGCATTATTGACATGAAGAAGTGCATGAAATATAAATACAATTCTGAAATTGTTGGTTCATCGTCCTTTGCGAGTTCATTTTCCTGATCCGAAATAAGGTTCCAGATAACCTTATAGCACTCATCAGATCCAAGAGAAATAAAATACAATTTTAGAGGTATCCAGTTTAAAAGAAGTCTTTGGACCGCTTTAAACAAGCTTAACCAACGTGTTGGAACATGGCACAAAACTTCATGGAATTCTGACTCGCAAAACTTACGTACCATTTCATCATAAAGCTTTTGAATAAAAAAAATGTCCACTATTTTGTGAAAAAAAATAGTGAACATAATGTGAAAAAAGTGGACTGTCCGCTCAAATAGTGGACATCTGGCAACCCTATTGTTGTCCCAAAAGTGCTTTTCAAAAGGCAACTAGATTTTCTTGGGTTTGTTTTTTTTTTCTTTCAAAATGTTTTGCTTCTCATCCAAGAACTGAAGAAGCTTCTTGGATGAGAAGCGAAATGTTTTCAAAGAAAAAAAAATCAAGAAAATCCAGTTCAGTAGTGGATTGACCCTGGTTCGCACTGGTTCTATAGAACTGGTAGTAAAATCAGCGGGAGGCCCCGCCTACTGACCCTGATGTCATGAAAACACTTCTGCGCATGCACAGAAGAGTGTGCGCGGCCCTGTTGCAAACCGGTAGTAAAGGTAAGTAGAACCCACCCCGATCCAGTTGCCTTTTGAAAAACACCTTTGGGATAAAAAGGAACTAGATAAAAACCAATACATAAACAGGGTGGAGATGGAACCTTTTCCTAATCTATTAAGCACTTCCAGAGTGGGACATCCTCATCAAATTCCCTCAAGTCAATTCAATCAGAATAGAACTGGAAGGGATTGGTAGAATCCCTTCTGCCAATTTTGAAAGAATTGCCAATCTTGAAAAAGCCAAGTTTTTAGGTTTTTTGGAAGGCTCTTCTCCTGGAGCCCACCTACTAAAATTCTTTAGGTAACATGGCCAATGGAAAGCCCGTTCTGCTGGAAGTAATTGAGATGGTTCCTCAGATACCCTGGATCCATGCCTAAAGGGCTTTACAGCTAATAACCAATATCTTGAATTGGACCCAGAAGCAAACTAGAAACCAGTGTAGTTCACGTAGCAGTGGTGTTACATGGTCCACTCTAGAGGCCCCTAGATCTGCTTGCACTGCTGCATTCTGTCCCAGCTGTAGCTTCCGAATACTCTTCAAGGGTAGCCCCATATAGAGCACATTGCAGTAGTCCAACAAATAACAATCTTTGAAGGATTGCTTCTCCCCATATGAATTACCCTGTCATATTCAGAAAGTAGGGACGCTGAGGCTAAGTGGCTAAGATGCTGAGCTTGTCAATTGAAAGGTAGGCAATTCAGAGGTTTGAATCCCTAGTGCTGTGTAACAGGGTGAGCTCCCGTTACTCGTCCCAGCTTCTGCCAACCTAGCACTTTGAAAGCACGTAAAAAATGCAAGTAGAAAAATAGGGACCACCAGCGTTCCATGCGCCTTTGGCGTTTAGTCATGCCGGCCACATGACCATGAAGACGTCTTCAGACAGCGCTGGCTCTTCAGCTTTGAAACAGAGATGAGCACCGCCCCCTAGAGTCGGGAACGACTAGCACATATATGCGAGGGGAACCTCTACTGTTACCTTATTCAGAAAGTCTGTTCCATCCAACAAACAAAGAGCTTTGGTGGTTGGGAAGCCTGGAGCAAGGTTTTCCTGTGAAAACTTCCTAGTTCACAACCTTTATCCCAAAAAAAGTTAGAACGGTTGTATCCCTGATGAATTTTAAATAGGGAGATTACTTTTTATTCTTCCTGGCTTTTCAAACTGGTTTTTAAAGACCAACGGTAGTTAACTTTGCTCTTAATATTCTGCTTCAGTTCTCTCGGGGTATTTGATTTTGCAAATTACCTCGGAGACTGTTTTTATGCTGGAAAATTAATATAGGAATGTTGTAATAAATAAATAAGGAAAATTAATGAGGCAAATTTATCTGTTGTTGACAAAGTTGCACTGAAAGTTACCTTGAAATTAGGTAAGGCAATTGGTGCCTATTGACGACTTTAGAAATAGAGCAACTTAATCCAAAAACAGCAGGAGAATCACTGCTTACAAGTGCCAACGCTTTCCATCTGTCTTCCTGCTGATGTTTACCATGAATTCCTAGTAAGAATGGCTTAGTGGATGGAGCTGAATTATTCATCCTGGATTATTATGGTAACTTGTGACCTCTGAGAATAAAATACCAAATAAATCTGTTGTGTTTTTGGTGGGCATGGATTTTATCTGGACTTTGCATGGTACACAAGGAGGGCAGAGTTGAGCTATTATAAAGAGGAAACAGTTGAAGGAGAAAAAATAAAGTTGACTTGGTTTTTGCAGAAAAAAAAAAGTAATTGCTTTAATGCATTTACTTATTACCCTTTGGGGTAATAAAATTATAATTCAGTGAAAACTTCAGGAAGAGCTCTTGGGCTAAGTCTTGGTTTAAGCTGCATCATTGGAATAAAAGATACAGATGAAAGCAGTGGTGAAATGTAAAATTTGTTACTACCGGTTCTGTGGGCGTGGCTCGGTGTGTGTGTGGGGGTAATATGACTGAGTGGGCATGGCCAACTTTTTTTTTAACTTTTAAAACCATTTTTTCTATAACCTCTTCGGCTGAAGAGGTTGTAAAAAAAATGCTTTTAAAGCCACTGGCGATCCCAGCTGACTTGCCTGATCGGCAGAGGCTTTTTTTCCCTTTAAAAACATTTTTTCTATAACCTCTTCAGCTCAGCTGATGATCCCAGCTGAGCTGCGTGATCATCAGAGGCTTTTAAAGGCATTTTTTTGGCCAAAGAGGTTGTAGAAAAAAATGCTTTTAATTTATTTTTAAAAAAACCTCTGATGATTGCGCGGATCAGCTAGGCAATGGGGTGGGGGTGGGGGCAGGGATTTTTGTTACCAGTTCTCCGAACCACCCGCCTCCATCGCTACCGGATCGGGTGATCCGGTCTGAACCGGGAGCATTTCACCCCTGGATGAAAGGCGTACTTTTAATATGTCCTCAGATTAAGCAGGCAGACAAGTTACTTTTCATGAAATTATTGACCAAATCTTTACAGGTATCTTAGTATTAGATACCCAAATAAGGAGAAGATGACAACGTTAGAGAAAATGGAAACTGCTGCTTAATCACAGCCTTCATTACTGCCAGCAAACTGAAGAGAGAGAAAGAAGCAGTGGTGAAATGTAGCCGACTCTATCCGGCTCAGGTGAACTGGTATCGCCTGCGGCAGGAGGCTCCGCCTACCTGCCCAGATGTCATCACATCCCGTTTTTGACTCTCTGTGCATGCTCATGTAGGAAGTTAGCACCCACTCCTTTCATAGAAGAATGAAATATTTTAGGAAATATTAAAAAGGCAGAATATTATGTTTCCCTGTAGGAGAAATGGAGAAGCATGTTTTAAAGACGAAGCAGCTCCCACCTTCCTGCCCCCACCTTTTGTCAATGGGCCAGAGACAGAAACTCAATCTTTGTCAATGGACCATCATCTGCAACACAATAGGACCCATCTAGCAACAGAAACTCACCACATGGCACCTGGGAAGATTATATCAGCCAGCAAGGCTAGCTAAGACCCCCATCCCCTGGGAGTCTGACAACCAATCAGGATACTCTTTCGGGGCCCCAGGAAGTTCAAAGCCAGAGAGAGCATAAAACCCGGGGACTCGCTGCATCTCGGCCCTTTTCTGTTCAGGAACTCAAACCATGTGATCCTGTCCACCATTAAACCATCTTTCCAAGCAGTCTCCATGTTTCCAGTGTCTTTTTCCCCACTTGGAGCTGAACCCAGAAGGATAATTCTTCCTACCCTCAGAAGGCTCTGCCCATGTGTGGAGGAGGTGTATTCGCTCAAATTTGCGAACCAGTAGCGAACGGAAGTGGATTTCACCCCTGGAAAGAAGTCCAGTTCTCTAAATGAAAGGCAACTCCGAATGTTGGTGAAAAGAAGGACTAGGGGTGACATGATAGCAGTCTTTCAATATCTAGGGGCCTGCCACAAAGACAAGGGGGTCAACCTGTTCTCCAAAGCACCTGAAGGCAGGACAAGAAGCAATGGATGGAAACTAATCAAGGAGAAAAGCAACCTGGAATTAAGGAGAAATTTCCTAACAGTGAGGACAATTAATCAGTGGAAGAGCTTGCCTCCAGAAGTTGTGAATGCTCCAACACTGGAGATTTTAAAGAAGAGATTGGACAGCCATTTGTCTGAAATAATGTAGGGTTTCCTGCCTGAGCAGTGAATTGGACTAGAAGTCCTCCAAAGTCCCTTCCAACTCTGTTATTCTTCACTAGAACTCATGAACAGAATTTAACTGACTGTCCCAGCTATATAAATCTTGGATCCTTAGGGGATATCCTTCCAATTTGGTGAATTTCTCCTGGGAAACAAAATGCTATTGACGTCCAAATGTATCATGTATCTCACTGCCTTCATTTTTCAAAACATAGTTTTGTCTAACTATTCATAACTTCCAAAGAAGTATGAAACTTTCATTTGGTTTAGAGTGTCAAAGTTGACCTTGGTTTTGTAATCAAAGCTGGAAGAACATACATTGTTCTTTTCAAAAACGTAGACAAAAAAACCACATTGTTGAATTTATCCATCTGGCTCAAGGATTTGGATTGCTGCATTCTTAAAAATCAGCCCCATACCTGTGATGCAGAATTGATATTGCCCTCCTGTGTTTTCCCAGCAAGGTGTTCATCTTTTAGCAGTTCCAGGTTGAGCGTGCTGAATATATATATATATATATATTTCAATTTCAGGTAATGATGTCCATAGAATTTGGCATGGATGGCAGATTTTTTCCCGCACTCATAACTTTATAAGGTCTTAGCTATACTTCCATGTTAGCGTGGAAATAGTTTGAGATTAGAAATAACAGATAAATCACTTTAGTGGGCCTTTGTAGTCAGACCAATGTGCAAACCTGAAAATTAGTCCTCATTTGAAATTACATTTTTTTTTCCTGAATATAGTGCCATTTTAAAGATATAACTACACTCACACCCAGAGAGAGAGAGAGAGAGAGAGAGAGAGAGAGAGAGAGAGAGAGAGAGAGAGAGAGCATTACCTTAGGGAAATTATTTGCAAAAATTTGCATATTGGGCAAACCAGTTTGGAAATACTTGCAGTAAAAGCATACAAAAACA
Organism: Pituophis catenifer annectens; assembly: GCF_029215685.1. Taxonomy (NCBI): domain Eukaryota; kingdom Metazoa; phylum Chordata; class Lepidosauria; order Squamata; family Colubridae; genus Pituophis; species Pituophis catenifer. Next base: position 283,880,312 of record NW_027256882.1, on the reverse strand, counting down.
AGACAACCAAAAATAAATCAAATTTGGCGAATTGAACTTAAACAGAACCACAGAGCTCTGCAAAAAAAATTAAAAAAAATAATAAAACAATGCTTGACTTTTCAAATAGCACCACCTAGGAAAACTTGAATCCTCCCAACCTAGGTGGCTCAGTGGCTAAGATGCTGAGCTTGTCGATCAGAAAGGTTGGCAGTTCGGCGGTTCGACTCCTTAGTACAGGTCTCCTTGCGTGAGCAGGGGATTGGACTGGATGACCTCCAAAGTCCCTTCCAACTCTGTTACTGTTCCTGATTGTAAACCTTTTCTCCAATCGCCTTCAGATCAGGGATGGGTTCTACTTACCTTTACTACCGGTTTGCAATGGGGCCATGTGCGCGCTCTTCTGTGCATGCACAGATGTGTTTTGATGATGTTGGGGTCGGTGGGTGGAGCCTCCTGCTGGTTTTACTATCGGTTCTATAGAACCGGTGTGAACCGGGGGCAACCCATCACTGCTTCAAATAATCTTTAAAAAAACCTTGTTTTTCTCCCCAAGCTCTGAGATAGGTACTGGTATATCCATTTGAGGTCTATTTTTTTTCCCCCACAATGTATTTCTTTTCCTATTACCCGAGATTCCTCCCTTCCTTTTCTTTCTTTTGTCTGCTTTTAAAAGTATTGTTTTTGTTTAAATTTTATACTGCCTAGGCGGGTCTTGAGTTAGGGCAGCTTTATGAATTGAAATTATATATTTTGTAATATATAGAAATGAGAAACTGCGGTAGCCTTATTGACTCATCCTGACATAAAATCAATCATTATTATTCCTGGTGGTGCTGTGTTATTTTGAGTGGCTGAAACAGAAGTTCTCTCAGTAGCATCTGCCCTGGTCATGAATAGAAAGAGATTATTACGGTCAAGTTCTGCTTGTGGATGTTTCACAGGTCATTGTAGGAACAGAATGCTTGACTAAATTGGGCTTTTATTAGACACATCAGGGTTGCTTCTTCAGTAATTATGAGTTTGGGAAAAAAAAATTGAATGTGGGTGAAAGTGAAGTCTATGGATTTATCCATCCCTGTTAACATTACAGTAGTGGCCAAAATTGTGGAAACCTTTTGGGAAAAGTGTATTTTCTAAAATTAGCTAATAACACCACTTTTTTTTTTTTTTGGAGTAGTACCATAAAATTATATATTCAATGGAAAGATAATTTAATCAAGAATGTAATGCAATAACTTTTATGAAGGATTTGCTATTAGAATAGCAGTTGCAGTATAAAGAAGAAAAGTGGAAAACGTAGAAAAAACGAGATATACAAAAACGATCACCATACAAAAAATGGGATATACAAAAATTATCAACATGTCAGTTAATACTTAGTTGGGTAACCTTTAGCATGAATTACGGCCTTACAACGTCTTCCCATGGAGTGAACCAAGTCTTTTAGTTCTGCAACTGTTATAACTTGAAACCAAGATGGAATGATGGCTTCTATTAACTGGGTTTTATTGCTGGGTCGCTTCTGACTAACAAGTTCCTTTAGTCAGCTCCATAGATTTTCAATTGGGTTAAGGTCTGGGCTATTCCCAAGCCATTCCAGCAGAGAATAGAATAGAATAGAATAGAATAGAATAGAATAGAATAGAATAGAATAGAATAGAATAGAATAGAATAGAATAGAATAACAGTCTTGGAAGGGACCTTGGAGGACTTCTAGCCCAACCCCTTGCTTAGGCAGGAAAGTGGAATATGATTATCTTGAAAATCCAAAAATAAAAGTGGTGTTATTAGCCACCAAACCTCAAAAATACACTTTCCCCACAATTTTGGCCACTACTGTACATATTTGGATGATGAGTGTTTTACCTCCAAATTTCATCTCAAAAGGACAATAAGGACACCCAATGTTATTTATTTTTGCATCCTTCTCTTCTCTCCAGCTCAAGAAGTTCCAGGAGGTATATTTGTAATATATTTATTAAATTTCAAAGCAAAACATTAAAATACAAACTAAATGGGAAAAGGGGAAGGGACAGTGGTGGGTTTCAAATTTTTTTACTACTGGTTCTGTGGATGTGGCTTGGTGGGTGTGGCATGGCTTTATGGGCGTGGCAGGGGAAGGATACTGTAAAATCTCCATTCCCACCCCACTTCAGGGGAAGGATACTGTAAAATCTCCATTCCCACCCCACTTCAGGGGAAGGATACTGTAAAATTTATTTATTTATTTATTTATTGGTTCGATTTATATGCCACCCTTCTCCGGAGACTCAGGGCGGCTTACAATGCGTTAAGCAATAACCTTCATACTTCTGTATATACCTGCTTAGTAGGGCTTTCGGGGCCCCCTAAGCGGTGTTCTTTTTTATACAAAGTCAGCTTATTGCCCCCACAATCCGGGTCCTCATTTTACCTACCTCGAAAGGATGGAAGGCTGAGTCAACCTGGTGAGATTTGAACTTGCAGTAATTGCAGGCAGCTGGTGCTACTTAACAGCACTTTAGTCTGCTGCACCACCAAGGCTCATAATCTCCATTCCCATCCCACTCCAGGGGAAGGTTACTGCAAAATCCCCATTTCCTCCCGATCAGCTGGGACTTGGGAGGCAGAGAATAGATGGGGGTGGGGCCAGTCAGAATTTTTACTACCGGTTCTCCAAACTACTCAAAATTTCTTCTACCAGTTCTCCAGAACTGGTCAGAACCTGCTGAAACCCACCTCTGGGAAGGGAGTAAAAGAACAATTTTTACTTAAAATTTAAGTAAATTTAAGTAGAAGTAAATACTTTTACTTAAAAGTGTCCCTCCTGGTTGGTACTGGCTTCCCGGGAGGTTACACGAGGCTGGCTCCAGAGGATTGTTAACGCTTCTCTGAGTAAGGGTGTCCTGCCGGCTGCTTTGAAAGAAGTATTCATAATATATTATTTTCTTAATTTTAATCTAAAATGTAATATATTGAGAGATCCTTGGTGCTCACAGTGCACTGATGATTTTTCCTAGTTTAGTAATGAAATGGTCTGCAAGAAAAGAACCAAACTCAGAGAGCACCAAGAACTCCTCAGTTCAGCCCTGAGTTACAAATAGTCTCCTCTATCGGTAACATAATAAATGGTCAAACATAGATAATGTTATATTTAGAAGCTACGATATTTCTCTAGTCAAATCTAATCCAATCCTCAAATCGCAAAATTAAAAGGAGGCTACAAGTGCATAGCCCAGCTAGCAAGAAGTGTCTCTAAAGGTCTGGTTAGCTTAAGCATTTACAATCTTGTCTTAAATTTCTCAGGAATAGTTATTACACATATGAAGAGTAGTTAATGGCTTATAATTACTTTCATTCAATTTAAATCACATTTATTTTTCTTGGTTCTGCCTACTTTTTGAAATGCTTCATTGGCATGCCATTCAAAATCTAAATATAACAAAAATTATAAAAGGGAACATCTTTTTGTGATTCTACTTTAGTCTTCTACAGTTTGAGAACGTCTATATGTTTTGGACTGTGTATAAAGATGCTACCGTTGACTGTTTTGACTGGCAATTAAGAGCACTGATTGCTACAATTTTAAAACAAACTATTACTTCAGCTTTCTGGTTGAAATTTATAGAAGGAATTAAGGTTGATGAAGGCTATCCTATTACTTTCCAGGGGAGAGGGAGGGAGGGAGGGAGGGAGGAGAGAGAGAGAGAGAGTGAGGGAGAGTGAGAGAGAGTGAGAGAGAGAGAGAGGGAGGGAGGGAGGGAGGGAGAGGGAGAGAGAGTGTTAGCATTTAAGTGAATACTTATTCCATTGATGTTAGGATCTTTCATTTTTTCAAAAAATCTACTTCATAGATTTGGGTGTTTTCTTCCCACTCTGTCTTAGGTTTTCTAAAAGATTATTTCAGATAGAAGCATAATCATTATTATTAAACTACTCTTATTCAACATGATCCAAACTACAACATTGTTTTTTGACATGCCGTTCAGCAGCTCATCCAGAAAGAAGTAATGCAGAGTTTAAGTGACAATTTTGTAACTGTATTTATATTTGCTGCAAAGGAAATTGGAAGCTTCTTCTTCCTAATTTTTCTTTTTGATTCCTTCCTTCCTTCCTTCCTTCCTTCCTTCCTTCCTTCCTTCCTTCCTTCCTTCCTTCCTTCCCTCCCTCCCTCCCTCCCTCTCCCTCCCTCCCTCTGTCCCTCCTTCCCTCTCCCGCTCTCAATCATGAATCAGTATCTTAAACTTTTAATCTCTCCCAGATGTTACACATTTCTCATGTTGTTTGTTCAAAAAGAAACTGAACTTAAGTAATTTCTGTATGACATACAATTTTTCACCTGGTTTACTTTGTTAAGTAATGCCATTTAAGTAATTTGCATAATAAGTTAAGAAATGCCTGCTGAGGACTGCCAATAATAATAGTAGTTCTCTTATTACTTCTGGAACATGAAACAAACATGCAGTAAAAATTAGACTGGTAGATTGAAAAGGGGTTCCAATCCCTATTTGTGACTATAGTAAGACATGAGTGAGAAAGAGACCAAAAAGTTAAGCGCATAAGTGCCACATCAGCCTGAGCAAATAGAAAGAAAAGAAGAAACAAGTTGGCTATTTTTTTTGGCATTTAGCAAATCTGCTTATTGAACACTATGCAAAGCCATGTGTTAGCTTTATCAAATTGAAGGATCTATTTCATGATCAACTCCAATATTTAATGATAACAATCACCGTCACAAACAGTTGAGATAATCTGCCATTAAGAAAGTATCAAGAACGAAAGACATTTTATGCCAGGTATCCACATATTATTATTATTGAAAATAACTTTTTTATAGTTGAGATGAAAATCAGTCCCAACATTTGGCAAATTTCTCACAAACTTGAGAAACTGAAGCATACTGATGAATTTGTTACTTGGAAGAAGTGCTTATAAATACTGGTCCTTTGGCAATATAATAGCAGGCATCCAATAGTTAAAACAAAAAATGGAAACTGTTTGATTTCTAAGAATATTTGCAGTCATCTAACTCCCAACCATACCATGCTATTTTGGTTTGCCAGTATATGATTCCATGCACTAATAATTGACAAATATGGAACATCTTGGAAAAACTGGGAAGTAGACAGACATGTATTTTATTACTAGCTCATTATGTTTGCTTCTATTAATTATTGAATCTTATGCCTTTATTTTCCCAAAAGCTCAAAATGACTTCTGATTGTTACGGCAATTGTGGCAATAGTTGTAGAGATAGTTATTGCTGCCAAATTTATTGAGCTAACCAAGATTTTGCTAACAATAATGAAACTATGATTATATCACACTGGGCGCCTCTAAAACTGATGAAAACTTATCTTATTGGATCGTTATTTGAAGCGGCAAGCCAAGGAATTTAAAGAAATTAATCTTCTCTATCACCATCAGTTCTGGTCTGAAGAAAAATAGGAGGAGAACCTGTCAAAGCAGTTAAATTAAATAACATGAATAGAGCAGGATGGAACAAACACATATAAAACATTGCTTACAGATTGTTGCCTTTTCCTTCACTTCAATCGGTAACACCAGCAAAAACCAACAACAAAACCACACGAAGCCAGGGAGGCATAGAAGCAGGGGTGAAATGCTCCCGGTTCGGACCGGCTCAGGCGAGTAGGTAGCGATGGCGGCGGGCAGTTCGGAGAACCGGTAGCAAAAATCCCTTCCCCCCACCAGCCTCAAGCTTGCTTACCTTCGCATGCTGCCTTGCTTCACTTGCTGTAATCAAGCAATCCATTGCATCAGCAAGCAACTGAATTTCCCTGCCTACAATCAAGCTTATCGGTGAGCAGCTCTTTCTGCCTGCCTGCCTGTAAGTTTTTTTCCCCTTTGGGAGCTTTAAAATAAAAAGTTAATTGGGTTTTTTTTAAGTTGTTCTTTTTTTAGACCTAGCCATTTAAAGTTTAGGAAGTTTTAAATTTAGCTGCTTTTATATAAAAATAAAAATAAATTAAAATAATATTTGTGCAGCTTTCTGAGATTTTGTGTGTTTCTGTAGTGTTTCACTCTAACTACACAAACACACAAAATCTCACAAAGCTGTATGTGGAATTCTGTGTGTGTAAAGTGTGAAAGTTGGTTTTTTGGGCTTTTTGTGGCTGTGTGAGGCTCCTGCTTGTTGCAGGGGCCATTTTGGGTCTAGCACAGCTGCTTTTACATTGTGGGTAAGCCAGTTGTGTTGTGTTGTATGTGTGTAAAGTGTGAAAGTTGGTTTTTTGGGCTTTTTGTGCCTGTGTGAGTTTCCTGCTTGTTGCAGGGGCCATTTTGGGTCTAGCACAGCTGCTTTTACATTGTGGGTAAGCCAGTTGTGTTGTGTTGTGTTTTGTAGGTTAAAAAATGGCCACACCCACCTGACCAACAAGCCACACCCACCCAGTCACCTGACCACTAAGCCCCACCCACTAATTAAGCCCCGCCCTCAGAACTGGTAGCGAAAATTTTTAGATTTCACCCCTGCATAGAAGAGTAAGGTTGTCTTATTGATAGGCAAACTTTATCTCACATATTGATTTGCTGAATAAAAAGAATAATATGTTTCATGTTACAGTTGGTACTCATTGTTAATTGGTTCCAGGAGGTGCGATGAGAACCAAAAATGATGAGTACTAAACACACTTTTCCCATAAGGAATAATGTAATAAGTCACAAGGAAGCTGACATCAGCAAGTTCTGGCTTGTGTGTTGAGTACCAAACAAACAATGAGTACTGGGACCAAAATGTTCATGTCAAAATGCTTTGAGTACCAAATTCGACGAGTTTGAAAGCAGCTGAGTACCAAGGTACCCCTGTTCCTTTTCAAACTGTTTACAAATGGATGTTGGCCATCTTTTGGAGCCATTCCTGGGCTTGAGGATTTTGAAGTTCAGTAGATTTTTGACTTTGGACAAATTACATGTCATAAAACTGGTGGGAAATCTGCTTTTGAGGATCACAAAGATCTTTTGGAATTTGACATCCTCACGTACCAGACAATGGGGAGAAGAAGCACAAGGCGCCAAGCTGCCACTTATATGGGAACAGATTGGCTGGGCACATCTCCAGCACTAGTCTAGGAAAGCAAGCAGAGAGAGAAGCGTCTTCCCAAGTGATTCTTACAGATTTGAATGGAGTCAGAGCTGTTAGCTGGATACCACTACAGAATGAGATGGATTTAGCCTCCTGTTCACTGGAGTGCAATGAAGCAGAAGCCACCCAGTGTTTTCATGAATAACTCTTTCTGGAATTTGCCAGCTGGCAGCTTTGTAGGCGGCCATGTCAGCTTCCAGCCAACTCTCTGGGTACCTAAAGCCTTCAGGAGCTTCAGCTAATACCTCCAGTTTACAATGATACTGTAAAAGAAGGAACAAAGGGCTATTCACAGAGCAATGAAGAGCAGGCATATCTTATTTCCTGAATTGAACTGGGGCACTAGACACAAGAGACGCCATCCAAGTCTGCTAAACCGAGCTGGATTTTGGCCATCAACCGTAATGGGATGGGGATTGCATCCATATTTGTTTCTGCTTAGCAAGGCTGTTTGGCATGGATACAGACACCATATTGGCACAGGAGTCCAACCTACGGTAGTTTAGGAGTGTAAGGAACAATTCAACTTTTGAGTTGGAGTTCCACAAAATCAGTTCTATATCTCCCATGCTTTCAGAAGGTAAGGATCTTTCCTCAACTTGGCTTTTATTTTAAGGCGGAGAGGTTAGTAACACAAGGTCAGAATAAAACTAATGCTGTTGGTGGAAAAACAGGAAAGCATTTGAAGAGACTATATATCTATAGCATCCAATTTAAATGTTAGTTTCAAGCAGGGGTCTCCAAACGTGGCAACTTTAAGACTAGTGGACTCCAATTCCCAGACTTCCCCTTGCCAGCTGGGGAATTCTGGGAGTTGAAGTCCACAAGTCTTAAAGTTGCCAAGTTTGGAGACCCCTGGTTTAGAGCAGTGTTTCTTAAATGTTTTGTTCTCAGGACCCCTCCCCAGTTTTGGAAATGATGGAGGACCCCATAAGAGCTTCTGTTTGTATGGATTATATATTTATCAATATTTACCATATTAAAAATTGAAATGGACACTTCTGTAGAATATTTAGTTATTGACTCATGTGAAAATAACACGATTAAACGCATTTGATCTCCACATAAATATTTTTCGAGAAATACCGTACACATTTTAGCAAATAAAAAATAATAATGAGAAATACAAATAGAAGAAATTATAAATCAACACATAGAAATGAGGCCAGAAACCTTCTTACTGGGAATAATTTCAGGGTCATTTGAAAAAGAAATACGATATTTAATCATTGACATAATTACAGCAGCACGAATAGTTTTCGCCCAGAACTAGAAAAATAACAATATACCATCAGAAGACAATGTGATCAGAAAAATCATGGAGTGTGCGGAAATGGATAAGCTTACAAAGGAGATACAAGAAAAAGAGAAAACAGAATATTACTTAGTCTGGGAGAGATGGTATAAATGGTTGGAGGAAAAGGGAAAAAAGGGCAAAGGAAGACTAAATAACAGTTGAACTAGGTGGAGAAATATAGGAAGAAATGGGAAGAAATAAAAATTGTGAAAAGGAACTTGTGTACATGTTTATGTCAAATGTAAATAAAACAATTAGAATAATATAATAAATTATAATGGTATATATATGATATATTAGAAAGATATGTATAAAAGGTATACTAAGATAAGAGAGAGAAAATGTATAAGTATGGATTACCAACGCGAAACTGTTGAAAAGAAGGAAGTGTTAATATCTCTTTTTGTTTTTTTAAAAAAACTGTTTAATAAAAATTAAAATAATAAAAATAATAATGAGAAGATGTCTATGGAGATTCTTAGTCATCCAGGTCATGGTTGTCCCAAAGGTGCTTTTTCAAGAAGCAACTGGACTTTCTGGTTTTTTCTTGAAGGCGTTTCGCTTCTCATCCAAGAAGCTTCTTCAGTTCTGACTGGATGGTGAGGAATGGAAGGATGTATAAATCCTTCCATTCCCCACCATCCAGTCAGAGCTGAAGAAGCTTCTTGGATGAGAAACGAAACGCCTTCAAAGAAAAACAAGAAAGATTAGTTGCCTCTTGAAAAAGCACCCTATAATGAGAAGAGTGACATTGTTTTAAATTTTTGCAGATATCTTCAATATCTGGAAAATAGTTTTGGTTTTACAACTACCTGAAAGGACTTTGGGCCCTCCAGGGATCCTTGGACACAGTTTAGGAAACAGTAGGTTAGAGGATACAAGGAAATAACACGTAAGATGCACAAATGCTACATAAATGCATGGAAACTAAATCAAAATAAACCGTCCACCGAAGGTTGATATATTCTAACTGACGCCAAATGATTTACTACATGATTTAATGGTAGTCCATCATACCCTGTCTGTTAAAAGATTTTTTTTTTAATGAAAACATGACCAAATATTGTGACATACAAAAATTTAGCCATTCATCATTTTCAAAATTGATTTTAGGACATCCAATCTTTTCATGACGGGGGCCTGCTGCCTGAAGAGGTAGAACAGTGAAAAAGAAAGATCTTGAGTAATGGAGTGCAGCATTTTATCTTATTAACTTAGCTGGTATTTCTTGACTCATGACCACTTCTGTTGTTAAGCAAGACAGCTATTAAGTGAGGTTTGCACCATTTATGAGCTTTTTTGCAAGTGAATCACTGCAGTTGTTAAATTAGGAACTTGGTTGTTAAGTGAAACTTCCCGTTGACTTTGATTGAAGAAGGTCGTAAAACAGGATCACTGGACCCTGGGACACTGCAACTGTCATAGATAGGAACCAGTGGCCAAGCATCCTAATTTTGATCCCCTGGGTATGGGGAAGCTGCAACGGTCGTAAATGTGAAAAACAGTCATAAGTCAGTTTCTTTTTTCTTTTCTTTTTTTTTTTTAATTTGATTTATATGCCGCCCTTCTCCGAAGACTCAGGGCGGCTTACAATGTGCTCAGCAATAGCCTTCATCCTTTTGTATATTTATACAAAGTCAGCTTATTGCCCCCACAACTGGGTCCTCATTTCACCTACCTTAGAAAGGATGGAAGGCTGAGTCAACCTTGAGCCTTGGCGAGATTCGAACCCTGCAGTAATTGCAGGCAGCTGGTCTTAATAACCAGCTTAATAACAGGGTGCCTTAAACCCCTGTACTACCAAGGCTCTTTCAAGGCTGTTGTAACTTTGAAGAGTCGTTGGTCACCAATGGTTATAAGTTGAGGATTTCTTGTATATGTTAGTTGAATTCAAATGTGATGCATTCGATTTAGTCTTTTAGAACAGAGCAGATTGTAAGCAAATGGAAACAGCATCTCTGCATTGACTTCCATTTCCTGTGAAAGCCCCATTTGCACATTGCATTTTGCTTTGGTTTTGATCATAGGGGTGTTACGGTAATGTAACTGCGCAGTCCTATTTTATTGTAATATCTTCTGATGACCCAGACGGTAGGGGAGTGTGCATTTGTATACAAATATATTAAATAAAACATAAAGATGCGGTTTCTCTAGCTAACAGTTTAGACATCTGAACACAAGAATATTGCACATTGATTATTCAAACTGACTCCATCCTGTGCAAATAGCAGGATAGAAACTGATGTGAAAAAGATTTGCAACTGGGTGATATATTCCAGATGGTTTTGCATTTTCAAAAATGCCATTTTACGTTGCTAAATGTAACTAAGGGAAATGTGGGGGAAGAAATAGAGGATGGCTGTGATTACTTGAAATGAAGGGTTTCACCGTATCCATTTTATGCCTAGGTATAAAGCTGAACATAATAAAGAAACTATCAAATCTGCTTAAATCTCTTGTCCTATCTTTCTTTCTTTTTTTTTTATTTTAGCCTCTACTGTTATCCCCTTTCTCTCTTCTGGCCTTTCTAAGATGCTGCATGTTAAGATTTAGGAATACATGATGTCTCGAGAAGATTATATACCCGAATGGATCATATTTCTTCAGTTTAGGAACTTTATTGTATTTGAATGAAAACTGGATGGAAAGTTGAAGGAAGCTTGATAATGTCAGAGGCTCAGTATTATGAGTTTTGAATAAATATATACATATACATACATACATACATATACACACAGATATATAGACATATACATACACAATACATACATAAATACATACATACATAAAGGTAAAGGTTCCCCTCGCACATATGTACTAGTTGTTCCTGACTCTAGGGGGCGGTGCTTATCTCCATTTCAAAGCAGAAGAGCCAGCACTGTCCGAAGATGTCTCCGTGGTCATGTGGCCGACATGACTAAATGCCAGAGGCTCACGGAACGCTGTTACCTTTCCACCAAAGCTGGTCCCTATTTTTCTACTTGCATTTTTTACGTGCTTTCAAACTGCTAGGTTGGCAGAAGCTGGGACAAGGAACGGAAGCTCACCCCATTATGCGGCACTAGGGATTTGAACCTCTGAACTGCTGACCTTTCAATCAACAAGCTCAGCGTCTTAGCCACTGAGCCACAGCATCCATCCATCCATCCATCCATCCATCCATCCATCCATCCATGGAGTTACCATACTATGTATGAGTATGAATTATGATTATTATAATGAGTATGTTATGGGTTCCATCATCTAGGGAGCTTCATTTGATGGGCATTTTCTTAGATGGTGCCCACATTGTTGAATCTTCTCCTGCCAGAGAAGAGGTCAGCCTCATCACATTTAAGCTTTTGAAGGTCCCTCAAGACCTGATTGTGCCAGCACAGCTGGAAAGTACAGGGGGCGGGTGAACTTGTGAGGTGGCTTCATTATTTATTTATTTATTCAGAAAATTCATATTGTTACATATGTAAATAGCAAGTGAAGCCAGGGATGTAGGCTTCACTCAGGTCCAGGTTTAGCTGGACATTTGCATGCCCACCACTGATTGGTGGATTCAAACGGGGCCCGCCACTGATTGGTGAATTCAAACAGAGGAAAAGGTAAAGCATTGTCAGTGGCTGAATTGGTGGGACTGCTCCCTTTAAAAGAAAGTGCTGCCGGCTAAGCCTTTGCAGAAGTCACTTACTTAAATAAAGAGCTGAAGTTACTGTCTGTCCTCCTGCCTCTTCATTGCCTCCCACGATCTAACACATATGGCCGCCCAGTTCACTCATGTAACTCCAGGCGACCTACAAAAATAAAGCCCCAATACAGAAACCAATAAACCCCCACCCCTCTGGTGCTAACAATCAGACCAACCATTTGATGGGCTCTGGGAATCTCAGGCATGTTGATAGAACTAGGTCTTCAGAGCCTTTTGAAGGAGTATCCAAGTGGAGGCTAATCTTATTTCTGCAAAGATGATGTTCCACAGGGAGGGACCTACCATAGAAAAGGACCTTCTTCTTGGTCCCACTAGATCAGCGGTTCTCAACCTGGGGGTCGCGACCCCTTTGGGGGGTCGAACGGCCATTTCACAGGGGTCGCCAAAGCCCTCTCTTGCCCCCCCATGCCTTCACTCACCCTCACTCTCTGCGAAGGGTGAGGGTGAGACCAGTCCTCGAATTTACGACCGTCCTCACATTTTACGTTTTTTGCCCTATCTTATACCATGTTGAAGAGAAGCAGTTGTGAAATGAGTGACATGGTTGTTAAGAATGCTGCACAGGCATAAATGTGAGGATGGTCATAAGTGTGAGGACCAGTCAAAAGTCCGAGGACCTGTCAGAAATGACTTTTTTCAGCCCTCTGAGTAGTCCCTATACACATAGCCATGGCCACCCGGTCACATGACCAGGTAGCCACGGCCAACCAGTCACATGACCTCCAAGCCACGCCCACAAAATAAGCCACACCCACAGAACCGGTAGTAAAAAAAATTTAGAACCCACCCCTGGTTGGGGGTCACCACAACATGAGGAACTGTATTAAAGGGTCGCGGCATTAGGAAGGTTGAGAACCACTGCACTAGATGGACATCCTTAAAAGGACCTGTAAGATCACCTGCCTCCTGACTCTGGTGGGTCAGGTAGATATGACTGGAAAAGATGGTACTTCAATAACTTGGTCCCAGCTTTAAAGGTAACAACCAGCAGTTTGAACTGGACCCAGAAGTAAATCAGCAGCCAATGCAGCTCCCTCAGGTGAGGTGACACGATGACACATGTGCAAATCTAGGCTGGTGCAAACCTTGCAATTTGCTGCATTTTGAACCAATTTAAGCTTCTGGATACTTTCCAAGGGTAGCCCCTTGTAGACTGCTTTGCAATAGTCAAGATGGGAGACGGCTAGGTGACTAATTATCAGTAATAATATTGAGATTGGCAGCTCTCTGCCTACTATTTTCTGTTCTTGTTTAGTTTTGCCTTTATGGTTTTTAAAATATTTTTAGTAATTATTTACAATGGTTTTAGGTAGTTATTGCTTTATATTTTTTGTTTGATTGTTGTACACCATATTTTTTATTTATTTATTTATTTATTTATTTTTAATTTGATTTATATGCCGCCCTTCTCCGGAGACTCAGGGCGGCTTACAATGCGCTAAGCAATAGCCTCCATTCTTTTGTATATTTATACAAAGTCAGCTTATTGCCCCCACACCTGGGTCCTCAATTTACCTACCTTAGAAAGGATGGAAGGCTGAGTCAACCTTGAGCCTTGGCGAGATTCGAACCTGCAGTAATTGCAGGCAGCTGGTCTTAATAACAGGGTGCTTTAGACCACTGTAGTACCAAGGCTCTTAGTACTTTCCATGAGATGGGCAGTCCTCTAAATTTGGTAAACAAATAAACAAACAATAAGTAAATAAATAAAATTATGATCTTTCAGAATGAACAAGCAAGTAAGCTTTGCATACATAAGGGCAGAAAGTGACAAAAAGATTTGAAAGCAAATCAAAAGTTACTTGTTTTCTGCCAAAGTTGAACTTCCATCTTTTATGAACTGATGCTAGTTAACTTTTTCAGCAATGGGTAAATAAACTTAGCTAGAGGTAACCTCAACGTATGACCACAATTGACCCCAAAATCTAGATTGCTAAGTAAGAAATTTGTTAAGTGAGGTTTGCCCCATCTTATGGCTTTTCTTGCCACATTTGTTAAGTGAACCACTGCAGTTGTTAAATTAGTAACACGGTTGTTAAGTGAATCTGGCTTCCCCGCTTGACTTTGCTTGTCAGAAGGTCACAAAAGGCAATCATATGACTCCGGGACATGCAACTGAGAGGTGGTATTCAGCAGGCACTGGAGAACCGGTAGGGGAAATTTTGAGTAGTTCAGAGAATCAGTAAATACCACCTCTGACTGGCCCCGCCCCCATCTATTCTCTGCCTCCTGATTCCCAGCTGATCCGGAGGAAATGGGGATTTTGCAGTAACTTTCCCCTGGAATGGGGAGGGAATGGAGATTTTACAGTATCCTTCCCTTGTCATGCCCACCAAGCCACGCCCACCAAGCCATGCCCACCAAGCCACACCACACCCACAAAGCCATGCCCACAAAGCCATGTCACACCCACAAAGCCACACCAACAGAACTGGTAGTAAAAAATTTTGAATCCTACCACTGATGTAACCGAGTATGAAATAAATATGAGTCAGTTGTCAAGTATCTGAATGTAAATCACATGACCATGGGGATGCTGCAATGGCCATAAGTCTGAAAAATGGTCATAAGTCAGTTTTTTCAGTGCTGTTGTAACTTTGAATGGTCACTAAGTGAACTGTTGTAAATCGAGGACTACCTGTATTCCAGACATTCACCACCAGCCATTAAGCTTTGCCTGTTGTGGCCTGTCAGCAGCCTGTGCAGCTAGTAGCTGATTCTGACTGTGAGGAGGCTGGTGTGGTGCTGCGCCAGCAGCCTGTGCAGCTGGCACTCGAGTCAGACAATGAGGAGGCTGGAGAAGATGTGGTACCAGAGGCAGGGATTCAGTCAGGGCCTTCAGAACCTCCAGAAGCTCCCTTAAGTGAAGAGGACAAAGAGGAGGAGCCTCTTCTCAATGCACGGGCACGCAGAGCTGCCAAAAGGCAAGAGTGGTTCCTCAGGAGGAGGTCTCCTCGAGAGTAAGGCTTGGGGCTAATTGGCCACTCCCTTAGCCTATTTAAGGAGGAACACTGATTGAAACAATTTGCAGGGAACAACTTAGTTCACATACCTTTGTGTCTTGTCTTGCTTATCTTATCAGCTTCCTGCAAATTGCTTCTGGGCATTCTGCCAACCTCAGTAAGCTTTCAGTATTATTCTTTGAATTCTTGGAGGCTGTTAATGCAGTTAATTAACAGCCGTTGTTGTAAAAAACTGGTTTATTTAGTAAACTAAGGTTTGAACAGACTTTGTGTGTGCTGCGTTCTTTGGGGTCCATAGCTGGGGCAGAACATTGCCTGATGAATATTGTTGAAATCAACACAGATCTATTCAAAGAAACGATGGTTCAAAATGTGTTGGCATTACCAAGTCCAACTCAGCTATAAGCAAGATATCTGCATGACTAAACATCTGCATTCATTTTCAATTTAAATCACGGTTCACCTGAAGAATCATATTCTTTTTGATTAGTTCCTATTTCATAGCTTGCTTAGAATGAACCGTAAAGTTCTCTGGCTACTGAGGAAATTAACATGTTTATTTCTCTTCCTTCGTTTGACACTCATCGGTGTCCATTTCTTATGCATTCTTTGAGGTGGAGAAAGGTGGAAGATGGAAATAGAAGAAGACTTGAAAGTTTCTAGTAGCAAAGGCTACAGCAATTGCATGATAGAGCAGTTTGGTCTAGTGGTTAAGGCACCAGGCTAGAAAGCTGGAGACTATGAGTTCAAGTCCCAACTTAGACATGAAAGCTGCTGGGTGATCTTGGGCCAGTCACTCTTGCTCAGCCCAACTCACCTCAAAGGGTTATTGTTGTTGTGGAGGCAATTGGAGGAAGAAGATCAGGGGTGAAATCCAGGAGGTTCTGACAGGTTCTGGAGAACCGGTAGCGGAAATTTTGAGTAGTTCAGAGAACCGGCAAATACCACCTCTGGTTGGCCCCAGAGTGGGGTGAGAATGGAGATTTTCCAATATCCTTCCCCGAGGAGTGGGGTGGGAATGGAGATTTTGCAGTATCCTTCCCCTGCCACGCCCACCAAGCCAAGCCAAGCCAAGCCAAGCCAAGCCATGCCCACCAAACCAAACAATGCCCACCAAGCCACGCCCACAGAACCGGTAGTAAAAAAAAATTGGATTACACCACTGAGAAAGATGTGTTGGATATGCTCACCACCTTAAGTTAGTTGTAAAAAAAATAATAAAGACAGAATAGAAATAAACAAATTAAAAACAAAACAAAAGATTAATGGATTTGGAAAAAGCAAAGAAGTTTGGGAGACAGAGGCACAAAGTGATAGAGTTTGATTTGAGATATGTGATATCTGAGAATCCCTTGGTACAAAGATTGAGGTTTCTTGATGCAAGTACAGATGTTCCGAGTAGCTAGGATCTCTGTCACATACAAAAATAGAATTTGCTTTTTTATGTCCCTGGATAGACTAGCACACATTCTATTTTTGCCCTCTTAATTCAGAATCTGTAAATGGGGTGGGTATATTAAGAAAACTCCTCTAACATGATTAGAAAATCTGATCTCCCCAGAGGTAACAATTTTACTTTCTTGTGGAGAAATGGCAGGAAAAGGACATAGCTCCTGCTGGAGAAGGGTGGTATACAAATCAAATCAAATCAAATAAATAAATTTAGACCTAGTTATTTGGGATGAACTCAGGGGTGAAATCCAGCAGGTTCTGACAGGTTCTAGAGAACCAGTAGCGGAAATTTTGAGTAGTTCGGAGAACCAGCAAATACCCCCTCTGGCTGGTCCCAGAGTGGGGAGGGAATGGAGATTTTGCAATATCCTCCCCCCAGGACAGAGGTGGGTTTCAGCAGGTTCTGACCAGTTCTGGAGAACTGGTAGCAGAAATTTTGAGTAGTTCAGAGAACCGGTAGTAAAAATTCTGACTGGCCCCACCCCCATCTATTCTCTGCCTCCCAAGTCCCACCTGATTGGGAGGGAATGGAAATTTTACAGTATCCTTCCCCTGCCACATCCACCAAGCCAAGTCCACCAAGCTACACTCACCAAGCCACCATGCCACACCCACCAAGCCACACCCACAGAACCCGTAGTAAAAATTTTTGAAACCCACCACTGCCCTGGGAGTGGTGAGGGAATGGGGATTTTGCAATATCCTTCCCCTGGAGTGGGGAGGGAATGGGGATTTTAATTTAATTTAATTTAATTTAATTTAATTTCGAATTTATATACCGCCCTTCTCCCTGAGGACTCAGGGCGGTGTACAGCCAAGATAAAAAACATAGAATACAAATATTAAAACATTTAAAAATATATATAAAATTTGGCCCAAAAAATTAAAATCGCAGACTAATTAAAAGGATTTAAAAATTTTAAAAATTTCTTCTTAAGCCAACCCGGCTTGCTGAAAAAGATAGGTTTTCAGGGAACGACGGAAGGCATTGAGGTCCTGGATTCTTCTTATCTCCGTGGGCAACTGATTCCAGAGGGTGGGAGCCCCCACAGAGAAAGCCCTCCCCCTGGGGGCCACCAGCCTACATTGTTTGGCTGATGGCACCCTGAGGAGGCCCTCTCTGTGGGAGCGCACGGGTCGATGGGAGGTCATCGGTAGCAGCAGGCGGTCTCGGAGATAGCTAGGCCCTATGCCATGGAGCGCTTTAAAGGTGATAACCAACACCTTGAAGCGCACCCGGAAGACCACCGGGAGCCAGTGCAGCTCGCGCAGGAGTGGTGTTACATGGGAGCGCCATGTTGCTCCCATCACTACCCGCGCTGCTGCATTCTGGACCAGCTGGAGCCTCCGGGTGCCCTTCAAGGGGAGCCCCATGTAGAGAGCGTTACAGTAGTCAAGGCGAGAGGTGACGAGGGCGTGAGTGACTGTGCACAGGGAATCCCGATCAAGAAAGGGCCGCAACTGGCGAATCAGGCGAACCTGATAAAAGGTCCCCCTGGTAACAGCCGTCAGATGTTCCTCCAAAGACAGCTGCCTATCCAGGAGGACTCCCAGATTGCGAGCCCTTTCAGTGGGGGCCAAAGACTCGCCCCCAATAGTCAGTGATGGAGTCAACTGACTATATCGGGATGCCGGGAGCCACAGCCACTCAGTCTTGGAAGGGTTGAGCCTGAGCCTGTTCCTCCCCATCCAGATCCGCACAGCCTCCAGGCACTGGGACATCACTTCAAGGGCATCGTTGGGGTGGCCTGGGGTGGAGATGTACAGCTGGGTGTCATCAGCGTACTGGTGGTATCTCACCCCAAAGCCACGGATGATCTCGCCCAGTGGCTTCACATAAATGTTGAACAGAAGGGGCGAGAGGACCGATCCCTGCGGCACTCCACAAATGAGAGGCCTCGAGGTCGACCTCTGCCCCCCTGCCAACACAAACTGCGACCGGTCGGAGAGAAAGGAGGAGAACCACCGTAACACGGTGCCTCCCACCCCCAACTCTTCCAGCCGGTGCAGCATGATACCATGGTCGATGGTATCAAAAGCCGCTGAGAGATCTAATAGGACCAGAACAGAGGAATAACCCCTGTCCCGAGCCCTCCAGAGATCATCGACCAACGCGACCAATGCCGTTTCCGTGCTGTGCCCAGACCTGAAACCTGACTGGAACGGATCCAGATAGGATGTTTCCTCCAGGAATTGTGGAAACTGTTGCGCGACCACACTCTCAACAACCTTCGCAATGAAGCGAAGGTTGGAGACAGGACGATAGTTAGCCAATATTGCTGGATCCAGGGACGGCTTCTTGAGGAGAGGCCTCACCACCGCCTCTTTCAGGGCAGCGGGGAAGTATCTTCCCCTGGAGTGGGGAGGGAATGGGGATTTTGCAGTATCCTTCCCCTGGAATGGGATGGGAGTGGGGATTTTGCAGTATCTTTCCCCTGCCACACCCACCAAGCCATGCCCGACAAGCCACACGACACCACGCCCACCAAGCCACGCCCACAGAACCAGTAGTTAAAAAAATTGAATTTCACCACTGGATGAACTCCTATGGATTTGCCTGCATTGGTAGAGAGAAAGGTACATATATCTATATTTCATCAGAGATAAATGTACTCCATGATAATTACTGACATTAGAAAGGGCAGCAGAACTTGGTTAGAGAGAGATAGCTGGGAATTTACCCTTATAAACAAAAAATTAAAAATAATTGCTTCCCATCCTTAATTTAGCTTGGTGTTTTGTCAGCCAAATGTCATTGCTTTTCTAGCATACTGTGCTAGGTAGGTACTTAAAAGTAGAATGAGATGCTTTGTTGCATTAAGCTCTACTGCTTTCATTCAAGTTGTTTATGCCTTTTCCATACATGCTGTGATGTGGAGTCAAATTGACCTGTGCTTCATCTTGACACAGAAAATCAGCTGTTCTTCCTCATTTAGACACTGTCAAGAGTAGCAAAGTACAGCTGAACTCTTCTGAATGTTTTGTCCTAACCTGGAGGGCAGACCATGGTTTTCCCAGATGCCTTGACAGACAGACAGACTTTTAACATGGTTTCATTTAGGAGGGCAATTATGTCTTTCTCTGACATGGAAGAGTCCTTCTGTGAAGGAGATGAGCAGTTAGCAATAGCACTTAGGCTTATATACCGCTTCACAGTGCTTTACAACCCTCTCTAAGCGGTATATAGAGTCAGCCTATTGCCCCAACAATCTGGGTCCTCATTGTACCTACCTTGGAAGGATGGAAGGCTGAGTCAACCTTGAGCTGGTGAGAATCGAACTGCTAAACTGCTGGCAGCCAGCAGTCAGCAGAAGTAGCCTGCAGCACTGCATTCTAACCACTGCGCTAACAGTTAAAAACGTGATAAATAAATAACTGATAAATAAATGTGTGGGTAGTTTTGATTCATCAATATTTAGACATGTGGCAAAATATATTGGAAAATCTCGCAAAAATTTTCCTTTCCTTTCCTTTCCTTTCCTTTCCTTTCCTTTCCTTTCCTTTCCTTTCCTTTCCTCTCCTCTCCTCTCCTCTCCTCTCCTCTCCTCTCCTCTCCTCTCCTCTCCTCTCCTCTACTCTACTCTACTCTCCTCTTTTGTGTTTTTACAAACAATTCAAGGTTGCAAACATATCCAACACATCTACTTCCTCTTATTTTCTCCACAACAACAACACTGTGAGATGAATTGGGCTAAGAAAGAGTGACTTGGCCAAGGTCACCCAGGTGGATTTCATGGCAAGGTGGGACTAGAATTCACAATTTCCTGGTGACTTGCCCAAAGTCACCCAGCAGCTTTCATATCTAAAATGATCCCCTTCCTTCCTTCCTTCCTTCCTTCCTTCCTTCCTTCCTTCCTTCCTTCCTTCCTTCCTTCCTTCCTCCTTCCCTCCCTCCCTCCCTCCCTCCCTCCCTCCCTCCCTCCCTCACACATGATAACGGCAATAGTCTGTGAATCAGAATTGAATAGCACATGGACATAAACAAAGAAAAATTATTAAGAGAACATTACGGCATATATTTTTCATTAAATGCACTGAAAATATAACCAATCTCCTGAATATCTGAATATTTGCGCATGGGCAGGATTTTTTCACCACATTTTGCATGCCTCTATGGATAAAGCTCCAAAATAGCATGAGGTTGTTACCAATGTATGCCTGAGGGAGCAGAGTTTTTCCCCTAGACATTTACAAGGGATCTCGTTTTGATTACAGATCAAAGCCATTTTTGTGTTATTTCCATGACCTGCAACAGGTCTGGTGATTAAGACAGGTGTCTTAATCACCAAAATCAGAAAGAGAAAGGTTTTCGCACATAATGGACAGTTTTGTCATTCTGACACTTCTCTTTGTTCTGTGTATTGTGTTCTGAGTTCAACTTTAGCATTTCAAATCATCCTCCCTTGTTCTAGTCTCTGATATTTGTCGGTGTTAGTTTGACAGTGGTTGAAAGTTAGGAGAATTTTCTTGAACTTTTATATGTGCATCTTGTTCTTTTCATCTTCTTCAGACTCAACACTGGTTTGCTCGCTCCTCTCAGTCATTAGTCTTTCAATTATGTCCTTTTTGCTGTTTATGTGCATCTCTTTTTTTATTTTGTCAGTGTGTTGCATATCAAGTAAGCAGTACTTTAGATAAGGATTGTCAGCTCTGAGCATCACCTATTCTCTATAAAAAAAAATGACTATGAACATTGTTAGTGAAAGACTGCATTTGTTTTCAAGAGAAGAATATTTATAGGATTCTTTTTTGCTTCTTTAACATTGGATTCCATGATCAAAGTCTTTGATTTTATTGATCCAAAAAGAATATCTTAGTGAACCTTCTTGTTTAAGTCTGGCATTAGAATCTATCATCCTTGAACATGGATAGAGGGCTTTAGGTTCCTTGATCCACAAAAGAAGTGAAACAAGATATTTGAAGGCTAGAAGGAGCTTGAAAAGTTTATAATTTTAGTAATAGCATGTCTTGCTGATCCATGCCGGCTTTATGAATTAGAATTATGTTAGGATATTGAATTCAATAGCTGGAACAGTAAAGTGTACAATCGGCCAGAACACACAAAGTTGTGGTTGATTAATTAGAGAATACTGACTCATGCATGAGGCAATCTACACTATGATTGTTGTCATAAGTATAAAGGGGGAGTTTCCCTTTTTCCCGCCTTTTTCTTTTGTGTGTTCTGTATACTGTTTAATTCATGTTATTCCTGTGTTCCTGACTACCTTGTGTTCTTTTTTCTTCTCTTTCTTTTCTCTCTTTCTTTTCTCTCTTTTCTCTTTCTTTCTTTCTTTCTTTCTCTCTTCTCTCTTCTTTCTTTCTCTTTTTTCTTTTCTTCCTTTTCTTTCTTTTTCTTTTTCTTTCTCTTTTCTCTCTTTTTTTCTCTCTCTCTCCTCTTTTCTTTTTCGCTTTCCTTTTCTTTCTTTTCTTTCTTCCTTTCTTCCTTTCTTCCTTGCCTCTTAGTTCATCTGGACAGCTGCTGAGTAATTCCTCAACAAATTGTTTGTTCCACAGATTGAGCAAGTATGAGATAAAACTGCCTGCCAAATTGTCAAACCTCCCCCCCCCACTTAAATGCCATCACCGGCACCTGTGATAACACCAACCAAAAGAGTCCACCGCTCTTGCAGCTGCAGGGATCTACATTTTGACAGGAAGTAATTTGATCAAGGCAAAGGACAGATACTAATGTTCTCCATTGTCAGAACATGCCTCACCTGCTTTAAAGTCAAGACCAGGTCATGCATGCATGTCCACCTATTTGTAATGAAGCTGCAATTTTCCATGGCAGCTCTTGGTTGCCGTGAACTCATGACCTCCCACAACCACCTCTCACAACAACCTCCCAATCACCCACAATTCCAACACTAGCCTGAAGATGGGATCTGGGACACTCAAAGGACCACTGCACCAAGAAGCTATGGAGCAATATAACCCTAGCTTCTTATTGTCACCTGCCTGTACACACAGCCAATCTGCACTGATGACATTCCAGGTAGTGCTCCCAATTATCATAAATTATCATAGCTGTTAGATGCTTATCCTACAGTTGGGTAGAGACCTGGAATTGTAAGCAAACTATGTTTTCTGTTAAACCGTGATTGTTTGAAGAAGTTGTTTTGAGAAGCCAAGTTTGTTTTTATACTACAAGTAAAGACCGTTTATCTTTCTTTAAACGTTCAGAGTCTGTGACTATCTGTGTGTTTTGCTAAGCATCGTATCTATTCGCTGTCTGGTCCGTTGCACTACTTTGCAGAGGGCAGTTTTACCCTCAACATTAGCAACCTTTTTTTCCCAAGCCTCAATATCATGGCTGCCAAAAACCATCAGGTAAATATTTAATAGGATTGTTTCCCCATTATTTTCCACCTAGGTTTCAGTTATACGTGTCAAGTCTATATATACTGCATTACTATTAATCTTCTCATCGTTCCTATCACCCATGACTGTAACCTTGTTGCTGATATCCTTAAGGTTTATATTGACTGTTTCCCTATGATTATAATTAAGTGTATCTGATGATTCTTGATGAATGTATATTTTCTTTTATGTACTCCGAGAGCGTATGCACCATGACAAATTCCTTGTGTGTCCAATCACACTTGGCCAATAAAGAATTCTATTCTATTCTATTCTATTCTATTCTATTCTATTCTATTCTATTCTATTCTATTCTATTCTATTCTATTCCAGGGATGTCCAACCTTGATAACTTTAATACCTGAGGACTTCAACTCCCAGAATTCCCCATTACGTACCTGATGGTACATAATAATCAATGTTTAGTTTTCTACCTGCTTTTTTCTAAGCAGTGCATAGAATTCCATAAAACCACCATTCTTCAAAGTATTTCACGTTATAAAACATTTTGAAATGAACATTTTTATTTGCCTATGTGTTTAATTTAGAAAATGTTTAGGTAGAGGTGTTAAAATCAGCTAGGACAAAAACAGAATGAGTGAATACATTTTTGCAGTCCTTTAAAGGATAATCTGTGTTATAAAATAACAGAGTTAGATGGGTCCTTGGAGGTCTTCTAGTCCAACCACCTGCTCAGACAGGAAACTCTATACCATTTCAGACAAATGGTTGTCCAATCTCTTCTTAAAAACTTCCAGTGATGGAGCATCCACAACTTCTGGAGGCAAGTTGTTCCACTGATTAATTGTTCTCACAGTCAGGAAATTTCTCCTTAATTCTAGGTTGGAGTCCCTTTAATAAGCTCCCATCTGTTACTACTTTTCCTGCCCTCAGGTGCTTTGGAGTATAGGTTGTCCCCCTCTTTTCTGTGATAGCCCCTCAAATATTGGGAGACTGCTATCATGGGAACCTCTGCCACAACAATAACATAGTTCATTTTTATCTTTGCTTTTGGTCTGTACGCTATTTCAAACTTAGTTGTGTTTGTTTTTACTCCAGATTTCAGCTTGATAGTGTAGGAAGTTAGCACCCACCCCTCTCCTGGAAGAGTGAAATATTTTAGGAAATATGAAAAAGGCAGAATATTATATTTCCCTGGGATAAGCATGTTTTGAAGCAGCTCCCATCTTCCTGCCCCCACCCTTTGTCAATGGGCCATTAAGGCCTGGGCCAGTCTATTCTACATAACAAAGATCTACCTCCTTCAGGCAGAGCCATAGTAGGAATTGCCAAAGATCCAACAAAGATAGGATTAGCCCTCTACACAATAGCAGCAGAAACTCACCACATGTGACCTGGGAAGCACATGTGACCATCAGCCAGCAAGACCCCCACCCCCTGGGAGTCTGACAACCAATCAGAGTACTCTTTCTGGGCCCCAAGAAATGCAGAGCCAGAGAGAGCATAAAAACCCAGGGACTCACTGTATCTGCCCCTTTTCTGTTCAGGAACTCAAGCCATGTGATCCTGTCCACCATTAAACCATCTTTCCAAGCAGTCTCCATGTCTCCAGTGTCTTTTTCCCCACTTGGAGCAGAACCTAGAAGGATGTTTCTTCCAACAATAGTATCTCTAGCAGTAGTTTCTACAGAGATAGCAATTTCAGTGGTCCATTAAACATCCTCTGTCTTTGTGTTGAGATCACAGGCATGCATAATCAGTTAATTATACTATAGCATGATACGTTAAACTGATCACACAAATTCATTTAAACGTTAGGATATTCATGTTTTTGCAAAGTTTGGGAACACCTACTCTAAGCATAAGACCTAATAACCAGAGGCAGCCCCTGTCAGTATAGGCAAAGTTTCAAGTTCCAGATGTTGGGTTTAATAGAAATATTGAATTAATTTAGTCTTTTTTACCTAGTCATGGACTCACCCATGTGCCAGGTTGCTGGGATCATACTTACTTATCTGTGGCTTTGCACAATTAAAGGAACATTCTAGAGAGCTAATTTGTACTCCTGAGGCGGAGGAATGTTTTGGCCTATTCTCTTCCTCCTTTTCTCCTCTCATCATAATTAATCCTCTAAAATATATCTTTAACAAGGCTGAATGGCATGCTGTACTAAAGAGAGCAAAAAGAATGTAGAAACTAATGAAGGCTTTTTCAATAAAGTCCTATCACTTTTAGAGAGATGGTAGATTTTTTTTTAAAGGAAGCACTCATAATTTTTACTATCTAATCCAATGATTAGATGTGCATGTGCTGGCTGAGGAATTCTGGGAGTTGAAGTCCACAAGTCGTAAAGTTGACAAGGTTGGAGACCCCTAATCTAATCCAGTGTTTCTCAACTTTGTTGACTTTAAGATGGGTGGACTTCAACTCCCAGAATTCCTCAGCCGGCATAGAAGTCCACCCATCTTAAAGTCAGCAAGACTGAGAAACGCTAGTCTAATCAATTAACTAGCTTTCTTGGGCAGTTTTTTTTAAACCCACCTGAGCATGAGTTTAAAGAGCAAGTTATCATCTGCTACCCTCCGAACAATTTGTCCACAACCTCAGGCAAAAAAACTGAAACTCCATCCATCAACCCTCAACAGACAGTTGCCTCAGGCGCCTGGCTGCGATCTGTTTTTAATGCGGAGTACAAACCAGAATGGCTGCAAGTATATCAGCAAAATAGTCTGCAAATGCGCCGCAACAGGACTCAGATGGTTCTTCACCCTGAGCAGGAACACTACGTAATAATCTCTTTACCAAATGAAATAACTGCCAGATGGCATCCAGTTAATTCAATGGAGTAAGCAAAGAAGAGCTTGATCAAGTATTTACTGCCATATAATGACTCCTAAAACAGACTCTAATCTGACTAAGTTATTGGATTCAGTCTATGTTTTTCTCTACCGGCATATCAACCATCTATCTACTGTTTTAAATGCCCCAGGGAGAGAAATGACTGAAGAATTTATAATCTGTATTCAGGAAAAAAGCACAGAACAGCAATCGCACCAACTGTCTTAGTTTTCTTTATATTCTCTAGATTAGGGTCAAGCTCGCATCGTCACAAATGTTGTCACGTGATATACTGTGACTTTTTTTCGCTAAAACGGGGGTGGACATGGCCAGCATGTGACGCATCCAGCCTGCGGGCTGCGAATTTGATACCCCTGTTCTAGATAGAATAGAATAGAATAGAATAGAATAGAATAGAATAGAATAGAATAGAATAGAATAGAATAGAATAGAATAGAATAGAATAGAATAGAATAGAATTTTTTATTGGCCAAGTGTGATTGGACACACAAGGAATTTGTCTTGGTGCCTACACTCTCAGTGTACATAAAAGAAAAGATAGATCAATGAAGACATTTTCAGGTTCACCAAACCTAGAAGAGTGGGGGAAATAGACCATTCATAACCCTTCGTGGATCTATTAGCCATTAAGAACAGAGTATTTTAAAAGATCTTCTACACTTTATCTAGGGAAGTTTCGTATAAGAAAGTCTCTTGGATATATCTCCATCTCCATTTCCATCTATATCATCTATATCTGTATCATCTATATCTATATCTCTATATCATCTATATCTATATCTATCTAGTCTATCTATATTAGATAGATAGACAAACAGATATAGATAACAGACAAAGAACGGATAGATACAGAGAGATACATAGATAATAGACAAGAAAGGATAGATAGATAAATGGTAGATAAACAGGTAGGTAGATAGATGATGGAGAGATGGACAGATTTACAGATAGTCATACAGATAACAGGCAAGAAAAGAGGGATAGAGAGATACATAGATAACAAAAAAGAAAGGATAGATGGATGGATGGATGGATGGATGGATAGATAGATAGATGTTAAATAAATAGGTAGATACTGTAGATAGATGATGGATGGATGGATGGATGAATAGATAGGTAGAAAGATAGATAACAGAGAAGAATAGACATAGGATATTTTCCTTTGAACAACGAAGGAGCCTTTCTTCATTTATCTTTTTTCAAGATAATATTACTAATAACAATAACTTAATAAAAATAACACAATAAAACAACCATTAAAAACAGAACTGAAACCAAAAACATGTAAAGACATGAAGTGCTGGAAAAACTCATGCAATGAAGCATACCACCCCAAACCCAATACTCCAAGCCTTCATTATTATTATTATCATCATTAAAATTAGAAAATGCTCCACGTTTTAAATTCATTTTAAAAGGCAGGCAGATTTGGGGCCAAACAAATCTCAGGGAAATAAATTATTTCAAAGGGCAGGAACACAACAGAGAAGGCATGTTTTCTGGGCCCCATCAGTTAACATTGCTTATATGATGGGATTTGGAGCATAAGAACCCTGTGAGATTTTATTGGATTTTTGGGGATAGGCAGTTCTGCAAGTAACTTTCAAGACTCTCCACTATGAAGGCATGGAACTGGATTGAATCACATTGAGAAGGACACTGGTAATCACTGGAATCTACAAAATAGAGAGGTTAAATATGTCAGACCTGGAAGCCATCTTTTACGTTTGGGCTTTCAGGCCTGGCACATCTTCTTTCTGTGGGAAAATGGGAGGGGGGATTGCATAGAGTGTAGATGATATGTAGTCAAAATAAAATTCCTTTCTCAGAGAGTCAAGGACGTGTTGCCCTGGCACCTGGAATTGGATGACTGGGAGATGTCTTTAGTTTGGTCGGTGGATGATTGGACCATATGATGGACATGAGGGTGCTGGGCAGGGACTTGAACTTTCACTTGGGTGGGGAAAACCTGGAAACTTTCAGATTCGGGTTTTCCCAAATGTGGCAATATGACATCTCTAATAAAAAGTAACTTTGAGGAAATCCAAGCCTTGGAGTTTTCTTTCATTGGGGGTGTTACTAGGAACCTTGACACATATGCAGGTACACCCATAACTACCAAGTCTTATGTGTTTTAAATAAAAATGCATTTATTTTAAGAATGATGTTCTGTCTACTTTATTATATTTGCTGATTGGCCAAATGATGTAATAAATTTATATATATATATATATATATATATATATATATATATATATATATATATATATATACACACACACACACACAATCAGATAATAAACTTAATGTGGGCTGGTTTTGAAAATTACTGTGATGCCCTTGGTGCAAATGTTGAAATTCCTTAATACAATTAGTTTGGAGATACCAGCAGCAGAAATTCTAGTAAGACAGTTCAGGAATGTAGATAGTGGGATAGTATTAATAGAATTCACACTCTATCGTATTATCCAATCAGCTTTACAAGATTAAATTTTAATACAACTTCCCTACCCTAACTTTCTGCCTTATCTTCAGCAAGAAAACAGATTCACAATAGAACCCTCTAACTCCATCTTCCGAATTGTCAGATCTAGCCAGCTACTACATACAAACATCTGTAGGAATAATTGGGCCATACTGACCTTTATATCCTCAGTCGACCCATCAGATAAGTCAAGTTAGGAGATTGAAGATCTAATGCATGAGTGTCCAACCTTTTGGCTTGCCTGGGTCACATTGAGTGGTGAGGAATTGTCTTGGGCTGCATATAAAATATATAATGTAGTTAATGTATATAAACAACAAATTTCCTTTGTTTTTAAATAAGTTGTGGGACCTTCATCACTTGTCACTTTCAAGAAGAGATTGGACTGCCATTTGTCAGAAATGCTGTAGGGTCTCCTGCTTGGGCGGGGGGTTGGACTAGATGACCTACAAGGTCCCTTCCAACTCTGTTAATCTGCTAAAAGTGAGAGGTGGGTTGGATATGCCTGATGAGCCATGGTAGTGCAGTGGTTAGAATGCAGTATTGCCGGCTAATTCTGCCCACTGCCAGGAGTTTGATCCTCACCGGCTCAAGGTTGACTCAGCCTTCCATCCTTCTGCGGTCAATAAAATGAGGACCGAGATTGTTGGAGGAAATATGCTGACTCTGTAAGCCACTTGTAAAAGAACTCTGGAGCAGTATATAAATCTAAGTGCTATTGCTAAATGCTATTGCTGATTTAAGGGTTAACTTGAAATTGTAGAGACAATAAATCTCCTTTTCTTTGTTTTCCATTGGATTGTTCTACCTTGATAATCATATTTTAAATTATTGGAATAGCAGTGTTCCTATTCTTTTTTTTTTTTAATCAGAAACAAGCCACTTCAGGTAGCCATTGCATCACAATTCTCATTCCCGATAAAGGGAGAGAGAAAAGTGGGGTTACTAGACAAGTATTACAAAAATCTAGACAACAAAGAGTTGGTATTTTAAAACTCTCTGGCTCTTTCACTTCTTGCCAGTAATTAGGACTCTTCTATCACTGATGATCCAGACTAAAGTGACAGCCCCTATTGTGTCCTGCTATAAGGGAACTATTCATCCCTGTTAGTTTACAGACACACTTTTGAGAGAGTGAAAAAGTTCAGATGGAAATTGTGACCAAATCTCTGCTAAATGTCAGGGTTCCAAGCAGGGGTGGGTTGTAAATTTTTTTACTACCAGTTCTATGGGCGTGGCTTATTTTGTGGGCGTGGCTTGACGATCATGTGACAATTCTTTAGGATTTAGCAGAGGTACTGGTCTACCAGGCGTTTAACTGCTTCCAGAGCTGTACCTGTCTACTCATTTGTTTTTGCAGGCACTGGTCTACCCATTTATTTTTGAAGGCATTGGTCTACTCATTTATTTTTGCAGGCACTGGTCTACTCATTTGTTTTTGCAGGCATTGGTCTACCCATTTATTTTTGCAGGCATTGGTCTACTCATTTATTTTTGCAGGCATTGGTCTACTCATTTATTTTTGCAGGCACTGGTCTACTCATTTATTTTTGTAGGCACTGGTCTACTCATTTGTTTTTGGAGGCACTGGTCTACCCATTTATTTTTGCAGGCACCAGTCTACTCATTTGTTTTTCGAGCACACTGGTCTACCACCACACTGCCTTTTAACACTGATCACCCTACACCCTACTTTTTTGCAACTAATTGGGACTCAGCTGGGAATGAACGTAATTGTCAGCTGTTACAATAAAGTAGATTTGTTTGGGACTAATTGTGTCTTATAGTGACTCAGTAAGCTTAGGTCACAACAATCAGTGGGGAAGCCAGATTCATTTAGCAACTGTGTGCCTAGTTTAACAACTGCAGTGATTCACTTAACAACTGTGACAAGAAAGGTAATAAAATGGGGCAAAACTCACTTAACAACTGTCTTGCTTAGCAATGGAAATTTTGGGCTCAATTGTGGCTGTAAGTCAACGACTACCCTGTACTTTATGACATGAATTATATAAGATTGTTCTCTGATGGTGGTAATAAACCTGTAGTTGGCAGGCATGTCCTGAAAATCACCTCCATAAAGACTTTAAAGAAGGCTATTTTAATAAATAATATTGGTCATATTTCATTAAAAATGACATTTGTAGCATTTTAAAATTCAGAAACACCTTGTACATTAAAAAATAGAAGTGAAATGAGTGAAGCAATGGTTATATTGGCACATTTCTTCAACCGCAAACCCAAAAAGCACTGGAAACATTCTGTTTTCCTTTTTGTAAAATACAGGTGGTCCTCGACTTACGACAACAAACTGAGCCCAAAATTTCCATCGCTAAGCAAGACAGTTGTTAAGTGAGTCTTGCCCCATTTTACGACCTTTCTTGCCACAGTTGTTGAGGGAATCATTGCCGTTGTTAAATTAGTAACACAGTGGTTAAGCGAATCTGTCTGCCCCATCGATTTTGCTTGCCAAAAGATTGCAAAAGGGGATCACATGACTGCAACCGTCATAAATATGAGACGGTTGTCAAGCATCTGAATTTTGATCACGCGAGCAGGGGACGACAGAACGAGATGGCTGGATGGAGTCACTGAAGCAATCAGTGTGAGTTTAAATGGACTCTGGGGGATAGTAGAGGACAGGAAGGCCTGGAGGAACGTTGTCCATGAGGTGGTGATGGGTCGGACATGACTTCACAACTAACAACAACAACAACAACACCTTGATCCTTGAGGTCTTCTAATGTTGAACCCATCACCACTTTAACTCACTGCTGATTATCCTCTTCATCTCTTCCCTTCCATCAGCTAGGTCTTCACACAAGAACTCTGGATTGATTTGTTAGATGATCTATTTGTTTGTGTTCTTGGCTGTCCAAAAAAGCTGTCTTCTCCAACTCCAACACTCAATGGTGTCTATAATCTTCCTATCTTGCTTCTTCAAAGTCCAACTTTTGCTTCCATAGACAGGGGATACCATGGCTTTGCACAATTCTGATCTTTCCATGTATAAGGAATCCTATGAAATCCACTGGGATTGGCCCATCCCACTCGTGCTGGCAAAGAAGGCATGCTGTGGGTCCCATCAGCCTGATTATCTAGTTGGCGGGGTCCAGGAGGAGGGCCTATGTGATTGCTCCTGCCCTCTGGAACATCTTGCCTCCACAATGTGAAGCTAGCACCAACCTCTTGCAGCTTTTCGTAATGGCCTGGCACTGCCAGTTGGCTTGGAGCCCCAATGGGGAAACAGCACAATTGGAGGTGGTTGACTAGTCAGGCAAAATAATGCAGAAGCAATAAGGTGGCGAAGTCAGGGGCTGTTACCCAAATAATTTGTCAACACCTACCATATTTTTCGGAGTATAAGACACACCGGAGTATAAGACACACCTTAATTTTTGGGGAGAAAAATAAGAAAAAAATTGATTGGCAGGTGGATCAGCCTCCTGGAATACCCCCGATCAGCTGTTCCCAGAGGTGAATTTTAGCAACAGGTTCCTTGGTTGTGAGCTCTGTGCCTTGCTTTTTTTTTTTTTTTTTTTTTTTCTTGCCTCTGAAACAGCTGCAGAAAAAAAGCTTCTGAAGCTCTGTTTGGGGACTTTTTTCTGAAGCTTCACTTCTGATGCTTTTTTCAGCCTCTGAAACCTCAATTTGAGAAGCTGCGTGAGGCTACATTCGGTGTATAAGACGCTCCCAGATTTTCACCCTCTTTTTTGGGGAAAAAAGGTGCATCTTATACTCTTAAAAATACGGCAATTGGACACTTTCTAATAACCAGAAGGAGGATGGGGAGAAGGGAAAGTTTTACTGTATGCTTTGGGTGCGAACATCTCAGATCCAGCTTTGCTTCTGCTGTAACCACTTGACTTAGTCAAGTATACTTTTGGCTAACAATGAGCCAAGAGTCTTTCTTTTCTAATTGGTCAAGTTGGAACAGTTGACAATGAGCTTCTTTTTCTCCTTTTTTTTCACTCCATATGCAGGTTCGCCCTATAGCCATGCTGGGTCACTAAAACCAGAGGTGGGCTGATGCTGGTTTGCATCGGATTTGGCGAACTGGTAGTTAAGATTCTGCACAGTTCAGTGAACCAGCAAATCCCACCACTAGCTGGCCCTCCCCCTGCTCATTTTCAGCCTGTTTTTCAGCCTGTTTTTCAGCCCGTTTGGGCCATCTTTCAGGCCAAAAACGGCCCCAAAATGGCCTGAAAAACAGCCCCAAAATGGCCTGAAAATGGTCCAAAAACCAGGCTGAAAAACAGGCAGGGGGGCAGCCAGTGATGAGATTAGCCCCAACCAGTTGAATCCTACTTCTGCCTTTGAGCCGAGTGGTCGGGAGCAGTGGTGGGTTCCTCCCGGTTCGGTCCAGTTCGGCCGAGCCGGTAGCAGTGACGATATGACGTCACTGAACCGGTTCTCCCCCCCTGCCCTCTCATCCCCCCCCACCCCCCCATGTTATTCTTACCTTTTATTTGATCCCATCCCCAATCTATTGCTGCCTCCTGAGTCCCAGCTGATGACTAGAGGGAAAAAAACTGTTTAAACCCTTGCCGTGGGGCTTCAAAGGGCCGTCCTACAGCTGATCAGTGTTAAAAGCAAACAAATGAGTTGGGTCGTAAGTGCGAGGACTGGTCGTAAGTATGAGGACCTTCCAGAAATGACTCTGACCAGCTAGCCACACCCACCTAGTCACATGACCTCCAAGCCACACCCACAAAATAAGCCACACCCACAGAACCGGTAGTAAAAAAATTTAGAACCCACCCCTGGTCGGGAGGCACTCACTCACCCAGTCACATGACCAACCGCCCACGCCTACTCAGCCAGAGAACCGGTTGTTAAGTTATTCAAGTCCCACCGCTGACGAAAACCTACACCGTAGACTAGGTTCTTCACTTTTCCGATTAACAATTTTGATACTCCAGCCCAGAACAAGTCTCTACTTATTCAGAAGTGGCTGCAGAATCTTCTGCTTTTGTCAAAACGATGAAGAATAGTGTGACAACACTGTAATGCGAGCTCCCATCTGTTTTGTTCAGGCTTCGTGTTGGGGTGATATTACTTTTGTCATTTTGACAAAAGTGGTGGATCTGGCAGACACCTCCGACTCTGCCAGTGGGTTACTCAGATCAGTCTTAGTTTGGGTTTCAGCCTGGATTCCTGACATCAGTAGCCTTGATTGTCTTAATGAATAAACTATACTTGGAGGCCTCTGTTGGACCTTTCCAATTGTAGATTATTTATCCTTCTGGCGTATTTGACTAGTATGACATTTGGAGGCATTGTGCATTGGTGGTTTAAAATCTATTTGACAGAACAGTCTCCCTTGCTTAGGATCACACTGGATATGTCACTAAGCCAATAGCAGTTGAGTTATTAATCCAAAGAATATATATGTAAGAACTGTTTTGCTGGGTCATACAATACGTATTTCTTTTTTTAATAACCTATTTATAATAGATGCTGGTCAAATGCACTGGAATAATCTATGATTTGTCCTCATTATCTGATATTCAGAAGTTTGCTAACAAAGAGCCTTGGTAGTACAGGGGTTTAAGGCACCCTGTTATTAAGCTGGTTATTAAGACCAGCTGCCTGCAATTACTGCAGGGTTCGAATCTCGCCAAGGCTCAAGGTTGACTCAGCCTTCCATCCTTTCTAAGGTAGGTGAAATGAGGACCCAGTTGTGGGGGCAATAAGCTGACTTTGTATAAATATACAAAAGGATGAAGGCTATTGCTGAGCACATTGTAAGCCGCCCTGAGTCTTCGGAGAAGGGCGGCATATAAATCAAATTAAAAAACAAAACAAAAAACAAAACAAAACAAAACATAAAGTATAGAAGTAACTATACGGGTTTTAATACGTTTGGGCCAAATTTGTTTAATTCGATTTTACTTTGTTTTTAAATTTTGTATCTATGTATTTTTACTGTTTGGCTGTTCACCGCCCTGAGTCCTTTGGGAGTAGGGCGGTATATAAATTAAATAAATAAATAAATAAATAAATAAATAAATAAATAAATAAATAAATAAATAAATAATAAATAAATAAATAAATAAATAAATAAACTATTCCTCATGATAAGTCCAAGTAAATGAACTTGGCAATGCTGTAAACAGCATTTTTCAATTATCTGGCTTGCTGTACGTGGCGTTTAAGAGAGCCGGTTTGGGGTAGTGATTAAGGCATCAGGCTAGAAACTGGAAGACTGTGAGTTCTAGTCCTGCCTTAGGCACAAAGCCAGATGGTGATCTTGGGCCAGTCATTTTCTCTTGGCCCTAGAAAAGCGGCAACGGCAAACCACTCCTGAAAAAACCTTGCAAGGAAACTTCAGGGACTTGTCCAGGTGGTGTCTGAGAATCAGATAATTAAGCTGAGGAACAAATCATAATACAAACTATTCTTAGGGTCTGTAATTGTCTGCCCAATCAAGGAGAAGATTTGGATTTGCACAATGCTTTCCAAAAACAGATGATAGGCTTTCAAAGACATATGATGTAGTATTCATAGAGATAAAGGTTTCCCCTGCCCAGTTATATCTGACTCTAGGGAGCAGTTCAGTGGTGAAATCCAAATTTTTTTACTACCAGTTCTGTGGGCATGGCTTGGTGGGTGTGGTGTGGCTTTGTGGGCGTGGCAGGGGAAGGATACTGCAAAATCTCCATTCCCACCCCACTCTGGGGCCAACCAAAAGTGGTATTTGCTGGTTCTCTGAACTACTGAAGATTTCCGCTACCGGTTCTCCAAACTGCTTAAAATTTCCACTACTGGTTCTCCAGAACCTGTCAGAACCTGCTGAATTTCACCCCTGGGGCAGTTCTCATCTTGGTTTCTTATCTGAGGGAGCCAGCATTTTCCAAAGACATTTTCCATGATCATGTGGCCAGTATTACTATATGCACAGAATGCTGTTACTTTCCCACCAAAATGGTACCTATTTATCTGCTCGGGTAAAGTCTTGCCTCTCCAATCTTCCCAAGAAAGCAGGACTCTTGAAACTGCAGTTGTTCCAAAAGGAGCTTTTATTGAAAGGTTTGTTGATAACAAGAGATCTAGGCAAGACCTGAAGCTTCTCACTTAAAACCAGCTATTAAGAGCCGAGGTGGCATAGTGGTTAGAGTGCAGTACTGCAGGCTACTTCAACTGACTGCTAGCTGCAGTTCAGCAGTTCAAATCTCACCAGCTCAAGATTGACTCAGCCTTCCATCCTTCCGAGTTGGGTAAAATGAGGACCCAGATTGTTGGGGGCAATATGCTAACTCTGTAAACTGCTTAAAGCGGGCTGTAAAAGCACTGTGAAGTAGTATATCAGTGCTCTTACTATTGCTATTGAAAGCTATGCTAACCAAACCCCTCCCACATTACATCATTGCAGGGAAATAGAAACTTCATATAGAGATTAGCACAGTAACTCAGGAAACAGAAACTTCATATACGGATCACTCCATTCCTCCCCCCCTTTCTCCCCCCAAAATGCCAGCTTCCTTGTAGAAATATCTGGGACCTGACAGCTCACATACTTTGAAACTGCTAAGCGGGCAGGAGCTGAGGCAGGAACAGGAGCTTGCTCTGTTACTCAGTGCTCGGGTCTCGAACCCAGGCTGTCAGCTTTCCAACTGGCAACCTCAGCGCCTTTAACCGCTGAGTGATCGCACCCCTCATAGTACTGACAGTGGATTGTAATTATCCTAATATTTGTTTGGTGATAAAATTAACAGGGAATGTTCTTCCAGGGAATTCCTCTTTTCTTGGAAGAAAATAATACTTTTTTTTGCCAATAATTTTGTTCATCACAGTTAGGCACATACAAAAAATATCGTATATATTTGAGTTGGTACTAATTTATAGAGAAAGTTTAATTCAGGAATGGGAAGTAGCAAGACGATTTGAGAGAAGTGAGCATATGGTGAAGTTTTCGATTTTAAGGGACACTAGCCAAATATTTATGTTGGGTTTTTTTTTTTTTAAAAAAAAACAGGTATTAATAAATTAACCCATCAACCTAAAAGGTAGTCCTTGACTTACAACAGTTAATTTAGGGACCATTTGAAGTCACACTTATGATCCTTGCAGCATCCCTGTGGTCATGTTATCAGAATTCAGATGCTCGGTAATTGTCTCATATTTATGATGGTTGCAGTGTCCTGGGGTCATGTGATCAGTCTGACCTTCTGACAAGCAAAGTCAATGAGGAAGTCAGATTCACTTAACAACCGTGTTACTAAACAACTGCAGTGATTCACTTAACAAGTGTTTAGGGGACTGGAGGCTAAAACATATGAAGAACGGTTGCAGGAACTGGGTATGTCTAGTTTAATGAAAAGAAGGACTAGAGGAAACATGATAGCAGTCTTCCATTATCTCAGGGGTTGCCACAAAGAAGAGGGAGTCAAGCTATTCTCAAAGCACCTGAGGGTAGAACAAGAAGCAATGGGTGGAAACTAATCAAGGAGAGAAGCAACCTAGAACTAAGGAGAAATTTCCTGACAGTGAGAACAATTAATCAGTGGAACACCTTGCCTCCAGAAGTTGTGAATGCTCCAACACTGGAAGTTTTTAAGAAAAGATTGGATAAACATTTGATTGAAGTGGTGTAGGGTTTCCTGCCTAAGCAGGGGGTTGGACTAGAAGACCTCCAAGATCCCTTCCAACTCTGTTATTCTGTTTTCTGTGGCAAGAAAGGTTGTAAAATGGGGCAAAATTCACTTAACAAATGAATCTCACTTAGCAATGGAAATTTTGGACTCCATTTGTAGTCGTAAGTTGAGGATTACACATAGTGTAATAGGGCCTTC
This sequence comes from Pituophis catenifer annectens, assembly GCF_029215685.1. NCBI lineage: Eukaryota > Metazoa > Chordata > Lepidosauria > Squamata > Colubridae > Pituophis > Pituophis catenifer. The sequence continues at coordinate 283,843,377 of NW_027256882.1, read as the reverse complement.
TTCTATTGGAGAGTCCCCCCTCTCTTGCTTTCAGTCTATTTTCTCAAGCAGCTTTTTAGAAATAAAAAAGATTTTGGGTGGACAACCTGCCAAAATGCTATCGACCAAATTATGACATGTCACTGCATACCGTGAATGAGATTCTCTATGACAGAGCATGCCATGTCTGTAGAGTGGGGTTAAATAGCAACTTCCTTCTTTCTCCATCTTCTGCCTGTCTTTTACTCTGCATTTGGCTCCTACCTGACTTCCAGAGCAGACCGAGCTGTCCACAGTCTGCCAGTTATTAATCCATTTCCCCATTTTGAAGCATTGTTCTACATTATTCTGACTTGGAAAAAAGATTTATCTCAATTTTACCTCTGAACTTTGATAAATTATTATTCCAACCACATACTCAATGTCTGCTAACTCGGTTATTAATTTCTTTTCAGGGGAAAAATAATAGGTTAGTTTGCCAAGGTTTACATACATTTGGAGGCTCTACAAGGAGAAACCGTGACCCCTTCACTTCTCCCCTGAGAACTGAAAGGCCATGGAGACTATCCACCAAATGTTTATCATCACCAAATACCATCATCCTATACATTTATTTACCTGAAGTTGGGAAACGTGCAGGAAAGAATGAAGAAAGCCTTTCACTCACTCATTTTATTTGATTTCTAATGATATTATCTCTAATTAAATAATGAGTAAATTGGTTCTAGACAGAAGAACTTTTTATTTCACAGAATACATATTTAATGTACGGAGCCCACACCATAGGCCAGTGATGGCTAACCTTTTTGTTGTTGTGTGCCAAAAGTGCGTGCCCGCACCCATAAGTCAATGCGTGCGTGACCCCCCGCACCCTATTTTGGGTCTAGTAAGCCTCCCTGCAGCCTCCTGGGAGAACAAACAGGCTGCGGGGGTGGGGGTGGCACCGCGCCCCCGTGCCCCATTTTGGGCCTAGTAGGCCTCCCTGCAGCCTCCTGAGAGAACAAACAGGTTGCGGGGGGTGGGGGTGGCACCGCGCCCCCGTGCCCCATTTTGGGCCTAGTAGGCCTCCCTGCAGCCTCCTGGGAGAACAAACAGGCTGCGGGGGGGTGGGGGTGGCGCCGCGCCCCCGTGCCCCATTTTGGGTCCAGTAGGCCTCCCTGCAGCCTCCTGGGAGAACAAACAGGCTGCGGGGGTGTCACAAGTAAATGCCTTATTCTCTAATAGGGGAATTGTATATACACGGGGTATCAGGGATTAATTTATTCTTCCTCCCTTAATATATTCATATGTAACCACTCCCATCCTTTACTCCGCCTTGTTAATATAAAAGGAGATGTATGCACCTCCTCCTTGCTTCTATCTACAATCATTCAGAGAATATAGAATGCCTACTGTAAATAAATAGTGTTATGTTTGAATACTTCATTCTTGAATCATTTATTGAGTCTGATCCTTAAAATTACGCAACAGGGGGGTGGGGGTGGCGCCGCGCCCCGTGCCCCATTTTGGGCCTAGTAGGCCTCCCTGCACTTATAACCCATAATGTACTGCATGCCGACCCCCATGCCCCGCCCACCTGTGCATGTGCATGTGACCCCCTGTGCTCCCCCAGCCCCACACACATGCACACACATTTCCCGCATGCACCCCGCCCCCTGCACATGCGCGCCAGAGACCCCAAAATCAGCTGGCCCACGGGAGGCACGCATGCATGCGTGGTGGAACTAAACTGGGGCGATAGCTCACGCGCCCTCAGGGAGGGCTCTGCCATAGGTTCACCATCACGGCCATAGGCTGTGGTAATGCTAAATTGGCTTCAGAGGGAAGTCAAACAATTTTTTGGAGGAAGAAAGACATACCAACAGTAGTTAGTAAAGAGAATTCAGTACAGTTATAACATCCTGAAGGTGGAAGGATCTGGTCCCTTGCAACTGTTATTCTCGGCTTTTTTTTTTTCAGTCTCATCTTTAATTGCACATTTCTGAACCTGGTTTAGTGTAGATCTTTCTCATGAACCACAATGGTGCAGTGGTTAGAGTGCAGTACTGCAGGCTATTTGTGCTGCTTGCTGGCTGCCTGCAATTTGGCAGTTCAAATCTCACCAGGCTCAAGGTTGACTCAGCCTTCCATCCTTCTGAGGCGGATAAAATGAGGACCCAAATTGTTGGGGGCAATTTGCCAACTCTGTAACCGCTTAGAGAGGGCTGTAAAGCAGTCTATAAGTCTAAGTGCTATTGCTATTGCTATTGCTATTGCTATTGCTATTGCTATTGCTATTGCTATTGCTATTGCTAAACAAATTGTCCAAACCTTAACAAGATGGAGATTGATTCTGATGCTGGATAAGTTAGTCAGAAAATATTATCCAATCTAATCCTGGATTGCCCCTTTGCTAGGATAGACATTTAAAGCATAACCTAGGTATGTCAGGTTAGGGTCCCCTTTCCCTATCTCTACCTGTGACATTAGAAACTTTGTTGTATTTTTTTTAAAATTTGATTTATATGCCGCCCTTCTCCGGAGACTCAGGGCGCCTTACAATGTGCTCAGCAATAGCCTTCATCCTTTTGTATATTTATATAAAGTCAGCTTATTGCCCCCACAATCCAGGTCCTCATTTTACTTATCTTAGAAAGGATGGAAGGCTGAGTCAACCTTGAGCCTTGGCGAGATTCGAACCTGCAGTAATTGCAGGCAGCTGGTCTTAATAACCAGCTTAATAACAGGGTGCTTTAGACCACTGTACTACCAAGGCTCTTAATCTGCTTAATCTACTTAATCTGCTAGTTTTATTTCAGCCAGATCACCAGGAACAACCCTGAGGTTTCTTCTGTTTCCAGATTCCCACTATTGAATTCTTTTGTTTTTCTTATTCATCCTGAGTTCAGCCTTCAGTTATTGATCTCTTTTGTAGATATGATTTATTAATTCCTTCAATTTCTAGTGTATTTGCTGTTTTGAAGTCTTTAGATGCTTTTGAATTCAGGAATCCAGTAGTGGCATAGTTAGGTCTTCTGCTGCACAACTCCAACCACGATACAACAAAGATGCTGAGACTCTAGAAAGTGTACAGAGAAGAGCAACAAAGATGATAAGGGTTTTAGACTCCAAACTTTGGAGGTTAAATAGTGTGAAGAACAGTTGAGGGAGCTAGGCATGTCTACCCTATCAAAGAGAAGGATTAGGGCCGTGATGGCGAACCTATGGCACGCGTGCCAGAGGTGGCATGCAGAGCCCTCTCTGCTGGCACGCATGCTGTCACCCCAGGTCAGATCTCCGTGGCGTTTTTTTCATGAGCTTCTGTTTCCCTGCAAACGACGAAACAGAAGCTCATGAAAGAAAAAGATCTTACCTCTTGCCGCACTGCCAGTGTTGGGATGCCCCAACTCCTGCCGGCCAGCTAGTCTTCGAGACTCTGTTGTACATGTCCATGCACCAGTGGTGGGTTGCCCCCAGTTCACACTGGTTCTATAGACCCTGTAGCATTACAGAGAGTGGGAGACACAGACAGCGCTAACTTTCTCTCAGTTTGTCTCTTCCCGGTGTGTGCGATGTCACAAAAGGCCAGCAGATGAATGCAATTGAGAATCTTTTAATCACCAGAAACAGCCAAATCACAGAACAAGCCGACATATAGGGTCAAAGTCAATGCTGCAAGCCATCGCCACGCAGCACTATTTATCCCTCATTTCCCGTTTAAACCATCATCTGGTAGCTGTCCACCCCCCCTGCAGCTGGCCTTCGGTGTTCGTAATTCCCACCCTGTCTTTGTCTCCCATGATCTGTAACATCATCAAATGGCGCCAGGCAGAGAAGGACTCCGGAAGCTTTTCTATTGTTGCTAGTAATCGCCATTCGCCTTCCGATGCCTCGCCTGTGCCATCCGCTGCCCACCTCCCACCATCCCCGGCATCAATATGGGTATTTCCGATGACTGCGGTTCCCTCAGCCCTCCCATAGATGGTGAGTTCCGGCCGGGACTCGACACTGATGTCATGAAAATGCTTCTGCGCTTGTGCGAAGCGAGCAAGCACGCGCAGTCCCATTGCAAACTGGTAGTAAAGGTAAGTAGAACCCACCCCTGCCATGCACATCCATGCATGAATGTGCATGTCTGTGCATGCATGTCTGCGCATGCCCATGCGTTTGCATGCAAACATGCATTTTTCAGTTTGGGCATGCGTGCATGCAGTTTGGGCACTCGGTGCCTAAAAGGTTCGCCATCCCTGGATTAGGGGGACGTGATAACCAGTGGTGGGCTCCTGCCAGTTCAGACCGGTACTTCCAATCAGCGGCTGGGCCCACCCACCCGCCCTGGCGCTATCACGTCCTATATAATTGCTGGTTTTTCGATACCACACACCCACTCACATTTTTGGTTCTGGGTGAACTGGTTGTTACAGTATGTGATGCCCACCTCTGGTGATAACTATCTTCCAGTGTTTGATGGTTGTCACAGAGAAGAGGAGATTGACTTGTTCTTCAAAGCACGGAGGGCAGGACAAGAAGTAAAGGGTGGAAAATTGTTAAAGAGAAGTTCAGCCTAGAAGTAAGGAGACATTTTCTGACAGCGAGAGCATCAGTGGAATAACTTGCTTCCCAGAGTTGCGGGGTGCTCCATTACTGGTGGTTTTCAACAATTGTCCAGAGCCTGGATAGCTCTGCAGACAAAGACACTGTAATTTAACACCAGCTGTCTGCAATTAAAGTAAGTTCGAATCTTGCCAGGCTCAAGGTTGACTCAGCCTTCCATCCTTTCTAAGGTAGGTAAATTGAGGACCCAGTTTGTGGGGGCAATAAGCTGACTTTGTATAAAATATACAAAAGTATGAAGGCTATTGCTTAACGCACTGTAAGCCGCCCCGAGTCTTCGGAGAAGGGCGGCATATAAATCAAAATAAAATAAATAAATAAATAAATAAATAAATAAATAAATAAATAAATAAATATCCCCGAGCTCATTTCCAAGGGTCTTGTCTATCTTTTTTCCCCCATTAGTGGAGTTCTCTCCCTTCCTGGAAACTTTATCTTCTCATAATTTATCTTCTATCTTTTATTTATAGCGTAGACTTGCCGTTTATTTTTATGAGACGCCACCATTTGCAGGAGACAACCAAGTGCAGCTACCAAAGTTTTTAACTAGTTAGTTTGGCCCATTTATAGAGAGTTAGATTTTGGCTAATTTCTCAAGCTACCTTGCCTCTGTGCATTTGTGCTATTCTTTTCCCAATAAATATAAGAACCTAAAGATCTTGGTTCTCATGAATTTTCTTCCACATACAACATAAATTTAGAAGCAGTTCTTAGTTCTATAAACTTCTGATACTCTCAGATTAAAAACAGCATTGTAGAGGAAGAGACAAGGGTCAAGTTAACAGAAATGGAATTCTTCTACCACAAGTGCCTTATTTCTTACACATGCTACCTTAACTGATCTTAATGGGAGACTCTAAAGAAGAACTCTTCTGGAAAATCTTAAATTTTTAGGTCAAGAATGTCTCGGTAAAGGAACCATTCAGATAGCCTAATCCCAAGGTGTTTAGGGTTTTAAACATTTACATCAATACTTGAATTGGAAGATTGGCAGTAGATATAGCTAGTAAAAGGTAAAGATAAAGAAGTTCCTGCGGATTTTACTTTGCTAGGTAAAGGTAAATTTAATTTAATTTAATTTAATTTAATTTAATTTAATTTAATTTAATTTAATTTAATTTAATTTAATTTAATTTCGAATTTATATTCCGCCCTTCTCCCTGAGGACTCAGGGCGGTGTACAGCCAAGATAAGAAACATAGAATACAAATATTAAAACATTTAAAAATATATATAAAATTTGGCCCAAAAAATTAAAAATCGCAGACTAATTAAAAGGATTTAAAAATTTTAAAAATTTCTTCTTAAGCCAACCCGGCTTGCTGAAAAAGATAGGTTTTCAGGGAACGACGGAAGGCATTGAGGTCCTGGATTCTTCTTATCTCTGGGGGCAACTGATTCCAGAGGGTGGGAGCCCCCACAGAGAAAGCCCTCCCCCTGGGGGCCACCAGCCTACATTGTTTGGCTGATGGCACCCTGAGGAGGCCCTCTCTGTGGGAGCGCACGGGTCGATGGGAGGTCATCGGTAGCAGCAGGCGGTCTCGGAGATAGCTAGGCCCTATGCCATGGAGCGCTTTAAAGGTGATAACCAACACCTTGAAGCGCACCCGGAAGACCACCGGGAGCCAGTGCAGCTCGCGCAGGAGTGGTGTTACATGGGAGCGCCATGTTGCTCCCATCACTACCCGCGCTGCTGCATTCTGGACCAGCTGGAGCCTCCGGGTGCTCTTCAAGGGGAGCCCCATGTAGAGAGCGTTACAGTAGTCAAGGCGAGAGGTGACGAGGGCGTGAGTGACTGTGCACAGGGAATCCCGATCAAGAAAGGGCCGCAACTGGCGAATCAGGCGAACCTGATAAAACGTCCCCCTGGTAACAGCCGTCAGATGTTCCTCCAAAGACAGCTGCCTATCCAGGAGGACTCCCAGATTGCGAGCCCTTTCAGTGGGGGCCAAAGACTCGCCCCCAATAGTCAGTGATGGAGTCAACTGACTATATCGGGATGCCGGGAGCCACAGCCACTCAGTCTTGGAAGGGTTGAGCCTGAGCCTGTTCCTCCCCATCCAGATCCGCACAGCCTCCAGGCACTGGGACATCACTTCAAGGGCATCGTTGGGGTGGCCTGGGGTGGAGATGTACAGCTGGGTGTCATCAGCGTACTGGTGGTATCTCACCCCAAAGCCACGGATGATCTCGCCCAGTGGCTTCACATAAATGTTGAACAGAAGGGGCGAGAGGACCGATCCCTGCGGCACTCCACAAATGAGAGGCCTCGAGGTCGACCTCTGCCCCCCTGCCAACACAAACTGCGACCGGTCGGAGAGAAAGGAGGAGAACCACCGTAACACGGTGCCTCCCACCCCCAACTCTTCCAGCCGGTGCAGCATGATACCATGGTCGATGGTATCAAAAGCCGCTGAGAGATCGAATAGGACCAGAACAGAGGAACAACCCCTGTCTCGAGCCCTCCAGAGATCATCAACCAGCGCGACCAATGCCGTTTCCGTGCTGTGCCCAGACCTGAAACCTGACTGGAACGGATCCAGATAGGATGTTTCCTCCAGGAATTGTGGAAACTGTTGCGCGACCACACTCTCAACAACCTTCGCAATGAAGCGAAGGTTGGAGACAGGACGATAGTTAGCCAATATTGCTGGATCCAGGGACGGCTTCTTGAGGAGAGGCCTCACCACCGCCTCTTTCAGGGCAGCGGGGAAGTAAAGGTACCCCTCGCACATATGTGCTAGTTGTTCCCAACTCTAGGGGGGGTGCGCATTTCCATTTCAAAGCCGAAAAGCCAGCACTGTCTGAAGACGTCTCTGTGGTCATGTGGCCAGCATGACTAAACACAAAAGGCACACGGAACGCTGTTACCTTCCCACCAAAGGTGGTCCCTATTTTTCCATTTGCATTTTTTACATGCTTTCAAACTGCTAGGTTGGCAGAAGCTGGGACAAGTAATGGGAGCTCACCCCATTATGCAACACTAGGGATTCGAACCACTGAACTGTCGACCTTTCAATCGACAAGCTCAGCGTCTTAGCCGCTGAAGCGGTGCTCATCTCTGTTTCAAGGCCATTGAGCCAGCACTGTCCAAAGACATTTCTGTGGTCATGGGACAGCACTGTTACCTTCCCACTGAAATGGTACCTATTTATCTACTCACATTTGCACGCTTTCAAACTGCTAAGTTGGTAGGAGCTAAGGTGAGGACGTGAGCTTACTCCATCATGTAGCGCTCAGGTCTCAAACTTGGATTGCTGGATTTGCAGCCAGCAAGCCCAGCGTCTTTACTACTGAGCCACCACACCACCCAGTTATAGCTAGTACACTTACATGTCTATATTTATGGCTTTGTTGAAAACAAGAATGGTGATGGCATCTTGAAATCAGGACACAAACTATAAGGATGGGGAACATAAACCAGAAGTAACAAGAGTCTGACCAGTATAAATGCAATTAAACATACCAAGATGTTTTCAAAGCTTCAATTAAAGGTATAATGTTGAATTTGATGGGCTTTTGTGTGGGAACAAAGCTAGAGGAGCCTTGGACTGCAGGGCGAGCAAACCTAGAGATCAACACTGACTGCTCTTTAGAAGGCCAGATCCTGAAGATGAAACTCAAATCCTTTGGCCACCTAATGAGAAGGAAGGACTCACTGGAGAAGAGCCTAATGCTGGGAATGACTGAGGGCAAAAGAAGAAGGGACATAGAAAATGAGGTGGCCGGGAAATTTCTTTAAGGAAAATAAGAAAGAAACATTGACACAAAATCGTTGGGATACAATGAAGGCCTTTGCCAGAGGTTTAATTATAGACTATACAAGGAAGAGAAATGCGAAGAAAAGACAAACCCTTAAAACATTGTCAGATGATTATAAAAGACTTGAAAAGGATCTCCAGAAAGATCCATATAAGAAAGATGTAAAACTTAAAATGGATATTATAAAGCACAAAATGGATCTACTGGAAAAGGAAGAATTAGCTCAAAAAATAAGAACTGCCAAACAGAATTATTTTGAAAATGCTAATAAACCAGGAAGATGGTTAGCATATAAACTGAAAAAAGAAAGAGAATCAAGAAAAATAATACAATTAACTAACCTTCAAGGACAAAGTAGATTTGGAAATAAGGAGATGGGGAAAATAATACAAGAATACTATACACAACTATATAAGAAAGATATAATAGAGGAGGATAAAGTGGCAAGGTATCTACAAAAAGCAAAATTACCACAGATTCCCAAGGATGTTGAGGAGATGTTGGATGGAAACATAACGATGATGAAACTAACTGAGGCAATTAAGAAACAGAAGAATGGAAAGGCACCAGGACCAGACGGACTGCCAGTTGAATACTACAAGATGCTACAGGAATCTTTATCAATCCCATTATTGGAGGTTATGAATGAAGCAATGATAAAAAAGGAAATACCCAAAACATGGACTGAGGCTTATATTACATTGATCCATAAAGAAGAGACAGACCCACAACTAATAGAAAACTATAGGCCTATATCCCTGCTAAACTCAGTGTCAGCACGTCAAGATGCATTTATCCTAGTGCTGACATGAGAAGGAGAATGCAAGTGTCTGCAACAGGACGGTTGCCTTTCACCTACTTATTTTAGCTGGAGATAATGTCCCCTAGGAGATGCATGGGAGGGGGGAAATTCTTTGAGTTGGAGCAGTAGATTAGGGGTGAATGAATGGGAAGATGGCCAATGAATGCAGAGGAGTGGGGGAAGGAAGAGGACGGATTTTGGGTCAGCACGTCAGTGCTGGCTGCATGGAGTCAGTGTAAAAGTTGCCGTGCTAAATAAAATGGAAGTTTGTTTCAAAAAAGACTTTGTTTGAGACGCAATTTATTTGAAGACGGCCTGAAAACTTGACACTCAGATTATAAAATCTTTGCTACAATATTGTCAGAAAGACTTAAGAGATATTTGAATAACTTTATACATTCTGATCAAAATGGATTTCTGCCAAAAAGACAAATTAGAGACAATATAAGAATAATTTTGGATATTTTAGAATATTATGAAGCACACCCTGAAAAGCAGATGGCCTTGGTATTTCTAGATGGACAAAAAGCTTTTGATAATGTGAATTGGCGATTTATGATGTTACAAATGGAAGAGATGGGCTTTGGTAAGAAATTTCTTCAGGCAATTGAAGCTATATATTCCAAACAAAAGGCCAAGGTTATGATAAATGGAGAATTGACTGACTATTGAAATAGAAAAAGGCACTAGACAATGATATCCATTGTCCCCATTATTGTTTATATTCACATTGGAAGTTCTAAATAGAAATGTCAGAGAAGAAAAAGAGAAAAAGGAATTCAGAAAATTCAGAAAGAATATAAATTGCAAGCTTTTGCAGATGACCTGGTCTTTATTATGAAAGAACCATTAATGTTGATAAATAAATTGATAGAAAACATTGGAGAGTTTGGGAAAGTAGCTGGTTTGAAAATTAATAAAGATAAGACAAAGATAATGACTAAAAATATGTTGAAAAAGCAAAACAGAAGAATTGATGGAGATTTCAAAGATGCAGGTCACAAACAAGGTAAAATATTTGGGGATACAATTGATAACAAGGTGTAGTTCTCTTAAAGAAAATAATTATAATAGGGTTAAGCGACAGATAGGACATGATTTGATAAAATGGGGAAATTTGCAACTATCTTTGATTGGTAGAATCGCAACTATTAAGATGAATATTTTGCCTAGAAGTTTGTATTTATTTAAGACAATTCCGATAAAGTTCGATAAGGAATTCTTCACTGAGTTGCATAAAATGATATTGAAATACATTTGGCAAGGGAAAAAGGCAAGAATAAAAATTAAGCTGTTACAAGGCGCTAAAATGAGGGGTGGTTTTGGTCTACCTAATTTTGAACTTTATTATCAAGCAGCTAGTCTAATGTGGATTAAAAAGTGGATATTATTAAAAACTACTAGATTATTAAACTTGGAGGGACATGATTTGTTGTTGGGATGGCATGTCTTTTTGTGGTACAAAGGAACGTAAACACAGGGGTATTTTAGAAGACACAAGATACGCGGAGCTTTATGGTTGAATTGGGAGAAGGTTAAAAAATATCACTATTTAAAGATTCCAGTCTGGGTATCTACAATTGAAGCATTCTCATATTCAGTGACATTTAGAAGGGAACAAATTATAAGACCACTGGCTCCCAGTGGTCTTCTGGGTGCGATTCAAGGTGTTGGTTACCACCTTTAAAGCGCTCCATGGCATAGGACCCGGGTACCTTCGAGACCGTCTTCTGCCACCAATAGCCTCCCACCGACCAGTCCGCTCCCACAGAGAGGGTCTCCTCAGGGTGCCATCAGCCAAGTTATGTCGGCTGGTGACACCCAGGGGGAGGGCCTTCTCTGTGGGAGCCCCAGCCCTGTGGAATGAACTGCCCCCGGAAATACGTAAGATCTCCGACCTCCGGGTGTTTCGTTGCGCATTGAAGACCCTGTTGTTCCGCCAGGCCGGGCTATCAACATAATAATTTTAATTGGGGTATTTTAAATTTTTGGGGTTTTAATCCGGCCAAATTTATTTAATTATTTTAATTTTTAATCATTGTTGTGTCTTGTGTTTTTAAATTGGCTGTACACCGCCCTGAGTCCTTCGGGAGAAGGGCGGTATAGAAATAAAATTATTTATTTATTTATTTATTTATAAGATATAAGGAATTATTGGATAAAAAGAATTTTGGTTATGGTATTGATTTAGACAAATGGCAAAAATTGTGGTCACATAACTATAAAATGACAATGTCTATAGCATATAAGGAGAATTTGTATAAGATGTTTTACAGGTGGCATCTACCCCTGACGAGGATAGCCAGAATGTTCCAGAACAAATCGGAGAAATGTTGGAAATGTCATCAGACCCCAGGATCATATTACCATATGTGGTGGTCATGCACAGAAGCAAGGAGATATTGGACTAAGATACACACGTGACTGGAAAAAATGATAAAGAAACATATACATTTTAAACCAGAAATATTTTTATTAGGGATCCTACCAGAGACATATAATAAAGAACTGCAATACTTAATTGTGAATCTTTTGACAGCAGCTAGAATTGTATTTGCCAAAAATTGAAAAGGAGAAAAGATACCTAATGATGAAGAAATTATTAAGAAAATGATGGAATGTGCGGAAATGAGTAAATTGACATTTGAAATAAGAGAGCAGGAAGATAGACAATATTATTTGATATGGGATTTATTTTACCAATGGATGGAGAATAAGATTTGGAGATAATTATGAAATGAATGGTTGTTAGGCGGAAAAAACTTACATGGAAATAAGCGGGGATGTTTAGTGATAAACTGAAGAGAGAAGGAGCACAAAAACATCACCGATAGACACACTGTCTGTAATTGTTTGGAATGATAATGTTTTTATGTCTTGTTTTTGTTTTAAAAATTAAAAAAAAATACAAAAAAAAAAAAAGAAAGAAAATGAGGTGGCCGGATGGAGTCACTGAAGCATTAGGCGTGAGCTTAAATGGACTCCAGAGGATGGTAAAGGACAGGAAAGCCTGGAGGAATTTATTAGTTCAATTTATTATTTATTAGTTCAATTTATATGCCGCCTTTCTCCGAAGACTCAGGGTGGAATGTTGTTCATGGGGTCGTGATGGGTTGGATACAACTTCACAACTAACAACAATAAAATGTTAGGTTATATCCGGGTGCGCTTCAAGGTATTGGTTCTCATCTTCAAAGCGCTCCATGGCTTAGGGCCCGGTTATTTACAAGACCATCTTCTGCCACCGATAACCTCCCACCGGCCAATACGCTCCCACAGAGAGGGCCTCCTCAGGGTGCCATCGGTCAGGCAATGTTGGCTGGTGACCACCCCCAGGGAAGAGCCTTCTCTGTGGGGGCACCCGCCCTCTGGAATGAGCTACCCCCAGGGATACGACTGATCCCGGACCTCCGGACCTTCCGCCGGGCCCTGAAGACTTTTTTTATTTCAGCAAGCCGGGTTGGGTTAAAAATCTTTTAATAGGGGAATTTTATGGGTAGGGGTTTTAAATTGGGGAAGTCAAAGATAAATTTAATTTTGTTTTTATAGTATTTTAATGTTTGTATTGTGTGTTTTTAATTTTGGCTGTTCACCGCCCCATGTCCTTCGGGAGAGGGGGTGGTATAAAAATTAAATAAATAAATAAATAAATAAATAAATAAATAAATAAATATCTTCTGACTGACCAGACAATACAAATCCTGAATCCTGATCATTTCTATCAAGCTTTCCAACACTTTTGATCATTGACCTCTTTAACTTAAGTGGAATAAATCTTCAGGTTTATAGTGTTCTCTGGTTTGGTGGAATCAAATGATGTGGAAATATAAAACTGAAAATGGAAAATTAATAATTTATATGAACATGCATGTCTGCAATATTAAAAGTGACTCCTGAGCTGTCAGAATACATGTTTGATAATGGTAATCTTTTTGAGCAACATGGATGGTTGTTGTGAGGAAATGCCATTTCTCCATCTTTAAAGACCCGGATTAGCAAAAGAGTCTCACACAAGCAGAATAGAGAGAGAGAGAGAGAAAAAAAAGATAGATGAAGGAATGACTATGAAGACATTACTATCCTTCCCTAAAGAAATGATATAAGAAAAAGAAGAACATTCTGATGCTCATCAGAGAAAAAGGTTGATTAAAAACTAAGCAGGGAAGTAGGTATGTTTAGCCCAGTGATGGCTAACCTTTTACGTCACTGTGTGCTGTAAAAAGTTTTGTGGTTTTGCCACATCTCACCTGGACCGCGCGGCCTTGCTGCCCTTCATGTGCGGGAGTGCCAAAACCCGGAAGAGCAGCATTCTGTTACACATGCGCATGCTGGCACCAGAACTTCCGGTTTCCAGCGCAGATGCGCGCCTGACGAACAGCTGACTGCTGCACATACGCGTGACAGAAACCCGGAAGTTCAGGTGCTGGTGCGTGCATGTGCGATGGAACTCTGCTCTTCCAGATTTTGGCGCTCCCGCGCACACGAAGTCCACCTAACCGGTGCACATGTGTGCACAGGAATGCGGAAGAGGAGCCAGCAAATCCATGCATCCCACATGGGATGGTTCTGCGTGCCACTTCCGGCATGCGTTCCATAGGTTCACCAACATGGGTTTATCCTATAAAGAGAAGGCTCAGGGAAGATATGATAGCAGTCCTCCAATACTTGAAGGGCCGTCACATAGAAGCCATCGTCAATTTATTCTCCAAAGCACCTGAGGACAGGACAGGAAGCAATGGGTGGAAGCTTCTCAGAGGGAGATACAACCTGGAAATAAGGCAAAATTTCCTGACAGTGAGAACAATTAATGGAATAGCTTGCCTCCAAGAGTTGTGGGTGCTCCATCGCTGGAGGTTTTCAAGAAAAGACTGGACAACCATTTGCCCAAAATGGTATCAGGATTCCTGTCTTTGGCAGGGGGTTGGATTAGAAGATCTCCAAGGTCCCTTTCAAACCCGTTGATTTTATGATTCCCTATCTGAAGTATTCCATTCATTCTTGTTTAAAGAACGTTCAGGTGGCTTAGTGCTAACACAATTATCTCTAAACGAGCTCGCTAAATAACGAACGAGAGGAAATTAGCACACACAGGCATACAATATGCAGATGTAGAAGGTATTTAAAATTTTTGGAGAAGGTAATTTCACCTGATGTGGAAAGAAGTTAGAACATACTAAGAGGCCTTCAGGGATCATGGAACTTTAGGTATTAGTTACAGACCACCACATGAATTTAAATTTTCCCAGGTATTTTGAGAATAATCTTAGCGTAATCTATGTCTTTACTCACTAGCTTTTTAGTTTTCTTTCAGCTGCAGCTTAATTATATGTTTAATGCTACATTTGCTGCCCAATGTCACAGAATCTATTAGCTGAAAAGCTGCAATTAAATAAAGGAAGTTAGTGAGACCAGGATATTGAGGGATGGGGAGAAGAGTCATTCAAACTGTTGGACCATGCATAACTTGCAACGTCTTGAAAAATGCCATGGCTGTCAAGAAACTAAGAGTTGAAGTTCTCAAACACCTATTTTGCTCTGCCTCCCCACTTTAGCAGCCCTCTTAGATGAGTCCGAAGACTACCTTATTCCAACATTTGTTTTACAGATGACCAATTAGATGTTGATTGCAACAGGTGATAGAAGTATATGATTTTCTGCAGCTGGTATTTACTTTAACCTGAAGGTAACATTGAGTTCTATGAACTAACAGCCATTGATAGACTATTTTTCCTGAATTTATCCAATCACTTTTTAAAGCCATCCAAGTAAGAAGTCACTATCTTAGAAGGCTATCTTGTGAAATGCAGCGATGAGTATCTGGTCTTCGTTTTCACTTTGGGCACAATGACTTCAGCTGACATGTCAATGAATTTGATGCATAGAAGGTCCGTTCTGGGAGGCTAATTCTCATATTTATCTACAGCACCCTGAGAAAATCACTGTTCCTTGTGACTCTAGCCAAATGCAAAAGATGAATATTATTACCTGTAACCATCTATGCTTGCTTGCTTTGTTGACAATAGAGATAAGTTCATGCCTTTGGCTCACCTGAGTTGAATATTGAATTAATGTGATGAGTAACCAGGGCATACAAGCCTGCTGCTTCTATGGAACAGAATTCCAATCACAGGTTGATATAAATTTAGGCTAATAGAATTCACATTTGATTTGAGAAGGGTGGCAAACGCATTCTGGCACTGAAGAGGGGTTGAAGATAGATGTTTCAGATAGCACTTATAGAAATACTATGCCCTATGTCTTATAGAATTGGGACGCGGTGGCTCAGTGGCTAAGATGCTGAGCTTGTCGCTTGAAAGGTCGGCAGTACAGAGGTTCAAATCCCTAGTGCCGTGTAACTGGGTGAGCTCCCATTACTTGTCCCAGTTTCTGCCAACCTAGCAGTTCAAAAGCATGTAAAAAATGCAAGTAGAAAAAATAGGGACCACCTTTGGTGGGAAGGTAACAGCGTTCCATGCGACTGTCTTTGGACAGTACTGGCTCTTCGGCTTTGAAACGGAGATGAGCACTGCCCCCTAGAGTCGGGAATGATTAGCACATATGTACAAGAGGAACTTTTACCTTTTACCTTATGTCTTATGGAAGTATAACAAACACTAATTCAGTGTGGGGTCCTCAGTGCTCTCTGAGCTTGGTTGGCTGTTAGGCTACTTTAGAATGTGTTTCCAATTTCTCTTATAGTGTTTTTGAATTTGCATTATGGTGGGGAGCCTCTGGAGGGTATTACCACTCTGGGGAGTTATATTTGTCCTTCTCTTTGAGCTTCTGTGGTGATCTACTCATCCTGATTTACCAGTGCTCAATGGGAGGGCGAATGGACAAATCTTCCTCATTGTCTCAGACCAGGAGTCAACAATCTGCAGTCCTGGAGCTGCATGGGGCTCTTTGGGCCTTCTGCTGTGGCTCCCTGTCAGGTGATCCCACCACTGGCTGGCCCCGCCCCTCACCCTCCCCTCCCAGTCACTCCTCGCCTGGCCTGAGAAGGTAAGGGCAACGGCAGGGGATGGAGAAGAGGCCAGGGCAGAGATAGAGAGATACAGAGAGAGGGGGAGAGAGGGAGACATAGAGATATACCGAGAGAGAGGGAGAGAGGGGAGGAGAGAGGGAGGGAGAAAGGGAGGGCGAGAGAGAGAGAGATATCAAAAGGTTTTTGTGGTTCCTGGTGCTTTTTAACAACTGGTTCTCTGTCCTAATGACTGGCTGGGTAGGCGTGGCTGGGGGGGGTCATGTGACTGGTGGAAGTGAGTGACATCGAGTTGGCCACATCCACCCATGTTTTGTGGCTCCTGGTGTTTTCTTTTCTCTGGGAAAAGGGGCCAAATGGCTCTTTGAGTATTTAAGGTTGCAGACCCCTGTCTCAGACCACAATGCAAGGGAACAACTCAAAGTCATCATGCATAATTTTCAGCCCCATTTGCAGTAAAATGTACCATAACTTTAATAACTGGCGTTAAACAGTTATATTTCAATTATAAGTGGATGCCAACTCTTTCAGGCAGAGGAAGGTCAGATCTAAAATTTCTCTTGGGATTGAATGGGACTTGTATGAAGCCAGGGAAGTTGCAGATGGCAGGAAAGATGCCGATGGCATCTGTACTACAGCCAGTGAAGTCAACTTGATTCATATATACAGTAGCATTAGGAGACATGGTGGTGCAGTGGTTAGAATGCAATATTGCAGGCAAACTCTGCCCAAAGCCTGGAGTTTGATTATGATTGGGCTCATGATTGACTCAGCTTCCATCCTTCCCAGGTTGGTAAAATGAGGCCCAGATTGTTGTGGGCAATATAGTTGTAAACCACCCAGAGGTTTACAACATGCTTAAACATGAGCCAGCAGTGTGCGGCAGCCGCCAAAAAAGTTAATACAATCCTTGGTTGTATAAACAGAGGCATAGAATCAAAATCATCTGAAGTATTAGTTCCACTTTCTAAAGCCTTAGTAAGACCACACCTGGAATACTGCATTCAGTTTTGGTCACCACACTACAAAGAAGATGTTGAGACTTTGGAAAAAGTGCAAAGAAGAGCAACTAAGATGGCAAAAACATGTGAAGAACGGTTGCAGGAATTGGGTATGGCTAGTCTAGAGAAAGGAAGGACTAGGGGTGCCATGATAGCAGAATTCGAGTATTTGAGGGGCTGCTACAAAGAAGAGGGGGGGGGAGGGTCAACTTGTTTTCCAAAGCACCAGAAGGCAAGACAAGAAACAATGGATGGAAACTAATCAAGGAGAGAAGCAACCTGAAAGTATGGAGAAACTTCCTAGCAGTGAGAACAATTAACCAATGGAACAGCTTGCCTTCAGATGTTGTAGGTGCTTCATCACTGGAGGTTTTAAAGAAGAGACTGGACCTATCTGAAATGGTATAGGGCAGGGGTGAAATGCTCCCGGTTCGGACCGGATCGCCCGATCCGGTAGGGATGGCGGGTGGTGGTTTGGAGAACCGGTAGCAAAAATCCCTGCGCCCCCCACACCATGCCCAGCTGAGCCGCACAATCATCAGAGGCTTTTTTTTTTTAACTTTTAAGAGCATTTTTTCTACAACCTCTTCCGGCAAAAAAAAATGCTTTTAAAAGTAAAAAAAAAAAAAAAAAGCCTCTGATAATTGTGCGGCTCAGCTGGGATCATCAGAGGCTTTTCAAAGCATTTTTTTTCTGCAACCTCTTGGCCGAAGAGGTGGTAAAAAAAATGCTTTGAAAAGTCTCTGACGATCCCAGCTGAGTTGCCTGATCGGCAGAGAGGCTTTTCAAAGCATTAGAAAAAATGCTTTGAAAAGTAAAAAAAAAAAAAAAAAAAAAGTTGGCCACGCCCACCCAGTCACATTACCCCCCCACACACACCAAGCCACACCCACAGAACCGGTAGTAATAAATTTTACATTTCACCCCTGGTATAGGGTCTCCTGCTTAAGCAGGGAGGTTGAAGTAGAAAACCTCCAAGGTCCTTTCCAGCTCTATTCTGATTTAATGGTCTGAGTCCTGTTGCTATTCCATTAGCAGTATTAGTAGACAAGGACCAGAAGATACCAGTGGTGATAGATGTAGCACTTTTGAGTGATAGCAACATCAGGAAGAAGGAGTATGGGAAGCTGGAGAAGTCCCAGGACCTGAAGGAGGAACTATGTGAAAAACAAACGCCAACGTGGTCCCAGTGGTGGTAGGACCACTTAGGCTGTGACTCCTGAACCAGAAGAATGTCTCCAAAAATTCCCAGGAAAATCAGAGCTCCAGAAAAGTATGGAGTTAGGAACAGCTACGATCCTTTGTAGAACCCTCAAACTCCCAGGCCCCTGGAAGACGATCTAAGATTAAGGAAGACATAAAACACCCATTGGTATGAGGAGAGAATTTCTGTTAATCCAAATTCAGGACATCAGCAACAGCAGGAAAAAAAATATCATCTTGATTATTGCACTGGTAATTGACAGAAAACGAGTGGCTGAGTTGGCTGGCCTAGTTTTTTTTTGCTGGCAAGTAAAGAACAAGATGTGCTTTTGCGGCA
Source organism: Pituophis catenifer annectens (assembly GCF_029215685.1). Classification (NCBI taxonomy): domain Eukaryota; kingdom Metazoa; phylum Chordata; class Lepidosauria; order Squamata; family Colubridae; genus Pituophis; species Pituophis catenifer. The sequence goes on along the minus strand of NW_027256882.1, from coordinate 283,824,718 downwards.
TCTAAGCACATGAAGCGATGTCGCTATGCAAGATCTGCTCCGCAGCGGCATCATAACAGACGCACAAAATAAGGGAGGTGCCTCTGTGGGTCACAGCTTATCCTTCTTTGCTGCAGACCCCTGGATGATGGCACAATGAAAAGAAAGAGGTTTAATATCTTGCCCACATATAATAAACCTATATATATATAATAAATATAATAGGCCGCGCGAGTAAGTATGGGAGCAACATGGCGCTCACATGTAACACCTCTTCTACGCGAGCTGCACTGGCTTCCGGTGGCCTTCCGAGTGCGCTTCAAGGTGTTGGTTCTTACCTTTAAAGTAAAGTTCTTACCTTTAATGTTCAACATTTATGTGAAGCCGCTGGGCGAGATCATCCGTGGCTTTGGGGTGAGATACCACCAGTACGCTGATGACACCCAGCTGTACATCTCCACCCTGGACCACCCCAACGATGCCCTTGAAGTGATGTCCCAGTGCCTGAAGGCTGTGCGGATCTGGATGGGGAGGAACAAGCTCAGGCTCAACCCTTCCAAGACTGAGTGGCTGTGGCTCCCGGCATCCCGATATAGTCAGTTGACTCCATCACTGACTATTGGGGGCGAGTCATTGGCCCCCACTGAGAGGGCTCGCAATCTGGGAGTCCTCCTGGATACGCAGCTGTCCTTGGAGGAACATCTGACGGCTGTAACTAGGGGGACTTTTTGTCAGGTTCGCCTGATTCGCCAGTTGCGGCCCTTTCTTGATCGGGATTCCCTGTGCACAGTCACTCATGCCCTCGTCACCTCTCGTCTTGACTACTGCAACGCTCTCTACATGGGGCTCCCCTTGAAGGGCACCCGGAGGCTCCAACTGGTCCAGAACGCAGCAGCGCGGGTAGTGACGGGAGCAGCATGGCGCTCCCATGTAACACCGCTCCTGCGCGAGCTGCACTGGCTCCCAGTGGTCTTCCGGGTGCGCTTCAAGGTGTTGGTTATCACCTTTAAAGTGCTCCATGGCATAGGGCCTAGCTATCTTCGAGACCGCCTGCTGCCACCGACGACCTCCCATCAACCTGTGCGTTCCCACAGAGAGGGCCTCCTCAGGGTGCCATCAGCCAAACAGTGTAGGCTGGTGACCCCCAGGGGGAGGGCCTTCTCTGTGGGGGCACCTACCCTCTGGAATCAACTGCCTCCAGAGATAAGGAGAATCCAAGACCTCAGTGCCTTCCGCCGTGCCCTTAAAACCTTCCTTTTCCAGCAAGCCGGGCTGGCCTAATTTTTTAAGTGTTTTTAAGTGTTTTGTTTATTGTTTTTAATTAACAGGGCCAAATTTATATATGTATATTTTAACTGTATTTTAATATTTGTATTTGATGTTTTTACTTGGCTGTTCACCGCCCTGAGTCCTCAGGGAGAAGGGCGGTATACAAATTCAAAATAAAATAAAATAAAATAAAAAAATAAAGTGCTCCATGGCTTAGGACCTGAGTACTTATGAGACCACCTGCTGCAACCGATAACCTCCCACCAACCAATACGCTCTCACAGGGTAGGCCTACTCATAGTACCATCATTAAAACAATATCATCTAGTAATTCCAAGGGAGAGAGCCTTCTCTGTGGGGGCACAGATCTTCGCACTTTCCGACGTGCCCTAAAGACCTTTCTGTTTCAACAAGCAGGGCTAGCATAAACATCTAAATTCTATGCCAAGGTCTTAGCAGATACACCAAGTTGACTCAATTTATTATTTACTGTTTATAAAAAAAATAAAAATATTATTATATGTATATGAAATCTTTAATCTGTTCACCGCCCTGAGTCCTTCGGAAGAAGGGCGGTATAGAAATTCAATAAATAAATAAATAAATAAATAAATAAATAAATAAATAAATAAATAAATAAACCTGTTCTGCCCCAGCTACGGATCCCAGAGAATGCAGCACACACAAACTATGAACCAAACTCAATTTACTTCCAAACGTAGTTTTTTTACAAATGCAGGCTGTTAACTAAAATGTCCTTAACAACCTGCCAGAAATTCCACAGAAAGATAAAGTCTTACGAGAGTTGGCAAAAAGCCCAGAAGCAAGGTTTGCAAAGAAATTCCAGATTCAATGATCCTCGAGCGAACATGCGTTGTTTCCTGCAGCTTTTTAGAAGCTGCGTGGAAACTTAAATAGGCTAAGGGAGTGGCCAATTAGCCCCAAGCCTTAATCTCGAGGAGACCTCTTCCTGAGTAACCACTCCTGCCTTTTGGCAGCTCTGCGTGCCCATGCATTGAGAAGAGGCTCCTCCTCTTCATTCTCTTCACTTAAAGGAGCCTCTGGAAGTTTTGAAGGCCCTGGCTGAATCCCTGCCTCTGGCACCACATCTTCTTCAGCCTCCTCATTGTCCGACTCGAGTGCCAGCTGCACAGGCTGCTGGCGTGACACCAGCCTCCTTGTCGTCGGGATCAGCAATAATCCGCGCAGGCCGCTGGCGGGCCACAACGAAACCCCATAACTGGATCCAAATGAAAACACATTGCCAAACTACCCTGCAATTACGCTTTGAAGAGGAAAAGGAGAATATCTTTTCTACTAGATGAAACAAGAAGCAGGAGAAAGCTGGAATATTCTTCATATGTAGAGCCACAAGGAGGAAGGAAGCAGGTCAGATGTTCTGGGGTGGGGTGGGGGTGGAATCAATAAATCCTCCTGTAACCTGGGGGGGCTTGGCAGGTACACAAGAATGCCAACCTGCAGGGCATGTTTGAATCTTCCCTGTTGGAAGAGGTGACAGCTTGTTTAAAGCTCTCTGGAATCTGACTTCAAAGCTGCCATCTTCCACACCTTGTCAGAGATTCCGTGCGGTTAACAGAAATACAGGACAAGCAGATGGTTTAGAGATGTAGGCATTCAATCCTTGCAGCTCTCAATGATGTAGTATGTCAGTTATCAGAGGCGCCCACAAATGATAAATGCACATTTCATGTCAGCTATCAAGAGGGACTGAATATCAAACATTGATGTACAACTTCTTAGTCAAACAGGGAGGGTTGAACGCCAATGTCCCTGGATCATAAAGCCAAGCAGAAAAGACTACAAATATTTAAAGAACATTTGACAATATTTATTTATTTATTTACTCGCCCATCCCTCTCACCACAGGAATGGTGGGTGGTTTAAAAATAAAATAAGAGTATCGATAACTTCATGAGAGAAGCCAGCAATTATCTCTCTCCTCTCTACAATACCCTGAGATAAAATCAGTGGCATTTGAGGAGTAAATAGTCCTTTGGTGACTGGGAAGATAACCTGCTGTTATTATGAGTGGAAATTAGGCAATAAGATCTATTTGTGGCCATCATTTTAGAATTGAATGAACCTAGCAAGAATAACAAATGGAATCTGTTGGATTCAGTTTTCTATTCATTTTGAAAGGAATAAATAATCCTATAATAAAAAGGGTTGGCAAGAATCTAGGGTTGGCTGGTGGAATAATTGCATGCTGAATGATTGAGGAAACCTCCACAATTAGAAAAAAAAATGGTTAGTAATGGTGACATGTGGAGAAAGTATCTAATCTTTCAAAGGCTTGAAAATTGTTCTAGATATCAAGTCAATGTGAGAATATAATTGTTTCTTTTTTTTCCAGCCAAGCTTTGAGGAGGCACCTGGAATGATCCAAGTTTCTTTGTCTTACATTTCTTTCAGCCAAAAATATTGCACACACACAGAAAAAAATAGAGAGATCCAATTGGATTCTTGTGTTTGGATTATATCACTTGGTTCTTGAAGGGCATTTGGCTTCCATTCAGACTCTTTGGCATGCTCTCTACAGAATTGTAATTGAACACAATGGTTTTGGCAAAAGTTCTCCACATAAGAATTATAAAGTCTGTTCTTTATAATTTGTGGATGTTTTCTAGCTGCTTGAGAATTTACTCAGCAGTTTTGGCTCTAACAGAATAACAGAGTTGGAAGGGTCCTTGGAAGTCTTCTGGTCCAACCTCCTATTCAAGGAGGAAACCTTATACCAGGGGTGTCAAAATCGATTTCATTGAGGGCCACATCAGGGTTGCGTTTGACTTTGGGGGGCCAGGGTGGGTGTGGCTAGCTCAACATAGGGCCTAGCTATCTTCGAGACCGCCTGCTGCTACCGACGACCTCCCATCGACCCGTGCGCTCCCACAGAGAGGGCCTCCTCAGGGTGCCATCAGCCAAACAATGTAGGCTGGTGACCCCCCAGGGGGAGGGCCTTCTCTGTGGGGGCACCTACCCTCTGGAATCAGTTGCCCCCAGAGATAAGGAGAATCCAAGACCTCAGTGCCTTCCGCCGTGCCCTTAAAACCCATTTTTTCCAGCAAGCCGGGCTGGCTTAAGAAGAAATTTTTTAAATGTTTTAATTGGTTTGTGATTTTTAATTTTGGGGCCAAATTTATATATATTTTTAATTGTTTTTTAATATTTGTATTTCATGTTCTTAATTCTGGCTGTACATCGCCCTGAGTCCTCAGGGAGAAGGGCGGTATATAAATTGGAAATAAAATAAAAATAAAAAATAAAATAAAAATAAAATAAAACAATAATAAATAAACAATAATAAAATAAATGGGCTCCCAAGCTCTGTTTTCGGCTGTGACAGCTTCCTGCAAGTCTCTGCCAGCAAAAACCGAGCTCAGGAGGACCACCTGCAGCCCTCACAAGCTCTGTTTTCAGCTGTGGCGACCTCCTGCAACCCTCTGCTAGTGAAAATGGAGCTTGGGAGGACTACCTGTGGCCCTCCAGAGCTCTGTTTTTGCTGGCAGAGGCACCATGGGCCAGTCTTTTGCTGTTTCCAGGGCGGTCCCATGGGCCAGATCTAAGCACCCCATAGGCCTGATCCAACCCCCGGGCCTTGAATTCAACACTCCTGCCCTATACCATTTCAGACAAACAGATATAGGCTTTGGTTCTCTAGGAACTAAAGCCTATATCTTCTCCTGACAGAATTTAGCCAGTTGAATATATGCACATTTTTGCACAACTATTCCCATATACCAGCAGAAAGAAGACAAGTTATTCCCTGGATGATGCAAAGATGGCTGGGTGAATTACTAGAAGAGAGACAAGAATATTGATGATTATGCATGAAACTGTGTTTAGAAGAACTGGCTAGATCTTTCATGCATTCGGCTGCTTCTCATATGATGCTGTGGGAGCACATAGAAGCACATTGCAGATTATTCACCAAAGGCTGGATGCTTTCTGTTAGAAATTCTGTTTATATATAGCCCTATAGTGATGTCCCAGTGCCTGGAGGCTGTACGGATCTGGATGGGGAGGAACAGGCTCAGGCTCAACCCTTCCAAGACTGAGTGGCTGTGGTTCCCAGCATCCCGATATAGTCAGTTGACTCCATCACTGACTATTGGGGGCAAGTCTTTGGCCCCCACAGAAAGGGCTCGCAATCTGGGAGTCCTCCTGGATACACAGCTGTCCTTGGAGGAACATCTGATGGCTGTTGCCAGGGGGACTTTTTGTCAGGTTCGCCTGATCCGCCAGTTGCGGCCCTTTCTTGATCAGGATTCCCTGTGCACAGTCACTCATGCCCTCGTCACCTCTCGCCTGGACTACTGCAATACTCTCTACATGGGGCTCCCCTTGAAGGGCACCCGGAGGCTCCAACTGGTCCAGAATGCGGCCGTGCGGGTAGGTGTTATATGGCGCTCCCATATAACACCTCTCCTGCATGAGCTGCACTGGCTCCCAGTGGTCTTCCGGGTGCGCTTCAAGGTGTTGGTTATCACCTTTAAAGCGCTCCATGGCATAGGGCCTAGCTATCTTCGAGACCGCCTGCTGCCACCGACAACCTCCCATCGACCGTGCGCTCCCACAGAGAGGGCCTCCTCGGGGTGCCATCAGCCAAACAATGTAGGCTGGTGACCCCCAGGGGGAGGGCCTTCTCTGTGGGGGCACCTACCCTCTGGAATCAGTTGCCCCCAGAGATAAGGAGAATCCATGACCTCCGTGCCTTCCGCCGTGCCCTTAAAACCTTCCTTTTCCAACAAGCTGGGCTGGCCTAATTCTTTTTAAGTGTTTTTAAATTATTTTGTTTATCGTTTTAATTAATGGGGCCAAATTTATATATATATTTAACTGTATTTTAATATTTGTATTTGATGTTTTTACTTGGCTGTTCACCGCCCTGAGTCCTCAGGGAGAAGGGTGGTATACAAATTCAAAATAAAATAAAATAAAATAAATAAATATTGCCCTACAGATCAAAATAAAGTGTACAATCACCATGGACCTTGCTGCTTTACCATTTTAACTGTAACAGAAAATTTTCCTCAGAACAAAAAAGATCATAGAGCCGTGATGGTAAAGCTATGGCATGCGTGCCACAGGTGGCACACAGAGCCATATCTGTGGGCACGCAAGCGTTGCCCTAGTTCAGCTCCAACACACAAATGCGTGCTGGCTAGCTGATTTCCGGGCCTTCCGGGCCCACTGGAAATCGAGAAATAGGCTGTTTCCTGCCTCCAGAGGGCCTCCAAGGGAGTGGGGAAGGTCGTTTTCACCCTCCCCAGGGTCCTAGAAAGCCTCTGGAGCCTGGGGAGGGTGAAAAATGGGCCTACCTGGCCCACTGTGCCATCGCGTGGCAAAAGTGGGGAGAACGCGGGGGTTGCACACACATGCGCGCTGGATGAGGCACATTGAATTATGGGTTTGGGTACGTGCACGTGTGATCCCTCTCCCCCTGCTTTTGACACACAACAGCAAAAAGGTTAGCCATCATGACCGTAGAGTATATACCATAGAGTATATACCATATATTATATCTAGCAAACCTACAAACACTTGACATCTACTTGTTGTAGTTGATACACAACTAACAAAACGGATTCCAACAGTTTGATGTTGCTTTAGCTACATTTCTTCAAAGACAATCAGGTTCTGAAATAGTCATAGATAGAATCAGGTGTTCTGTAGCTTGGAAAGTTAATCATAAGCTTATGTGAATCCTAATTCATTTGATTTGATTTAAGAGGTTCAAGACTGGAAGACAACATGATTCAATTTGAGTTTGTATTTTGAAATTTGAGGGCAAAGAACGTCTGATTTGAGCTCCTACGATAAGGATGTGCCACCCTGCTTCATTTGAGGTGGAAAGAATAGGATTAAAAAAAAAGCATGTTATGAGATCGAATTGTAAATAGAAATCAAGATAATTTAAATAAAGATGTAAGTTTAAGATAGAGATATTTAGAAGTACAATTTGTATAAAGAGGTTAAATAGGTTAGAGATACCAATGCAGAAAAGTTGTTATTAGTATTGAAATTTTGATATGTTTATTTTTGGTTGTATGTGTGATTTTTTTCTTGCTTTTCTGTGTATTATGTTTCTTTTTGTACTGTGTATTTTAATCTTTTGATATCTAATAAATATCATTTTTTTTAAAAAAGCAATAGCACTTAAACTTACATACTTCTTCACAGTGCTTTACAGCCCTCTCTAAGCAGTTTACAGGGTCACATATTGCCCCCAACAATCTGGGTCATTTTACTGACCTCGGAAGGATGGAAGCCAGAGTCAACTTCGAGCCAGTCAGGATCTAACGAATCGAGCTCTTGGCAGTGTGAGCAGAGTTAGCCTGCAATATTGCATTCTAACCACTGAGCCGCCACAGCTCAGAGGTGGCGCCATCTTTTACAGAATGTTGATTCTGCCAAGATCTGACCAATTGCGTTCAAGGGTTTTACTGCAATATATTTTTGTAATAGTGCCCTTACTTTCTGTTAGCTCCACTAGGTGGACTAAACTAGTCCACCTAGTGGAGCTAACTGGAATCAAGTTCAGGGGAAGGCTATAATAACAGAATTGGAAGTCCGATTGCACTGTATCTCCTTATACCTTATACTGCTGTGAATCAGGGTAGAATCTGACTGCTTTGGAATGTTATCTTGTTTCTCTGGAATTTAAAAAAAAATGTTTCAATCTCTTTTATGTATAGGGTTGCCAGGTCTGCTTCCAAAAAATAGCGGACAAGCGGGGTGTGTGTGTGTGTGTGTGTGTTAAGTAGTAAAAAAAAAAATTTACAATTAAATTATATATTTTCTTACAAACATTTTAACACACCATTTTAGGTCAGTCGACACAAGCTACAATACATTTTAAAAATGTGAACTGTACATAATTTTATAATATATTTTTATTTTAATCTCATCATTAATTTTTTCGGACAATCGAGTTCAATGGATATTCGATCTTTGTCTCATTCTAACTTATGAAAAAAAAGACAAAACGCGATTCTCCTATCCTTATTCTCTTAGACTGTACAGCTTTAGATTACGTACCATTTCATCATAAAGCTTTTGAATAAAAAAAATGTCCACTATTTTGTGAAAAAAAAATAGTGAACATAATGTGAAAAAAGCGGACTGTCCGCTCAAATAGTGGACACCTGGCAACCCTATAAAAATTTTATGTAAGTAGCAGTTGCTGCAAATTTCTGTCCAGGTAATCTTCTCAACTGCCCTGACCACAACCACAGGAAGCAGGTAGAACACAATTATAGTATTAGGTTATGAACTAACCCAGAAAATGTTCTACTACAAGAAGAATGAAATAATGAAAGACAGATGCAATCCTTGTAGTCATAGGCAACTTTTCAGGGGTGAAAGAACCAGTAACTTCAGGAAAGGGCTTTTCCCAGAAATGCTGATTTGTTTTCCTCTTTGTATCCCTTCTAAAATGCATTTCTGGTTATTTAACTCTAGTGAAACTTCTGGTCATTGTTTTCCTCCAAGAAAAAGTTGGGCCTAAAAGCATCAGGAAATAAAAAAGTACATAAACTATCCTATTTCATCAGGATACTTGCTTGGGGTTGTGGGATGAAATTCATCTGAAATAGTTTGTCTTATCCTAGGGATGCTTTTACAGATTCCCACTAGGACCTATTTTTCCGGCATTGCCTGGTGGTCTTCCATCCAAGAAATTTCAGATCTGACTTGACTTAACTTTTTTTGAAATAAACTTAATTGCTAAATTTTATTGTACTTGTTTCTTAACTTGTGTTCGCCGCCCTAAGTCCTTCGGGAGAATGGCGGCATATAAATACATGTAATAAATAAATAAATAAATAAATAAATAAATAAATAAATAAATAAATAAATAATAAATGCTGCCCTTTGGAATTGAATAGAATATTTATGGGTTTATTTGGGATCCAATGAGATCCAATTGTCTGTCTGTTTGTCTATCTGTCTGTCTGTCTATCTCTAGCTCTATCTATCGATATATTAATATATAGGTATAGGTATAGATATAGATAAATATAGATATTGATTATCTATCTATCTCTATCATCTCTGTCTCTCATCTCTCTCTCCTCTCTATCTAACTTAATCTATCTATATCTCGATATATAGGTATAGATATAGATAGATATAGATATCAATAGATATCGATTATCTATCTATCTATCTATCTATCTATCTATCTATCTATCTATCATCTATCTATTTATCTATCATTGAATCTCATTGGATCTCAAATAAACCCATATAGCCATATACAGTATATTATGGGATGAAATTCATCTGGATTTTTCCCAGGTTCTTCTTGAGTGCTGTGTTCTAAATACCACCACCAGTGACAGGATCATTGTATCTAAATGTGGTTGGAGTCAGATATGATTGTGCTTGCATTGTTGTAAAGGAATTAATGCCATCTGGGAGATATTTGCTGTGACACAACAGAGTTATAATATATGGGATAAAGTATCTCTGCTGATGGAAACCAATAAGCTGATGGAGAGATGAGGGAAGTGAATCAGAAGCCCTTTGATTTCTGTATGCCGGATTGAAATTTATCTTAGGTCTTACTAGAGTTTTATTGCCATTTAATGGTCTAGATTAAAGGAATTGAAAGCATCATTTTTGACTGTTTACAAACAGGCAGAGTGATGGCTTTTATAACGCAGACTAGTTAAATATTTCAGAAGGTATCTGGGGCTGCATATCTCAGCCATTACCCACTCCTCTTCTCCTGCAATCAACCAACTGAAACCAATGGGAGCGCCAGGAAATAAGCCACATCTGGATTTCATCAGTGGGCTCAGAGTAACCTCCTGGTCTTCTGAAGCAGGGGTGTCAAACTTCTGGCGTCATGTTGTTGTCACGTGATGTATCGTGACTTTTCCCCCCTTCGCTAAACCGGGGGGTGGGCATGGCCAGAGCGTGATGCATCCAGCCTACAGGCCATGAGTTTGACACCCCTGGGAAATAGGAACATCTGGTGATGTGGCAACATCAACAGAAGGATGGAGGCTAAAAATGTTTCAGAATAACAAGTTGTAATGACAGTGGAAAGTATCCACACACACCCTAACCCCAGTATGGAAAATGCACCATTCTAACTCAAGAACAAAATGCCCAATTTCTACCTTGTAATTGCAGGTAGTCCTCGATTTACAACAGTTCATTTAGTGGCCATTCAAAGTTACAATGGCACTGAAAACAGTAATTTATGACTGTTTTTCATGCTTATGACCATTGCAGCATCCTCATGGTCGTGTGATCAAAATTCAGACACTTGGCAACTGACTCGTATTTATGATGAAGCAAAGTCAACGAGGAAGCCAGATTCACTTAACAACCGTATGGCTAACTTAACAACTGCAGTGATTCACTCAACGACTGTGGTAAGCAAGGTCATAAAATGGGGCAAAACTCACCTCTTGGCATGGACATATGTGGTGCTCATCCCAGAGAGCATTGTGGGTTTACGCTTGTTAAGTATTTACCTTTAATAAATCTTGTGATGATCATACCAGCTTTCAGCTCCTCTTTCTTAGAAATCTCCCATGGATGCTGGCCCCTGGAGATCATTTACATTTATATTTGGACAAACTACTATGAACATGACTACATGATTTTTTTTAAAAAAGCTACAGAAATAGTTTATCTTATCCTAGGGATGCTTTTACTGTTTCCCACAAGGACCTATTTTTCTGGCATTGCCTGGTGGTCTTCCATCCAAGAAACTTTAGATCTGACTTGGCTTAACTTTTTTTGAAATAAACTTAATTTCTAAATGCTGCCCCTTGCGTAAAGGGATCCTATGGAATTGAATAGAATATTTATGGGTTTATCTGGGATCCAATGAGATCCAATTGTCTGTCTGTCTGTCTGTCTATCTATTTCTAGCTCTATCGATATATAGATATAGATAAATAGAGATAGAGATAGATATATATCGATATAGAGATAGATAGTTAGAGATCTCTATTGATATTTATATTTCTATATATCTATAGATATAGTTATCTATATCTATATATCTATATGTAGATATAGATATATATAGATATATATATAGATAAAGATAGATATAGATAGATATCTCTATAGATATAGATATAGAAATATAAATATCGATAGATATCTATATGTATCTCATTGGATCCCAAATAAACCCATATAGCCACACACACACACACACACACATATATACAGTATATATAAATAAATATCCCAACTTGATTAATTTCTCCTAGCAGCACAACCAGGTTACTTGAGGATAATCCCATTTATTCTCATCACAACCATGGCAGTAGATGATACTGAAAGAGAATGATTAGCTTAAGGTTATTTGCAAATCTTTATGGAAATGCACGGCTTTGAATCTGAACCAATTGTGCTCCTCTATGGGAACCATGCAAACATTCAAAAGTTCCGTTATTGCTGGTTATTGTGAATAGAATGATTGCTACAGTTGGTGTGGGGCTGTCTCCTATTCATAACAAAGTGCATCTCTTGGAAAGTGCTGTAGTTAGTGCTCGGCCCAAGTAGCATTGACTGTAATGTACCTTCCAATTTGCAAAAATGTTCTTCCCTGTGAAATAAGCTTTTCTTGTCTTGCAAATGTCTTTTGATGACATTGCTCTGAGTTGCTGTGATTTTGCCTTCTTTTTTCCCCATAGTTGTGCATTGCTTTGCATGCCCTTCCTTTGTAGTCTAAAAACAATTAAGCGGGAGAAGTTTTGATGTCTTTTGTTGTGATTTAATTAAAAGGAAGAAAGCAGATGATCACCCATAACTGTACAATGAAACATAAGGCATGCAAACATATTCCATCAAGCACTCCTTAACTAAGGCATGTGGGAAAATGTTCCAGCATCCCCCATTGTTGTGGTCCAGCAGCAGCCTGCAGAGCTGGCAGTGGAGTCGGACAGTGAGGAGGCTGGGGAAGACAATGGGCCAGTCCTGGAGTCAGGGGAAGGCCTGGACAAGGGCTCTGCATCGGAGGCAGAGATGGGGCCAGGGCCATCAGGGAGCGATGCACGGACTTTGGAGCCTCCAGAGGCGGAGAGCAGAGAGGCAGAGGAATGGGAGGAATCTGTTCATAGTCCACACATGAGAAGAGCTGCCAGAAGGCAAGAGCAGCTAAAGCAAAAAGGATGACTCAGGAGTAAGGCCAGGAGATGATTGGCCCCTCCCATGAAACTTAAAAGAGCAGCAATGGCTCTTGGGCTCTTTGTAGGAAAGCAACGTTGCTACATTTGTTTCTTGTCAGCGTCTTTCTGAACTTCATGGGGCTTTGCCAAGAAAAGCCTTTGGCAGGGTGCCAAAGAAGACAAAGGTTTGTGATTAGGCTGAAGGACTTTTTCTGAAGGACTTGTTTTGGAATTAATTTGGACTAAGATGAGAATGAAATAATTCTCAGCTGTTCTAATAAAATATGTTTGTTTAGGATTGATTGTGTCTGGTAATTACTTGGGCCTAGGTCATAACACCCATGACACTTTACACTTCTCTTTTTAATCTCTTCTTACCAAACGAAATCAGAAGATTTACACGAAAAAGGCAGAGAAAGAATGCAGCACAGTTAGTTGAAAGAATTTTTTTCCCCATGTAAGAGCAAAAGATTGCAACTGATGTTCTGTTCAGTGAAGATGGATTTCATCTGAGTAAAGATGAATACGATTGAGCTGTAAATGGGTTTGATAAATTATGAATACCATTCAAGGCTCTTAACTTGCACCAAAGGTCCATGAGACACCACCTAATATCATAAAGCGTGCATTCATAAATTTACCAGTTGGATTTCATTGTGTGCAGTATGCATTTATGACGGTAGTTTATGGTGTTTATATTTTCTATGGCCCCTTAGAAATTTCATCCATCTTTCTTTGCAATGAGATTTAAATGCCTTTGTCAGGTCAATGTTTCTAAAAATGTGAAAGCAGTCTATCAATGCTGGTAACCTCGCAAAATGATCGCTTATATCTTGTTTAACCCAGAGAAAGATGAGGAAAAGAGTAAGGGAGAAGAATTCAGCAATGAGCAGTTAAACGGCAAAATAAAGCTTACAGAAGCAGAGAGGTAATTAAGTAATGTTTATAGTTTTCATAGGTATAGCTATTTATTATTCATGTTGTTCTAATTATTGGTTGGGAGCTACCCAGAGTTCAATAGAAGATGGGTGGTTATATAAATGCTTTAAATAAATAAATAAGCAAGCAAGTGAAAAATAATTGCATATATTGTAATAAAGCAGAGAAATATCTGTTGCAAGGTAATAGCATAGAAAAAAAAACACATCAAAATGCAAAATACTAAGAAACAGTAAGATGTGGAGATTTCTGTCTTCCTTCCTTCCTTCCTTCCTTCCTTCCTTCCTTCCTTCCTTCCTTCCTTCCTTCCCATGAAAAATATATACTATTATCCACATCCACTAAAGAGAGAGCTTTGGGGAAAAGAAGTCATCAAAGAATGATCATAGCTCATTATTACACCCTCAGAAACATAATTGTGCCTATACCTGGAGGAACAATTTAGCAAGCTAAAAGGAAGAGTTGCTACTCTTGTATTGTTAATCCAGCACCCTGGACAGCGCACTGTTTCTCTATGAATTCAGATCTCATTGCGAGTTTGTGCTGGGGATTAGGAAATAAAGGAGGAAATTCAAAGGCAATAAAGCAACCTAACAAGCTTTGTGGTAGAGGTAACCCTGATTCCTTTGCTCTATTGCTTACAGCATGCCCATAATTTGTCAAGGTAGATGAGCTACTTCTAGAAATGGTCTTTATAAGTCAACAAGTACAATTTGATACTGAATCCAGCAACACATTAATAGCAGACATTTATTTTATTTTATTTATTTTATTTTTGAATTTGTATACCGCCCTTCTCCCTAAGGACTCAGGGCGGTGTACAGCCACGTAAAAACATAGACTACAAATATTAAAATACCATTAAAAGATATATATAAATTTGGCTCCATAATTAAAAACAGTAACAAACCAATTAAAACATTTAAAAAGTGTTAGGCCAGCCCGGCTTGCTGGAAAAAGAAAGTTTTAAGGGCACGGCGGAAGGCACCGAGGTCTTGGATTCTCCTTATCTCTGGGGACAGCTGATTCCAGAGGGTAGGTGCCCCCACAGAGAAGGCCCTCCCCCTGGGGGTCACCAGCCTACATTGTTTGGCTGATGGCACCCTGAGGAGGTCCTCTCTATGGGAGCGCACAGGTCGATGGGAGGCCATCGGTAGCAGCAGGCGGTCTTGAAGATAACTAGGTCCTATGCCATGGAGTGCTTTAAAGGTGAGAACCAACACCTTGAAGCGCACCCAGAAGACCACTGGGAGCCAGTGCAGCTCACGCAGGAGAGGTGTTATATGGGAGTGCCAGGTAGCTCCCGTGACTACCCGCACAGCTGCATTCTGGACCAGTTGGAGCCTCCGGGTGCCCCTCAAGGGGAGCCCCATGTAGAGAGCGTTGCAGTACTCCAGGCGAAAGGTGACGAGGGAATGAGTGACTGTGCACAGGGAATCCTGATCAAGAAAGGGCCGCAACTGGTGGATCAGGTGAACCTGACAAAAAGTCCCCCTGGCAACAGCCGTCAGATGTTCCTCCAAGGACAGCTGCGTATCCAGGAGGACTCCCAGATTGCGAGCCCTCTCTGAAGGGGCCAAAGACTCGCCCCCAATAGTCAGTGATGGAGTCAACTGACTATATCGGGATGCCGGGAACCACAGCCACTCAGTCTTGGAAGGGTTGAGCTTGAGCCTGTTTCTCCCCATCCAGATCCGCACAGCCTCCAGGCATCGGGACATCACTTCAAGGGCATCGTTGGGGTGGCCTGGGGTGGAGATGTACAGCTGGGTGTCATCAGCGTACTGATGGTACTTCACCCCAAAGCCACGGATGATCTCACCCAGCGGCTTCACATAAATGTTGAACAGAAGGGGCAAGAGGACCGACCCCTGAGGCACTCCACATATAAGAGGCCTCGAGATCAATCTCTGCCCCCCTGCCAACACGAACTGCAACCGGTCTGAGAGAAAGGAGGAGAACTACCTTGACATATTCAAGGGTACTGTAAATCATACCAATTATTAAAAAAAAAGAAAAGAAGAAAATACCAGCCTTTCCTATACTGGGATTTCTGACTTAAAGGGCTGCTGGTATATTCTTAGCAAGATCTGTTCCATTCTTGTAGGATGTAACTGTTGTTGCATTCCATAGAATGCCAATATTCCTGGAGCAAGCAATTTTCAACTTTGAGGGCATGTTCAAGAAGGATCTGACAGCCACCTGACAGAGATGTTTCAATTTGGATGCTTGCACTGAGCGTGGAGCAGGACTTCATATGTTTATGGGAAGAAGGTTTGCTTTGAACCTGAATCAAACCCATCATGTTCTAGAATTCCTGCTGAACTCTATCAAGAGAGCCGAAACATAAAATGCTGTGAAAGCTGTTCAAAGTTTTGGATGAAATCATATTTGGATGGAGTGAGTAGGGCAAGGCTGATGCACATTGTCTTTCTGGGCCCTCCTCCTTTCAGCCCCAAATGTGGCTTATTGACTGGTCAATCTCCCAATCTCCCTCCTCTGCAATTGCCATCAAAATCCTACTGGCCAACCTGTATATTCCAATAGCTTGCCTATTATGCCCTTCCCTCTTCCTCTTAGCTTTCAATGCTAATGACTGAGCATGGCATATCTCCCTGGTCCATCCTGATCTCAGTGCATTTTCTCTTTTTCCTGAGTTGCAACCGCCAATGTCCCAGCATGCCTAAGACTCACCTGTGATTTTCCTAGCATCTTTCTCTTCTCATTCTCTTTAGCTGTTGTGAATGATGCACCATGGGTTCAATGTCATCTTCCCTGCCCCGTTCTCTTCCTCCCCTGTCTTGCTTCAGCCAGTGATGTTCTTTGCTTGTTCTGCTCCAAACTGGGAACTGTATCTATCTTTGTACAATCCTGTGTTGTCTGTGATGTTCTCTGAGCTTGGTTGTTTTCTTGTAGATGTTTCATTATTCAGTTAGGTAACATGATGTTGGATAACCATTTGTCTGAAGTGGTGTAGGGTTTCCTGCCTAAGCAGGGGATTGGACTAGAAGACCTCCAAGGTCCCTTCCAACTCTATTATTCTATTCTATTCTGTGATGATGTAATGAGATGTCTGCAAGAAAGCAAGATGCAAATTTAGGTAGCACAAGGATCCCACAGTTCAACCCTGACCTACAAATATTCTATTGTGTATAATCACTTGAACATTATTCAATTATATAATATTAATATAATTATTCAATGTATTATACATTCCAAATGGGTCTGTGCTTGGAATGCTTTATACATCTCCAGCCTCTTCTAACTTTTGCAGGGTTTGATAATCCAAGCATGTTGATCCCAAACATTACCTGCCATGATTTTAGTTTCCTAAACCCAGAATTGTTCATGAAAGACAGGACTTTTTCTACATATATTTCAGCTGTCTTATAACTGAGCACATGAAAAAGGCTCCTTTCTTCCCAGAAAAATCCACTCACATTTCCACCTTGCTTGAAATAATTTTCAAAAGCACATTCCTCTTCACCGAATTGAAAGATAAATGTAGAAAAAAATGCAAATGATTTTTTCCTCTACATAGCACTAGAAATAGAAATTCTGCCCAGCCACAATATATTTAAGCCATATTTAAGAGCTACAAAGTTGCAATGTATGGCTGTGAAAGTTGGACCATAAGAAAGGCTGAGCACCAAAGAATTGAGGCCCTTGAACTCTGGTGCTGGAGAAGACTCCTACGAGTCCCTTAGACTGCAAGGTGATCAAACTGATCAGTCCTAGAGATCAACCCTGACTGCTCTTTAGAAGGCCAGATCCTGAAGAGGAAACTCAAATACTTTGGCCACCTAATGAGAAGGAAGGACTCACTGGAGAAGAGCCTAATGCTGGGAAAGATTGAGGGCAAAAGAAGAAAGGGACGACAGAGAACGAGGTGGCTGGATGGAGTCACTGAAGCAGTAGGCACGAGCTTAAATGGACTCCAGAGGATGGTAGAGGACAGGAAGGCTTGGAGGAACATTGTCCATGGGATTGCGGTGGGTCGGACATGACTTCGCAACTAACAGCAACAAAGAGCTACAAAGGGTGCTGGATGAAGCAGATTGTTTGGGCCCTTTTCAATTTGAGTTCAGGTCAGGGCACAGCACTGAAAAGGCTTTGTTTTCACTTATTGAAATCCTTTGGAGGACTCAGGTTGGGGGTGGTGCAACCATTCTGGCTCTACTGGAAATCTCAGTGGGATTCAATACCATCAACCATGTTACTGTATGAGCTTTGGTGGTCCAGTAGTTAGAATGCAGTATTGCAGGCTAACTCACTGCTCACTGCCAGGAGTTTGATTCTGACTGGCTCATGGTTGACTCAGCCTTCCAGCCTTCCGAGGCTGGTAAATTGAGGACCCAGATTGTTGGCAGCAATACAGTCATGGCCAAAATTGTGGAAACCTTTTGGGGAAAGTGTATTTTTGAGGTTTGATGGCTAATAACATCACTTTTTTGGGGGAGTTTTAAGATTATCTTATTCCACTGCTGGAATGGCCTGGGAATAAATAGCCCAGACCTTAAACCAATTGAAGATCTATGTAGCCGACTAAAGAAACTTGTTAGTCAGAAGTGACCCAAAAATAAAACCCAGTTCATAGAAGCAATCATTCAATCTTGGTTTCACATTATAACAGCTGCAGAACTAAAAGACTTGGTTCACTCCATAGGAAGACATTGTAAGGCTGCAATTCATGCTAAAGGTTACCCAACTAAGTATTAACTGACGTAATAATTTTTGTATATCTCATTTTTTCTATGGTGATAATTTTTGTATATCTCATTTTTTTTACGTGATTCACTTTTCATCTTTATACTGTAACTGTTATTCTAATAGCAAATCCTTCATAAAAGCTATTGCATTACATTCTTGATTAAATTATCTTTCCATTGATATATATTTTTCTGGAGTTTTTTCTGTGGAAAAAAAACCCCTCCTTTTTTCTTTCTCCTTTTTTCCCCTTTTGAATGGAGTACTAAAATACTAGAATAGCTACCAAGCTTTCGTAATCCAACTCCAAGTTGTTTTGATACATAAATCCCATCTCAAAACAGATGGGGAAGAACTCTTTCCTACCACTCTCTTCAGATTTGAGAATTGTATATTATTTCTCTGTTGTTTCAGAATTCATGTTTGCTGTTTCTGGGACTCTTTAAGCATCAATGGACTTTGATTAATTGGCTTGGCTTAATTAGTCATTTGCAGCTTTGCCATTCTATCAATATAATAACATGGTAGCATTTGTTTTGTGACCGAAATGCCAATTAGTTAAATATGCAAATTGCCAAATCACAAATAACTAATCCCACAACAATAAATAATAATAGTCGCCAGCCTTTGAAAGAAAAGGCCACTCAACTGCAGGCAGTTTTGCTGTTTTTTTAATCAACTATTCATGTCAACATATAGCTCGATACTTAAGCAGTATTAACTTGGACCGTCTGACGAATGATTGCCAACCATTTATAACCATAGACAATATTCCCAAAGACCAGTAATACCCTATGAATATTTTTAATGGCACATCTAACCTCCCTAAGCATCCTCTAGCAGTTCAGTTAACAAGATGACCTGATCCCCATCATTGCATGTGAACTAATGGGATTTAAGTTACAGAAAGGAGGATGCTGATTGAATGCTTTAAAATCCTTCTAAATGCTAAAAGTCTGTAGAGAATCTCAGTCATCCAGGTCATGGTTATCCCAAAGGATCCTGAGGACCCAGGTATACCTCCAAGTGCTTCAACGACCCTCTAAAAGGATGCAAATGACCAGCTGTCTGCAAGGAGACTAAATCCTTCCATTCCCCACCATCCTGTCAGAGCTGAAGAAGCTTCTTGGATGAGAAGCGAAACGTCTTCAAAAGAAAAAACAAGAAAGTCCAGTTGCCTCCTGAGGAGAAAAAAAAAAGCCCTTGATTTAAAACTGGTGTACGTAGTGTTCGACTTACAAAAAACTCATTCAGCAACCGTTCAGAGTTACAGAGCATTGGGGAAAAAAAGCTCCTTTGGGACAAAGGGGTTTGGGAGAACCTCTAGCTAAGATTCTGTGCAGTTTGGAGAACCCCTAAATCCCACTCCTGGCTGGCCCCTCCCACCCCACCCCTCCCCTCCCATGAGTCCCCACACGGCCTGTTTTGGATGCAGATAAGTGCAGGAGGTTCGGGGAGGGCGAAAAATGAGTCTACCAGCAGTTCAGGAAGGCCAGAAATGGGCCTGTTTCTGGCCTCCAGAGGGCCTCCGGAGCCTGGGGAGGCTGTTTTTGCCCTCCTGGAGGCTCGTAGAAAGCCTCCGGAGCCCGGGGAGGGCAAACCCCCCCCATCCACCATGGTGCAGGAAGACAACTAGGCCATGAAGCCCACCTCTGAGTGTAACCAATTATAGAGGGAGATGGCATTCTCCCCTTGATGGCTGTGTACAAGTAGAAGCCTCTAATTTGTATCCCAAAATGAATAGGTGGTTGAACTCCTATTTTCTAAATCAGCGCTTCTCAACATTGATAATTTTAAGATGACTGGACTTTCAGGCTGGGGAATTCTGGGATTTTGAAGTCTATGCAAAGTTTGCCAAGTTTAAAAAAACCAACAACACTGCTCTGAATTATCTTTTTCATCTCTCAGATTCTGTGATCACCATAATGTCACAAAATGTCATGCAATTTTTCTTCTGGGAGGAACAATGGAATTTGCAATTAAAACATAGTACAGAATCAGCCAGGAAATTGCAGAAGTTCACAGCAGATTAACAGTAAATCTGATTTTTGTCTATTTTGGTCAGCATGATTTCCTCCGAGTTAACTGGCAGCTGATTTCCATAAGAGTCTTTTACATCACTGCTATGGAACGGCAGACCATTCAATTCAATTTTATTTCTGGCCAAAAGACCCCAAAGCAAGTTACAAATTTAATCTAAACTTGGCATTAGATAAAACAGTTTAACAAGTGAAGTTACTTTAACCAGTAAAATATTTAATGACCATTACATAACAGATTTAAAACCCCAACTCATAAATTTATTACTAAAAGCCTTGTTGGTTTAGCAGTATTAAGTTTTGGTTGCAAATATGTTTTTAAAAACAAGGAAGGATTTCTTCAGGAAATCCCAAATGAAAGATAGACAAGTTAATTTCTGGCCTTGTCAGTTTCAATAGATTCATCATAAAAAGAATGATGTTACTTTAGATGGCCTTCCCCATTAAAAAAATCTTATTTATTTACTATATAATATTTTAATGTTGCTTTCCATACTATTACATCCCTAAGTGATTTCCCACCAACAAAATACACAGAAATACAAATATTGCAAAACTTGTATTTTTGTAAATGGAACAGTGAAAAAACTCAAGGATAGTATGGAACGGATTGGAAAGTATGAACAGTTTTGATTTAAAAATATAGGCTGATTAGAATCCTTGACCATTTCTGACCAGTTCTCTCCTCCAACGAGTTCTGAGTCCTTCCTAGCATTTTTTTACCCTTGTAAATATGAATAGAATAGAATAGAATAGAATAGAATAGAATAGAATAGAATAGAATAGAATAGAATAATAAAGTTGGAAGGGACCTTGGAGGTCTTCTAGTCCAATCCCCTGTTTAGGCAGGAAACCCTACACCACTTCAGACAAATGGTTGTCCAATCTCTTCTTAAAAACTTCCAGTGTTGGAGCATTCACAACTTCTGGAGGCAAGTTGTTCCACTGATTCATTGTTCTAACTGACAGGAAATTACTCCTTAGTTCTATATAGGCAGGCTGTCAGAAGAGTTTTTTGCAATAATGAAAGAAAGAAAAAATCCACACAACTCAATAATAACTATGACAGCTTCTAGTTATGCAGATTGGCCAACATTCCACTTAGCGCATTGGGAAGCATGAAAGCTCATATTTTCTGTTTTCAGCACAGCAGAACATTCATCAGTGGGCCTTGCATTTTAGGAAGGACCTTGAAACCGGAACATGTCCAGAGAAAAACAATCAAGAGGATAAGGAACCTGAAAAGGGGTGGGGGGGGGGGGAGGAAACCTTTGAAGAAACAGTTGCATATCCTGGTGAAGAAAGAACTGTTTTCAAGAATCTCAATAGCTTTTATGTAGAAGATGGGAGTTGGATTGTTCAGAATTTTCCCAAAAGATAGGTGAAGAAACCATGAAGAGATTTTTTCTTTTTACTTTTTTGCATTAAAAACAGAAGTACTTTAGCCCCTTGAGGGACCACCCCAGGGGTAGAAATGCTACCAGTTTGGACCGGTTCACCCAAACTGGTAGTAATAAAAGCAGGAGATCCTGCTTTCTAGTGAATCTAAATCGCACGGCACAGCTGTTTCCCCCCGCTGTTCTACTTAGCTTAGAAAAGGCTTCTTAAACCTCCTTTTTCAGCGCTGCACGGTAGCACCTGTGGTGCGAATGCGCGTGGAAAGCTCGTGTTTGGCACGCCCAGTGCATGCGTGTGCACAGCGAACCGGTAGCAAAGCAAACCGGTAGCAGGCCACAGATCATTTCACCCCTGGACTACTCTACCCATTGGGACTAACCTGCCCTATTCGTTCTAGCTTCTAGTTAGAAATGGTAAAGAAAGGGCCTACTTTGGACCCACCAACCAAAGAATTTTGGCTGGCAGGGTCCAGTAGAAGAGCCTTTTCTGCTATGGCTCCCACCTTTGGAATAGTCTCCTGTCAGAGGTGAGATCCATCCCCCACCCCCACCCCAAATGTGGCTTGACCTGGAGCCCTGAAAGGGCCCACTACATGGGGGTGCCTGACAGGATAGAAAAGATTCTCAACCCCAGGTTGCCCATCATTTTGATTTTTAATTTTTAACTTTTTATTCTATTTTAATTGTTTTGGCACTTTTTAATTTTTGTTATATTACAAGCTGCCCAGAAATCCAAAAATAAATAAACAAATAAATACATACATACATACATACAGTACATACATACTCTGAGGCATTTATACTGTAGAATATTAAGAATTTAGGTATCTAAATATAATTGTATAAAAATAACTAAAATGGAAAAGATGATGCAACAATGATCTAGACTTAATAAATGTTAAGTCTGAACCAGTTTTATATTAACATTTTATATACTTTTAATTTCTACAAATGTTACTCGCATATTCATTACTCTATGTATATATTTTCTGATTTTACTAGTACTGCTGTATTTTTAATTGAAATTTATCATACATTCTGGTTGTTATACCTATCAATATATGTAAGGGGGGGGGGAGGGAGGGAGGGAGAAAAGAGAGAGAGAGAGAGAGAGAGAGAGAGAGAGAGAGAGGGAGAAGAAACAATGGGTTTAATTACAAGAAAATACATTTGGCTGGATATTTTTTTAAAAAGAGAGATTTGTCAGTAGTTCTAGCAAGAGAGTGCAGCTGTTGTATGCCCTTGATTTAAAACTGGAGTGTTTTAATAGGGAGTGTTTCAGTGGTGGGTTTTAAATTGTTTTACTACCGGTTCTGTGAGTGTGGCTTGGTGGCTGTGGCATGGCTTGGTGGGTGTGGCTTGATGGGCGTGGCACGGGAAGGATACTGTAATATCTCTATTCCCTCTCCAATCCAGGGGAAGGTTACTGCAAAATCCCCATTTCCTCCCTTATCAGTTGGGACTCGGGAGGCAGAGAATAGTTGGGGGCGGGGCCAGTCAGAATTTTTACTACCGGTTCTCTGAACTACTCAAAATTTCCACTACCGGTTCCCCAGAACTGGTCAGAACCTGCTGAAACCCACCTCTGGAGTGTTTGACTTACAAAAACTCATTTAGCAACCATTCAGAGTTACAGCAGCATTGGAAAAAAAGGGACATACGAATGGTCCTTGCACGACCGTTGCAGCATCCCACAGTCACATGATCAAAATCCAGGTGCTTGGCAACCAGCATGTATTGTAGCATCCAGGGTCATGTGATGATCCACATTGCAAGCTCCCCAGCCATCTGCTGATCAGCAAGGTCAACGGAGGAAACCAGATTCGTTTAATGACCGTGATGTGACTCATTTGACAACTGCAGTGATTCGCTTAACAACTAGGGCCAAGAAGGTCGCAAAATTGGACACAACTCACTGAATGACCTGCCTTGCTTAGCAATAGAAATCGTGGTCCCAATTGTTGTAAATTGAGGATTACCTGTACAACTGAGAAAACTGTTCAGGATACATATTTCATCTCCTGGACATTCTTATTTTCCATAATTCTGTGGCGGGGATACGATAATAAACTGATATGGAAGTAAAGCCATTGGTGGGATTCAGCCAGTTTGGGCGAATTGGTAGTTAAATTGTTGGCTGGCTCCACCCCTTCCCACCCCGTCCCTTCCAGGAGTCCCCACGTATCCCATTTTGGCTCCCAGGTAAGTTCAGGGAGGCCTACTAGGCCCAAAACGGGGCACAGGGGTGCGGTGCCCCCCCCACGTGGCCTGTTTTCACTCCCAGGAGGCTTCAGGGAGACCTCCTAGGCCCAAAACTAGGCCTCCTAGGCCCAAAAATTATTTGAATCCCACCACTGATAAAGCCCTATCAAAGCGTTGAATGCCCGCAGGAAGCATCGCCTTACCCTGCTCTTTCATTTTTCTTTCTGCCTTCACTCCCTGCAAAACCCTCCAAGAGCATTGTAAGGACACAAACTTAGTAGAGACCATTAAAACTTTTGTCAAACAGACACTGGGAATAAATGTTATCTGGATTCTAAGGTGCATTGCGAGCTGTATTTTTTATATTGTAATGCAAGAGCAGAGAACCCAATTCTTAGTAACTAAGGACTGCACTTTGTCTTTTTAAATGTCAACTCCCAAGGACTGGAAGGACCGTTGCAATGATATAGTGAGGTTTGTAGAGGGGTCAAGGTGTTGGATTTTTTTAAAAAAAATAAAAAAAAAGATAGGTGTTGGGGAGTTGAAGGCAAAAGTGATGCATTATGTCTAGGAGAAGTAGTTTAAAATACAGGTAGTCCTTGACTTACGAACACAATTGAACCCAAGTTTTTCATTGCTAAACAAGGCAGATTTTAAGCAAGTTTTGCCCCATTTTACGACCTTGTTTACTATAGTGCAGTGCCAAAAGTGGGGGGAGCACGGCGAGGTCACCCATGTGTATGCCCATACCCATAATTCAATGCACCCCATCCCTGTGCATGTGCCCCCCCTTTTAACACATGATGGCACAGTGGGCCCGGTAGACCCGTTTTTCACCCTCCCCAGGCTCCAGAGGCTTTCTAGGTGCCTGGGGAGGGTGAAAACAGGCTCCCCCCTGAGGCCCTCTGGAGGCCGAAACAGCCCATTTCCCAACTTCTGGTAGGACCGAAAGGCCCCAAAATCAGCTGGCCGGCGCACACATGTGCGCTGGAGCTGAGCTACGGCAACGCTCGCGTGCCAACTGATATGGGTTCGTGTGCCACCTGTGGCACCCGTGCCATAGGTTCACCATCACGGCCATAGTGGTTAAGCCAATCATTGCGATTGTTAAGTGAATCAGGCAGTCGTTCAGCAAATTTGGTTCTTTCCGTTGGCTTTGCTAGTCAGAAAAGGCTGGGAAGGTTACAAATGGTGATCATGTGATTCTGAGACAGTGCAACGGTCATAAATAACATGTCTGTTTCCAAGGGTCCGAATTTTGATTATGTGACCTTGGGGATGTTGCAATGGTCGTATGTGTGAAAACTGGTCATAAATCATATTTTTTTCCAGTGCTTTTGTAACTTTGAACAGTCACTAAATGAATGCTTGTATTTTTTTTTTTTGCCAGGATCTTAAATGTTTAGAGCAATAGCAATAGCAATAGCATTTAGACTTATATACCACTTTATAGTGTTTTTACAGCTCTCTCTAAGAGGTTTATAGAGTCAGCCTATTGCCCTCAACAATCTGGGTCCTCGTTTTACTCACCTCAGAAGGATGGAAGGCTGAGTCAATGATTTCAGTAACAACAGATTTCAATATTTGAGTTCTAAATGCTTTGTCTTTCTGTATATTTTAAAATATTTTTAGCTGCCATAAATGCTCCACTGGACAGAAAAATGGGAAGTAAGGCAGTTGCATTTTCCTCTCTCTCCCTCTCTCTCTCTCCCTCTTTCTCTCTTCCTCCCTCCCCTCTCTCTCTGTGTAGCCCTTCAAATTCCAAGAACTATTCCAAAGCTATAAGATTCCCCTTTGATCTCTTCTGGTAATTCTTTTTCTGAACTTTTCATGCCAATATGGGCAATCTTCTGAGTTGGAATCACCATTGAGTATTTCAGAGCATGTTTTAGGTGCATCCACAAAATGGCTGCTAACGGAATCCTCAAACATATAGGGGAAGATCAAAAACATGGCTACAAACAATTCTGATTTTAAAGACTGCTGCTCTTGTTTTATATGGAATGGAATGGAATGGAATGGAATGGAATGGAATGGAATGGAATGGAATGGAATGGAATAGAATAGAATAGAATAGAATAGAATAGAATAGAATAGAATAGAATAGAATAGAATAGAATAGAATAGAATAGAATAGAATAGAATTCAGAACAGAGAACAGAGAACAGAGAACAGAGAACAGAGAACAGAGTATAGAATATGGTATGGCATGGGATAGGACAGGACAGGACAGGACAGGACAGGACAGAAGAGAAGAGAAGAGAAGAGAAGAGAAGAGAAGAGAAGAGAAGAGAAGAGAAGAGAAGAGAAGAGAAGAGAAGAGAAGAGAAGAGAAGAGAAGAGAACGGAACAGAACAGAATACTTTATTGGCCAAGTATGATTAGACATATAATACTCTAATACTCAGTGTACATGCCAAACAACAGAGAGAGTAATAATAATAATAAAATAATAAATAAATAACTTTATTGTCATTATGCACAGTATACCCATACAATGAAATTCACTTAACACCCAAAGACCAGGCCCAACACACATAACAATCCCCAAACACTCCCCACCACTACAAATTCCCCGCTCCTAAACCACCCAAACATCCACACAACAGACCAAGTAATGCTGTCCAACAGCTCACTGATGGTGGCCCTTTAGTTCATTGTTGAGTGCAATTATAGCTCTGGGATAAAAACTATTCAGAAAACGTGTGGTCCGAGTTTTAATTGTTCTATATCTTCTGCCAGAAGGCAACCAATAATACCAATAAAAGGGGAAGTAAAGAATGTAATAAGAATAAATACTAAGCCATACTAAATTGGCTAATATACATAGATACATACATCATGCTCATTACCTTTTTAAAATAAATAAAATAAAATATTTCCGAGAGAATCTTTAAGGTGGAGTCAGGAGCTTGGTGAGCACCAAGAAAGATGTCTATGACTCCCATGTATGTTTGTGTGCATGCATGCACATATATATGCATGTATGTATGTTTTTCCCCCTCAGTAAGACCCATAAGAACGTGTGTTTCCAAGAGACGCAACCTACAGTTTTGTAGAACATAACACCGAGTAAAGCAGCTATAAAGTGACAGGCTATTGACTTGCTGATGCTTTAAAGCTGCCATTATGTGGTCCATTCTATCCTTCATGGAAACGGGAGCTTAGCAAGGGCAATAACCTTGCTTCGGTATTTACACTTTTCAGGTTTATTGTCATTCTCTCTTACGCTGGAAGTGAATCTGGGAAGCAATGGAAAGAATCAGCGTTTCCTTAGCAGTTGGGCCTTTTTTTTTGAATCCTTAAATAGGGGGAAGGAAGAATGACAGATGGTCGGTTGGTTTCCAGGGGGAATAGAATGTGGGGATTGAACCTCAGATCTGAAATAGACCCTTTAAACAGAGAGTTTGCTGCTCCCAAGAGGGCTCCCTTAAAGTCTGTCATTCAGAGGAAGGATACAATAGGTTTGCTCCATTAGCTGTAAAAAAAAGGGGCAGTATAATGAATTAGATATGGATAAAATAGTCATCAGCTTGGGTGAGAAAGAAAGCTAATTGTCTGCCTGTGTATCTTCCCTGCTAATGGGCTTGGTGACCTAGAATCGTTGACGAAACCACGAGAAAAAGAGGTAAAGAACTGCACAATCAACAACGCAAGTTGAGATTGCTGGAGATAAAACATGGAATGAAAAACGAAAGTCAAGCTGGTTTTGCTCACCTCAGTTTAACTAAGCGGAACACTAATCAAGCTTACCAGAAGGTAATTCATTGTGGTAGCTCCTAAATTTGATTTATATTGAACCATTTTTTTGTTTCCTTTTTTGGGATTGTTTCCCCTCCGTTGATTACTCATTTGGATTGATAGTCCACCTCAGGCCAGTCCCTCAGTGTGATGATTAGGTGTTAATTATTCCACTCTCTTGCGTACATTTCTGCAAATCAAAAGCCAGCCTGGGGAAAACACACCCGATGTCACGTCTAGAAGATACAAAGGCTCAATTTTTATTGGAGGTCTAAGGTTTATCATTCTGGAGGTAGAAAGACATCTGCAAAAATATTTCTTGGGCTATTTGTTTGAGATGGAGATCATGTACTTTCATTATCTATCTATCTATCTATCTATCTATCTATCTATCTATCTATCTATCTATCAATCTATCTATCCAACCATCCATCCACCCATCTATCCATCCACCCATCTATCCATCCACCCATCTATCCATTCACCCATCTATCCACCCACCCTCCCATCTCTGTCTGTCTATCTATCTATCTATCTATCTATCTATCTATCTATCTATCATCCATCCATCCACCATCCGTCCGTCCGTCTGTCTGTCTGTCTGTCTATCTATCTATCCATCCATCCACCGTCCATCCATCCGTCCGTCCGTCTGTCTATCTATTCACCCACCATCTCTTTCTCTCCATCCATCCATCCATTCATCCATCCATCCCCCCCTCTCTGTCTCTCTCCACCCATCTATCCATTCACCCACCCACCCACCCATCCATGTCTGTCTGTCTGTCTTTCTCTCTCTCTCTCTCTCTCTCTCTCTCTCATCTATATATTCATATTTATCAAATTTTGCAACCACCCATCTCCCTCATTTTTACTAGTAAAAATACTAGTATTTTTAATACTAGGATAGGAAGTTTGGTGAAGTCTATGTCTAGGGTGCATCCATACATTCCCTTAACTAGGTAAAATCAAGTATTTGCATTTCTTTAACTTGCCAACCTTGGTTAATGTTCAACTTAATTAAATTTCTTCTGGTTTAGTGAGTTGTGGAAACAGCCCATTTGGTTAGTTTACGGTTGAATGTCCTCTGCAAAGAAAGAACACAGGTTTGTTTCAAGTGTTGTTCAAATGGTCATTGAATTTATGCAATAATTGGAAGAGGGCACTGCTTAAATTATTTATAATCATAGCCGGCATGTATTTAAATAACTGGCCAACTGACCCACAAATGGGGGTTGAAACTCTGATTTATGACCATGTGGGAGAAGCCAAGTGAAAGGAGTAAAAATCTGGATCAGATTAAAAATATATGAAATTTAGCACCTTGCTCTCTCTCTCTCTCTCTCCCTCCCCCTCTTCCTCAATCTAATCTATCTATGAAAACTTATATGGCTACTCAACTCATTCTCAGTGACTCTGAGCAGCTTACAAGGATAAAATCACAATACAACAACAATACAAAAATCAATAGCCTCCACCCCACTTGATGGGCTCTATATGATTCTGGGTATGACTACTATTCCATTGCATTTTATTACAAATATGCAAGATCCAGTTAGCTTTCATGATTAAGGACCCTTGCTGATGCATTTGTCTTCCATCAGAGTCACTTTGTTTTCTTTTTGTGACCCTGTAATCTCGGGATGGAGTCGGGGCGACTGAATGAACCTGAGCATTTACTGGCTGGACGCCCTTCCTAATGCCAATGCGGAGTTCTCTTTGTGCCCTGAGAATTCTGCATAGAGAAACATCTGTCACTGCCTAGGGTTGAACTGTCAACCTTCTGAGTCGGAGGCGAGCGTCTTCACCTCTAGACCACTGCACCACTCTCCATGAGAGTCAAAACTTCCCTTAAATAAAGTGGACATTCAACATTCAAAGAGCAGGAAAACCCCTTATTCTTTTATACAAGAGGGTAGAGGATCATCAAACATAACGATACCAGCCAGCAACTCATCACATCTTGGGCAGCTTTCAGAAAGTCTGAAATCTGAGAAAATGAAGAGTACATCATATTGCCTCTCTGGAAGACGTGAGCAATGCTAATGAATACTATGAGGACGAGAGATAGGAAAAAAGGCAACATGGCCATGTGGATACAGTCAGCTAACCATTTAGAGCAGGGGTCACCAACCTTTCGGATCTCAGGGACCACTAAATTCAGAATTTAAAATCCCGCGGATCACTAATATGATCTGTGTAATGACCGGCCGGGTAGGACCAGCCTGACAAAATAAATAAATTAAAAATAAATTTTAAAAATGGGATAGAGCTATCTGAGGGAACACCTCCCCCATCTCCATCTCCACCCATCAGAAGAGACATGCTATGGGTCCCATCCACAAAATACTTTTATCGGGTAAGAGATGGGCCTTTTCTGCTGTGGCACCCATCCTGAGGAACATCATCTCACCAGATTGGCTCCATCATTGAAGTTCTTCTGGAAATTCCTTAAAACATGGCTGTCAGCCTGTCTGGGATCACAAGGAAATGGTGATTTGATAGGATGGTTGCCTTGTTTTTAACCACAGTTCTCTCCACTATCTTGCTATCAATAAGATTGTTTTTATTCCAGGTTTAATTCCAGACTTTAACATCTGGATTCTATGATTTGTTTTTATTGTAAACTGTCTAAAGTCACTTTATTGTGAGACATGCAGCCATATAAACATGATAAATATATAAATACATAAAGAAGATGGGTTGAAGAGTTATTAGCAGATGCTTGCATGGAGTTTGACAAGACAGTTCCAGATGTGACCGGCCTGATGTTGTAAACCATATTTCTTAGAAATCCCATCTCTGCTCACGGTGATCTCTCCTAAAAGAAAGAATTGTCATCTTTTATGCTTCTCACCAGATTTGCTGAGAGCAGAATACTGGCTAAATAAATAATAAATGTCATTAGTTGTCATAACCATGCCTTATCCTTTTTGAAAGTCCCAATCATTATGATTGCCGCTGGCTTCCGCAGATGACTTCCTCTGGGAGAAAGTTTCATAGTTTGGTTGTGTTGTGTTTTATTTGTTCTGGGGTTTCTTTCTAACCCCTGAAATGTTACTGGTGGTGACAATTGCTTATCTTTTTATAAGGCAGCATTAAACAACTAAAATGGAATCCCAGATGGCAGTGAACATCTTCCAACAGTTCCCGTTCAGTGAACGAATCTGTTCCTGGAATCTAATATTCCTTGCGAGGACAAGAAAGGAAAATGTTTTGCTGAAACCGAGATTTTGACCTTATTGCCTGGACGTATTAGTTTTGCAATCCGATAAGAAAGTTATTTGCCATTTTCCATAGAAACAGAGTGAAGGAAAGGAGGAGAAAAATAAATAAAATAATATTAAGAAATATTAGATAGGAATAAATTGGATTTGAATAGGTACAAAGGGAATATGTATGTAACTGAAGTGTGATTGAATGTACAAAAAGTATATATGGAATATGCATGATTGTCAGCATCAGCTTTCCTGCTTTAGCTGCCATAAGAAACGGGGAGGGATTAGGTATGGAGCAAAGGGGGGGAAGAGAGCAGGAGGGGGTTTGTCTTTGTAGGAGGGGACTTCGTGGGAATCGAAACTGGATTTCAGAAGGGGATGAGCGACCAACTGTCTCGACATTCCTGATGGATGATGCTGCCAGACGTGTTGCCACCTGACCTTTGGAAGACCTTTAGATTGGCTGAGAAAATATAAACACGAGGGGGGGAAGAAGCTTAGTAGATGCATTTCGCGCGTTTTGGTCACTTCCAGCTTTTCACTGGGATGTTAATCTTTTCATATTCAGTAAAAGTACCAAATTCTTCAAAATGCTTGAGTTTGGGGTTTTCTTTCCTGGATACTGAAGGAAGCATACCTGACATTAAGCTGGAAGTGCTCTCAGTCATCCCGGACAAAACCCGAGGGGACTGAAAATCCAAAGTATGTCAGATCGAGGGAGTGATGACGAAGGGAAGATGGGGGCAGCGAGTTCAACCGCCCTCCAGTCGGAAAGAGAAACTACAGAATGGCTGGAAAAACTCCGTTTGGAACCGGAGGAAGCTAGATGGTCCAAAGGTGTGGGCAGACTGCCGGACTGGGGGGAGAATCCCCGGGGAGTGACGACTTCCAGACCCCGAAAAAGGGAGGCAGTGTGGATGCAACAGCAGAAGGAACGTCTCATGATAGATCAAGCCTTGCAGCTTATCCGTGATGTGGAAGAAAGCAGAAAAAACCGTGAGTCTTTGGAAACTCCTGTGGAGAAGGGGGAAGCAGACCCCAGGGGGGAGGCCGAAGAGACAGCCTGCGGGGGAGAGGAAGAGTTTGAGGAGGGAACATCCCAGGCTTCGGCAGCTCGAGGAAGAGATGCAGCCGGCCAGAGAACCCCAGCCCTGCAGGCCCCCCCCCCGCAGACGTAAAAAGCCAAAAATCCCCCCCCTTCCTGGAAAGTTTGATGGAAATCCTAAAACCTTGGGATTTTTCCTGACCCAAGTGTGGAACCACATGCAGGATTGGGGGGAGGACTACGAAACAGATGCGGCTAAAGTCAGAAGCGTTGCGAATGCCCTAGAGGGAGTGGCGGCTGAGTGGATGGTAGTTCTCCACAATAACAACTCCCTCCTGCTGAGAAATTACAACCAGTTCATGAGGGCCCTTAGAAGACGTTTTGAAGACCATTTAGCTGAACGAAAGGCGAGACTCAGAATGAAGAGCATTCAGCAGGGCCGGAGGCCGGTGGCAGAGTATATCCAAGAGTTTCGTGAACTGGCACCTTATATGACAGGCTGGTCAGAAATGGCGCTTTTGGAGAGCTTCAAGGATGGATTGAATGATGAGATATATCGAGATTGCAGGAGCATGGGGGTCCCCGATGATTTGGATAGATGGTACATAGTAGCTGAGGATGTGGAGATCGAGCTGAAACGGAGCGAACTCCGAGGAAGGCGGATGGGGGACCAGTCATCCTCTCTCTACCGTAAGGGGGCGGCCAAGATGACTGGCGGGAAGACCGAATTCAAACCCAAGTCAAAGCCCTTCACCTGTTTCAAATGTGGGAAGGAGGGTCACCGGGCGGCCGAATGTTTCTCCAAACCACCGCCAAAAGCCATGGGGGCCAGCCAAAAGAAAAGCGATAAAATACCCGCCAAAACCCGCGGCACCGCCCTGAAAGGAGAAGTCGTTGAGTTCACTCCCCGGAACCAGCGTGAGTTGGGAACTCCGACCAACGATGACGACAGCGAGACAGACTCCGACTCGGACACCGATGAACGGGTGAGTCACACGGAAGAACCCTTACTCATCCCCGTAGAAGTAAGGGTGCCCTCCACAGGAACTCACGCGCAATTGTTAGCCCTGTTGGACTCGGGATGCACTAGGTGCATAATTAGCCCCAAAGTAGTGGAGGAAATGGGACTGAGACTGAAAACTTTAAAAAGACCCATTGCATTTTGTCAATTAGATGGGTCGATCGCAGGGGGGGGCCCAGCTAGTTTTATGACCGAACCCCTTGAACTACAGTTGGGGAATCATATAGAAAAGCTCAGCTTTATCGTAGCACCTGGCATGGAAAGGCCCCTAATTCTAGGACTGCCTTGGCTTCGTAAATGGAACCCACGAGTAAATTGGAAAACGGGGGTCCTGCGCATCCGTACGGCAGAACCACCTCCGGAAAAGGAAGGCCCCTCCCTAAGGGACGACGTAAGACCAGAAGGGGCAGCAGTAGCCATTAACTATATTGAGGGAGAAGAGAAAATTCCAAAGGAATATTGGGACCTCAAGGAAGTGGTTAGTGAAAAAGCATCTGATAATCTGCCTCCCCACAGGGCCACTGACTGCACCATTGAAATACTCCCAAGGGTGAAGCTTCCCAAACCAAAAATATACCCCATGACACCTCGAGAATTGGAGGAATTGCGGAATTTTATTGACAAAAACTTAGAACGGGGATTTATCGAACGAGCCAAACCCAAGGTAGCAGCGCCAGTAATGTTCCGCGAAAAGAAAGATGGATCCTTCAGATTAGTTGTTGATTATAGAAACATGAACGCCATTTGCGTGGAAAATGTCTATCCCCTCCCACTTATGAAGGACATGTTGGCCCATTTAGGAAAGGGAAAAATTTTTACCAAACTTGATTTAAGAGAGGCATACTACCGAGTGAGAATAAAAGAGGGAGATGAATGGAAGACAGCATTTAATTGCCCACTGGGGTGTTTCCAATTTAGAGTACTCCCTTTTGGACTACAGGGGGCCCCGGCCGTATTCATGCAGTTGATCAACGAAGTGTTGCATGAGCATCTATATAAGGGGGTGTTGGTCTATTTGGACGATATTCTAATTTATTCTGACAACATGGCCGACCATATAAGATTGGTTCGAGCGGTCTTGAATAAACTCAGAGCAGCTGAACTCTATGCTAAACTTTCTAAATGTGAATTCCATCAAGACAAAATCGACTATCTTGGATATCGTATATCGCATGAGGGAATAGAGATGGACCCGGAAAAGGTCCGGGCAGTAATGGAATGGGCCGCACCACGCACCCGTAAACAGTTACAGAGTTTCTTAGGGTTTGCTAACTTTTATAGACAATTTATCCCCTCTTTCGCAAAAATCGCACTGCCAATTACAAACTTGCTCAAAACCAAAGGGGAAATAAAACCCAAACCCTCGAAACCACTAGAATGGACTATGGACTGTCAGGCCGCTTTCGAAAAACTGAAACGGTTGTTTGCAGCTGAACCTGTGCTCAAACACCCCGACATAGAACAACCTTTTGTAATACAAGCGGATGGTAGCGACGTTGCCGTAGGAGCGATACTCTTGCAAAAGAATGAGAATGGAATATTACAACCTTGTGCTTACACATCCCGTAAACTATCTGAAACAGAAAGGAGATGGGCCATATGGGAGAAGGAAGCGTTTGCAGTTAGATGGGCGCTGTTAACATGGAGACAATTTTTAGAAGGGGCAAAACATCCTTTCGAGGTGTGGACTGACCATAAGAATCTAGAAGCATTAAAAACACCACGCAAATTGTCACCCAAACAGGCACGCTGGGCCCAACATTTCAAGCGTTTCAATTTCACTTTACGTTACCTTCCTGGGGGAAAAAATTTCATGGCAGACGCACTTTCCAGATTACCACAGTACAACAGCATAAAGAAGGAACTGGTTCAACCAATGCTCCCCTTAACGCAATTGGCAACACCTGTCACTACCAGAGCGCAGAGTAAAACCGATCCAGAACTCTCAGGAGATTTACTCGAAAAGTTACGAGAAGCACTAAAAGCTGACGAGTGGTTTAAAATCCACTCGAATGAATGCACACTTCGCGATGGACTAGCTTGGGTTGGATCAAAATTGTATGTTCCGGCCACATTAAGACCAACCGTATTGCAATATGCGCATGATGCCAAAGCCGCAGGACACTTTGCGTTTGTCAAAACTTTACATCTTGTTAAGAGGCAGTTTTGGTGGTCTGCACTAAAAAAGGACATACAGGCATATGTGGCTAGCTGTCCAGTATGTGCCTCGGCTAAAAGACCTCCAGGAAAATCCCCTGGATTACTGCAAAGTGTGGCTAGACCGAACGCCCCATGGAAGGAAATATCTATGGATTTTGTGGTGGACTTACCCGACAGTGAGGGCTGCACTGTCATTTGGGTAGTAACTGATTTGTTTTCCAAACAAGTACATTTCATACCTTGCTCAAAGATCCCTTCAGCAAAAACCCTCGCAAAATTATTTATTCGGC
This sequence comes from Pituophis catenifer annectens, assembly GCF_029215685.1. Lineage (NCBI taxonomy): Eukaryota > Metazoa > Chordata > Lepidosauria > Squamata > Colubridae > Pituophis > Pituophis catenifer. The sequence goes on along the minus strand of NW_027256882.1, from coordinate 283,789,549 downwards.
AGATTTACCGACTACATGGGTCTCCGAAAAGAATAATTTCTGATAGGGGTGTGCAATTTACTTCCAGGTTCTGGAGAGAATTTTTAAGATTGATAGGCTCCGCACAGGGGTTGAGTTCCAGTCACCACCCTCAGACAAATGGTGCTTGTGAAAGAACCAATGGGGTGCTCGAACAATACCTTAGGTGTTACGTGAATTACCAGCAGGACAATTGGGTAGACTTGTTGCCATTTGCAGAAGTGGCGTATAACAATTCTGTGCATAGTAGCACCGGATTCACCCCTTTTAAGGTTGCATCGGGCCAGGATTTTGTACCCATTCCCGAGTTACCTCAAGATGATCCCCAAAATCCCTCTTTGATAGATTGGATGGAACAATTAAGGAGCACCTGGACAGTGACTCGGAAGGCATTAGATGAGGCACACCGAGCTCATAAGGCACAAGCCGATAAGAAAAGGTCCCCAGCTCACATTTACAAAGTGGGGGATAAAGTCTATTTGTCTACCAAATACTTACAAACCACCCAGAGGTCAAAAAAGCTGGGGCCTAAGTATGTAGGACCATTCCGGGTGATTAGACTGATAAATCCAGTGACAGTTGAATTAGAATTACCAAAAACCTTGAGACGGATACATCCTGTATTTCATGTTAGTTTATTGAAACCTGAACACTCATCTCCCCTAAGGGTTGATCATAGCAACCCCCCAATTCCCATCCTCATAGAAGGGGAGCAACATTTTGAGGTTAAGGAAATCTTGGACTCTAGAAAACACCATGGTAAAGTCCAATATCTGATTGCCTGGAAACATTTTCCACTATCTCAGGCTGAATGGGTGAATAAACGGGATGTCCGAGCTCCCAAGAAAGTACAACAGTTCTATGCCAAATACCCTGATAAACCTTGATCATTGTATATATTCTGTTTCTCTTTCTCTTTTTCCTTTTAATTAGGACTAACGTCTCTTCTGCAAGAGGGGCCGAATGTCAGCATCAGCTTTCCTGCTTTAGCTGCCATAAGAAACGGGGAGGGATTAGGTATGGAGCAAAGGGGGGGAAGAGAGCAGGAGGGGGTTTGTCTTTGTAGGAGGGGACTTCGTGGGAATCGAAACTGGATTTCAGAAGGGGATGAGCGACCAACTGTCTCGACATTCCTGATGGATGACGCTGCCAGACGTGTTGCCACCTGACCTTTGGAAGACCTTTAGATTGGCTGAGAAAATATAAACACGAGGGGGGGAAGAAGCTTAGTAGATGCATTTCGCGCGTTTTGGTCACTTCCAGCTTTTCACTGGGATGTTAATCTTTTCATATTCAGTAAAAGTACCAAATTCTTCAAAATGCTTGAGTTTGGGGTTTTCTTTCCTGGATACTGAAGGAAGCATACCTGACAATGATATTATATTGTAATATACACGAAAGAAAAAGTGCTACAAAAGTATGTACCAGACAAGTTGCACCAAGTCTAATGTTTTTAAATTGTATATTTAATAAAATTAATTTAAAAAAAGAAAGAAAGTTATTTGCCATTTTCCTGACCAAAGAGAGAGGGAGAGGGAGAGGGAGGGAGGGAGGGAGGGAGGGAGAGAGAGAAAGTCTACTTTATCATTCATTTTTCTATGACAATGATTGATTGATTGATTGATTGATTGATATCCTGCCTTTATTGCTTTATAAGCAGGGGTGGGCTGCTGGGGGTTCTCAAGGTTTCAGGAGAACCTCTAGCTAAGATTCTGTGTAGTTCAGAGAACCCCCAAATCCCACTCCTGGCTGGGCCCATCCGCCCCGCCCTGCCTCTCCCAGGAGTCCCCACGCGGCCCGTTTTGGATGCAAGTAAGTGCAGGGTGTGTGCAGAAGCTCAGGGAGGGTGAAAAACGGGCCTACTGGAAGTTCGGGAAGGCCAGAAACGGGCCTGTTTCCAGCCTCTAGAGGGCCTCCGGAGCCTGGGAGGCTGTTTTTGCCCTCCCAGAAGCTAGAAGAAAGTGCCCGGAGTCCAGGGAGGGCAAAAACACTCCCTTCCACTGTGGTGCAGGAGGCCAACTAGCCACGCCCACCACGGCCATGCCCACCCAGCAACCAGGCAGAGAACCCCTTGCTAAAATTTTTGAAGCCCACCCCTGTTTATAAGTAACTTAAGGTGCCACTATGGTTAGAATGTAGAACTGCAGGCTACTTCTGCTGACTTCCGGCTGCCTGCAATTTGGCATTTTGAATCTCACTGGCTCAAGTTTGACTCAGCCTTCCGAGGTGGGTAAAATGAGGACCCAGATGGTTGGGGGCAATAGGCTGACTCTGTAAACTGCTTAGAGAGGGCTGTAAAGCACTGTATAGTGGGATATAAGTCGAAGTGCTATTGCTGTTAAGGTGGCAAATGTACATAATATTCCTCCCTCCTCCTATTGTCCTCACAACAACAACCCTGTGAAAAGGATTGGGCTGAGAGAGAGACTGTCTAGGTTACCAAGCTGGCTTTTATGGCTAAGGTAGGATCAGAACTCATGGTTTCCCACTTTCTAATCTGGTGCCTTAACCACTAGACTAAACTTCTTCTAGTGCTGTTTTTCCAGCATAGGTTTTATTCACAATACTCATCTACCATGAGGGATGCATTCATTTGGAAAGAATCTTGTAGGAGACGACCCATCACACCAACATAATGCTGGCCTGGAATCAAAAATATCTGGGTCACATGCTTTGTTCATATATACTCCAAAACTGACTGTTGGCTACTCAGTCATCCTCCTCTAATTCTGCAATGAACTCTATTTTTCCTATTGCTAGAAAACATTGCTGAGAACTTGCTTGTATATATTTGAATCAAGGTCAACTTTATTATATATTAACAATTGCTAACAATTGCTATTGTTATCCCAGACTCTGATTGGACACTAAAGGATCAGACTCTAGAAAGAGTGCAAAGAAGAGCAACAAAGATGAGTAGGGGACTGGAGACTAAAACATATGAAGAACGGTTACAGGAACTGGGCATGGCTAGTCTAGAGAAGAGAAGGACCAGGGGAGACATGATAACAGTGCTGCAATATTTGAGGGGCTGCCACAGAGAGCAGGGGGTCAAGCTATTTTCCAAAGCACCTGAAGGCCAGACAAGGAACAATGGACGGAAACTGATCAAGGAGAGATTCAACCTAGAAATAAGGAGAAATTATCTGACAGTGAGAACAATTAACCAATGGAACAGCTTATCTTCAGAAGTTGTGGGAGTTTCATCACTGGAAGCTTTCAAGAAGAGACTGGACTGCCATCTATCAGAAGTGGTGTAGGGTCTCCTGCTTGGGCGGGGGTTAGTCTAGATGACCCACAAGGTCCCTTCCAACTCTGCTGTCCTGTTCTAGTCTGTTCTATCATTCTGAATGTCCCTCTCTGGACATAATGTAAAGTTTGCTGCAGCTCTCTTTTGTTTCCAAGGATCTTGCCATGCCTCAAAACTCCAGAGCTGATCCCTGATTAGAATTTTCGGCAAGATATTCTAATATATACAACCCAATCTGACTCATTTCTATGTCTTTATTTTAAAAGTAAAGGTTGTTGTCCAGTCCCTAAGTCGTGTCCGGTTCTTCGCAAGAACTTATGGACCAGAGCATGCCAGGCCCTCCTGTTCTCCATGGTCGCTCAGAGTTTGCCCAAATTCATTTTTCATTGCGTTGATGACACTACCTAACCATCTCATCCTCTGTGTCTATGGAGATTCTCAGTCATCCAGGTCATGGTTGTCCCAAAGGTGCTTTTTTCAAGAGGCAACTGGACTTTTTGGTTTTTCTTTGAAAACGTTTCGCTTCTCATCCAAGAAGCTTCTTCAGCTCTGAGAAGTGAAAAAAAAAATCACCTTTGGAATCTCATCCTCTTCTGTCCCCTTCTCCTTTTGCCTTCAATCTTTCAAGGTGGAAGGTGCAGGTAAACATTTCTTCCATCTTTCCTTCTCCCTTTCCTCCCTCCCTCCCTTCTTCCTTCTCTTCTTTTTCTCTCCCCCCCTTTTTTATTTCCCTTCCCCATTTCATCTCTCTCCCTTCTCATGGGCTTTCTATGTCAGCTGGTTTTGGGTGACACTGAAGCTTTGAAACAAAACTTCCATTAGAACCTCAGGAAGAGATTCCTGATTTTTTCTTTTAAGGAGGAATAAGTCCCTAAAGCAAGTGAAAAAATGAAGTGAATATTTAATCTCCAAAAAAAGCAGCAAAGCTTTTTGCAAATACTTTTTTTTATGCCAATGGAAGATATATTTTATTTTGTTTATAAACCCAAATGCTAAGCCAAGGGGATTTGTGTGCATGTGTGTATGTCTCTATGTGTAAAGTTGCACAGCATGGAAAAGGACTGTTTATCAAGGGAATGTTATTTCTAATAAAAACTTAACAGAACTCAAACTGAGAGAGAGAAACAGGGAATCATGTAAAATGAAGACATTGATTTATTTATGCATACGGTTAGGAACACACCCAGTTAGACAGGGGAACCCAACTGCTCATGGATGATTTCAGATAAATATTGCAAGGTTGGGGCTAGTTAGTACTCAAAAAGGAGAACACCCAAAATCCCAGGATTATACAGTAAATTAGACAGAAAAGGAGGGGGAGGGGGGAAGAGGGAGAGGGAGAGGGAGAAGAAGGAGAAGAAATAATAATAATAATAATAATAATAATAATAATAATAATAATTTGAGATTCAAGGTGCTGGTGATGACCTATAAAGCCTTACATGGCTTAGGCCCAGGATATTTGGCAGACCACCTGCAGTCAGCAACAACTTCCCATTTCCCGGTTCGCGCCCATAGGGGGGGCCTGCTCAGGGTGCCGTCGGCTAGACAATGTCGGCTGGCAGCCCCCAGGGGTAGAGCCTTCTCTGTGGGCATGCCCCCCCTCTGGAATCAACTCCCCTTGGGGTTCTGGCTGGCCCCTGACCTTCGCACTTTCCGCCACGAATTAAAAACTTGGTTATTCAAGTCACCCGGCCTGGGCTGATGGGGTTTTATATGGGTTTTTAACTTTTATATGGTTTAATTAGGTATTTTAACTTTGTACAGTGGTTATTGTGGATTTTATTCTTGTGAGCCGCCCTGAGTCCGTTGGAGATAGGGCGGCATATAAGTTAAATAAAATAAATTAAATAAATAAATACATTTATTAATTGAAAACACAAAAGAATTCAGCCAAGACATTGGTATGCAGTTTGGAATTGACAAATGTGCAACAATAGCAACCAAACCAGGCAAGATCATAGAAGAGGATGGAATAGAACTAGAGAATGAAGAAATGATAAAGGCAGTAAAATCAGAAGAAGGCTCCAAGTACTTGGGGATTTTAGAGGCCTCTGACTTAATGCATAATAAAGTCAAGGAATTAACTTCAGCCAAGTACATTCGGCGAATTCGTAAGATATTAATGTCCAAATTGAGTGGAGGAAACATCATAAAAGCCATAAATATCTGGGCTATATCTGTGATTTGATACTTGATAATTGACTGGACCCAGATGGAGTTAGACAATTTGGACAGAAAAAGAAGGAAGCTTATGCCAATGAATCATGCCTTGCATCCTAAAAGTGATGTTGACCGATTATATTTAGCAAGAGCAGAGGGTGGTCGAGGACTCCTACAAGTAAAGCAGACTGTGGAAAAAGAAAAACGCAGCTTGAATGATTACATCCAGAAAAGTGAAGAACCTATGATTAAGGAAGTAAATAAAGGAGGCCTTTTAAAGACAACTAAAACAAAAGCAGAATATAAGAAAGAAGTAATTGAGCAGCGAGCTGAAAATTGGAAACACAAAGCTCTGCATGGCCAATACTTGAAAAGTATTGAAGGCAAAGCTGACCAGAAACTAACTTGGAACTGGTTAAGAACAGGAGTACTGAAAAAAGAAACAGAAAGCTTTATTTTGGCAGCTCAAGAACAAGCCCTAGCCACAAACTGCATGAAGGCAAAAATTCAACATGTTACCAACAACAGCAAATGCCGCCTCTGTAATGAGAAAGATGAGACAGTTGACCACCTGATCAGTGGATGCAGCAAAATTTCACAAACTGACTACCTACAACGCCATGACCACGTTGCTAAGATCATTCACTGGAAATTAATGCCAGAAGTTTGGATTTGAGTACAGCAAAAACCACTGGGAACATCAGGTTGAGAAAGTTTTAGAGAATGAGAAACTCAAGATCTTGTGGGACTTCAGGATTCAGACTGACAGGCACTTGGCCCACAACACACCTGACAAAACAATAGTTGAAAAGAAAAAAGTATGGTTCATTGACATTGCAATACCTGCTGATGCACGGATTGAAGATAAGCAGCAAGAAAAAATTACAAAGTACCAGGACTTGAAATTGAAGTTGAACGACTGTGGAAAAAGAAATCGTGTGTTGTCCCGATTGTAATTGGAGCCCTTGGAGCAATACTCAAAGGGCTACCCCGCTATTTAGAAATTCTAAATTTGCCAGACTTGAACATTTTGACTCTACAAAAAACCACCTTACTCGGAACAGCTTACATCCTCCGACAATACCTTAACAGTTCCTAGGTCCCTGGTTAGGACTCGAGCTGCTGAGCTATTAACCAGCCTCAAAGGCTGTGAATCTCACTAAAGATATAATAATAATAATAATAATAATAATAATAATAATAATAATAATAATAATAATAATAATAATAAAGAAGAAGGCAAATGACTTTCATATGGGGCCAAAAACTGACTTCCATATAACTTGAATGAAAATGAATAGATGTAAAAAAGATGTTGAGACTCTAGAAAGAGTACAGAGAAGAGCAACAAAGATGATTATAGGACTGGAAGCTAAAACATATAAAGAATGGTTGCTGGAATTGGGTACGTCTAATTTAATAATTAGGACCTAGTTATCTTCGAGACCACCTGCTGCTACCGACGGCCTCCCATCGACCTGTGCGCTCCCACAGAGAGGACCTCCTCGGGGTGCCATCAGCCAAACAATGTAGGATGGTGACTCCCAGGGGGAGGGCCTTCTCTGTGGGGGCACCTACCCTCTGGAATCAGCTGCCCCCAGAGATAAGGAGAATCCAAGACCTCGGTGCCTTCAGCCGTGCCCTTAAAACCTTCTTTTTCCAGCAAGCCGGACTGGCCTAACACTTTTTAAAATGTTTTTTAATTGTTTGTTATTGTTTTTAATCATGGGGCCAAATTTATATATATTGTTTTAATTGTATTTTAATGTTTGTAGTTTATGCTTTTACTTGGCTGTTCACCGCCCTGAGTCCTCAGGGAGCAGGGCGGTATACAAATTTAAAAATAAATAAATAAATAAAATAAATAATAAAAAGGACTAGGGGTGACATGATAGCAGTGTTCCAATGTTTGAGGGGTTGCCCCAAAGAAGAGGGAGTCAACCTGTTCTCCAAAGCACCTGAAGGCAGGACAAGAAGCAATGGATGGAAACTAATCAAGGAGAGAACCAATCTAGAACTAAGGAGAAATTTCCTGACAGAACAATTAATTAGTGGAAAGGCTTGCCTCCAGAAGTTGTGTATTCTCCAACACTGGAAGAAAAAAATGGACAATCATTTGTCTGAAATGGTTTAGTGTTTCCTGCCTGAGCAGGGTGTTGGACTAGAAGACCTCCAAGGTCCCTTCCAAATCTGTTATTCTGTTTTTCTGAATACAGTTGTAGCTATAGAAGAAAGTGATGGAATGATCTGAGTTGGTAGTTCTTTGATTGAGGTACTACTGTATCTAAAGAGATAAACAAGCTAATAGTAAACAACAGCTTTATCAAAGACCCACCAAGAACGCTCCCATCAACACTGACTAGTACATAAACAGAGAGTAAATCCTACCCCCTTCTAGCACTAATGATGTTACCTAGTTGGGTAATGAAACGTTTGCAAAAAAAAACAACCAAGCTCTGAGAGCATCACGAACCCCATCATGTTAGTTTTGTTTAATTCTTAGAATGTTAATGATATCAGATTTAGTGTGAAATCAAATTTAGATCCTGTGTCATCTCTTTGGTTCTAATCTTCCCCACATTTTACAGCAAGGTCACAACTCATAACTCAAAGTTCAAATGCGGCTCTGGACATGGAAAATGTTATTTTTCTCTGGTTTAGATCCTTGCTTGACAAGATTTAGGTAAAAATTGTCTGTTTCTCAAACTGTGACATGTCTGAACAGTCAGCTTCCAATATTCACAGTTTTATAGTCCACTCCTCTGCACATCACCCAAAAAGTAATTCCCACTGAATTCCGAAGGAGAGGCAATTTTACACCCACTTACCTAGAAGCAAGTTCCATGGAGTTTATTTTGCAGAGATAAGAGTAGAATTGCAAAAGTTTCCTGTCTGGATATTGGAGTAAGATAAAACAGGTGGTGTGGCCTGTTGGCCACCAGCCCCTCCAGCAGCTGAATCACAGGAAGAGGAGGAGGAGGCGTGGGAGTCAGAGTCAGCATCAAGGCAACCTGAGAGCTCAGAGGGGGAAGAGGGAATGGAGCTGCCAGAGATAGAGACAGAGGCGGAGCCTGGGCCATCCGTCAGCCCTCAGATGGAGAGTCAACAGCCCCCAGGTCTGGAGGTGGTTGATGAGGAAGAGGAGGAACAGCTGGGTCCAGTGCCTGATGTGTGGATGTGCAGAAGGCAGAGGAGAGGAGAGCAGTGGAAATCTGTGGGCCGGTCCTTGGGACAGAAGAGCCACTGCTACTAGCGAAGCCCCACCCTAGCTTTGGGGATAAAAGGTGTGTGTGTGCGGGGGGGGAATGAATAGATGTGGCAGACAACTATTCATTTCCCTGCCAGACAGACTTGTCAGCCTGCGAGAGAAATCTTTTGCCGAGGCTGCTGGCACTCCTAATAAAGGAATCTTTTGAGTTCACTTCATAAGTGAGGGGGGGGGGGTCAGAACAACAGCACTGAGTGGTTTGAGCCATTATGCAAACCCCAATCATTATTTTTATGTGTCATCTAAACCCCGTTATCATTCTCTTATATTAGTAGAGTGGATTAACTGGAGCATATTAGGAAATCAAAGCCATTGCCAGTTTGTTAAAACATATTTAGAATAAATGAGTCCTATGGCTTTCATTATTGTTTTTTTTACTTACTTACTTACTTACTTACTTACTTACTTACTTACTTACTTACTTACTTACTTACTTACTTACTTTATTTGATTTATATACCGCCCTACTCCCGAAGGACTCAATGGCGATGAACAGCCAAACAGTAAAAATACATAGATACAAAATTTAAAAACAAAGTAAAATCGAATTAAACAATTTGGCCCAGACAGATTAAAACACCCCAATCATTTAAAAACCGATTAAAATTTGCATAATTAAAAAGAGGGAAAAGATTAGGCCAGGCCCGCCCGGTGGGATAACAAATATATGTACAGGTAGTCCTCCACTTACAACAGTACATTTAGTGACCGTTCAAAGTTAGAACGGCATTGAAAAAAAGTGACTTATGATCATTTTTCACACAACGTATGAGCATTGCAGTATCCTCATGATCGAAATCCAAATGCTTTATTTATTTATTTATTTATTTATTTATTTATTTATTTATTAGTCCAATTTATATGCCGCCCTTCTCCGTAGACTCAGGGCGGCTTACAATGCATTATAGCAATAGCCTGCATACTTTTTTGTATATACTTGCTTATTAGGGCTTTTGGCCCCCACTAAGCTGTGTTGTTCTATACAAAGTCAGCTTATTGCCCCCACAATCCGGGTCCTCAATTTACCTACCTCGAAAGGATGGAAGGCTGAGTCAACCTTGAGCCTGGTGAGATTTGAACTTGCACTAATTGCAGGCAGCTGGCAGCTAAGTGCTAGCACTTAACAGCACTTTAGTCCGCTGCACAACCAAGGCTCTTATCAGCTTGTCAACTGATTCACATTTATGACGGTTGCAGTGACCTGGGGTCATGTGCTTTTGCAACCTTCTGACAAGCAAAATCAATGGAGAAACTAGATTCATTTAATAACTGTGTTAATATCCCAAAGGTGTTTTTTTCAAGAGGCAACTGGACTTTTTCTAGTTTTTCTTTGAAGACGTTTCACCTCTTATCCAAGAAGCTTCTTCAACTCTGACTGGATGGTGGGGGAATGGAAGGATTTATACTTTACAACCATGTTATTAATTTAACAAGTGCAGTGATCCATTTAACCAATGTGGCAAGAAAAGTCGTAAAACAGGGCAAAACTCACTTAATAAATTTCTCACTTAGCAATGTAAATTTTGGGCTCAGTTATCGTAAATTGAGGACTAACTATATTAGCGGAGTGGATTGACTAGGGCATATTAGAGAATCAAAGCAATTGCAGTTTGTTAAGATATGTTTAGAATAAATGGGCCATTGTTTTTTTTAAAAGATATATGTATTTGTTTGTATATGTATTTGTTTTCAGAGAAACTTTGAAAACTGTCTAATACAAAAATGGACTGAAGGAGCATATAAAAACTGGAGCACATGGCTGAAGTATTATGGATTTGTTTTGTGTCCCCCCTCTTTGTTTATCACCTTGTCTGCTCTTGTCTAAGAGATGCCTACTTTATCAAAATATAAAGTACAAAGAAAATGAAAACAATGGGACAATAGGGGAGGAGAAGTGGAAGAGGGAAAAGTGTAGGGTAAAGGGAAAAAGCAAAACATTGACTCCTGATTCTTTGCTACAGTAGGACAAGGTAATAACATACAACCTCGACTTTTTACTTTTATATAATAATATATGCTAGCCATTTCTATAACAACAAACCTATCTAATCAGCAAAACCCAAGATCAAAGTTTAATTCCCCCCCCACCTCAAGCCCAAAATCCAGAAGTGGTTTCCAAGTAGAAACAAAATTAATTGTATTCTTTTTAATCAAAGCAGTCAATGTAGCCATCTCTGCTAACTCCATCAACTTTGAAAGCCATTTGTCCATTGTGGAAATCAAAGTATCCTTCTCTTTTTGTGCATAGTGAATTCTTGCTGCTATCAATGTCTAAGAGATTCCTGATTTGAGTTCACTTTCTTTTTCTTTTCTTCACAGATTGAGAGCACATGTTCATTGGTTCTCTTTCTGGTAAGACATAGTACATGCTCTCTGCCTATCTCTATAATGCATTATATATGTATATACCTCCCTTCTGTTATCGTTATAAAAACTGCTTCCCTGATCCATACTTGGATCAGATTCCTGCTGTCAGAAATGTCATATTCACCCTTCAGCACAAGACAATCCATAACCCATTAATTTCAAGAAGCCATCCATCAAACTATCTGGTCTCTGAAACTCCAGAATTCCTTGGAAGGAGGGAGATTGAAAATGTTCAGTGCATTTTTCTTGTGTCTTTAGATGAGGAGTTTTCAGGGAAAAGGAGAAGGAAGAAGGAAGGAGGGAAGAGAGAAGAAGGAAGAAGGAAAAGGGAGGAGGGAGGAGGGGAAGGAGAAGAAGGAGGAGGAGGAGGTGGAGGAGGAGGAGGAGAAGAAGAAGAAGAAGAAGAAGAAGAAGAAGAAGAAGAAGAAGAAGAAGAAGAAGAAGAAGAAGAAGAAGAAGAAGAAGAAACAATAACAACAGTGGTAATGCAGTTTGAAATGGCTATAGCTTTTCTTAACTGGTATAGAATCAAAAGTAGTAATTGAAAACAACAGTGCTCATATTTAAGGGCAACCAATAACTGAGGGAACTGCTGAGAAGAGAACAAAACCCAGAGAAGATAACGGAATAGCAAGGAATTATGTATACAGGTTTATTGTAATTGAGTTTTAAGCAAACACAAAACTCAGCATAAGAAAGTTTCCAGGTCCGATTAGAAGGATGTTCAGCAAGTAGTTCTTAAAACCAATGAATTACTCAGAAACCCAGAAACAGAGACAGAAATTTGAGAATGAGGGACATGATTAAAAAGATGCTGAAGTCATGTTTGAGTCCAAACTCCTAACAATTGCATCCACACAATTTTCTTGACAGAAGTGTTTCAAGTCTCACTTTGGAATCCTCAAGTCCACAATCCAGAACTCATTTGAGCTGACCGAACTTACTTTCTGAGACCAGCTGAAAGTTGGCTGGATAGTGTCACCTGCTGAGACAGAAAGAAAGCCATCTTTCTGAGAGATGACTGACATTAAGCTTGGAGAAACCTGGTCTAGTTGGAATGCAGTAGGAGATACCAACATACCAGTGGTGAAATCCAATTTTTTTTTACTACCGGTTCTGTGGGTCTGGCTTGGTGGGCATGGTGTGGCTTGGTGGGTGTGGCTTGGTAGATGTGGCAGGGGAAGGATACTGCAAAATCTCCATTCCCAACCCTCTCCAGTGGAAGGATACTGCAAAATCCCCATTCCCTCCCCACTCCTGGGGGAAGGATATTGCAAAATCTCCATTCCCACCCCATTCGGGGGTCAGCCAGAGGTGGTATTTGCCGGTTCTCCGAACTGCTCAAAATTTCCGCTATCGGTTCTCCAGAACCTGTCAGAACCTGCTGGATTTCACTCCTGCAAAATACTGTTGGCTGCCATCTACATTCAGATTTTTGCAGCCCAGATCTATTATCTTGGAGGTACAGATACAGATTAACAGAGTTGGAAGGGACCTTGTAGGTCATCTAGTCCAACCCCCTGCTCAAGCAGGAGACCCTACACCATTTCTGACAGATGGCAGTCCAGTCTCTTCTTGAAAGCTTCCAGTGATGAAGCTCCCACAACTTCTGAAGGCAACTTCTGTTCCATGGGTTGTTTGCTTTCACTGTCAGAAAATTTCTCCTTATTTCTAGGTTGAATCTCTCCTTGATCAGTTTCCATCCATTATTCCTTGTCTGGCCTTCAGGTGTCTTGGAAAATAACTTGACCGCCTCCTCTGTGTGGCAGCCCCTCACTGCTATAATGTCTCCCCTGGTCCTTCTCTTCACTGGACTAGCCATGTCCAGTTCCTGCAACCATTCATTGTATGTTTTAGCCTTCAGTCCCCTATATTAATGGTGTCAGTTGATGTTTTTGCTCCTTTTGTAGTGCTTTATTGGGGGCAATGAGTTTTGCTATGGAAGGTCCTTTATTTTTGGCTACTCTGTATTTCCATCTTATTTCCCTGGAGGGCTGATCTCTATGAACCTTACTCCATAGTTGATTGGAGTTTTAGGTACACAAAATACAGATGATAAGGGAGGTGGTTCGACTCACAATCACCTCAGTACAGATAGTCCTCGACTTACAACCACAATTGAGCCTAACAATGTTAGGCTCAATTGCTGTTAAGTGAGACATTTGTTAAGTGAGTTTTGCCCCATTTTATGACCTGCCTTGCCACAGTTGTTAAGTGAATCACTGCAGTTGTTAAGTTAGTAACTCTGTTGTTAAGTGAATCTGGCTATCGCATTGACTTTTCTTATCAGAAGGTCGCAAAAGGGGATCACATGACCCTGGGACACAACAACGGTCATAAGTATGAACCAGTTGCCAAGCATCTGAATTTTGATCGTGTGTTCATGGAGATGCTTCAAAGGTCGTAACTATGAAAAACGGTCATAAGTCACATTTCTCAGTGCCGTTGTAACTTTGAATGGTCACTAAATGAACTGTTGTAAGTCAAGGATTACCTGTAAAAGTCTGGGTTAATTGTCCTTCAGTTGTTCCAGTCAGTGGTGGGTTCCAACCGGTGTTACCACCAGTTCTCTTCGCGCACGTGCTTTGCATGCGATCGCCGTGTGCATGCTCGCTTTGTTCACACGCGTGCCAAACTTGAGCTCCGCGCAAGTGTGTTAGGTTTCTGCCCAGCTGAGGTGCGGCAATCCACTCTGCTGCGCCTATCAGCTGGGCTAAAAAACAAGAAATAAAGGTAGGAATAAAGCGGGGGCAGGCGGGAGGGCCCAACTCCCAGTCAAAGAGAACCGGTTCGGTGACATCACATCGTCACCACTACTGGCTCGGCCGAACCGGGCTGAACCAGGAGCAACCCACCACTGATTCCAATACTGACTGGGTTCATGTCTTTACATAACACGCTGGACCTTTATAATAGCCCAAAAAACCTTGTGTATTCTCAGCTACTGAGTTTTTGTAAAACACAGGTTTATTTTGGTGGCAGGAGGTAAAGGTTATATAGCTTAACCAGCTTCTATAAATTTTCTTCTAACAGAGAATCCTCTTAAATAACAGAGCAGGGAATTATATAGATCCAGGTTTCAAAGAGATTTATAATAACATTGCTCTGTTTCACTTTTTCTGGTGTTTATTGGTTCTTTTTGTCCCATCTTAACTCTTCAAACCCAACAGAGGAAAATTCCACCTGTGACTGTGAGATACCATCTTTTTTCAGTCACTGGTTCCGGAAACTACATTGGCCAAACTTTTTGCTGATCTCCTCATTTACAGCAAATTCATAAGTTTTGACAGAGAGAGCTACTTGGTTTCCTTCCCTCAGTTATATTTTTTTAATGGACACGTTTCTGCTCCGTGGAACAAAATTGTCATTTCATGACAGTGGTTCAACTTAAACTAACCAGGTATAAGAGGCTGGGGAATTCTTTTTTTTTTTCCATTTTCCACTGAACAACTCCTGATTTCAATTGTGTTGCTTCACTGTGCAGATGGAATCTCACATGGTTGGCTATTTCTCTATTAAGAGCACATGTGCGCACATGCATGCGTGCATGCCCACACAGAAAATTGTAGAGAAAATTAAGTTTTGACTCTTGTTAGTGCGTTTATTTTAAAGTGTGGTTGCATGCATATACAGGCAGTCCTCGAGTTATGACCACAGCTGAGTCCAAAATTTCTGCTGTCAAGTGAGACATTTGTTAAGGGAGTTTTGCCCCAGTTTACCACCTTCCTAGGCACAGTTGTTAAGTGAATCACTCAGTTGATAAGTAAGTAACCTGGTTGATAATGAATCTGGCTTCCTTCTTGATTTTGCTTGTCAGAAGGTTGCAAAAGGTGATTACATTTGTTGTTGTTGTTAGTTGCAAAGTTGTGTCCGACCGATCGCAACCCCATGGACAATGTTCCTCCAGGCCTTCCTTTCCTCTACCATCCTCTGGAGTCCATTTAAGCTCATGCCTACTGCTTCAGTGACTCCATCCAGCCACCTCATTCTCTGTTGTCCCGTTCTTCTTTTGCCCTCAATTGTTCCCAGCATGAGGTGGCCAGAGTATTTGAGTTTCATCTTCAGGATCTGGCCTTCTAAAGAGCAGTCAGGGTTGATCTCCTCTAGGACTGACCGGTTTGATGGCCTTGCAGTCCAAGAGATTTGCAGGAGTCTTCTCCAGCACCATAGTTCAAAGGCCTCAATTCTTTGGCGCTCAGCTCAATCCTCAGTAGAGGACAGGAACACCTGGAGGAATGTTGCGATGGGTCAGACACGACTTCGCAACTAACAACAACAAGCATTTTTAAAGGACCAAATTATGGGAGAAGGGGGTAATTACATGCAACATCCAAATGCACAGTGTGAATGTATTAAGTGTAACTCATTGGACTGTAAGCATGGAAGAAAAGAGAAACCAATTGCTTTTCCAACACCAGCCAAGTTGCAACCCCATTGCTGTTTACCTGGAAGTAAATTTCACTGAATCAACAGGTGTAAAATTTGATAGTTTAACAGCAATGCTGCTAAAATGAGGAGAGGACCATGACTGAAAAATTCTGAGAATCAGAATCCATATATTTTGAGAGGAGTGAGTTAAATCCACTTACAGCACACTTGTGAATTTTTGAAATAATGCCTGAACAATTCTAAAGAGAGGCAAGGGAAATAGGGGAATTGAGGAAGGACTTCCCATTCAGCTCCCAAGTTAAAGCTGGATGCAAACAACATGTTAGGCGCAAAAGACCAGGTTCATACATGAAGATCTAGTTGAACTGATTTATTGCTAAACAACCTAGGCACAGGGATCTTCTCAACTATTAGCACCTGCTTGGAATTAGAAAAGGGACCATGGAATTCAAGAAGATTGTTTGTGGCTACATAGAGATTCTAGGCTGACCCCTCTTTTAACTCCACTCCCAAGTTCTGCCAGTCCTTCTCCTACCAGTACCTAAAAATGGAGAGTAGTTGAGGGAACGAATGCTTTAGGTCTTCAACTATTTCCCGAAGAAGACCTTCCTGATGGTATGATCGATATGGCAGTAGAAGAATCTTCTTGTGGAAGTGGTAGGTTCTTTATTTCTGGAGATCTTAAGAAATGGCTGGATAACTGTTACATATTGAAATAAAGGAGCATAGGCTTCACTCAGGTCCTCCAATCCGGCGGGAAAATACTCAAACCTCATTGGCCAACCTGTCTGACAACTACCTATAAAAAGGCAGGCCGTCAGACAAGCCGGCTGCTTGGTTGTACTGATCTACTAATAAAGAGCTGTTGTTCAGGGGTGGGTTCTAAATTTTTTTATTATCGGTTCTGTGGGCGTGGCTTATTTTGTGGGTGTGGCTTGGAGGTCATGAGACTAGGTGGGTGTGGCTAGCTGGTCAGAGTCATTTTTGGAAGGTCCTCGCACTTACGACCAGTCCTCGCACTTACAACCTGACTCATTTGTTTGCTTTTAACACTGACCAGCTGTAGGACGGCCCTTTGAAGCCCCGCGGCAAGAGTTTAAACAGTTTTTTTCCCTCTAGTCATCAGCTGGGACTCAGGAGGCAGCAATAGATTGGGGGTGGGATTCAAATAAAAGGTAAGAATAATGTGGGGGGGTGGGAGGGCGGGGGGGGGAGAACCGGTTCGGTGACATCATATCATCACCGCTACCGGATCGGCCGAACCGGATCGAACCGAGAGGAACCCACCACTGCTGTTGTTACTGTTAGCACTGAGTCCTGTCTCTTCCATCGCCTGATCTAACAATAACCATCTCTTGAGGATGAAAAATTATTAGCCTTGTGAGGTAATACAAACACAATGAGGAATGCCAGCAATGTCTTTATTATAAAGTTGGATAAACACAATCTTGCAAGTCTGAAAGTACCCGTCCTGCCTCTTAATTTTACTCCCCTGAAAACTAGGGAAGGTCCCTTCTGAGATACTTGCATCACTCTTCTTCTTTCAGAGTCAAAATTTGTTGATCAGACCATTGTCTCAGTGGTGAAATCCACTTACCTTCACTACCAGTTCAGGAACGGGAGCGTGTGGGAGTGTGTGCTCACTATGTGCGCACACGCCTCTTCTGCGCATGCACAGAAGATAAAAAACTGGGATGTAATGACATTAGTGCAGCAGTGAAATCCGCCCGGTTCTATCCGGCTCACCGAACCAGTAGCCTCCCACCGTGGGTGTTACCGGTTCGGTGAGCTGGATAGAACCGGGCAGATTTCACTGCTGCATTGTCTATGCCAGGGGTCAGCAACCTGCGGCTCTGGAGCCACATGTGGCTCTTTCATCCCTCTGCTGTGGCTCCCTATCACCAGTCAGCTCCACAATTGATAGGGCTTTCAGTTAGGACAGGTAGAGGAAAAAGGATGCCACGCTAGGAGGAGACTCTATGGTGGGGGAACCAGACTTCCGGTCAGCTGAAGAAAAAGGACACCGGGCTCAGAGGAGACACTATGGTGGGGGGAACCGGACTTCTGGCTGGCTCCAGAATTGAATGGGGGGCTTCCGGTTAGGGACTTTGTGGTTCTTTGAGTGTTTAAGGTTGCCAATCCCTGGTCTATGCTGTGGCACTTTACTTCTGTCTCGAAGATCACAGCATACCATAGTCATGTGCTTGCTATTTGTGACCTTCATAGATGGCTTCCAACAAACATAGTCAATGGGAAAGCCAGCAGGAGTCATAAGTCATACAAATGCGATGTCACACTTAACAACCTGTGGTGATTTGCTTGATGACTGCATCTGGAACTGACCTTATACATCAAGTGTGGTCACGTGATTTTTCCCTTAACAATCATGCTACTTAGCAAGTGGTTGCCGGTTCTAATTGCGATTGGAAAGTGAGCCCCCTCCCCTATATTATACTTGGATGTTTTTAATCCTATGTAGGATGCCCAGAATCATTTGGCAAGTGGTTGTCTTAAAATTAAGAATGAATGAATAAATGGTTGGCTTTGGGTAGAGGTTATATTAGAGGATCCTTATGGTTCCTTCCCAATACAGCCCAATACTCTAGGATTTTGTGACAAGGGTGTGTCTTCCTCTGAGCAGTGATGATAGCAGAATAGAATAGAATAGAATAGAATAGAATAGAATAGAATAGAATAGAATAGAATAGAATAGAATAGAATAGAATAGAATAGGGAAAGAACAGAGTAGAGTAGAGTAGAGTAGAGTAGAGTAGAGTAGAGTAGAGTAGAGTAGAGTAGAATAGAACAGAATAGGGAAAGAACAGAGTAGAGTAGAGTAGAGTAGAGTAGAGTAGAGTAGAGTAGAGTAGAGTAGAATAGAATAGAATAGAATAGAATAGAATAGAATAGAATAGAATAGAATAGAATAGAATAGAATAGACTGGAGTAAAGTGGAGTAGAGTAGAGTAGAGTAGAGTAGAGTAGAGTAGAGTAGAACAGAACAGAACAGAACAGAACAGAGGAAAAATAGAGTAGAGTAGAGTAGAGTAGAGTAGAGTAGAGTAGAGTAGAATAGAACAGAATAGAATAGAATAGGGAAAGAATAGAATAGAATAGAATAGAATAGAATAGAATAGAATAGAATAGAATAGAATAGAATAGAACAGAACATTCTTTATATAAACTGGAAGTTAACTAGATGAAAAACAATTATTAAGGGGGTGGGAATCTTATTTCTCCAACCCTAAATGTATTGGCAAGGATTGCAGCTTATACTGTCTTACTTAAAAAAAAGTTTTACAGAGTTTTTGTAAGAAATCATTACCTTTAGGAGATTTAGAACATTTTGTTTTCCAAATTAATTTACCAGTGAGTCAATCTCATTGAACGTAGTGACATTTGCTCTTGGATAAACTAGTATGCATTGCACTAAAGGAACCCAAGCCAGCCTTGATTAAATGCTTTAAAATTCAATGGATGTTAATGGGAACGATTTAAGGACACACATCGCTCCCTTGTTAAAACCGGGAGGATTTACAAGTGCTTAGGTAAGGCTGGACTGAGCTGTAAAGATTTAATACTTTAATCACCCTCTAGTATCAACGTTTACATCTGAACACACTGAAATGTAAATATTCACTAATTAATCTTTTAACAGGAAATTTAGAATGTCTAATTGTAGAGTAGAATATGCTAACAGAAGATGTATCTTTTTTTTTTAAAAAAAGTCATCTGTTTAAAATGATTTTTTTTAAAAAAAAATCATTCATGGGGGAAAAAAAAGATTGAGATTAAAATTTCCTGGTCTTTCCTCCCCCCGCAGAAATGATCTGGGAACAGATAAGATTTTTGTTTTTCAGGACAGAAATATTTTGTGGTGGCTGCTTAAAATTATTGCAGAGTTAATCTTTGATTTACAACCATTCGTTTAGGAATCGTTCAAAGTTACAACAGCGTGGGGAAAAAAACAACAATTTATGACTGTTTTATCACACTTACCCAGTGGTGAAATGTAAAATTTGTTACTTCTGGTTCTGTGGGCATGGCTTGGTGGTGGTGGGGGGTTAATATGACTAAATGGGCATGGCCAACTTTTTTTTTTTACTTTTAAAACCATTTTTTCAGCTGAAGAGGTTGTAGAAAAAATGCTTTTAAAAGCCTCTGATGATCCCAGCTGAGCTGTGCGATCATCAGAGGCTTTTTTTTTACTTTTAAAAGCATTTTTTTGGCTGAAGAGGTTGTAGAAAAAATGCTTTTAAAGCCTCTGATGATCCCAGCTGACTTGCCTGATCAGCAGAGGCTTTTTTTTCCTTTTAAAAACATTTTTTCTATAACCTCTTCAGCCGAAGAGGTTGTAGAAAAAATGCTTTTAAAAGCCTCTAATGATCCCAGCTGAGCCGTGCGATCATTAGAGGCTTTTTTTTTTTACTTTTAAAAGCATTTTTTTGGCCAAAGAGGTTGTAGAAAAAATGCTTTTAAAAATAAAAAAAAAGCCTCTGATGATTGTGTGGCTCAGCCTGGGGGGGGGGAGGGCAGGATTTTTGCTATCGGTTCTCCGAACCACCCGCCTCCATCACTACCGGATCAGGCGATCCGGTCTGAACCGGGAGCATTTCACCCCTGCACTTACCCATTGCAACATCGCTGTGGTCATATGATCAAAATTCAGACACTTGGCAAGTGGCATGTATTTATGACGGTGGCAGCATCCCAGAATCATGCGATTACTTTTTGTGACCTTCTGACAAGCAAAGTCAAGGGAGAAGCCAGATTCATGTAATAATCGTGTTAATATCCCAAAGGTGCTTTTTTTCAAGAGGCAACTAGACTTTCTGGTTTTTCTTTGAAGACGTTTCGCTTCTCATCCAAGAAGCTTCTTCAGCTCTGACTGGATGGTGGGGAATGGAAGGATTTATACTCCTTGCAGACAGCTGGTCATTTGCATTCTTTTTAGAGAGTCATTGAGGCCATTTGGGGATTTGTCTGTGTCGTCAGGGTCACCTGAGTGGTGCAAATGGGTGTGGAGCCTTCTTGGAACTGTTAAAAGGACTGTGTTGTAGACTGTAGATAGATGATGTCGTATCCCTTCTCTTCTGTTGAAAGAGGTCTGTATAGTTTTGACCTAGATGGCCTCTTTCAGCAGTTCCAAGAAGACTCCATGCCCATTTGCACTACTCAGATGACCAGTGGTGGATTAAGGCTCACTGGTGCCCTAAGCACTGACAAATCTTGGTGCCACCCTCCTTTGTACATACTGTACAAATGTTCATTTTTTTTCCCTTTCTCAACTTTGTGGTGCCCCCTTTGGGCCTGGTGTCCTAAGCACATGCTTAGTCTGCTTAATGATTAATACACCACTGCAGATGACCCTGATGACACAGATAAACCTCCAAGTGGCCTTAACCACTCACTAAAAGAATGCAAACGACCAGCTGTCTGCAAGGAATATAAATCCTTCCATTCCCCACCAACCAGTTGTGAGAGACCTACAGGATAGAATAGAATAGAATAGAGTAGAGTAGAGTAGAGTAGAGTAGAGTAGAGTAGAGTAGAGTAGAGTAGAGTAGAGTAGAGTAGAAATAGAAATAGAAATAGAAATAGAAATAGAAATAGAAATAGAAATAGAAATAGAAATAGAAATAGAAATAGAAATAGAAATAGAAATAGAAATAGAATAGAGAAAGGATAGAGTAGAGTAGAGTAGAGTAGAGTAGAGTAGAGTAGAGTAGAGTAGAGTAGAATAGAATAGAATAGAATAGAATAGAATAGAATAGAGAAAGAATAGAGTAGAGTAGAGTAGAGTAGAGTAGAGTAGAGTAGAGTAGAGTAGAATAGAATAGAATAGAATAGAATAGAATAGAATAGAATAGAATAGAATAGAATAGAATTCTTCAGCTCTGACTAGATGGTGGGGAATGGAAGGATTTATACTCCTTGCATTTACCTGTCTGCAAGGAATATAAATCCTTCCGTTCCCCACCAACCAGTCAGAGCTGAAGAAGCTTCTTGCATGAGAAGCAAAACATCTTCAAAGAAAAACCAGAAAGTCCAGTTGCTTCTTGCAAAAAGCACCTTTGGGACAACCTGGATGACTGAGAATCTCCATAGACAACTGTGTTAATAACAACTGCAGTGATTCACTTATCATCCGTGGCAAGAAAGGTCGCAAAATAGGCAGGGGTGGGTTCCACTTACCTTTACTACCGGTTCGCAACCGGAGTGCATGCGCAGAAGCTTTTGCGCATGCTCAGATCGTCAGTGATGACGTCGGGGTGGATGGGCGGAGCCTCCCGCCGCCATTACTACCAGTTCGCAAGAACCGGACTGAACCGGGAGCAACCCACCACTGAAAATAGGGCAAAACTCACTTAATTGTCTTTCTTAGCAACGGAAATTTCCGGCTCCATTATTCTCATAAATTAAGGACTACTATACCTCTACAACCCATCCCCCAAGCCCCATTGGTATCTTTAAAGGGAAAAGATTGAGGAACGACAAAACAATTGTTACCACATAACCAACTTCTCGCTGTGTCATGATTAATAGTCACGGAGACACCCTTGTGGTTATCCTTGTAGTTAAAACAGACGCCTGCATACCCATACGATATTCTCTTACGTCAACCAAATTGACAGCTTTCTCTTGACTTACAAAATCTGAGCTGAAAACATTCTAGGACACTCCAGCAATTTTCTCCAGAACGCAACCTGCCAATTTTCTGGCTTTTTTTTTTTTTTTTTTTTTGGTCATGCAGGATTTCGATGAGTGACATTTCTCTTTAGCAAGATACAGTTAGGAACAAATTTCTGCCCTAATGTTATCTCGAATGGCTTTTTATTCTTCTAAAAGGTTTGGGTGGCTTTTACTGTCGTAGTTTGGTTCCAGTTGGAGCTGATTTCTGAAAGTCGGAAGATAGGGTACCCTATACCATTTCAGACAAATGGTTGTCCAATCTCTTCTTTAAAATCTCCAGTGACAGAACATTCACAACTTCTGGAGGTAAGTCGTTCCACTGATTAATTGTTCTCACTGTCAGGAAATTTCTCCTTAGTTCTAGGTTGCTTCTCTCCAGTGATGGAATTCAATTTTTTTTTTTTTTTTTTTTACTACTGGTTCTGTGGGCATGGCTTGGTGGGCATGATGTGGCTTGGTGGGCGTAGCTTGGTGGATGTGGCAGGGGAAGGATACTGCAAAACCTCCATTCTCACCCCACTCCAGGAGAAGGATATTGCAAAATCTCCATTCTCACCCCACTGCAGGGGAAGGATATTGCAAAGTCTCCATTCTACCCCACTCCAGGGGAAGGCTATTGCAAAACCTCCATTCTCATCCCACTCCAGGGGAAGGCTATTGCAAAACCTCCATTCTCACCCCACTCCAGGGGAAGGATATTGCAAAACCTCCATTCTCACCCCACTCCAGGGGAAGGATACTGCAAAATCTCCATTCTCACCCCACTGCAGGGGAAGGATATTGCAAAATCTCCATTCTCACCCCACTCCAGGGGAAGGATATTGCAAAATCTCCATTCTCACCCCACTCCAGGGGAAGGATACTGCAAAATCTCAATTCTCACCCCACTCCAGGGGAAGGATACTGCAAAATCTCCATTCTCACCCCACTCCAGGGAAAGGATATTGCAAAACCTCCATTCTCACCCCACTCCAGGGGAAGGATACTGCAAAACCTCCATTCTCACCCCACTCCTGGGAAAGGATACTGACTAAGTGGCTCGGTGGCTAAGACACTGAGCTTGTTGATCAGAAAGCTCGGCAGTTTGGCGGTTCGAATCCCTAGTACAGGTCTCCTGCATGAGCAGGGCGTTGGACTAGATGACTTCCAACTCTGTTACTGTTAAATCTCCATTCCCTCCCTACTCCAGGGGAAGGTTACTGCAAAATCTCCATTCCCTTTCCACTCTGGGCCCAGCCAGAGGTGGTTATTTGCCTGTTCTCCAAACTACTCAAAATTTCCACTACCGGTTCTCCAGAACCTGTCAGAACCTTATGAATAGCAGCCCTAGTTCTCTTTTTGATTAGTTTACATCCATTGGTTCTTGTCCTGCCCTCTGGTGCTTTGGAAGTGTATTGTTACTAATTGATGAATCATGCCTATGGCCTAATCATGTTCCTCATTTACCTACCTTGGCCTGCTTGCATATGGGATTAGAGCCTTGGTAGTACAGTGGTTTAATGCACCCTGTTATTAACATTCAGCTGCCTGCAATTTCTGCAGGTTCGAATCTTACCAGGCTCAAGGTTGACTCAGCCTTCCATCCTTTCTAAGGTAGGTTAAATGAGGACCCAGTTTGTGGGGGCAATAAGCTGACTTTGTATAAATATACAAAAGTATGAAGGCTATTGCTTAATGCATTGTAAGCCGCCCTGAGTCTCCGGAGAAGGGCGGCATATAAATTAAAAGCAAATAAATAAAATAAAAAGCAAATAAAGGTTGACTCAGCCTTCCATCCTTTCGAGGTAGGTAAAATGAGGACCCAGTTTGTGGGGGCAATAAGCTGACTTTGTATAAATATACAAACATACATAAAAGTATAAAGGCTATTGCTTAACGCATTGTAAGCCGCCCTGAGTCTCCGGACAAGGGCGGCATATAAATCAAATTTAAAAAAAAAAAAAAATTATGCTAGCAAATTCCGTGGAGTTAGTACTGCCAGATGGTTTGGTAAACCAGGCAGCCAAAAAAAATGACTCCTGATTTTAGTAATATTGCATACAGGCAGTCCTAGATTTATGACTGTAATTAAGTCTGCCCATCATGTGACTGCCCTGATTTTAGCTTTTTTGGGCAGTTATTGAGTGAATGCCATGTCAGATAATTGTCTGAAACAGTGCCACTGAACCACACTGTCTATACTGGAAGGATGGTTTTGTGTTTATACTTTCCCTCCATTTTGTCTAAGAGACTGAAGGGGGAGTGGCTTAGCCATTCTATAAATATGACCCCCTTTATCCACACACACTGGGGAGACACATTGGAGACACAGAGGAGACACACAGGAGAAAAGAGAGAAGAAGGGATTATACTCTAGGCACATTTACCTCAGAAATTAATAAAGACCAAGATACAATGTTCTGTGATTTAAAATGTAAATAGTTTATTGATTTTAAATAAACAAAGTTTTTCTTGATAAAAGAAATCTGGCTTAATTGTAGCTGCTGGGACAGTCCAAGATCTTATTGACCTCTACAATTTAAACTAAAAACTTTTCTAACATGCCATTCAGTCATTAAGTAAACCAATGGTTTGCTAATGGGCCAGTTTTGCTGAAAACTGAAAATAAATTAGAGTTTTCAGCAAAACCAGTGTAAAATATTTATTTTTATTTATTTATTTATTTTTCATATTTGTATACCGCCCTACTCCCGAAGGACTCAGGGCGGTGAACAGCCATAATAAATACAAATACATATAGAAGTTAAAAACTATTAAGAAACAGATTAAGTAATTTAGGCTCAAAGATTAAAAAATATGGTCATGTGACTACAGGATACTGCAAACCATCATAAATGCGAGCTGGTTGCTGAGTGCCCGCAGTGTGGTTATGTGATCACAGGAGATTGGGGGGGGGACCCAACCATCAGGCCCTAAGTACCCCCCGAGAGGTCTGTTGTAACTTCTAACAGTAAGTAAGTAACTGGTCATAAGTCAAGGACTACCTGCACATGGAAATGAATAGCTTTATTGAGTTTTGTTTTTATATTGAACATGATCCCTGACTAATTTGAAAACTAGCAATTGGTGGAGAAGCAAGAGACTAAAATGAATCGGTGAAAAATAGTTTGGTGGCTCCTGCATTTAAATGTAAGGTGTGGTTTGAGTTGAACTTGGTGTTCAGTCATTTCAGGGGGACACCCATATTTTTTGAAATCAGTAAGGAAATGGTTGGGGTCTTCTCCTGGAACATTTTTCTACTTTCCAAGCTAGTCTATGTCAGGGTTCCAAGTAACATCACCAACAAAATCAAACTCCAAGGCTTAGCTTTCCTCAAAGCTAATTTTTATTAGAGAGGTCATATTGGCATATCTGGGAAAACCCGAATCTGAGAGCTTCACCCAAAAGAAAGTTCAAGTCCTTGTCCATCACCCACATGTCCATCATACAAACCAATCAGGTACCCTTTGGAACAGAAGATACCTCTCCAGTCTTCTCAGCACACTGCAGGGCAAAGTGGCCTTGACTTTCTGGAAAGAATGTTATTTTGACTACATATCATCTTCACTCCATACAATTCCCCCTCCCATTTTCCCACAGGAAAATTTGTGGCAGGCCTGAAGGCTCAAAGGTAAAAGATGGCTTCCAGGTCTGACAGTCTATAGTTCTAAGACTTCTTGGCAGTCTCCATCCAAGATGTAACCAGATCTCATTCTGCTTATCTTTTGAAAAATCAGCTAAGATTAAAATCTCAGATCTTTAGAAAACAAAAGCATAAGTAACCAACTAATGTTGTCCCTCTGTTCTCCAGAGGAAGAAGAAGGAGAAGGAGAAGGAGAAGGAGAAGGAGAGAAAAGAAAAAGAAGGAGGAGGTGGAGAGAAAAGAAGAAAAAGAAGGAGAAGGAGAAGGAGAGAAGAGACAAAGAAGAAGAAGAAAAAGAAGAAGGAGGAGGAGGAGGAGGAGGAGGAGGAGGAGGAGGAGGAGGAAAAAGAGAAGCTTGAAATTCTATTGTTTCTCCTCCAGCTATGTTATATTGTGGGTTTTATTTTTTTGTCCTCAGCTTAAGGATGTGTTTTCAGGCAACAATTGTCTCTATCTCCTAATACTTTTCTGAAGTCCTGAGAGAACTTGAATTTTTTTACTTATTACGGAAAACAAGAAACTGTACTTCAGCTTAATTCTCAAGGTGCTTGAGAATTTATTTATTTATTTATTATTTATTTATTTATTTATTTATTTATTTATTTATTTATTTATTTATTTATTTATTTATTTATTTATTTATTTATTTTGTCTCATTTCTATGCCGCCCAACTCCCAAGGGACTCTGGGCGAAATCAGAAATTTCTCCTGAATTTCTCTTGAAGGTGTTTTTGTGGTGGTTGCACTTTGTTGCTGGAGGTGGCAGTGGGGGTGTATTGCCACTGCTGGTGTTTTTGAATACATAACTTGGCATCGCACTTCCCTCCCTTCCTACACTTCCCAATGAAAGAAGCCCCCTTTTTGATTGAGTCAAAACCTGAACACCTAGAGACTGCAAACTGCTGGAGAGTTGATTTGTAAGAAGAGAAGCAGGTCATTTACACATCGCTTAGCTTTCTTGTCACCAAGTGGCTTTGTTCACACAAGAGGTTGAACCAGGTTAAGGTCCAGTGCTTGAATTCACACATGAAGAACTTTAATTCCACAATTCTTAGAGGTGTTTTTTCCTTTCCCCCCCCCTGCTGTCACTTCTTTTGCTGAACTTCAGTTACAACCAAACTTTTCTGAAAGACCAGTGCAGTTCAGAAGACAAGAGGCAATGATAAATGTCTCCTCTTTGCTCTGGAGGGCCAGAGATCAAGCCGGCTATAATTATATCTGCATGGCAGGCGAGGGCATGATCAATTACCTTGCACTCCTAAGCCGAGTGACAAATGAGTGACCAGGAATATCCTGGTAAACCCCCCCCAACGAAAAAAATCTGAGTTCAAGTGTCAGTAATTATTACAGGTTCTCAATTTCCAAGATGGTTTATGATTGCTCATTGTTGAGGAATTCGCAGAGCAGCCCTAGCGTAGCAACGGTGTGCACATGAAAGCGACTGAGAGCAGTTGCGAATAATCACAGCCAACACACAGATACACTGAGTTGTGTTTACTTTTAGGAAATAGCAATAAGGCACAGTCCAATAAACAGTCCAGGTCATACACAGATAAAACAGTAGATAGTAAAACAATAGTCCAGGTATTATCCAATAACAAAGTCTTCTTACCAGTCGTTGTAGTCATACACAATAAACAGTTGCAAACAGTAGCAAACACAGCAAATAGCAGTAACGATCAGCACAGAGCAATAATGGTCAGCAAAGAGAAGCAAAGAGAAACAAACCATGTTTCAAGCTCCCTCTTAAGGACATTGGCTACAGAGCTAACCAATCAGGACACAGTATGATGCAATACAGCAATACAGTCTTAAAGTTATATTGAGGATTTATAGATTGCCAACCCAACAAGTTAGTCAATTATCATTTCCTAACACTCATCATAAAACCCACTCACTCCCACCCCAAAATACAATCATCCTATTGACTCTGGATGATTGTTTTGTAATGTTTAATTGGTGCACGCATTAAGAATGCTCGAAGGAGTGCAAGTCAAGTTACAATAAGAGCATTTTATAACATACATATTCAGTGGTGGTATTCAGCCGGTTCGTACCAGTTCAGGCGAATCGGTAGTGGCAATTGCGGATGGGCCCCCTCCTGCCCTCCCGCCCCGGTGTAATGCTGTCCTATTTAGTCATGTTTTCGAGGCCAGGTGCATGCCTGGAAGGCACACACATGAGCAAAATGCATGCACAGAAGGCTGGGCACATGCATGGAAGGCGCACACAGTGAACTGGTGGTAAGAATATGTGAAACACACTCTTGTACATATTGTATAACTACATACAATATAACTACCTTCTTCTATGCCTGAAGATAAAAGTTTTCAATCAGTGTGGGCTAGCTGCTCTAACATGTGCCGGTGAAACATGGACACTAAGCTCACAGTCGACACAAAAGCTACAAGTGGTGCAAAGAGCCATACATGCTCGGCATCACAAGGCAAGACAGAAAGACCTGCACATGGATTAGAGAACAAATGAAACTATACAATATCATCAAGAGAGTAAAAGAATTGCAATGGAAACGGGCTGGTCACATAGCAAGATGAACTGATGGCAGGTGGACCAAGGCCGTCATAGAAGGGATCCTACCTGATAGAAAGCGTCCACGAAAGAGACCTAAAACAAGGTGGATCAACAACATCAGCAAGTATTGTGGACTCAGTTGGCCGAAGAAAGACCATATTGGTTGGAAAAATGCAGAAGAGGCCTTCTTCCTGCAGTGGCTAAAGACAATGGCTAAAATGATGATGATGATGATAGCGTATTGTTAATAAGATACAAATGAACTGCAGGGAAATAATATGTGTATTTTTTTCCCTTCCATCCAATTTGTGTCTGATTCTCGGAGATTGCATGAAGTGTTCAAGTCCTTGTAGTTTTCTTGGCAAGGTTTTTCAGAAGTGGTTTGCCATTACCTACTTCCTAGGGCTGAAAGAAACAGACTGGCCCAAAGTAATCCAACTAACACACATGCCTCAGGCAGGACTAAAACTCTTGTCTCCTGATTTCTACCTCCATGACTTAATACAGGTACTGTAGTCCTTGGCTTATGACCACAAGTGAGCTCAAAATTTCTGTTGCTAAGTGAGACATTTTGATCACATTTATTTATTTATTTTATTTTATTATTATTTTATTTTGCGAGGGGGCCAAAGACTCGCCCCCAATAGTCAGTGATGGTGTCAACTGACTATATCGGGATTCCGGAAACCACAGCCACTCAGTCTTGGATGGGTTGAGCCTGAGCCTGTTCCTCCCCATCCAGATCTGCACGGCCTCCAGGCACCGGGACATCACTTCAAGGGCATCATTGGGGTGGCCCGGGGTGGAGATGTACAGCTGGGTGTCATCAGCGTACTGGTGGTACTTCACCCTGAAGCCACGGATGATCTCACCCAGTGTTGTGACTCCGACCCCCGAGCCTGTCTTATCAGAGGGAGAAGACTCCGAAAGTGAAGGAGAGGAGTTGGCGAGGCCTCCTTCTCCAGGACGCTCCTCTCTGGCAATGCCTCAGGTGTCTTCCGCAGGAGAAGAGATAGGCCAAGAGCCAGGCATTTCCGAGCAGCCGCAGTTAGACAGCGACGGAGATAAGTCTTGGCTGGATCCCCGACAGCATCGGAAAGACAAGCGCACGTAGCAGAGAAGGAGGCATGCCAGAGATTAAGCTGAGTCACTGGACCACACCCGACAGGGGATAAAAGGGGGTGTGGTGGCCATTCAGGCTTTGTGACGGACAAAACGGAAAGCTAGCAAGTCATTCTGCATTTCTGGCACTTTGTTATGTGCTCTGCTTGGATTGATCTTTTGGACTGGATTTGATTATTCTTTGGCTTTTGTGGACTTTGATGTTTTCGGTCGGAGGAGATAAACCTCCCTTTGTAAGTAAAGACTGTTGGCAAGCAGCCACTGGTTGCTGCCAATTCTGTTATCAAAGGAAATTCTTGTCTGTTGGTTTATTTTAACTCTTGGTCGATTGCTGGTGTGCATGTTTGAGACGGGGACAGAACACCCAGCGGCTTCACATAGATGTTGAACAAAAGGGACGAGAGAACCGACCCCTGAGGCACCCCACATATAAGGCGTCTTGAGGTCGACCTCTGCCCCCCCTGCCAACACAAACTGCGACCAGTCTGAGAGAAAGGAGGAGAACCACCATTACACGGTGCCCCCATCCCCAACTCTTCCAACCGGCGCAGCATGATACCATGGTCGATGGTATCAAAAGCCGCTGAGAGGTCTAACAGGACCAGAACAGAGGAGCAACCCCTGTCCCGAGCCCTCCAGAGATCATCTACCAATGTGACCAATGCCATTTCCGTGCTGTACCCGGGCCTGAAACCCGACTGGAATGGATCTAGATAAGACGTTTCCTCCAGGTATTGTGGAAACTGTCATGCGACCACATGATCTTCGGGATGCTGCAATAAGTGTGAAAAACACTCATAAGCCACTTTCCCCAATGTCAGCATAACTTGAAAAGCTCACCAAACTAATGGTTATAAGTCAAGGTCTACAAGGTCTACCAAAGGAATGAAATGGCTCAGTGGCTAAGATGCTGAGCTTCTCGATTGAAAGGTCGGCAGTTTAGCAGTTCGAATCCCAATGCCGCGTAATCGGGGTTGTCCCAGCCTCCTGTTAGTTGTCCCAGCTTCTGCCAACCTAGCAGTTCGAAAGCACGTAAAAAATGCAAGTAGAAAAATAGGGACCACCTTTGGTGGGAAGGTAACAGCGTTTCGTGCGCCTTTGACATTTAGTCATGCCGGCCACATGACCACAGAGACGTCTTTGGACAGTGCTGGCTCTTCAGCTTTGAAATGGAGATGAGCACTGACCCTAGAGTCAGGAACGACTAGCACATATGTGCGAGGGGAACCTTTACTTTACTTTACCATATAGTATTAGTATAGTACTAGTATAATATAGTATTAGTCTAATACAGTATAATATTGTACAATACAGTATAGTACAGTATAATAAATAAATATTATCAGTTAATAAAGAAACACTAAGGAGTTCCTGTAGGTATCTTATTTCTAGGAGGCTCCTATGAGTTCAGTCTCAAGTCCCATGAAACCTGAATACTTTGATGGGGTCTGTAAATCTCTGAGCTGTTATTAGCAGTTCTTTGGGAGGGGGAAAAGCCCCCTAATAATCCTTCAACTAAAAATACAATTTGCAAGCAACAGGTTTTTCTTTTGAAACATGTGCGACAAAAGACAGTGAGAAGAAAATGACATTTGGTAATATAGCTGAATATTATGTACTTCTGTTTAAAACACCACTATTCTGATCTTCAAAGACGTCTGCCTGAGATCAAGGATTTCAAAAAGAAGATCTGACATGATTTGTGGATAAGTGGTCTCTTGAACTATGAAATGGAGCAGCCAACTTCTATCATATGCACGAGGGGAACCTTTACCTTTACTTACTTGTACACCAAACTGGCTCTACAATGTGCATATAGTATCCTGTTTTGGGATTCTTTGTGCGTAGAGAAGCATACACATGTGTTTTCATGAAGAACGCTGGACAAAAAGCAAGCAAATTCCATTGTATTGGAGTGCTTGAGGAATTTGGGATTTCTGACAGAAACCGAGCTACACTTGCAAGATTAGTAGGTGAGATGGAACATAATTCACCTTTAGATGTCAGACTTTCCCACATATTGCAATGCTGTTTATTTTGTAAGATAGCAAGGCATTTAAATATGTGATTGTGCTCATCATCAGGATCAACTCATAAGAATCCACGGCTGATAGCTCACTTCTGAGAAGATTTGGGAATAGAAATAGAACACAACAGGACAGAACATGAGAGAATAATAATAGTGTTGGAAGGGACTTTGGAGGTCTTCTAGTCCAACCTCGTATTTGAGCAGGAGATCCTACAGTATATCCTTTCAGACAAATGGTTGTCCAGTCTCTTTTTGAAAGGCTCCAATGATAGGGCATCCAGAACTTCTGAAGGCAAACTATTCCATTGGTTGATTGCTCTGTTAGGAAATTTCTCCTTAGTTCTAGGTTGGTTCTCTCCTTGGTTAGTTTACATCCATTGTTTCTTGTCCTTCCTTCTAAGTGCTTTGGAAAATCGTTTGATCCATTCATCTTTGTAGGAGCCCCTCAAACATTGAAACACTGCTCTCATGCCACCCTTAGTCTTTCTTTTCATTAAACTAGACATATCCAGTTGCTAGAGAGACTAGTAATATTTGCAGACTTGGCTCTCTGGCAGAGCCTCCCTTTTTGACCTGACAATATTCAGAAACAAGCGGGGTTATTCCTAGTGTATGCATGTAATTAGGTTTCTTTCTCTGTTACTTCATGCCTTCATCTTTTAAATATTTTATTCCTAACCCTACATGAATGTTTTATGGAGCATTTGTTTGAACCCTGTTCCTGCGGAGGTCTTATTATTCCTTATTGTTGAAGGAGTTTTTTTTTTTTTTTTTTTTTTTGCTGCAAACTGTCATAATTCAACCCACTGAAATTGGTGGCATGCCAATTGAATGAATGAATCTTTTCAATGAATTAATGAACGAACCTTTCAAAAAAAATTAAGTGCTGGGAGAACATGTCGTATCGCACCAAAGCTTATCTACTCTAACTTTCTTTATATGTTACTATAGAAATAGGGGAGTGTTAGGATATGGTTTGAGCCTAACTATGTTGTCCAGGCAATATAAGTGTACTGTTACTTTATCTGTATATGTATTATGTGGCTTTAATGCTGAGTCATGCTGTAATTACATAATTACTGGTTGTAAGAATATTTAAGCAAGGTACTGCAACGTGTTCAGTTGCTGCTATGATATGCTGTTGAGAGGTTGCTGCTATGATGCTGCTGTTGATGATGAAGCTGTGATGATAAGCTACCATTGAGAGAGTTGTTATCTGCTAATTATCATTGGATGGATCTGCAACCATCGTGGTTTGTGAACCAGAGTGAGTTTGTTATTCTAACCAACTACTGTTTGTTGGGTAAGAAGATTCTGTAACTACTGGACTGATTTACTGGCAAAGACTTGGAATTTGTTTAAAGACTATGAGACTGTTTTTCCACTATAAAGTAAGCTTTTGATAAACCAGTTTGCTTATCTCTTATTGCTCTCAGCAACGTTTCTCTGTGCAATCTACTCTGCTGGTTGGTAACACAACAACAATAACCTTAACAGGGAGAATAAATTTATGAATGGACATATGTTAGATGGACATATGCCTTCCTTAGCTCTGAATCTGATCTTACTGATCTATGAACTCCCCTCCCCTCCTCTTCCCTCCCCTCCCCACTCCACCTGACTCCACTCCACTCTACTCCACTCTCCAGCTGGGGAATTCTGGGAGTTGGTCTACCCATATTAAAGCTGCTAAGATTGAGAAAAGCTGTCCTAGAGAATGCAGGATATAATCATATATGATGGTCACAATCTCAGCAAGAAGGAAACTTCACAATGAAGCAAAGCTGAATTGTAAAAAAAAAAAAAAAAGTAACTGAAGAACTACTTGGCATCACCTAGGTAACCTTATCTAGCTTAAATGCTAAGCAGAGTCAGCTCTGGTTAGTATTTGGAGGGGAAACCCTTGGAAAAATTCCACAGTTGTGGTCTAGGTCAGTGGCCACCAACCAGTGGTCCGTGAGAAAATTTTGGTGGTCCGCAGAAAAATTATTTGCAGTTTTTATATTGCACTAAATACTATTTATCTTTTTTTAAAAATTCATATTATTTATTTATTTATTTTATTTTATTTCTATACCGCCCTTCTCCTGCGGGACTCAGGGCGGTGTACAGCCAAGATAAAACATTGCATATAAAATTTAAAAACAATTTAAAAAACAATTAAATAATTTCAGCCCAAGATATTAAAAACAACCCAATTAAAACCGAATTCAATTAAAACTGAGAGGATGGGATCAAGCCAGCCTGGCTAGATGGAATAGGTGTGTTTTCAGGGCCCGACGAAAAGTCCGGAGGTCTGATATCGTGCGTATCTCAGGGGGTAGGTCATTCCAGAGGGCGGGTGCTGCCACAGAGAAGGCTCTTCCCCTGGAGGTCGCCAGCCGACACTGTCTGGCCGACGGCACCCTGAGGAGGCCCTCTCTGTGCGAGCGAACCGGTCGGTGGGAGGCTATTGGTGGCAGAAGGCGGTCTCGCAGATACCCCGCAGATATTAGTGGTCCACGGGATTTAAAATTATGAATTTAGTGGTCCCTGAGGTCCGAAAGGTTGGTGACCCCTGGTCTAGATTGCTAAGAAAAAAAATCTCAGAAGAGTAAAGACGGGAGAAAAAAAAACCTCCATTTTTTCTAGACATAGAGGTTGATGTAAGGAGTGAGGCGGAGTCTACTTCTTACCTTTTTTTTTATTGTTCTCTCCCCTTCTACTTCTTCACCCAGGCTCCTCATCCACCACTGAGCCTGGTTGTGTTCATCCAACATGCTAAACCATCAATCATGGTTTGTAATAGCTAAGCCCAAAGAGGGAAAACTTGATGACTTTGCATGCTACGTGACACATTCAGCCTTAACATGGCTTCTTTGCTTTGTCTTTGCATATTGAGGGACATAACTAACGTGTTGTTGTTTTTTTCTGTCTAAATATAAAACCACGTGGTTTTATATTTGAATTGGTAGATACCTTGTGCTACCTCCTGCTTACAATTGATCTGCTGCTTCATACTTTTGCCTTTTATTCTTTGAAATTCTCAGCTCTCTTCCTTCCTCATTGGCCTTCTTGGACTATTAATAGGCAAATAACTTTTAACAGACTAATTTTATATATTGACCAATGTACTCATTCCAAAGAGTCAAGTGAAAACTCCTCCAGGTGTGGGTCATCTGAATTATTCCTTCTACTTGCCTCACCTAAAAAACTCTAGAGACTCTGGAAAAAGTGCAGAGGAGAGCAACCAGGATGATTAGGGGACTGGAGACTAAAACATATGAAGAACAGTTGCATGAATTGGGCCTGGCTAGTCTAGTGAAGAGAAGGACCAGGGATGACACAATAGCAGTGTTCCAATACTTGAGGGGCTGCCATAGAAAGGAGGGGGGTCAAGCTGTTTTCCAAAGCACCTGAAGGCCAGACAAGGAATCATGGATGGAAACTGATCAAGAAGAGATTCAACCTAGAAATAAGGAGACATTTTCTGACAGTGAGAACAATCGATCAATGGAACAGAAGTTGCCTTCGGAAGTTGTGGGAGCTTCATCACTTGAGACTTTCAAGAAGAGACTGGACTGCCATTTGTCAGAAATGGTGTAGGGTTTCCTGCTTGGGGAGGGTTGAACTAGATGACCTACAAGGTCCCTTCCAACTCTGTTAATCTGTAAAATCTGTACGACCTGAGACTGTTTTGTTTTTTAGCAGCTGGTTTGTTGAACACAGCTGTATAGAGCTCCCTTTATAATATAACAGTTGCGTATAGGGCTCCCTATACACACCTACAGTTTTAAACAATATAGAATAACAATAACAATAGTAATAAGAATAAGAACTGCAGAGACTCTGGCATAAACCAGCACAGGTGGTCCCAATTTATTTATTTATTTATTTATTTATTTATTTATTTATTTATTTATTTATTTATTTATTTATTTATTTATTGGTTCGATTTATATGCCGCCCTTCTCCGGAGACTCAGGGCGGCTTACAATGCGTTAAGCAATAGCCTTCATACTTTTGTATATACCTGCTTAGTAGGGCTTTCGGCCTCCCCTAAGCGGTGTTCTTTTTTATACAAAGTCAGCTTATTGCCCCCACAATCCGGGTCCTCATTTTACCTACCTCGGAAGGATGGAAGGCTGAGTCAACCTTGAGCCTCGTGAGATTTGAACTTGGAGTAATTGCAGGCAGCTGGTGCTACTTTAACAGCACTTAGTCAGCTGCGCCACCAAGGCTCTTATGGTACTCGGCACACTGGGTGCTGTGCCTAAAGACCTAGGCAAACACTTAAAAACAATTGGCACTGACAAGATCATCATTGGTCAGCTGCAGAAGGCCACCTTACTGGGATCTGCTCGCATAATCCACCGATATATCACGCATTCCTAAACGCTTGGGAAGTGTTCGACTAGTGATTTGGGATATGAAATCCAGCATGGTCATCTCGTTTGCTGTGTATACTGTCAAGAAGGAGAAGGAGGAGGAGGAGGAGGAGGAGGAGGAGGAGGAGGAGGAGGAGGAGGAGGAGAAGGAGAAGAAGAAGAAGAAGAAGAAGAAGAAGAAGAAGAAGAAGAAGAAGAAGAAGAAGAAGAAGAAGAAGAAGAAGAAGAAGAAGAAGAAGAAGAAGAAGAAGAAGAAGAAGAAGAAGAAGAAGAGCAGCAAGAAAAAATCACAAAGTACCGGGACTTGCAAATTGAAGTTGAGCGACTGTGGAAAAAGAAATCGTGTGTTGTCCCGATTGTAATTGGAGCCCTTGGAGCAATACCCAAAGGGCTACCCTGCTATTTAGAAATTCTAAATTTACCAGACTTGAACATTTTGACTCTACAAAAAACCACCTTACTTGGAACAGCTTACATCCTCCGACGATACCTTAACAGTTCCTAGGTCCTTGGTTAGGACTCGAGCTGCTGAGCTATTAACCAGCCTCAAAGGCTGTGAATCTCACTAAAGATTAAATCATCATCATCATCATCATCATCATCATCATCATCATCATCTCACTAAATCTCACTAAAGATTAAATAATAATAATAATAATAATAATAATAATAATAATAATAATAATAATAATAATAATAATAATAATAATAATAATAATAATAATAATACCGTACTTTGAAACAACTTCTTTCCGTCTATTAAAAGGGATCATTTTCCAACTTTTTTGGGGGGGGTCCTTTTGAGAAGGGAGGGGGCGGGCTACGCAGACCACGTGACTCGAGTTCGACGGCTTCTGCAAAGAAAAAAAAAGGAACCCCCCCTCCCCTATATTAACTGGGTGATCTCGAGATGCTGCCGGCTTTATTCGGTGCCCGTTGATAACGGGATCGCCTCGCTGAAACCTCCTCCCCTTGCGCTGCAGCTCGGAAACTCCCATCCGGCTGGCAAAAATCTCACTCACCCACCCACCCAGCCAGCCAGCCAGCCGAGGCAAAAAGTTCGATCCGCTAAACGCTAAAGGATCGTGGTTTTTTTTCTCCAGGACAGAATCCAAAACCGAACCGGAGTTGATTGCAACGCTGATTTTGGAGAAGCCTCCTTTTGGCCATCGCCCGAAGTGAACTTCCCGAATTGGGCCTACAGAGGGCGCCTCTGCTCGTGCCTCCGTCTCCTTCTGCGCTCGACGAATACAGAAGCTTGCAAGCCAACCGGTCTTTCCTCCCCCCGCCACTCTTCCCCGCCCCCCCTCCTCTCTCCCCAGCTCTCCCCACTCTGTCACTTGCTCTGATTCTCTCTCTCTCTCTCCCCCCTTGCAGAATCTCTCTTTTTCCCAGATCCAGTCGGTTCCTCTCCGCTCTCCACATTTTCCATCAGAGCTTCTTCGGGTTCAGTGGACGTTGGAGCTCTAACTCTTCCCTCTCACATACTGGTGCTGGACCCAGCATCTGTAACAAGTGAGGGCTTCGCATCCTTCGTTGCTCCCCGCAAGGAACATCTGCCGAGGAAATTGGAGGAGGAGGAGGAGATACCTCAGATGCTTCTTCCCTCGTAGGATCTCCGGCGCGCTGATCTTATTTTACTTTGAACACCAAGCAAGAGATGGATAATTCGCTCTCCGTTTAATGCAGCTTGCCTTCGCTCCCCTCCTACCCCCATCACTTCTCTCCATTCCTGGCTGGATTTTTTTTCTTCTTCTTCTTCTTCTACTGATGGATGCTTTTCAAACCGAGGGAATTCTTTCCCCATCCTCTTCCTCCTCTCTTTTTTTTTTCTTGAGTTAGTGTCCTGACATCTTCTGGCTTGAGGATCGAACACAACTTTTTGTGTGGGTGTGTGTGTTTGTTTGTTTGTATTTTGGCAAAAGAAAGAAAAAAAAAGAAAGAAAAGAATTAAGAATCATCCTAAAAACCTGGTCAGCGTGGAGAACTAAAAACAGCCCTACCCAAAAGGGAGGAGGGGATCGAAGTGTTTTGTACATACGTTTGTGGGATTGTTGCGTTTGGACTGGACCCAAATATCCGTAGGTGTGTTTTTTTGGAAATATGGAGAATAATCTTGGATCTGTTTGGCTACCCAAGCTGGCTTTTCTGCTGTTTGGGATCTCTCTCCTCACCCTGGATCTTGAAGTCACCGGTAAGTCGTATCTGGCTTTATTTTTTTAATGCGCTCTTTTGAGTTTCGTGGATGGGCGAGAAGAATGGCTTTGGAGAGAGGTTGGCAGGTTGGCATAAGGCGTGATTTGAGTTGCTTGAGAGAGAGAGCTTCCTTTTTGGTCTGGAAAGGGAGAAAAAGAAGCCAGAAGCCTATCGTCAAACCACAACTGGAGCGAAAAGGAAAGATGGGCTGGCATTCCTTCTCTGCTTTGGTGTTTTTAATCTTCTGTTAGCTTCGGTGACCGGCAGTTTAAGAGTAGAAAAAGGGGTAGAGGATTTTGGTCTTTGTTCTTGGGGGGGGAAAAAAAGAAAGAAAGAAAGAAAAAAAGATCGTCTGTCGATGTGTAGTTTGCATGCACACGGTGCTTCCCAACTCCCATTTGAGTGATACGGGGGCACACCTCTCTCTCTGCAGTTGGTAGACACATTTTCTAATTAAAAAAAAGGAGGAAAGCTCATTGTACGGAGTTGGGCTGGAGAAGGCGGCGAGAGAATGAGAAATTGATCAGGGCTTGAGTCGGCATTATCCTGGAAAATCAGCTAGAGACGGTCATGAGACAGTAGATTTTTTTTTTTTTTTTTGAAGGGTGAAAATCTTTAAGGGAAGTTGCGCCATTTGATAAGAGAAGGGATCGGTTGGTTTTCCGTGATCGACAGCAGCCATTCATTAACAGGCCGTCTCAGGACAAGCCTACGACATCTCACCCAACCTGAGCGCGCATAGCAATGCCCTCTGTGCCACGGGTGAAACAATACACGCCGATTTTCTCTGCCGTTGCCGAGGCAGAAGCAGTTGGCCCAGAAATGCAGCATTGGAACCCATGTGCCACAGCGGGAAGAATAATAAAGTTTACTCGAGGCTAGCCGTGTTGAACTGCGCACGAATGCAAACCTTTTGACGGGTATTTGCAAGGGGGGGATGATGTTGGTCGGAGGCTAACAGGTGACTGGGTGAAAAGATTTCTCCTTATTAAACACGGGCGGGCAGGCTTCGCCTTGGTCTCTGCGGTAGACTGGCAACGTGCATTGCAACCCTTGTGTTGGGCTTTTGAAATAGGGTTCTCCCTGGAAATTCCCTGCTTCGAACAGGCAGACCGGGCAGCTCCCACCTTGGGAGATTAATGGCCTTGCCAAGGAAGGAGGGGAAAAAAAAATAATCTCTGTTGGGTCTGCGTTGATGCCCGTGAAAAAGCCACGAGTCGAAATGAAATCGGGGAAATCAGTCAGCATGAGATTCAACATGTAGCGATGCTGAAGAGTGCAGGGAGGTTTGGTGGCTTTTATACTAGCGGTCTCGGTTGTAAGGTGCAGGCAGGGCGAAGGTTG
Organism: Pituophis catenifer annectens; assembly: GCF_029215685.1. Classification (NCBI taxonomy): domain Eukaryota; kingdom Metazoa; phylum Chordata; class Lepidosauria; order Squamata; family Colubridae; genus Pituophis; species Pituophis catenifer. The sequence continues at coordinate 283,750,189 of NW_027256882.1, read as the reverse complement.
TTTCTCTTTTGGCTGCCTGCAATTAATTGGAGTGGCGGATTGCACGCTCTCTGCGACGGTTGCGAAGTCTTTGTCAGCTTTTATGTCAGTGTCCAGGCTCGGAATAACACCCTCCACCACCCCGGTCCAGCCCAGGGGGAATTCTTGCATGGTACAATTGGACTAAAGTTTCTTTCTCGCCTGCATTTCACCTGGAAGCAAAACTCCCCCCCCTCTCTCTTTTTTTCCCCCTTCTCTTTTTTGCAAAAAGGATTGTTTTATATCCCTCTGGGGGGGGGAGGTGATAGGGAGGGAGGGTGAGTAGATTGCCTTTAAAACATGAAGATCCATTCATCTGCTGGATCTATCTCCCCCCCCTCCCCGCCCAATTTCAGCAGCTATTTCCTCTCTTCAGCATCTTAGGGGGGGGACAAGCAGGAAGAAAGCAAGATTTCTCTCTATGAAAGAGCCAGTAGGAGGTGCACTTATTAAGGCCAAGTAGCCAAGTCTGAGCTTGGCTGAAATTCCCATTCAGCAGGGCATTTAAAGACTTTGGTGGATGGGTAACAAAAGGCTTTCAGAGCTACTGTACAATGACGCTTTGTCCTTTTTTTTTCTTTTTTCTTTTTTTTCTTCTTCACTTCCCGCAAAACCCTCTTTGGAAGTGTATTCCTTCCCCCTCTTTAAACTTTCTTTCTGAAAAATGAGCATTTCTCAGAATTGACTTAGAAGGAAAATAAATATATGTTGTCGGGTTTTTTTTTTTGGTCCCCTCCGTTTTCATTTTCTATTGTTCCCATGTGCCAAAATGTTGAACGGTAGGAAATCTAGCAAGCCTATGGTGAATGAGCTCCCGTTACTTGGGGGGAGGGGGGCGGGCAATGAGAGTTATTTCTACGGCTTTTCCTTTCTATTGATGTGTTATGGAGGAGAGTGAGAGTGTGTCAGTGTGAAAGGACTCCCGTTTCCGACTATGAATAGCTTGGGTATGCTAGTCTGCAGCTTGGAAATGATAATTTTTTTAAAAAAAATAATAATCAGATCTAAGCTTCTTTTGGAGGGCACTTAATCCCATCATGTAATCATTGGTCTAAGTATAATAGAATTCAAGTTTCAGGAATCATAGAGGGAAGTGAATGTGAAGGACTCTTTTGTCTTGAAGTGGAAGAGAGAGGGAGGGAGGGAGGGAGGGAGGGGGAGAGAGAGAGAGAGAGAGAGAGAGAGAGAGAGAGAGAGAGAGAGAGGAACCTGCCCTCAGTCTTTCCACCTTCATTCCCTTCTTCACACTTGTGTGTGGTGTGGAGTCAAGAAACGGGATGAATCAGCTTGTCAGCATCTCCTAGTATCTGAATAGGAGAATAATTATATTCCTGGCAAGTGGTGCAGTATAAATCAACGGGGACCTGTCATAGCATCCATCCATTTCAAGGCTGCGGAGTTGCCCTCTGATCTCAGGGACTGCCACATGTGCATTTAGTTAAATTGGCTGGAAAGGCGCATGGTGCATAGAGGCAAGCTATGATCATTGGGCCACATGGTGCAGTGGCTTCTATAGCCTAAAGTTATGGTTCCTTTGACCTGGATTTGGGCTCTAGTGGGATGAATGGATTGATCCCATGGGAGATACTCGTGCTCTTCTTAGCCACAATTGCTGGTCTGTAAGGTGGACAAACACAGTTTCATTGTGGGAGGGAGTAACAGAAAACCCCAGAACAAGTATTTGTGATAGGGTGAGCCAGATACTTCAAAATAACTTCACAGACGTGTATGAAACTGTTTCTGGAGAAGCTCCAGATCCTTCTGGAGTGGTAAACATTGTGTACACTGAAATATTTTGTATAAATTCACATGTAATTAATATATACTGTATGTGGGGGTTGGGGAGAGGGATAATATAGTTTGAGTATTAAATCAATAACTCCTTTGACATGAATCTAGTAAGCGTACCTTGTTTTAGACGAATCATCATGGATGAATTGTAGAACATTTGTTAAAATTCTCTCCTCTCCTATTTCTTTGACAGAAATAGTGCCTTTCAATGCTCAGGTGTTATTTTAACACTCTGTACTCAGATTGAAATATTCATCAATATAGAATCATCAATAATTTTATCCTTATGTAAGATCACCTTCTTCCCAACAGAATGATGCTGGGAATTTCAGCTAAGATGTCTCCACAGATTTGAAGGATTTCGAAGTTTTTATGGCACATCTCTGTCTTCAGTTGTAGGAAAACCATGGGGAGTTTCAACGGAGTATGTCTTTTATAAAACTGTAACTGAAGATAGGGCTGTAACCACCGATGTCTAATTCACACATATATTTATCATCACTCAATATCTCATCACTTGTCAGCTTATCACTCAGTGTCTTTCAATGGAATGTGTGAATTACTTCCACCAAGAAATATTGAGTTTTGGGGTGAAATCAGGTGTGAACAATGTGCTTCTGTCTCTGGGCCTGTGGTGGTTGTTTCACAAATTATTGCTCTAATGTTATAGGCATCATGGATTGAATGTGCTTGTGATAACTCAGCATGAGGTAAGAGTAGGGGAGTGTGAAGGAGAATTGGTATACCCAGTGGCTATATGCTTGTCTTTCTCTATTTAGTCCAATACATTGATTTGTTTTTTCAAAAATATCAACTCGCATGAATTTGATGACCAATGCTATTTTGCCACAATGTTTTAGAGGTGACATCTTATCAGCCTTGTACTAGCTTCCATTATCAATAGAAATTGTAAATAAATGCACCCTTAATTTTGTCAATGAAACACTTTAATGTCTCTCTGATTCTCTCTGGTATTTTCATTCACGGTTGGTTCTTACAGCGCTAGACTAACAGATTCGATGCTTTCTGTTCAACATTTGATCTCTATTACATGATATTCATTTATTTATTATACATCATATAATAGAAGTTGGCTGCTCCATTTCATAGTTCAAGAGACCACTTATCCACAAATCATGTCAGATCTTCTTTTTGAAATCCTTGATCTCAGGCAGACGTCTTTGAAGATCAGAATAGCGGTGTTTTAAATAGAAATACATAATATTCAGCTATATTACCAAATGTCATTTTCTTCTCACTGTCTTTTGTCGCACATGTTTCAAAAGAAAAACCTGTTGCTTGCAAATTGTATTTTTAGTTGAAGGATTATTAGTGGGTTTTTCCCCCTCTCAAAGAACTGCTAATAACAGCTCAGAGATTTTCAGACCCCCCATCAAAGTATTCAGGTTTCATGGGACTTGAGACTGAACCCATAGGAGCCTCCTAGAAATAAGATACCTACAGGAACTCCTTAGTGTTTCTTTATTAACTGATAATATTTATTTATTATACTGTATTATACTGTATTGTACAATATTATACTGTATTATACTAATACTATATTATACTAGTACTATACTAATACTAATACTATATGGTAAAGTAAAGGTTCCCCTTGCACATATGTGCTAGTCGTTCCCAACTCTAGGGGGCGTTGCTCATCTCCATTTCAAAGCCAAAGAGCCAGCTCTGTCCAAAGACGTCTCCGTCATCATGTGGCCGGCATGACTAAATACCAAAGGCGCACGAAACACTGTTACCTTCCCACCAAAGGTGGTCCCTATTTTTCTACTTGCATTTTTTACGTGCTTTCGAACTGCTAGGTTGGCAGAAGCTGGGACAAGTAACGGGAGTTCACCCTGTTATGCGGCACTAGGGATTCGAACCGCTGAACTGCCGACCTTTTAATCGACAGGCTCAGCATCTTAGCCACTGAGCCATTGCATCCCTTCATACTCTACTCTACTCTACTCTACTCTACGCTACTCTACGCTACTCTACGCTACTCTACGCTACTCTACGCTACTCTACTCTACTCTACTCTACTATTATTAATTCCCATTTAAAGCATTCTAGAACTACACAGAATTTCCAAGCTTCTGGCCCACCTTTAGACTTGAATAGATGGTAACGTCCACATTTAGGATTTATAGGGATCAGATGAGGATTTAATTTAATTTAATTTAATATTTAAATTTATATACCACCCTTCTCCCTAAGGACTCAGGATTGAATCAATTGATAAAGTATTTACAGAATATAAAGTTTTAGAGTGGATGTGCAAAGCATATTAGTCTAGGCTACCATTTTGGGTAGTTTCTGGTTCAGTGTTAAGATGGCTAACTACTGTCGGAGGATGTTGCATGTATCAAGCCAGCGCATTATGCCATGATGTAGTTTTTGGAGAGATCATATTATGTAACGCTAGCAACTGTGTTTGGTTAACCTGGATTTAGAGTTGAAGTGTTCAATTTCCACCTAGCCTTAGCTAAATGACGGGTCCTGCGTGATTGGAAACTCGAAAAAATTTTGACTTCCAAGTTTTCTTTAGTTGGAATCATAATTGCAACCTAAGTTTAAATACACCCATCTAAATTCATACAAATGATCTGGTTTAATAGTCTTTCTTTGTTTCCAGCGGTATTGATGGTCAGGCATTCTTTGCTTTTTTGACAGCATAGATTATTCAGTGTCACAACCGATAACGATGACAGTAGCACTAACAAAAGAAAGTTAAATTTACCTTTCAGCTGTGCATGGCTGTAAAATCCATTTCTTTTATTCAAGTTGGCAAGAACCTGGGATTATTCTACAGTTTTCAAACAAAAAGCACTCTTGAACATGATCTCTTTCGTCCAAGCATCCTTGTGAATGATAGCTTGATCTTTACAGGGCTATACCAAGGGGATTTGAATATGAAAACTTTCATAAGACTTTTAAAAGACATGGAGAGGACTGGGGTATATAATAGAGACACATGTGCTCTTTCCCCCTTGTTTCATTCGCAATTTGGAACTCCTAGATCAGTGATGGCGAACCTTTTCAGCATCGACTGCCCAAACTGGAATGTGTGTGCATCAGTGGTGGATTCCTCCCAGTTCGGTCCAGTTCGGCCGAGCCGGTAGCGTTGACGATATGACGTGCGAGGACCTTCCAGAAATGACTCTGACCAGCTAGCCACGCCCACCTAGTCCCATGACCTCTAAGCCACACCCACAAAATAAGCCACGCTCACAGAACCGGTAGTAAAAAAATTTAGAACCCACCCCTGGTGTGCATGTGTGCACGCGGGAGCGCCGGAAACCCTAAGATCAGCTGGCTGGTGCACATGCACACGCCAGCCAGCTGGTCTTCAGGTTTCCGGCATGCACATGCACGCCAGTCAGCTGGTCTTCGCGTGCGCTGGAGCACTGGAAACCCAAAGACCAGCTGACTGGCGCACTCATGCCTGTTTTTTGGCCATTTTTTTGGCTGTTTTCAGGCCGGTTTTGGGCCATTTTCAGGCCATTTTCTGGCCATTTTTGGGGCCATTTTTGTCTTGAAAAATGCCCCCCAAATGGGCTGAAAATAACCTGAAAACGGCCTGAAAAACGGCATGTTTTTTGGCCATTTTCTTGGCCATTTTCTGGCGCCCCAGCACCTGCGAAGACCAGCTGGCCAGCACGCTTGTGCATGCCAGAAACCAGAAGAATAGCTGGCAATGGTGCACATGCCCACAGAGAGAGCTCTGCGTGCCACCTCTGGCATGCGTGCCATAGGTTTGCCATCACAGTCCTAGATGTTTGTATTGGGGGAAAAAAAAATCCATGGTCACAAATAGAAGATCCTCCATCCAATGGAAATAGCATTTTTCTGACGGGGATTGTGAAGCCCATGGTGAAAGAGCCCTCCTTCACTTTCCATAGATTCATGTCATCATTTGATCAGGTAAAGATGAATAGCCTTTCTGCTACTTTGGCAGAAGAGTTTCTAGTTTCCAGGATTAATTTGGGAATATGAATGTTTAGCTATGCCCAACTAAAATGGAAAGGTAGCAGGTGATGGAAAAGACTTCTGGCCAGAAGGGTGGAAAATCGTTGCCAGAGTAGACGTGATGGCATAAGCCAGACTCACAGAGACATATGGCCTACGAGAGACATTGGCTGGAGTCACATAACCCATTTAATCTAATTAGTGAAGATTCTAGTTTGCCCAACATGGCAGCTCTAAAACCAGTAGATTGGATTTGGCAATCTGCTAAACCTCATATATCTGTACAATGCAGCAGAGGTAAAAACTTTGTTGTATGTTCTCCCACTGCAGCTGCTAACCCTTTAACTGATATGTCATTCTTGTTCTGTCCCCGTCCCCACACACACACAAACAGCCAGCCAGGGGTTAAAGAAGTACTCGGCACACACAAGGTTCGTTATCAGGAACTTGGCAGCAAAACGATAACCGTCTGCCAAGTGCTTTACTACAAGAAGAGGGAGTGTTCCTCCACCAGATAACACCAACGTATACACACAGTTTTCAAAACAGTCCAGCTCAAACATGAAACCTTCAGCAGATTTGGCGTTGTACAAAGTGACTAGCCAGAAGTTAGCTTTGTCCGTCACAGAGTCTAAATGGCCACCACACTCTCTTATATAGCCTGTGGGGTGTGGTCCAGTGACTCAGCTTAATCCCTGGCACGCCTCCTCATCTGCTGCAAACGTTTATCTCGCCTTCGTTGGCGTGGATCTAGGAACGACTTATCACCCCCATCGCTGTCATCGGAGACACCTGGCTCCTGGTCAATCTCCTCTCCCTCAGCAGACACCTGAGGCATTGCCAGAGAGGAGGGGCCTGGAGAGGGAGGCCTGGCCGGCTCCTCTCCTTCATGTTCGGAGCCTTCTTCCTCCGATAAGATAGGCTCGGAGGACGGAGCCACAACAATTCTCTGCTCTATCACATCTACCTGTCCCATCAGGTCAGGACAGGAAGAGCATGTCACGAGTACCATCCATGAAGGACAGTCACCTGACCAGAAGGAGAACTTTACCGTGGCACCCCCATTCTGGAACATCATCCCCCTGAGATCAGAATGGTTCTGACTTAATTGGCCTTCTGGAAGGGGTCTGAAGACATGGCTTTGTCATCTGACCTGGAGATCTAGTAGTGGGGAATGCGGTGCCTGCAAAATAGCTGTTCTGTTAGTGAGCTATATTGAATTTTCCTACATATTATGATTTTTTTCAAAATAGTTTAAATAATTGTTATTGTTTTGATGGTTAATCTTGGTTATGGTTTTTGCAGGGGAGGTTGCATTTTTAATTCTATATGTGAGGTGAGTGGCTAAATAATTTGAATATAGGCTAAATAAATTGAATACAGGCATTCCTCAATTTACGACATATCTGAAAAAAGGGAACTTACAACCTGGACCCGAGTTCGGAGAGTCGAGTTCCCCTCCCCCCCATAGTCATGTGACTGCATTTCAGATGCTTAGCAACACAGCCACATTTATGGCCATTTGCAACTTCCCACAGTCATGTGACCATGTTTTACAATGGTTTTGCCAAAAACCGTCACTTATAGTATTTCCATTTTTTCAGCAAAATAGTGCCTTAATGAACAGGATGGCCAGCATCCAATGATGGATATGACACAAGAAGAAGAAGAAGAAATAAAGAATGTGTTCATTTAATAACCATGGCGTTCATTTACACAACTGCCACAAAAAAAATCGTAAAATGTTATGACTGTTACAACTTACGACCGTAATGGGCAGACTCCCTCATGGCCATAACTCTATTTTTACTGTCAATAAATAAATATGAAGCATGCTGGTGTATAATGCCTAAATTGTTCCTAAGAGCCACCTTCCTGTGACTGTGGGATATCAAGCAGCGGTGGGGTTCTAATATTCTTACCACTAGTTCGCCAGGCGTGCACACGCTCGCTTAATTCATGTGCCATCCGCGCATGCACCCGGCCTTCCGTGCATGCACTTTGCTTGCTCATGCACTTTCCGCGCATTCCCCCTGCCTAATTAGGACATCTTAGAGCCGGGGTGGGTGGGCAGGCCCACCCACGATCTTCACTACCAGTTCGCCTGAATCGGTACAAACCGGCTGAATACCACCTCTGATATCAAGAGGAAATGATGTCAGACCTGCTTTTTCAATGAGCAGCAGTGAACAGGTCTTCATCCAGGCAACTCTGCATGTCCGTCCTTCTTGAGGCTTCCATCTTTTGTACTCGGATTTGATCTTGCCTCTCCAGATGTGAGATTCAGATGGGATAGCTAAGGCTTCTTTGTTTGAATGGCCCATCTTGCCATTCATTCCAGTCACAAAGTTGCTTTCAGCCTTCCCATTGTGTTCTTCTGCTGGGATGAACCAGATCATTAAAAAAAAGAAAAGGAAAAAAAAAAGAGGGTAATTGGAATATCGCAAGCCGATGCAGCTTCAATAACTTGCACTTTACTTGATGATCATTCAGAGTAATTTCACCCAACACCATATGTTTATCTGAGTGCACTTTAGCAATCTCACAGATCTCTTGATGATTAGGAGCTGTCAGACTGGCTGACAGTTCAACATTATGGGAACCTCTTCACGGTGGACGCTGTCAAAGCCGAACTGGGAGGACAGCTTATTGTATATAGTTCTGTATCAATTTCTTTAGCTTTCCATGCCTCTGACATGAAAAGGTTTGAGGCCTGGTTAATTATTCTTTGGGTACCTAGAGCAATGTTTCTTAACCTTTTTTGATTTTAAGATTTACGGACTTCAACTCCCAGGATTCTGCTGCCAGCATGGAATTCTAAGGGGTTGAAGTCCACCCATTCTGGGAGTTAAAGTCTGCACATCTAAAAGTCTGCAAAGCTGAGAAACACTGACGTTAGGGATCCTAATATGGTTGAACCCAGAGGTGGGATTCACTTACCTTCCCTACTGGTTCGGAAATGTGAGCGCACACCACTGCGCTCCTCTGCGTATGCTCATGGCCTTCTGCACATGTGCAGTAGTCGCGCATTACGTCTGGGCAGGTGGGCGGAGCTTCCCACAGTTGTCGCTACCAGTTCGTGTGATCTGGAGAGAACTGGCTGAATCCCACCACTGGTTGAACCGCAGAATACAGTCACCAATCTGACCACTAGGCAGGTAGAAGAAGAATGAGAGAAGACAAATGTTCTTTCGCTACCTCTGAGAAATCTTTCTTTCCCCCTTTTCTTCCTGGAAGTAGGCTTGGAGCAAGGAGTTTGAAGCAAAGATTGAGAAGAATGGAAGGGGAAATTATGCAGCAGCTTAGCTGTTTCATTGCTTTTGTCTAGTATCCTCTGCCTCCGTACAATGGGAATTGAAGTCTGAAAATCTGAAGGGCAGCATGAGCTGCTGCTTCTTATTGCTTCTTATTGACAAACAACCAAATTCAGAGAGTATCAAGGACCCTTCATTTCAACCCTGAAGCTGCAAATATTTGCCTCTATGGGTACATATTTTAATACATGCAGAATCTTGAAGCTCTGCACTCTAGGCTAGTGAGTCCAAAACCAGACAAAATCAATAGCAAAGCAGAGGGTCCAGCAGTACAAATCTAACTTTGAGCTTTAACGGATGGTGACCGCAAAACGGCTCCCTTTGCAAGGTTTTACCAGCTGCCAGTGACACAGGAGGGAACTCTACAATAGTGGCCCTTGGGTTGCGAATGCCCTCTCTTGAGTTGCCATCTCCAGTAGATGATAATTTCCAGGCAGGTTCTTTGTTTAGACCAGGGGTCTGCAACCTTAAATACTCAAAGAGCCATTTGGATATGGGTTAGAAATGTAAGATTTACACAAGCACAAAATTTAAGGGAGAATTTTTACAAAATGTTTTATAGATGGCATTTAGACCCAAAAAAACTAGCTTGTATGTATCCAAACTTACAACCCAAGTGTTGGCGATGTGAGTGTGAAGATGCTACATATTTTCATATATGGTGGACATGTAAAAAGATTAAGGCTTTTTGGATAAAAATATGGTGGATTATTCAAAATATTTTGAAGAAAAAAATTAAATTTACACCACAGTTTTTTCTGTTGGGAATAGTTACGGATTGTACTGTAATAGAGACTAAGCTGGTTTTGAACTTAATAACAGCTGCCAGGTTACTGGTGGCACAGTACTGGAAGAAGGAAGATCCACCTACTATTGAGGAATGGACATTAAAAGTTGCGCATTTGGCGGAAATGGCAAAAATTTCATCATACCTTAAAGACCATTCAAATGAGAGATATATATCGGAATGGAGAAAATGGATTGATTACATACAGAAGAAGTATCTGAATAAGAAGATTTATATAGCTTATGAATGAAATAATATTAAGTAGTTTATGTTTGTTTTTTCTGAGTTATAAGGAGTTAAGGACCTAGGGAGAATATGAAATGTAATAATTTGTTAGCACATTTTAGTTCTTGGTTTGTGAATGCTATACCCTGTGCTCGTTCTGGGAAGTCTAGGGAGGGGGGTGGGGGGGAGGGAGGGGAAGGGAGGGTGGGAAGGGGAGGGGGGGGTTGAGGGGGGAAGGGTGGGGGTGTGAAAATGTTTGTATTTTTCATAAAACTTTTCAATAAAAAAAAGAGCCATTTGGACCCGTTTCCCACAGAAAAGAAAACACCGGGAGCCACAAAACCTGGGTGGGCGTGGCCAACTCGATGTCACTCACTTCCACCAGTCACATGACCCCCCCTAGCCATGCCTACTCAGCCGGTCATTAGGACAGAGAACCCGTTGTTAAAAAACACCAGGAACCACAAAATCCTTTTGACATCTCTCTCTCTCCCCTCCCTCCCTCCCTTCCTCCCCCTCCCCCTCCCTCCCCCTCCCTCTCTGTATCTCTCTATGTCTCTCTCTCTCCACCTCTCTCTGTATCTCCCTGTCTCTGCCCTGGCTGCTTCTCCATCCCCCACCATCGCCCTTACCTTCTCAGGCCAAGCGAGGAGTGACTGGGAGGGGAGGGCGAGGGGTGGGACCAGCCAGTGGTGGGATCACCTGACAGGGAGCCACAGCAGAGGACCCAAAGAGCCACATGCGGCTCCAGAGCCACAGGTTGCTGACCCCTGGTTTAGACTAAGCATTCATTTTCAGCATCCCATCTATGACTGCATCACATATCCATAGCAAGCCATTTTCCCCCTCCACCTCACTTTCCAAATTTGCAGCATAGCCATTGAACTTCCCAGCATTGGCCTTTGGAGCACCTTGTCCCCTGAGATTTGTTTGATCTTGACCCTGTTGGCAATCCTTGGAAGACCATGGAATCCTGTAAATTGAGTGAGCCTATCATTGTGGTTTTCATGGCATGACTATAGTCATTAGGTTGAGTTGATTGTCACTGTTGTTATTAGTTGTTGTTTAGTGTTACTATTCATTATTATTATTATTATTATTATTATTATTATTATTATTATTATTATTATTATTTTGGTTTTCTTTCTGATGTTTCCCATCCAGTTGTGGTTGTAAGATGGGTGGCTATATGTAGTTAAATAATAATACAGCTTATATCCTGTGACAATGTATTTACCATCATCAAACAGCAACATCTGCCTATCCCAGGTCCTTGGGAAGGACTCTATAAGCAGGAAAAAAATGTCAAAACCTATAGAAGAGCAGGAAGAACTTGGGATGGAGTCAAGAGAGGAATCAGTTTAGAGTCATTAGGTTCCCACAAACTGTCTAAGTCTAACCCTTCTTGAATTCCTTCAACTCTTATTTAGGGCCAATTTAGTGGTGACCCTTAAGTTCAGGGATCTCCAACCTTGGCAACTTTATGACTTGTGGACTTCAACTCCCAGAATTCCTCAACCAGCTATGATTAAGGATTACCTGTACCAAGGACTACCTGTATCATTGGATTGGGGGAAAAAACCACAATGGTGTAGATCTGTGGTTTTCAACCTTCAATGCTTTAAGAAACATGGATGTTAACTCCCAGAATTCTCCAGCCAGACATGAGGAATTCTGGGAGTTGAAGTCCACAAGTCATAAAGTTGCCAAGGTTGGAGACCCTTGATTAGATTCTTGATTAGATTAGATTCTTCTGTATAAGATGAGCAATAAATCACCTTAAATGAAACTAAATGTGCGCTCCTGATTCTTCGCACCTAAACAATCAAGTCTAAACATCTGACTTAGCATGAGGCTAATCTTAATAATAATAATGCAATAAAACACAGACCACCACCACCAAAGGGGTGGCATTGCCATGAAGAATTCTTGAAGAATTGTTTGTGTGTTGCAAGAGTTGTGTCTTATTTGCACAACCTGGAATCTATTACATTCTTTCCCTGGTCCTAACTTCTTCCTCTTCACTTCAGACAGAAGAAAGTGTTGCGTGTGATTTTACAAACAGCTTAAACTGGAAAGAAGCCACTGTAAGCATCATTAACTAAATGTGTACATATGGCTAAATCCAATAAAACTGTGTTCCTGGTTTTGGCAGTTGTTAGATATAAAATGCCTGCATGAGTTCTGACTATTTTTTTTAATATGATCTAATAATTACTTAAAATGTAACATGATAATAGATGACTTATCTAATTGTCCTGGTATATACATTTCACAGCATCCCATCACACTCTGCGGAAGACATATAAATAAACATAACACTGATAATAATTTTCTCTATTTATTCTTGTAATCCTTCCAACAAGGATTCTGATTTATATACTTGTTGGATTCTCTCTTGGTAGTTTTGTTAATGCAGTTCTGATCTTCAGAAGAACATTTTGCTTTAATGGAAGGTCTTCTTTTAAAGGGCCTCTGCAAAGTGGAAGGGCCAGTCCATTTGAATGAAGCTGACCAACTGATGTTGGTCTCAAGATAACAAAGGGAGGAACAGCTGAGAAAAATCAGTCTCACATTTTGGCCTTCAGGAATGGAGATTTCAGTGAACTCGGAGGAAAAATTAGCAACATACCAGGCAGGGGTGCTATTCAGCAGGTTCTGACAGGTTCTGGAGAACCAGTAGTGGAAATTTTGAGCAGTTCGGAGAACCGGTAGTGAAAATTTTGAGTTGTTTGGAGAATCGGCAAATACCACCTCTGGCTGGCCCCAGAGTGGGGTGGGAATGGAGATTTTGCAATATCCTTCCCTTGGAGTGGGGAGGGAATGGAGAGTTTGCAGTATCCGTCTCCTGGAGTGGGGTGGGAATGGAGATTATGCTGTATCCTTCCCCTGCCATGCCCACCAAGCCATGCCCATCAAGCCATACCATGCCCACCAAGCCCACCAAGCCACGCCCACAGAACTGGTAGTAAAAAAATTTGAATTCCACCACTGATACCAGGGCTTCAAAAGCTAAAGGATAAATAAGCCAAAAAGGGAGATCCTGAAGGCACATAAATGATTTCCATGAAAGTAAATTTAAAAAAGAGAAACTATAAAACATTTTTGAGGATGAAGGTGCTGGTTATCATCTCTAAAGGCGTACACGACAGAGGGACAGGTTATTTGTGGGATCACCTTTCACTGAGGGTATCTGTCCATCTTACTAAATTTGATAGGATAGTTGCATACAAGGTCCTTTCCTTTAAATGTTGCAACCTGATGGGTCTTTAGAAATGCATCTTCATGTTGGTCACCCCAACTCTTTGGAATAGCTTCCTACCTCAGATCCAAGGTCCCTTCCATTTTAGTCTTTCAGAAGCCATGAAGACCTGATGGTTCTCCGAGCACTGGGCTAGGATGGGGGTTGAGATTTTTTTGTTTAGTCTTGGTTTTCAAGGATTTTTCTGAGCCACCTAGAATCATTATATGAGGTAGGCAGTCATATAGGTTTGGCAAATAGCAAATAAAAGTACAGTGAATGCCAAAATCAGTGAGAAGCTGAGAAATTCTCTTTATTGTATTCTCTTTATATGTTGCTCAGGTTAGACTGTATTTGGAATTCTATATCCCATTTTGGGCATTATATTTAGAAATGGACATGGAAAAGCTGCTGTAGATTCAAATACTATGGGACTAACAGAACTTAAAACCTAATGCTTTGAGGAACAGCAAACAGAGATGGATATCTTTTAGCCTGTAGGCAAGAAAACTAAAGGACATTATGGTAGATTGTCTGGTTCTTTTTTGACAGCTGATAAGCTGTCAAAAAAGAATAGATTGAAATTAATAGATTGAAAATTAATTGAAAGAATAGAAATAGAATGAAAAGAACAGATTGAAATTAACTTGAAGGAAATTTCAGTTGAATATTAACAGGAATGTCCTGATGGTAAGGATTAAAGTTAATACCACTTTATAAGTAAGACTACACTTGGAATACTGCATCCAGTTTTGGTCACCATGATATTAAAAAAATGTTGAGACTCTAGAAAGAGTGCAGAGAAGACCAACAAAGATGATTAAGAGACTGGAGGCTAAAACATATGAAGAACGGTTGCAGGAACTGGGTATGTCTCGTTTAATGAAAAGAAGGACTAGGGGAGACATGATAGCAGTGTTCCAATATCTCAGGGGCTGCCACAAAGAAGAGGGGGACAACCTATTCTCCAAAGCACCTGAAGGCAGGACAAGAAGCAATGGATGGAAACTAATCAAGGAGAGAAGCAATCTAGAACTAAGGAGAAATTTCCTGACAGTTAGAACAATTAATCAGTGGAACAACTTGCCTCCAGAAGTTGTGGGTGCTTCTATCATTGGAGGTTTTTAAAGAAGAGATTATCCCAGCCATTTGTCTGGAATGGTATAGGGTTTCCTGCCTGAGTAGGGAGTTGGACAAGAAGACCTCCAAGGTCCCTTCCAACTCTGTTATTCTTTAATTGATAAACAATAGAACTCTATGCCTAGAGCTTTTCAAATGGGGCTGGATGGCCATCTTTGGAGGATGATTACAGGTAGTCCTTCACTTACAATCATTTGTTTAATGACCATTTGAAGTTATGATGATGTTGAGAAAAATGATTTATGGCAAGTCCTTTTGCATTTATAACCATCGCGCTCACTGAGGTGGACTTTGGAGTAGAAAACATTAAGTTCTCTTCAATTCAGTCTATGAAGCAGCACGTTGCAACAGTTACTTTTCTCTGATTTACTTAGCAAGTCTACTTTTGTTTTTTTCCCTTTGCGTACTATGCAACTCATCGTTAATTAATTTGTAGATTAAGACAAATCTATGTATTATTTGTTCATGTTTTTTTAACAGAATAACAGGATAAATAACAGAGTTGGAAAGTCTTCTAGTCCAGGGGTCTCCAACCTTGGCAACTTTACGACTTGTGGACTTCAACTCCCAGAATTCCTCAGCCAGCGCATTTGGGAGTTGAAATCCACAAGTCGTAAAGTTGCCAAGGTTAGAGACCCCTGTTCTAATCCAACCCCCTGCTCAAGCAGGAGACCCTATACCAGTGATGGCTAACCTTTTTGCCATTGCGTGCCCAAAATGGGAGGAGCACAGGGGGTCATGCACATGCGTGCCCACACCTATAATTCAATGCCCCCCTGTGCCCTGCCCCCACCATGTACGCGTGACCCCCTCCATGCTCCCCTCACTTTTGGCACATGATGGCACAAAGATTACTAGTGGGCCTGTTTTTCACCCTCCTCAGGCTCCAGAGGCTTTCTTGGAGCCTGGGGAGGGCAAGAAAGGAGGCCTTCCGGAGGCCAGTATCCACCCGTTTCCCGACTTCCGGTGGGCCCGGAAGGCCTGAAAATCAGCTAGCTGGTGTGAGCATGCATGCTGGAGCTGAGCTAGGGCAATACTTGTGTGCCCACAGATATGGCTCCGGGTGCCACCTGTGGCACTCGTGCCATAGGTTCTCCATCACAGCCCTATACCATTTTGGACAAGTGACTGTTCAGTCTCTTCTTAAAAGCCTCCAGTGATGAAGCGCCCACAACTTCCAGAGGGCAAGCCATTCCGCTCATTAATTGTTCTCACTGTTAGGAAATTTCTCCTTCATTCTAGGTTGTTTCTTTCCTCGATTAGTTTCCATCCATTGTATCTTGCTTTGCCTTCTTGTGCTTTGGAAAATAGGTTGATCCCCTATTCTTTGTGGCAGCCCCTTAAATATAGGAATAGTGCTATCATGTCACCCTTCTTTTCACTACTCTTTCTTTTCAGTTTTCACTTTTGTATTTGTAGTTTTCCACATATTTCCCCTCCTTTTTTAAGTATTTTGTTATTTTTCAGTAAAACTTATTAAGAAATAAACAATAACATTCAAAAAACGGGAAAAAAAGGAGTTCTTATACAAGTTAATTTTTCATAGCTGACCACAGAGATGGATGGAACTGGACTAATGTAGAAAATGTCCACATTTGTAATTGGACGGAAATATTGATTTTACCTGAACAACAAACATTTTGCCAAGTGTCCTTATTGAATAAGCTTTAAAAAAATCAAAAATTGTGTGGCTTCATTAAAATAATTCTTGAAGTGGCTCTTGAAATGTGTTCCTTTCTCTTGTGGATAAAAATAGAAATGATCTGGGCTACACGCTGATATTTTCTCTGTTTTTAAAGATATGCAAATTGAGTATAATAATATAATCATGTGAAGTCAAAATGACTTTTACCAGTTTTATTTTGTGACAGTTGCTTTGTTAGCCTTATTCAGACATTTGTTCTTGCCCTATGTGTGTTTCTTATACAATTGTTCATTGACACATGGGATGGGAGTCAACAATCACTTGTAAATCGAGAGGAAAAGTGAGATGGGATACAGGCATTCATCTTTATTAAGCTGTGTATGTCACACAGAAGACTTAGGTCTTCAGGGCAAAAGCATTGTGGATTGTTTGCAATTCAGTTTCTGTGGAATGAGAAAACATTGATTGAAATTTATATAAAAAAAATCCTCCGTGGAGTGCAAAGGACAAGAATAGTTGTGAATGGATAAGTGAGAGAGATTTGAAGAAAAGATGAATAAAGTAAGCAACCCCGCCTTAGGATTAAGGTGGCTGATGAATGCTCAATTGGATAGGCTACGAATTGGGAGAAAAGGCTTTGGAAGGTATTTTTGGGCAAAGAATAAGGTAAAAGTAAAATAGATGTAAATGGGAGTGAACACACACCACCGCAAACACACCAGAAACAGTTAGATGGCTATTTTCCTTAAATATTGAACTAAAACATCTTTTTGTGAATCCTATTGTGATTCTTTGGCTTCATACTGTGGCAATTTTATCGTAGTTTGACTCTAATTTAATGTTTCATTTGGTTTATTTCCACACACTTACATGCATGTATTTGCTGATACTTTAGTTAAACTTATATTTGTGTTTACACGTATAAAGTGTTTTATTAGGGTTGTTTATCAGTAATTGCATGACCTCTGTAGATGCCATAAACTAACTAACTAACTAACTAACTAACTAACTAACTAACTAACTAACTAACTTACCTGTAGAAGCAAAAGGAGAGATTTTGTGCAACAAAGCTTGCCCAGAAAGACCCAATTTAAGAAACTGAGCTGGATAATGAAGTGGGGAATAGGTCATAAACTTTTAATATTATGTGATTCTATCTATCTATCTATCTATCTATCTATCTATCTATCTATCTATCTATCTATTACATAGTAATATATATGGCTGTTCAGTCTTTTCTTAAAAGCCTCCAATGATGAAGCACCCACAACTTCTGAAGGCAGGCAGTTCTACTGGTTAATTATTCTCACTGGTAGGAAATTTCCCCTTAGTTCTAGGTTGTTTCTCTCCTTGATTAGTTTCTACCCATTGCTTCTTGTCTTCCTTCTGGTGTTTTGAAAAATATATTATCTGGAAAATATTAGCTGCTTCAGTTATATTAGAAAATGCATTATAGCATCTAGTTGAAGTTTTGCGTTAATATGTTTGTTTGGAAAATTTGAATATAAAAGGATATAGAACACAATAAATAAGACAATTTCTATTATTTTTATGCTACAGCTACTCAGTTTCTTCTCTTCCTATTGAGGCAACTATGAAAGTCTCTTAGTGATATTTTATTAACCTTTTTATGAAACTGGGAATTTATCTTTGCAGTCTGAAAATAAAGGGAATGACACAACACACATTTTATTTTAACACATGAGCTTTAACACATGGTGAAATCATTTTTTTTTTTAGTATTCTGGGCCCTGTTTAATAATTATTAAGTGTAGACACAGACTAACAAACAACATAACGCTAAGCTTAAACAGACGATTTAAAACCATTCATTTCAGTCCCTGATTGTGATTAAAATCCTTTTTACTCCCAATTTACAGTGACAATCTGAAACAAAACAATCCTGCCAATGGCTCCAGGCCAACATACACATTCAAATGAGAAGAGCTGATGTGTCTGAGCAAGGGACAAAGGCATTAATTTTAAGCATTAAAAAAAGTGCTTTTCGTGTATGTTTGGAAAATGACTTTTCTCTCTTTGCAGAAATACTGCTACAGCTTTAACATGGAATTTAAGATGACAGAGGCATTAGATGATCTGCCTCCAAAAAAAATTTGTCTAATCCAATAGATTCTTGAATGGTGAATGTTTTTAGATATTTCCCAAAAGACAGAGTCAGTGATCGTATGGAATGGGAATGGAAAAAAAAGTTCTTTGACACAGTTGCCCCTAAGCATCTTGTCAAGTGCTTCACAACTTCTTCTTCATTTTCTGATTAGATGATGGATACAGCATAGTGCCTAGAACAGTGATGGTGAACCTTTTGGTGTGTCAAAAATTCAGAAATTCCTAACCTGACTCTGTAGAGATGGGATCATCAGACTTCCTTGTGAAGAAGTAACTTCAAGGCTGTTACATGCAAAAGCCAGTTCATTCTTTTCCTTTTCTCCTTGGTTAGATTAGGCCAAATCTGATTAATAGGGACAGTATCATACCCTCTGTTTGAACAAAAGAGAATCAATTCTCTATCTCTCCCCACCCCCAAGGTTGGGCCTGAAGTACAGGTAAAGGTAAAAAAATTTCCCCTATCCAGTTGTGTCTGACTCTAGGGGGCAGTGCTCATCTCCGTTTCTTGGCTGAGGGGGCCAGTGTTGTCCAAAGACACTTCCGTTTTTATGTGGCCAGCATAATTGTATGCCAAGGTGCATGGAATGCTGTTACCTTTCCACCAAAGTGGTACCTATTTATCTACTCACCTTTGCATGCTTTTGAACTGCTAGGTGGAACAACTAGCTAGGGAGCTCACCCTGTCGCATGGCGCTGGGGTCTTGAACCTGGGCTGCCAGCTTTCCAGCTGACAAGCTCAGTGTCTTCAACCACTGAGCCATCATGGACCCTCTAGCTCCAATGCTGCTATTCAAAAAGGCCATCTTATGCCATTTCCCAAAGCATGTGAGCCTTGGACAACCACATGTTTGCCTCCATGGCCCAGTACTCCCCAGGATCTGCCATGGATTGTTCACTTTCATGTGGTGTTCTTTTTCTGTTGACAGGGCCCTGCAGCCTACCTGAGGCATCTCTGGGTCACCCATGTTCTTCATTCTTGAGGTGGCTTTGGAGAATATTCTTCCACAGCCTCTGCGACTTCCAAAAATTATGAGAAAGCACGCCTGGTTCTCGTGCAATTTTTGGAGGCTCTGAAGGCTATATGAGAGCGCATCCATATTCTCATACAATCTCTGCAAATAAAGGGAGAAAAGAGTGTGTTTTTGAAAATAGTTGTTGGATGTTGATGAATGCTGGTGTGTCATGGCATGTCATCTTTGACACATGTGTCATAAGTTCATTATCACTGGTCTAGAATCATGTGTGGCCTAGGAGGCCTCAAATGGTTTGAAGATATTCCAATAATTATCAATGTCATTGGAAGCCAAGGTTATATCTATGGTCAATGATGCCCATACAGCCATCCCTACTACCAGCTTCAGTTGCTAATCTAGCACAACCATTTCCTAAACAAGGACAGTCCAGTTACATTGTCTGCACCTTATGTTTGGTTCACAGTCATGTGCTCTAAGGAGGCTACCATTGGACCTGGCTTGGAAAATAAACCTGTTGCCAAATGTAGAACAACTTTGAACCAGTATAACTTGAGACTTTTTCTCTGCTTTTTCAAAAGGCAACTGGACTTCGTTTTTTCTTTCAAGATGTTTTGCTTCTCACCCAAGAAGCTTCTCAGATGAGAAGTGAAACATCTTCAAGGAAAAAACAAAGTCCAGTTGCTTTTTGAAAAAGCACCTTTGGGACAACCATGACTTGGATGACTGAGAATCTCCACAGATACTTGCATTGGATAGATTTTTGTTACTCTGGATTGCTTCTTATTCTGAAATCCGCAAGGCACCTCCTATTATATTTTTGGAGCCCTATTGAACAAATATCTCTTCATTCTTCTTTCTATGAGAATTCTGAGTGAATAGTTTTCATTTCTCTTCCCCATTTCCTTCCTTTCTATTCAGACTACTAGAGTTGGAAGGGACCGTGGAGGTCTTCTGCTCCCACCTCCCTTATTCAAAAATAGAACACCATTTTTAGTTTATTGGGTTTTTAAAATTTATTAGTCTATATTTTGTGTGCCGTTTTGAAATGGCTCTGTATATGAAACCATATAAAAATAACATTTCATGATAATGATTAGCACCTTTAATAATGATAGTAACTACCATAATGTAACCAATTATATCCACAGGACAGATGTAACTCATGTTTTAATGGCATAATATTGTGTCTAATTCCCCATATCAGAAAAGGAAGGAAGATGGCTGACACTCACTAATATCACCTTCATTGAAACATTGATCAATTTCTTAATACCAGCCCAGCTGCGCTAGCAAATGCAAAGCATTTGTGAGGAGAGAGTAAAAAGATTTCAATGGGCTTATGGGGCAAAACTCATTTAACAACTGTTTTGATTAGCAACAGAAATTTTGTGGTTGTAAATCAAGGACTACCTGTCCTAAACTGGAAAAAACTGTCACATTTTTACATTGTTATAAGTAGGATTTAGATTAGTGTATACATTGTCTTGTGTTTCATGTTCTAAGTGCTTTCATTAAAACTCTCCTCTCTCCAAGTTCCAGATTTTCACAAATTAAGACCCTGGGCCCATCTATTCCCCCTTACCCCCACCTGATTCTTGGAAATAGACTCCATTCAAAGTTATTATCAATCTGAAATGTTTACTGGGACAAAAAGGAAGAAATAACCAAACACATGATTGGAGCATAATCCTATATTTACTAATTATATTTAGTTAAAATTAAATGAAACTTCTGGTTTCAAATCCTAGTTCTAACCACTGTTTTGGGTTGGAGAGTCACTTAAGGCACGATGCGAACTGGTAGTAAAGGTAAGTAGAACCCATCCCAGGAAGGAAGGAAAGAGAGGAGGGAGGGAAGGAGGGAGGGAGGAAAGAAAAAGAAAGGAAAGAAAGAAGGAAGGAAAGACAGAAGAAAGAAAGAAAGAAAGAAAGAAAGAAAGAAAGAAAGAAAGAAAGAAAGAAAGAAAGAAAGAAAGAAAGAAAAATTCCTTCTTTCCGTGCATTGCCTAGAGCCAGTCTTGTAAGAAGGACGATTATGGATGTCTCTCCTTGCAGTGGAGTTTTTATGTCAGTTTTGTCTTCTTTGTTACAATTTATCATAACTTCTTTCATCTACAACTGAGCACCTAAGAAGTGGAGACAGAGGAAAGAAATATGAATTGCAACTTTCTCATTACAAATGCCTCCCTTTGTAGCTAAAAGAGGAGCAGAGACTGGATACTGTAGATTTAATCTTACCAACCCCCAAGTGATCTTAATGCTTTTTAAAGTTTCAGTTAGTGATACGGAGAAGATCAGACCCAAAAAATTCAAAGGGAAGGGAGGTCAGCCTGGAACAAGCATCAAAAGGGGACTTTTAAGCTGCATTCATTGGGGACTTTAATACTCTGCCTGGCTTAGTACAGGCAGGCATATCCAAAGTCCCTAACTACATGCTTAGAAGTCTATTCAGTGCATGAGAAAGGGGACAGCCGTGTCTGTTTCATTTGCAAATCTTTAACATATCACACAGTTGTATCAGGTGACCTTATCTAGTCATGTAGAAGACCTCCAACTGTTAACACTGGGTTTATGTAAAGAGGGATAAAAATGTCTCCTGTCTGTGTAGCAGATTGCTCGGAGAATGCCGGGACAGACTTTCTTCTTCTTGTTATGTTTTCATGGAAGGTTATTCTACTGTCAAAAGCGTGGTAAATGAAACTTTCTATACACCATCTTTGAAACGTGTCCATTCATACAGAAGAACCCTGTAAAGCTTCATGTCAGGGAATTGTGCAGCCCGTGTCCAAATGGAGCCAAGAGATGCTGAGACGAACTTGTAGTTTTATATAAATAATATTTTATATTTATATTTGCAGTAAAATGAGATAGTCAGGCAGCCATTAACATCATGAGGTAAATCGTCAGGTAAATAATGGAACAACACACAGAGCACACAGAAGAAAAAGGCGGGAAAAAAAGGGAAATTCCCCCTTTTACGCCCAGCAACCAATCATAACGTAGATTGCCTCATACAGAAGCCTGCACTCTCCAATCAATCAACTACAATTATGTGTTCAGGCCCATTTATACACTTTACTGCTCCAGCTATTAAAGTAAATATCTTTTATACTCCACATGAACAATATACCATGTCATTATATGATAATCGGCAATACATGCTTTTGAGAGTATATTGGGATTTATACACTTATACGTGGTAAACATATTCTAGCAACCTCATTGAATGGGGTGAATTTGCACATGGTGTGCAGCCACACTCAAGCTAACCAAGATGAACATATTTTCCACTAGGTCTTTTACCTAACCTAAGTAACAGTAACAGAATTGGAAGGTATCTTGGAGGTCATCTAGTCCAACCGCCCTGCTCATCTTTCTCCTTCTGTCCTGGCCATTTTTTTTTTTTACAGAGGCACGATTATGAGAGTTTTAACAAACTGCATCCCTGTTTGGTTTGGTGGTAGTAGCGCCTTAGATAGAAAGTCCATACAGAGAGTGGTAAGGACAACTGAGAAGATTATCGGAAGCTCGCTTCCCATCATTTAGGATATGGCTTATAAGTGCTATGTGCTTAGAGCTCAAAGCATTGTTAGAGACCCCACCCACTCACTTCACAGTCTGTTTCTGTTGCTCCCCTCTGGGAGGAGGTTTTGGGGTATTTCTAGCAGGACTTTCCGATTCTGCAACAGCTTTGTTCCCTATGCCATCCATCTGGTAAAGTCGCAAGATTTGTTTTTCTCATGTACATGTATACATCTGGACTAGATTGTGTTGTCTCTCTGTGTCATATAATATATGTGGGTATATACTGTACATAATTTTGTATTTGTTTATTTATTTTGTCATGTTTATGTTGTGTATATTGGAGATGGTGATGCTTTGAGAGCTGTATGAAATGAAATTTCATTTTAATGTATTCCGATTAGTATACATTCAAAGTGATAATAAATTTATGATTCTATTCTATTCTATTCTATTCTATTCTATTCTATTCTATTCTATTCTATTCTATTCTATTCTATTCTATTCTAGTCTAGTCTAGTCTAGTCTAGTCTAGTCTAGTCTAGTCTAGTCTAGCCTAGCCTAGCCTAGCCTAGCCTAGCCTAGCCTAGTCCTATCAAATTGCTGTCCAGTTCTTTTCTTAAAAGCCTCCAGTGATGAAGCACCCACAACTTCTGGAGGCAATTTATTCCACTGGTTGATTGTTCTGTTAGGAATTTTCTCCTTAATCGTAACTTGCTTCTCTCCCGGTTCAAAGTGTTACATAAATTGTTTCCCATGAACTTTAGAAGTCGTTTGAAAATCATCCCTTTTACCTTTATTTATTTATTTTATTTATTTATTTTATTTTATTTGTATACCGCCCTTCTCCAACAGGACTCAGGGCGGTGAACAGCCACAGTAAAACACAACATATAAAATTTAAAAGCAGTTTAAAAGACATTAAATAATTTTGGCCATCAATTTAAAACAACCCAGTTAAAACCAAGAGTAACTTTCAAGTTACTCTTTTTTTCTTCTTCTCAGAATGACCTTCCTGGTGACAAAAAGGTAGAACGTGCATCTTACTTTGTTTGAAAAAAAATGCAGCTGGTGTCTAAATGGGGGATACTTTATTTCTTCCTACTAATTTGGATCCTGTTAGGGTTTGTTTGGATTTGATCTCTTTTAATTACGCTCATTGCTTAGTTCAGCCTTCAGCATGCGAGGCTCAAGGTATCTTTGATCCCACAGTTTTTAAGATAGAGTATGTAGTGTTTCCAGTTATTTAATGAATCATTATCCATAAAAGTAAAGTGAACATTCTCTCATTTATTTATTAGCTAGCAACTGAAGGAGGTCATAGCATCTGAACAGGCTCTCAAAAAGCATAGGCTAAGGCAATAGGCATATCTGTAACATTTACAAGTAATCCTCGGCTAATGACCACAATCAGGACCAGAATTTCCATTGCTAAGCAAGTCATGCTAAGCAAGGTGTTTGTTAAGTTACTCATGCTCAGTTTTATGAGGGTTTTTTTTTTGTTGCCATGACTGTTAAGGAAATCACAGCAGTTGTTAAGTGACTCATACAGTTGTTAAGTGAATCTAACTTCTCCCATTGAATTTGCTTGTTGGAAGCTGGCTGGGAAGGTCACAAATGATGTGACTCTGGAAGCCATCGTGAATACATGCCAGTTACCAAATATCCAAATTTTGATCAATTGACCCGGGGATAGCAAAAGCAATAGCAATAGCATTTAGACTTATATACCGCTTCACAGTGCTTTACAGCCCTCTCTAAGCAGTTTACAGAGTCAGCCTATTGGCCCCAAATGAGCCAGCATATTGGCTCAATAGCAATAGTATTTGGACTTATATACCGCTTTACCGCACTCTCTGAGTGGCTTACAATGTCAGCATTATTTGCATATTGCCCCCAACATTCTAAGCCCTCATTTTTACCGACCTCAGAAGGATGGAACGCTAAGTCAACCTTGAGCGCCATCAAGATCAAACCCCAGGCTGTAAGCAGTTTGCCTGCAATACTGCATTTTAACCACTGTGCCACCAGGGGTCCTACAGCAGTCATAAGTGTAAGGACTGGTTGATTTGTTAAATTAGAATATATAGTACGATTTCTCACTCCCCTCCTGCAGGCTTCTATTTGATGCCCAAATTTTGATCATGTGACCATGGGGATGTGGCAATGGTCATAAGTGTAGTGGAGAAACAATCAGAAGTCCCTTTTTTTCAGTGCCATTGTAACTTCAAATGGTCACTAAATGAATCGCTGTAAATCGAGGACTACTTGTAATCAGAATTTGGGCAAATATGTCTTTGCTAAAGCCCCAGAAATTATCCTTCAAAAGTTGTAATTCAGAAGGAATAAACTCTATTAAGGATAAATAATACAATTCACTGTCCTTTCCCACGGATCAAAACTGTTCCTTCTCCCTCCCCAGGCAACGTCTGATTGGTTTTCTTGACATTTTTCAACCTTAGCAAATGGAGGAAACAGATGGAGGAGTCTCCTCTGTGTTGAGCTGAGCTACAATAGGTGACTTATCTCCATTATCTGCATTGTCACTCCATTTCCCACTTGGGCAAAGGCTGAGCAATTTTCTACAGAGTTTAACCATGGCAGCAGGTCAAAAGGTAAATAGCAAAATTGGTGGCATCTGTTGCTTGACATCTGAGTGCAGAGGAGCCCATATTTTGCCTAAAGGAGGTCACTCAAGAATATTTGCAACTTGGTTAATGACGAACAGATAACTGAGTTCAAATATTTCTTAAAATAATAGTGTTGGAAGGGATCATTTTTTTTTAATGGATGCCACTTCCCACTCATTTCAGAACTCCAAAGCATCTGTGAACATTCTCCCCTTTGCTTAAACATGCCTGGTAAAGAGATTTCCTTATGTCTCTTGGAAATTAATTCCATCATCCAATCTTGACGTTAGGAAGTTCTTTCTAATGTTCAACTAGTATTTGCCTTCCATGTCGTTAATGTTAGAAAAACTGACCTTTTTTATTTTGGTTTTCAAAAGTAGGCACTTATGAGTTCAAACTATGCAGCAAACTCCATAAAACACACTTGAAGAAGAGTACAGACTTTGGAGTATAGAATCTTAGGCCTGGAAGGGACCTTGAAGGTCTTCTAGTCTAATCACCTGCCCAAAGGCAGAATATACCATCCTGGACAAAGGATTGTCCAATCTTTTCTTGAAAACCTCCAATGATGGAACACCCAAATTTCCAAGAGACAAACTGTTCCATTGATTGTTCTCACTATCAGGAAGTTTTTCCTTAGTTCCAGGTCAGATCTCCCTCTGACGAGCTTCTACCCAGTGCCTTTTACTACCCTTTCTTGCTGTCTGTCCTAGAAGGTAGATCAGAACAAGAACAAGAAGCTGGCTACACAGGAAGATTATAACAATTCTGCCAGTCGGATCCTCTTCCTCTTCCTATCTCATTTCTTAGGACATATGGAATGCTCCTGCCCCTGTTTCTGAAGATTCTCTTCAAGATCATCTCCATGGCTTTCTACACTGGCTCCCCACCATCGTCCCCATCTTAATGATGAGATGTGCTCCCAATCTTGCTATCTCTGCTAGTTCCACAAATTGTCTTCCACACATAGGGAAGCAGAGATAGCAAGATTGGGAGCACATCTCATCATTAAGATGGGGACGATGGTGGGGAGCCAGTATACAAAAGGGTTGCTATTAAGTTTGAATAGATAGTCCAAAGAAGCTGTTTTTCTTAACCTTGGCCATTTTAAGATATATGGACTTCAACTTCCAGAATTCTCCAGCTAGTCATTCTGGCTAAGGAATTCTGGGAGTTGAAGTCCACACATCTTAAAGTAGCCAAGGTTGAAAAACACTGATACAAAGAATACCCATGGGACTTTTGTTACCTATAAGAGCCAGTTTGCATAGGTAGAAGATGCACTGAAGTCAAGTTCAATTGTTGATAATTATATGGCCCCAATACTGTACTTTCCTTGGCAACAGGGCAGCAGGAATTTGCTGTTGTGTTCTTCTGGGATACTTTTAAAAAAATTCTCACCTTTATTCCTGAAATTTTGACATATAAATTCAAAGAAAGACTGATCCTGTTTAGCTTCTAAACTCAGCAAAAATTGCTCATATGCTGCTACCACTCAATCCAGTTTGCATAATTTACCATATAAAGATATGAAGAGCTTTTTGGATTGTACAATTTGCCGGTGAGCTGTGTGTAAGGAAGATGAAATTGCATGAAAGAAAACAAACATTTCAAGGCTGAGTATTCACTACTCAAAGAGGATTTGGGTATAAGTGTGTGGGTGTTGAGTATTTAACATGTAATCCCTTTGCAATCTGTAGCCTTAAATGGTGCTATCCAAGATAAAAAATCTTTACTGCTTGATTCCGTTCCTTGTATCTAAGAATCAGGAAACCACAGGAATTCACAATGCTAGTACTGAAAGGACTCAAATGGAGAAATTGTAGAGAAAAACAGCCATGCTAATTACTTTGATCTTTTGAAATATAATCTGAAGATGTCAGAAACCTCTCAACAAACAGAGGTTTTTTTATTATTATCACATGAATTTCTAGTACCACTTTACAAAGTCTTAGTAAGACCATATACTGAATACCGTATCAAGTTCTGGTCACCACAATATTAAAAAAATGTTAAGACTCTGGAAAGAGTGCAGAGAAGAGCAAACAGAATGTTTAGGGGGCTGGAGGCTAAAGCATATGAAGAATGGTTATAGAAATTGGGTATGTCTACTGAGGAATTGGGTAGTCTGATGAAAAGAGGAACTAGGGGAGACATGATAGCAGAGTTTCAATATTTGAGGGGCTCTTACAAAGACAAGGGGATCAACCTATTTTCCAAAGCACCAAAAGGCAAGATGAGAAACAATGTTTGGAAACTAACCAAGGAGACAAGCAACTTAGAACTAAGGAGAAATTTCTTAATGAGAGCAATCAACCAAGGGAACAATTTGCCTTCAGAATTTGTGGATGCTCCATCACTGGAGAGTTCAAAAAGAGACTGGACAATCATTTATCTGAGATGGTGTCCTGCTCAAGCAGAGGGTTGGACTAGAAGACCTCCAAGGTCCCTTCTATTATTCTATGTTCCATTATTAGGAGAAAATGAATCACACATCAGTTTCTAAGAACCTGTGCCAGATGAGCAGACCTTGGAAACTGCTTCCGTGCAGAAATATCAGATTTAACAAAAACAATATTAAATACAGACATTGTTCTGTCCTCCATGCCAGTAGCAATCTTACCAATGTCTATGGAGGCAGGATACGTGCTTGTTTCTTAAATGAAGGCTACATATGGTTAGACCTAGGGCAAGTAGTAACTGAGGGCAAGTACTACCTAGGGCAAGTAGTAACTGAGTGGTAACTGAAAGCGCAGAGAAGCTACAACATGTGGTAAGTGATTGCCAGAACTGGATATGTGTAGTCTAATGAAGAGAAGGACTCGGGGTGACATGATAGCAGCCTTCCAACATTTGAGGGGCGTTCACAGAGAAAAGAGGGTGAACCTATTCTCCAAAGCACCTAAGGGCAGGACAAGAAGCAATGGATGGAAACTTATCCAAGAAAGATCCAACTAGAACTAAGGAGAAGTTTCCTGACAGTTAGAACAATTAATCAGTGGAATCTCCAGAAGTTGTGGTGCTCCATCATTGGTGGTTCTTAGGACGAGATTGGACAGTCTTTTGGTTGTACAGAATGGTACAGGGTCCTCTGCTTGAGCAAGGACTGGACTAGAAGACCTCCAGGGTCCCTTCCAACTCTGATATTCTGTTAAAATCTACCTATGTGGTTGCTGAGAGCCAATGTGGACTTGATGCAATATAACCAATAACTACTCCCAGATTTGCACTTTTCCCAGCAGTGCTATTTGCAGTTCCCCCAAAGGTATACAACAATGTATAATCAAGAGAAATAGGTAGGAAAATATGGTTTTTATTCGGACTTACAAAAAAGTGAGAAGATAAAATTAAGGATGGAAAAATGTAGTCTTTAATAGTAGCTGGAGTTAAGCATATCTGACATGCTGACTATGTTTTTCAAAGCACGGTTCAGCTGTTCTTATCTCATGCTAATTGGGGAGACACCGATACAGCGATGCCTCTTGACTTTTTAAGACTTGAAAACTTCATATACTTTTGATTTATAGTGTGAATTAGGGCTATAAAGTGATGTGCTGCATCTTCGGTAAAAGAAGAGACAGTAATAATGAAAGTATATGCCAGGTCAAGGAGATGCCTCGCTTAGCTATCCATACCTGTGCATCAAATGTGTGTCTGTTCATATAATAGATTTTCCCCCCTAAGCTTTGGCATAGCTTTCAGTGGCAAGAAAAGGTGGCAATCCATTTATGTTTCACCTTCTTTAAAAGATAATTTTTTTCATTTAAAAAGGATGCATCTGGTATCTGGACACAAATGAATTCAAGACAAAACATTACTCTGCCCTGAAGTAGTATGAGATTACATTTCTCTAGGAATACTTTTGCATTTATCCATCTATATAAAAATGTAGAATTTAATGGTGATGCTAGTCATATTCTCCATAGTTTATGCTTATCAAATATAGAATGCACTTTACATATAATTATGATGGCAGAATTTATTGGGTGTAAAAAAAAAATCAAAATATTATTGCTTCAGAGAGAGAGGGAGAGGGAGGGAGAGGGAACTTCTTAATCCACAGAGAATTATTTGAACAGTGAACTCTCATGGTTTGATACAAATTATTTTCATGCTGGAATTCTACAGAATAGGAACAGAGAACTAACCCAGGAGTGAAATCTAATTTTTTTTGCTACCGGTTCTGTGGGTGTGGCTTAATTAGTGGGTGGGACTTGGTGGTAAGGTGACTGGGTGGGCGTGGCCAAGTCAATGTCACTTCTTTGCCCTTTTTTAACCTACAAAACACAACACAACACAACTGGCTCACCCACAATGTAAAAGCAGCTGTGCTAGACGCAAAATGGCCCCGCAACAAGTAGGAACCTCACACAGCCACAAAAAGCCCAAAAAAACAACTTTCACACTTTACACACACAAAATTCCACACACAGCTTTGTGAGATTTTGTGTGTTTGTGTAGTTAGAGTGAAACACTACAGAAACACACTAAATCTCAGAAAGCTGCACAAATATTATTTTATTTTAATTTATTTTTATTTTTATATAAAAGCAGCTAAATTTAAAACTTCCTAAACTTTAAATGGCTAGGTCTAAAAAAAGAACAACTAAAAAAAACCTCAATTAACTATTTTTTTTAAAGCTCCCAAAGGGGAAGAAAACTTACCCAATAGAACAGGGGTCTCCAACCTTGGCAACTTTAAGACTTGTGGACTTCAACTCCCAGAATTCCTCAGCCAGTTTTACTGGGAGTTGAAGTCCAAAGTCTAGGCAGGAAGGCAGGCAGGCAGAAAGAGCTGCTCACCGATGAGCTTGATTGCAGGCAGGGAGATTCAGTTGCTTGCTGATGCATGGATTGCGATCGTCATGCGATCAGCAGCTAAGATAAGCAAGCTGGAGGCTGGGGGGGGGGGAAGAAACTTTTTTTCTTTTACATGGCTCTGGCGATCCAAGCTGAGTTGCCTGATTAGCAGGCAACTCAGCTTGGATGTCAGAGCTTGGGTGGTCAGAGCCATTTAAAAGGAAAAAAAGGGTCTGATGATCACGGGGCTCAGCTGGGCATGGGGGGCGGGGGCAGGGATTTTTGCTACCGGTTCTCTGAACTGCCCACCGCCATCACTACCTACTCGCCCGAGCCGGTCCGAACCGAGAGCATTTCACCCCTGAACTAACCATGTTCAGAAACAACTAATTAGTGAATTTTGGATTCTGGAATGAAATATAACTTTTCAAATAGGTTGGATCCCAGTTCTGCACCAGTCCTATGACTTCTGTAGTATACCCTAAGTGTGTGTATGTGTATATATGTATGTATGTGTATGTGAGTTACTGGTAGTCCTTGACTTAGAACCACAATTGAGTCCAAAATTTATGTTGCTAAATGAGACATTTGTTAAGTGAGTTTTGCCCCGTTTTACAACTTTACTTGCCACCATTGTTAAGTGAATCACTCCAGTTCTTCACTTAGTAACGTGGTTGTGAAGTGAATCTGGCTTCCTCATTGACTTTGCTTGTCAGAAGGTCACAAAAGGTGATCACATGACCCCAGGAACACAGCAACAGTCATAAATATGAGCCAGTTGCCAAATGTCTGAAATTTTACCACATGACCTCGGTGGTCATATGTGTGAAAAATGGTCATAAGTCACTTTTTCCAGTGCCATTTTAATTTCAAATGGTCACTAAATAAGTCAAGGACTTCCTGCACTTTATTTTTAAAGCTTGTAGCCATGAACGGAAAAAGAGTTGTCATAAAGCTTGAGAGAGGTACAGGTATAAATTGTTCCACCATTTCTTTGATATTTTGTAGGACAGGTGGAGATATTGCAAGGATTCTTCCCAGTGGTGGGATTCAGCCAGTTCGCACCACTTCGGGAGAACCGGTTGTTAACTTTCTGAGCAGTTTGGCAAACCGGTTGTTGGAAGAAATCATTAGGGCCGAGAACCGGTTGTTAAATTACTTGAATCCCACCACTGATTCTTCCTGTGGGCTATAATGGAAGACTTACTGTATTTTTCACTGCATAAGATGCACTTTTTTGTCTCCCAAAGGTGGGTGGAAATGTCTGTGTGTCTTATGGAGCGAATATTGCTGAAGCCCCACCCACCCGCCGGCCCCCACCCTTCAGCTGTTTTTGGCCTCTGTGTGCCCCATTTTCAGCCTCTGCGTGCCCTGTTTTCAGCCTTTGCGTGCCCCGTTTTCGGCCTCCACATGCCTCTCTGTGAAGGTGGCCAAAAACGGGATGCACGGAGGCCGAAAACAGGGCACACAGAGGCCAAAAATGAGGCACGCAGAGGGCAAAAATGGGATGTGCAGAGGCCTAAAACAGGAGGCAACGAGGCAAAAATGGAGTGTGTGAAGGCCAAAAATGGTGTGCAGAGGCCAAAAACGGGACGCATGGAGGCTTATGGTCAGGTGCGTCTTATGGAGCGAAAAATATGGTAATTCACTTCTACAGTTAAGAAAACAATCAGCTGCTCATACAGCAACTTTTTTTTCTTAGCAATTGTTTGAGCAAATGCTGGATCCTCAATTTTACCCTTTTATTTTTCTCCTTCCCTTTAATTTGCTATTAATTCAGCCCAAATGCTGCTGTTGGGCACACGGAATAATGCTTCTGAGATCCCATTATGCAGACTGTCTAGTATCAAAACCGAAGAATCAAGAGCAGTCTAAGTGGAAAGAGATATTCTATAATAATGGCTTTGCATCCTACCGCATTTTGCAGACTTAGCGCAAGAAATAGTTATACCCTTTGAGTTTTGTGAAACTGCTAGTCTCATGCTGCTATTGTGATGATCAATGGAGAGAGAAAAAAGGGGGAAATATTGATTTAGTTTGCAAGAAGGTGTAGGTTGCCTATAAATAGTGTGTTTTTCACAGGTCTTTGATGAAATGACTTGTCTTTCATATATGTTTGACTGGGTTATCAACCCTCATTTGCACAGCTATGAGGTGATATTTATGTACTGGGTGGGTGAAAAATACAGGTAATCCTTGATTTACAACCTTTTACAATGGTACTGAAAAAAACGGACTTATGGCTGTTTTTCACACACTTACGATCATTGCAACTTCCCTATGTTCACATGATCGTAATTCGGATGCTTGGCAACTGGCTCATATTTATGACAGCTGCCGGTCATGTGATCCTCTTTTGCGACTGTCTGACAAACAAAGTCAACGGGGGAGTCAGATTCACTTAATACCTGTGTTCCTAACTTAACAAACTGCAGTGATCCACTTAACAGTTGTGACAAGAAAGGTCGTATAATGAGATAAAATTCACTTAATTATTGTCTCACTTAACAACAGAAATTTGGGGTCTCAATTGTGGTTGTAAAATGAGGACTATCTGTATCTCCTTTCCTTGGGACCCTCAGGCCTGATGATGTAACCAGGTCTTGAAGGGATTCCAAAACCTCAAAAAGGATGGAACTAATCTATTTTTGGATGGAAGAGTGTCCCATAAGGTGGGCACCAGAGCACAAAAGGCAGATTTTTTCTGTCACCCAAAATGATAGGAGGTCTGTCATCCACCTCCAAAATTTTCACCAATATCTTCTTCTTCTTCTGGTGCCATAGCCATCATCGGATGTTGGTGATCATGTTGGCAATCCTATTTATGTCAACAGCCGTATGAAAAAGTGCTGCTGAATTTTGTCCAAACCAGTCCCTTAGATTTTGAAGCCATGATATTCTTCTTCTGCCTGGACCTTGTTTGCCTTCAGTCTTTCTCTGGAGGATTAAGTGAAGGATGCCGTATTTTTCTGGGTGTCGCATCACATGTCCAAAATATTCTAACTTTCGCTTTTTAATGGCTTTGATTATTTCCCTTTGCTTTCCCAGGCGGCTTATCACCTCCTCATTTGTGATTTTGTTAACCCAGCTTATATGTAACAGTCGTCTGTGACTCCACATTTCAAATGCTTCTAGTTTCTTCAAGTGGTTTTCTGTCAGAGACCAACTCTCTACACCATAGAGCAGGATAGAAAAGATGTAACATCTGACAAGCCTGATTTTCACCGATATAGGAACTCTAAATGTTTGTGCTTAATTTACTGTTTCTAGGGTACACATATGGCAGTATCTCTCTGTGTGAGAGAGATCTTTCATGGATCTTCAGCCTTCCAAAAGCATTTCATATCATTTTTCAGTAGAAGTAAAAATGACTTTCTATCTATTGGTTCAAGTGTCGAGGAATTGTAGCAGATGAAGTCCATACAGATTTTGGATATAAACCAAGGCGTAGAAGACTGTTTATGGAGACATCTAAGGTGTAAAGGCTGATTTCCTTTTTTCATCAGCTCTTAGAAGTTCAGCCAGATCGATGATGTATTCACGTCCACCTGGGTGCACGAAATGCCCTTTGCCCTTAGAATAAGATTTTTTTATTTTAAAAAAATCACATAATAGAGGACCAGATGGATAAAAACATCCCCATCTGAATGCGAAATGAACGAAAAGCATCCCAAACTGGAAAGAAGCAGCAGCTAGGGAAATATAATTAATTTTGCTTGGATCTGTCTTAAAAAGCATCGCTTAAGTATTATCAATTTGGAGAGCCCAATAAAAAATTGGCAGTCAGCCCTGAAAGATGTCAAGGAAAAAAAAAAAGGCACGGACTTCATAATGCCTTAAAGAACATCCATTCTCCTTGCTCTGTATTCACGGTAGGTCAATTTAAGATGCATTTTTGGAGAAATGGCCTTTAATTGGAAAAGCGGCATCTTCATTCCCCTCACGCAGTGGATTTGTCATTCCTTCCAACTGTGCTGTTAGTTTTGCAAATTAAATACAGTCAGACCTGCTTAATCCATGTCTCATTTAGCCATATGCCTGAGTGACCACAACTCTATGTGGTAAACAACGCACGCCCGTTCCTTGTTCACAAAGAGCACCAAATTAAACAAGCATGACTTTTACAGCAATTTCTATTGAACAGACAGAGTGAATGAATGAAATTGGTTGCTTCCATGATACATACTGGAATAACAAAGGAATGCTAAAGCAGATTGAAGATGATATTGACTCATTTTGGCCTCACCCTCTGACAAGAGGGATGAACGGTTTCCAAAGCCTTGTCCTCTTTTTTCTTTATTCAAAATTCCAGATATCATTCCAGCTGTCAAAACTGCTTAGGAGCTGATGGGGCAGAGGGGAGTGGATGGGATGGAGAAAACACACAATACGGATAATAAGGATAATGATATTTCTACCAATGAGGAACCTGGTTTTTCTCTTTTGTTAAATCGTTAATTTAAAAAGTCTATCTAATCAGGAATTTGGAGCCAGGGATTAAGGATGGGTGAGAATTTTACTGGAGTTTTCTGGATTAGATTGTACAAATTTCGATGTCAACATCACAGGAAGATTTGATATTGAAATATCAATATCAGGGAGGAAAGGGGAGGAAAAGACAGATTTGTCTGCAGCTGCCTTGGAAACTGCCCTTCTCTTCTCAAGGCTGAGATTGCACTCCTGTATTTCAAAGTAAATTGCTTTTATCTCAGTGTAACATTGCACTGCTTATCTTAGGGCATATCTGCACTGCCAGGATACCCCTTTGTGAGTAGAACAGTCTCTAGAAGGATGAAATGGTCTTTATTATCTTCTGCTCTCCTTCAGATCACTGAAAATGAAACATGCACCTAAGTTTACCTGTTCTCAGATAATTGTTTTTTTTAACTTGCACTGGTTTAAACATTGTGCCCTGGTATGCTTGATGCAGTGTGCTTTGTTCTAGGTAAAAACTTGGCATTGGGGGGACCATACATGGACTACTACATCCAATTCTGGCCACCACGATAGACATTGTTGAGACCCTAGAACTGTAATGATGAACCTATGGCACGCATGCCAGAGGTGGCAAGCAGAGCCCTCTCTGCTGGCACATGTGACGTCACCTCAAGTCAGATCTCTGTGGCGTTTCTTTCATGAGCTCCTGTTTCCCTGCAAATGATGAAACAGAAGCTCACAAAAGAAAAAGATCTTACTTCTTGCCGCACTGCTGGTGTTGGGATGCCCCGCCTCCCGCTGGCCAGCTGGTCTTCGGGTCTCTGCTGCATATGCACCAATGGTGGGTTGCCCCCGGTTCAGACCGGTTTGCAAGAACTGGTAGTAAAACTGGTGGGAGGCTCCGCCCACTGTCCCAGATGTCGTCATAGGCGATCTACGCATGGCGTGCACACGATCCCGTTGTGAACTGGTAGTAAAGGTAAGTAGAAGCCACCCCTGTTATGCACACATGTTCAGTTTGGGCAGGCACACACACACAGTCTGGGCACTCGGTGTCAAAAAGGTTTGCCATAACTTTCCTAGAAAGAGTGCAGAGTAAGCAACAACGATGATAAAGGGTCTGGAAGCTAAACCATATGATGAATGACTGAGGGAACTGAGCATGTCTAATCTAACAAAAAGAAGGAACTAGCAGTGACATGATAGCAGCCTTCCAGTACTTGAAGGGCTGTCAAAGAGAAGAGGGGATTGACTTATTCTCTGAAGCATCTGAGGGCAGGACAAGAAATAACAGGTGGAAGCTTGTTAAAGAGGGATCCAACCTAGAAGTAAGGAGAAATTTCCTGATGGTGAGAGCAATTAATCAGTGGAAAAGCTTACCTCTGGAAGTTGGGGATGCTCCATCACTGGAGGTTTTCAAGAAGAAATTGGACGCTTATTTGTTCAGAATGATATTGTGATGGCGAACCTATGGCATGCGAGCTCAGCTCCGGCATGAATGCGCGCACCAGCCAGCTGATTTTTGGGCCTTCTGGGCCCACCAGAAGTCAGGAAATGGGCTGTTACTGGCCTCTGGAGGGCCTCCGGAGGGCCTCCAGGGGGGTGGGGAAGGCCTGTTTTTTGCTCTCCCCAGGCTCCTAGAAAGGATACTGTAAAATCCCCATTCCCACCCCACTCTGGGGCCAGCTAGAGGTGGTATTTGCCGGTTCTCCTAACTGCTCAAAATTTCTGCTACCGGTTCTCCAGAACCTGTCAGAACCTGCTGGATTTCACCCCTGGAAAAAAACCCAATACAAATCAAAAGGGAATGGGATCTGGTCACTCTGTATGACATAATGACAAATAAACAAAAGCTTAACCAACAAGTGGTCCCATCCATCTCATCCCGAGGCCTGGGGAAAGAACTAGATCTTATTTATTCATTGAATTTGTATGCCACCCATCTCATCTGGAAAAGTAACTCATGGAAAGCCAGCAAGGTGGGACTCATATAGATTTCACTTCTATGTTCAATTAGTTCCTTACTAGGAGAGAAAGACAGCATGGGTTTTCGTCTGTTTGATTGACATTCTTCAGCATCTCAAAAGCTCTAGGTCTTTCCTATACTTTTGAGTCTAGAGCAAGTGCAGGCTATTATTTGTGGGTTGAGCTCAATTTTTTAGCTCCCTGGCTTGCTGGAGTGCTGCTTCAGGTGATGCAATGCAGTCCCCTGAAGGAGTAGGACTGATTTGTTTGTACCCATTTTTCTTGGGTGCAAGGGAGGAGGGTATTGAAGATAGAAATGAAAGCAAGAGACACTGGGAGATAAACTGCTCCCATTTTTACCCCACCTCCAAACCTGCTTAAAGCAGCCAAAATAATGATCTATGAAGATTCTCAATCATCCAGGTCATGGTTGTCCTAGCAGTGCTTTTTCCAAAAAGCAACTGGATTTTCTTGATTTGTTTTTCTTTGAAAACATTTCACTTCTCATCCAAGAAGCTTCTTCAGAACTGGATGAGAAATTAAACATTTTCCAAGAAAAAAAAAAAAAACCACACCCAAGTTGCCTTTTGGAAAATCATCTTTGGAACAGCCAAAATAATCCCACTCAAATTTGGCAGCAATTCTACATTTTGGCACCCCAACTGATATTTAGTTTCTTTGGAAGGGGTTTGAAGGTGGGGATAAGATTGGGTGGCCTTTTAAAAACATTCTATTTCCATTCCATCAGTTTTTTTTTTGGGGGGGAAGTAAAATATTGCCCCAGATTGGCCATTTTGTTCCTGAATTTTGTTGATGTGTTTTTGTGCTAGCTAGAGGATTAAAAATGGAATTCTGGCAAATCATGGAAAAATCATTAAGGGTCTAGAGCAGAGTTTCTCAACCGTGGCTCTTTGAAGATGGGTAGATTTCAAGTCCCAGAATTCCTCAGCCAGCAGTTCACGCATCTTCCCAGAAGTCCACCCATCTTCAAAGGGCCAGAGTTGGGAAACACTACTCTATAGAAACTGCTCATATTTTGTAAGGGCAACTAAGAGCCAAAGAAAGGAAGAGTCAGAAGAAACTTTACATGATAGAAGAATATAAATATATTTCTTGCTTACTAACACGCCCAGATCAAAGGAAGCTCTATTTCCCATGGCAATCCCCGTCATACTTCTGTTTGAACAATACAAGTTAGGTTTACAAATATCAAAATACATAATAACTAAAAAAAAAAAGAGAGAGGCAAATTTCTATCCTTCAGCACTTCACCCTGGGAAGCCACATTTAGAAAAGAAACCACAGAGCGGTGGGGGAAAAAAATGGTGAAAGTAGAGAACTAAAGCAAATTGAGTTTACAGGAAGTTGGGTTGGAAAGAGAAAAAGAAAATTGAATGACAGCATGTGTTGTTGCCGTGAGAATTTTAAAAGTGACGGACTGCTTAGAAATCTAGGAAGCTGGGAAGGTGTGAAAGTATTTGGCGCAGACACACAGGGAGCAAAGCAGAGTGTAAATAGAATATGTTCGGTCCATAGGAACTATGTGATGGGTTGCAGAGAACGGTTGCTACAATTGGGCATATTAGCAGAATATTGAAAAATGCATGCAAACTCAAACTAGTTTATTAACTATAGTGGGCAGGCAAAGTACAGATAGTCCTTGACTTACAACAGTTTGTATAGTTACCATTTGAAGTTACCATGGCACTGAAAAAAGTGACTTAGTTTTTTAAATATGTTTTATTAGTATATTTTTCTTAATAAACTTAAAAAAACTCAATTTTTTCTCTATCTGAACAGCATGTTGTCTGCATACAATTAGTTTTTAATAGAAAAACAAGAATAATCATAATAGTAATAATATACATATCAATAATAATCAGATAGTAATGATGCGATTAGCTTATCCATACTGAAAAAAAATCAGCGTGCAATCAATTATCTTTTTAACCTTTTTAGTTTCTAACCTCTGTTTCTGTTAGTTAGCCATTGGTAAAATGAGTCCCATGTTAAAAAGTATTCTGTTTCTTTTCTTTTATTTAAGTGTTAACCTATCCATCTCTGCACATTCTAATATTTTTTATAATCATCTGCGGGGATCTCTTCATTTTTTTCATTGTTGTGCAAACACAATTCTTGTTGCTGTTAACACATGTAAAATTAGATATGTATTTCCTTTTTTATACTGTTCTGGTAAGATACCTAACAAAAACATTTCTGGTTTAAAATCTATATGTTATCATTCTTTCTAACCATGCATGTATTTTGGTCCAGTATTTTCCTGCCTTTGGACATGTCCACCACATATGATAGTATGAACCTGGTATCTGATTACATTTCCAACATTTAGCTGACATATTTTCAAACATCTCTGTTAGTCTCACTGGTGGTAAGCGCCACCTATAAAACATTTTATATAGATTTTCCTTATAGGCCGTTGACATTGTTAATTTGCAATTTCTATCCCACAATTTCTTGCCATTTATCTAACTATTGAATAACCAAAATTTTTGGCCCATGTTATCATCGTTTCTTTCACTTGCTTTTCTTCCATTTTGATGCTCAATAGTTATACATTTTTTTATTAGTTTTTCATCTGCCCCTTAAAAAAAGTAACTTATGAACACTTTACACGCTTATGACCATTGCAGTATCCCCATGGTTATTCAGATGTCTCATGTTTATGACCGTTGCAGTTACCCGGGTCATGTGATCACCTTTTGCATCCTTCTGACAAGCAAAAGCAATGGGGAAGCCAGATTCACTGAACAACCATGTTAGGAACTTAACACAGTGCAGTGATTCACGTAACAAAACTGTGGCAAGAAAGCTTGTAAAATGGGGCAAAACTCACATAACCAATGTCTCACTTAACAACAGAAATTTTGGTCTCGGTTGTGGTCATAAGTTGAGGACTTCCTGTATAAACAAACCACAAACCATCCATAGAACCAGTGCCTGATTCCTCCCATTTAACATTTTATTTAATAATCATGCTTCGACACATACACTACCAGTTGTTAGGCCTAATTAAACACCATCTCTCTGGGATTTAGCTGAAGGCAAATTCTCAAGACCTTTATTCATTTTTCTGTTCCAACCCAGAAGTGACTCGGATCTTTGGAAGACTCTCTTTTATTTCATCTCCTTCACATTCTGTTTTAATTGAACAACATGAATTCACCATGAAAGCAAAGGAATAGAAACAGTTACATTGTGTGTCTCAAAGCTGAGAGAAAAGGAAATGGATGTAATAGCTATGAATGAAGGTGGCATGACCTTATGGAGTGGAGCTGGTGAATACATACAGGGAAGGGAAGTTGTGGGTTTAATTATGAATGAAAGGGCTAAAATTTAAATCAGACTGTATGAATTACAGTGATTCAGAGGTCTGTGATTTACATGAAAGTAGGAATCTTACAAGTTATGTTGCATGTCACATTTCAATCTACAGCAATAATGGAAGACTTGGAGATGTGTTTGGGGAAAATGGTGCAACTGAAATAAGATCCAGGAGGAAAATTTGTTGTTGTTGTTGTTGTTGTGTGATATAAATGGTTTGGTAGTAACTAGTTGAGAATATAGAAAAATGATAGAACCACATGGAGAAATATTTATAACTGAGTATGGTTATGGATATTTGATTCCAAAAAGATCTATTACAACTAAATGCTTTAAGTGTATGTCTGATCATATTTACACGAGGCAAAGGAGTTAATACGAACCTGAAAAGCTGAGTAATCTGTTCAATCTATGATGAAAGATTGAGAAAACCAATAAAGGATGCAAGAAAGATGAGTTCTGAGGGTGGAATTGACCATTTCTACACATTGTCAAGAGAGGGTCTTTGAGAAAAGTGGGTGTGAAAAGCAAAACAGGAAATGAAAGAAGTGTGGGTAGAATGATCACAGAAAGAGAAAGAGGAATTCTGTCTGAAAAAGAGTAGAGTAGAGTAGAGTAGAGTAGAGTAGAGTAGAGAAGAGAAGAGAAGAGAAGAGAAGAGAAGAGAAGAGAAGAGAAGAGAAGAGAAGAGAAGAGAAGAGTAGAGTAGAGTAGAGTAGAATAACAGAGTTGAAAGGGACCTTGGAGGTCTCCTAGTCCAACCTCTTGCTCAAGCAGGAGACTCTATACCATTTCAGACAAATGGCTGTCCAGTCTCTTCTTGAAAGCCTCTTTCCTTTACCTTTACCTTTTAAGCG
This sequence comes from Pituophis catenifer annectens, assembly GCF_029215685.1. NCBI lineage: Eukaryota > Metazoa > Chordata > Lepidosauria > Squamata > Colubridae > Pituophis > Pituophis catenifer. The sequence continues at coordinate 283,709,403 of NW_027256882.1, read as the reverse complement.
GTTTACAGAGTCAGCATCTTGTCTCCAACAATCTGGGTCTTCATTTTACCAGCCTTGGAAGGATGGAAGGCTGAATTGATCTTGCGCTAGACAGGATCGAACTCCTGGCAGTGGGCAAAGTTACCCTGCAATACTGCATTCTATCCACTGCAATATCATGGCTCTCTTAGCAACATGGAAGGGGGATTTTGGCTATTGATTACTATTGCCTTCCTGGATCCATCCTTCCTTCCTTCCTTCCTTCCTTCCTTCCTTCCTTCCTTCCTTCCTTCCTCCCTCCCTCCCTTCCTTCCTTCCTTCCTCCCTCCCTCCCCCCTCCCTCCCCCCTCCTTCCTTCCTTCCTTCCTTCCTTCCTTCCTTCCTTCCTTCCTTCCTTCCTTCCTTCTTTCTTTCTTTCATTCTTTCTTTCTTTCTTTCTTTTTTCTTTCAACTTAATATTTTATTCCTTTTCTGTCTTCTGCATAAAAATAATCTCAAATTGATCATTATAAAGGAACAGACAGATTTACATGTATACTTCCACATGTATGCTTTTGATAATTGATAGTTATCAGTTTGAGATAATTAAAAAAAATCAATCAATAATTATCAAAAGCATACATGTAAATCTTTCTGTTTATCTTTAAATTTAAATTTAAGTTGAATGAACTTTAATTAATCTTTTAAAGCAATTCATTCCTTTCTGAAGCTGAAGAGCAATCGGTATGATAAGTATAATAAATACACGCATGCCCACAAATATATATATATATATATTAAACTATGGTGTTAAGTGGCTGAAATTTTGATGGTTATCTTGGATACGTGGAAAATATAATCTTTGTATCATCCTCAGGGTCATTCACTGAAAGCGAGAGGTGGGCATGGGTAGAAAAATGAAGGCGGCAAAAATGTCTCCTTTAACATGATGTATCGTTAAATTATGAAATTCGCTTGCAGAAGATGTGGTGATGTGTTGGGACCATTAGTTTAATTGATTTTTAAAGAGAACTAGACAAATGCACGGAAGATAAAGCTGCCAAGGTTTATTAGCCCCTCATGGCTATGAAAGAACAAAATGGAAGAGAGAGCTATTGCTTTCCAAACTCCTTTGCAAAACTTCCTGATGCAAATATATGGATAATATTTATTTATTTAGTTAGTTAATTTGTTGTACCACAATGTCATCCAGAGGGAAATACTATATATCTCTGGTCTAACTCAGCAGGGTTTCTAAAGGTTCTAAATCTCCTCTTTTATTTCCCACATCCCTACAAAGACTGTGGATAAGTTTATATAATTTATCTCTTTCTTGCTTCCATGGATCACACATTATCTAGAATAGAAAAAATAGAATAACAGAGTTGGAAGGGACCTTGGAGGTTTTCTAGTCCAACCAGTGGTGGGTTGCTACTGGTTCACCCTAAATCGGGTGAACCGGTAGCGGCGGCGGTGGGAGGCTCCGCCCACCCGCCTGGATGCTTCTGCACAGGTGCAGAAGTGTCACACACACAAGCATGTGTGCCCACGAGTAAACCAGTAGCGACGGGTATTGAAACCACAACTGAGTCCAACCCTCTGCTCAGGCAGGAAGACCCTATACAAGTGATGGTTAACCTTTTTGGCATTGCGTGCCAAAAGCGGGGGGAGCATGGGGGGGTTGCACATGCACGTGCCCACACCCATAATTCTATGCACCCCACCCCCGTGCATGCACGCATGACCCCCCCTGTGTTTCCCCCACTTTTGGCATGCAATGGCCCGGTGGGCCCAGTAGGCCCATTTTTTACTCTCCCCAGGTTACAGAGCCTCTCTAGGAGCCTGGGAAGGGTGAAAACAGCCTTCCCCCCACCCGGAGGCGCTCCAGAGGCCAGAAACAGCCCATTTGCCAACTTTTGGTGTGATCGTAAGTCGGCAAACGGGCCATTCCCGGCCTCCGGAGGGCCTCTGAGGGGGTGGGGAAGGCCGTTTTTACCCTTCTTAGGCTCCTAGAGAGGCTCTGGAGCCTGGGGAGAGCAAAAAATGAGCCTTCCCCACCCACCCCAAGGCCCTCCGGAGGCAGGAAATAGCCTGTTTCCCTATTTCCAGTGGGCCCAGAAGACCTAAAAATCAGGGGGCTGGTGCACGCATGCGCCAGAGCTGAGCTTGCATGCCCACCAATATGGTTCTGCATGCCACCTGTGGCATGCATGCCATAGGTTCACCATCATGGGTATAGAGTCTCCTGCTTGAGCAGTGGTTCGACTAGAAGACCTTCAAGGTCCCTTCCAACTCTGTTTGTCTGTTATTCAACTGTTATTCAGTTATATTTGCTCCCTAAATGGATGCTGCTCTGTGTTTTCACATATGATTCCTCCTTCCACGTGTTCTCACTGGAATCCATTGCCAAGAAGAGTAATCTCTTATGTCTTGCTTATTATATTTCTCCCTAGACCGGATTCATCAAGGCTGCAGGGGAGACATGATAGCTGTCTTCAAGTATCTGAAGAGCTGTCATGTAGAAAATAGAGAGAATTGCTCAGAGTTGTTTCAGAAGTCAAGGCATGAAATAATGGGTTTACATTACAAGAATGTAAATTTGGTTGGACATCAGGAGAGAGAGAAAAAATCCTAATAGCAAGAGTTGCTTGGAAATGCAACAGCTTGCCTTGGGAGGCATGGACTTTTGTGGAAACAGTGGACAGTGGAAATGTGTCTGTTGCAAATTTGTAAAACCAGATTCCTGATTTGGGCAAGAAGAAGAAGAAGAAGTTCATATTTAAGGTCCCTACAAACCCTTCTGTTCTATGGTTCTACCTCCTTTTAAAACCTTATTGTAGCTCAGTCACTAAGCTGTATCCAACTGTTCATGACCCCATGGACCACAGCATGCCAGGCTCCCTGTCCTCCACTGTCTCCCAGAGTTTGCCCAAATTCATGTTCATTGCATCGATGACACTATCTAACCATCTCATCCTCTTCTGCCCCTGTTTCCTTTTGCCTTCCATCTTTCCCAGCAACAGGGTCTTTTCCAGTAAGTTCTCTCTTTTCATTTGGTGGCCAAAGTATTTGACCTTCGGTTTCAGGATCTGTCCTTCCAAAGAATAGACAGAATTGATTTCCTTTTGGCTTGACTGATTTGATCTCCTTGCAGCCCAAAGAATTCCCAAGAGTCTTCTTTAACACCTTTTTAAAATCTTAGTTGTCCTCTTTATTTTTTATCCTTGTTCCATTGGTCATTTAAATAGGTCATTTAAATTATGGGCTTTATGTGCTGTCATATATTTCCCTTTTTTCCTTGATTCACCTAGTGCCCTGCAGTTACATGGATTTCTCCAAGCCATGTAGAAAGCATCAGACTGGGGAAAGTGTGACTTGTACATTGAATTCACTAAGTTGTTTCACAAAACCTTCCCCTAAAACAAAACTCAATTTCATTGAGGGCCGCATCAGGGTTGTGTTTGACCTTCGTGGACTGGGAGAGGATGGCCCGGGGGCATGACCAGCTTGATGTCACTCATTGAGGCTCCATTTTGGGCCGCGACGGCTTCCTGTGGCCCTCTGCCAGTCAAAGCGGAGCCTCCCCGAGCTCTGTTTTTGCTAGCAGATGATTGCAGGAGGCCGTCACGGCCCAAAACGGAGCCCAGAAGGACTGCATGCAACCATCCCAAGCTCTCTTTTTGCTGGCAGAGGCACAGTGAGCCGGTTCTTCGTTGTTTCCAGGGCGGGCCAGATCTAAGCATCCCGTGGGCCAGATCTGGCCCCTGGGCCTTGAGTTTGACACCCCTGCCCTATGTTGAGGAGATGGATGCAAATAATTTCTCAAAGCTTCTTGAGATACCTCATAACTAGTGGCTATTGCAGTGTCTACTTCTTTTATTTTATTTTGCATATGTAAAAAACAAATGCATCATTTTTCATCCCCCATAATATCCAAGTTTTTTAAAAAATGCTTCTTCTGACTGTTTTAAGAAAAGCCCTTGGGATGATCTTTCTTTTCTAAAGCATGAGTTGGCAGCCTATGTGTCCCCGATCCCATTTTTATGGTGCCCAAGCATTCAAAAACACAGCATTGGTATCTCTGCAAGCCTACCAATTTAGCAATGCGAGTCCCTTCCCTTTTTTTCAGTCCTCAAAAGGTACAAAATTCAGCTGCTCAGCGGTTTAGTTTTGTACCTTTAAAACAACAGGCTACATTCACAATCAGATCTCAATTCTCTATTATATATTTCAGGTACAATCCCCAATAAAAAAATCTCTGGTTTAAAATCTATGTATTTTTTATCATTTTTTTCCAGCCATGTGTGGATTTTAGTCCACTATCTTTTGGCTTCTGCACATGTCCACCACATATGGTAATATGAACCCGGTATCTGATGATATTTCCAACATTTTTCAGATTTGTTCTTGAACATTCTGGCTATTGATTGTGAATGTATTAACTGCGGCTAGGATTGTGTTTGCTAAAAATTGGAAAAATGAGAAAATACCAACGCAGGATGAAGTTATTAAGAAAATAATGGAATGTGCTGAAAGGAGCAAATTGCCATTTGAAATTAGAGAACAAGAAGATAAACAATACTATAAGATATGGGACCTATTTCATCAATGGTTAGATAAAAAAATATGGAAATGAAATATGGTAGAGATCTTCACAATACAAGAATTGTAGAACTATGTGAAATATAACATAAAGATATATTATCATTGGATAGATTCAAGAGAATGAAATGAATGTTATAATAAAAATTAACTCAAATCTTAGAATATTTTGAATAAATGAGGGAAGGAATAGCCATAGTCAAATAAATGATTAATGAGGATAATAATATTTAGAGATATAATAGGTCGATGATATGAGAATTTAGGTAAACTGTAAATTGTAAGCTATGAATTTGGTGAATGATGCACAAAAGACTTGTAACCAACTGACACGCTGTTTGCAATTGAAGATGGTTTTATGCATGTTTGTTTAAAAATAAATAAAAAATAAAAACAAAACAAAACACCAGTCTCCAAAATACACAAACACACATGCAAAATGCTTTGATGATGCCAGCATATGCCTGATCATGTTTTCTATAGCCCTCAGAGGCCAAGAAACATTGAAACTTAAATGTGGTTCATGACAGCTAAACAATTAATATACTAGTCTTTTTGGTAGAGAAATGAGGAAATAGGGGACAAATATTCTACGGAAGTTTGCCTCAGCTTCATCAGAAATTAGCAGCAGATTACAATATTGTAATCTATCTTCCTTATGTGGGCATGCAGAATTTATTTATATATTTCCCATCTTTGTTATTTTTACAAATAACTCAAGGCAGTGAACATATCAATACACCATCTTCCTATTTTTCCCACAAGAACAATCCTGTGTAGTGAGTTGGGCTGAGAGAGAAAGTGACTGACCCAAGATCATCCATCTGGCTTTCATGCCTATTGCCTATGTCAGGACTAGAACTCACAGTCTCCTAGGGATTGCCCCCAAATCACTCAGCTGACTTTCATGGCTAAGGTAGGACTAGAATTCACAGTCTCCTGATTTCTAGCCCGGTGCCTTGATAACTGGATCAGCATCAAGAACAATTGCTGGAATTGGGTATGTCTAGTTTAATGAAAAGAAGGACTCGGGGGTGATATGATAGCAGCCTTCCAATATCTCAGGGGTTGCCCCAAAGAAGAGGGGATCAACCTATTCTCCAAAGCACTCGAAGGCAGGACAAGAAGCAATGGATGGAAACTAATCAAGGAGAGAAGCTACCTAGAACTAAAGAGAAATTTCTTGGCAGTTAGAACAATTAATTGGTGGAATGACTTGGCTCCAGAAGTTGTGAATGCTACGACACTGGAAGTTTTTAAGAAGAGATTGGACAACCATTTGTTTCATACCTGAGTATAAGGTTGGACTAGAAGACCACCAAGCAGTGGTGGGATTCAGCCGGTTCTCTCCAGATCGGGCAAACCGGTAGTGGCGACTGCGGGAAGCTCCGCCCACCCGCCTGGACATAATGTGTGAGCACTGCGCATGCACAGAAGGCCATGCACATGTGCAGAGGAGGCACACGTGAGTGTTCACATTTGCGAACTGGTAGGGAAAGTAAGTGAATCCCACCTCTGCTTCCAAGGTCCCTTCCATCTATTCTATTCTATTCTATTCTATTCTATTCTATTCTATTCTATTCTATTCTATTCTATTCTATTCTATTCTATTCTATTCTATTCTAGACACATAATCTTAGACATCTGAATGTTGCTATGCTGGGGTATATTCATTGGGAAATCTGGGCAATGAATTTCTTATATAAAAGCCCTTAGATTTTGAGATTCTAACCTTGAAATACTACCTTCATGTAAGGATACAGAAATGTCATCAGCAATATTCTTCAGGAGCTATTTCAGTAAAAATAATTAAAAAGCAACATATTGTGTTTCTAATTTCTAGCGTCCGTATGAAAACTGGAATTTCATTTGTCATGCTCGGATTTCCTACTTAACAAATCCTCTATTAATAGGCAGTGACATAATGTTTTCTGTAGACTAATGAGCATCAGAATTAAAAACACCCACAGGGCCGTTTTGCTTGGAGAGAATAGCAAAGCATTATCAAAAAAAGAAGCAAACACCCAATAGATCCTACCAGACAGAGCAGCTGCTACCAAAGACTTTGGCTTTGAGAAATAAAAAATTAAAATATTATTCTAATTTGACATCTATGATTGCAGAGCCTCGGTGGCATAGTGGTTAGAATGCAGTAGTGCAGGCTACTTCTACTAACTTCTGGCTGCCTGCAATTTGGCAGTTCAAATCTCACCAGGCTCAAGATTGACTCAGCCTTCCAGCCTTCCGAGGTGGGTAAAATGAGGACCCAGATTGTTGGAGGCAAGATGCTGACTCTGTAAACCACTTAAAGACAGCTGTAAAACATGTGAAGTGGTATATAAGTCTAAGTGCTATTGCTATTAGGACCCACCAAGGTTCTAGATTTCAGCCACAATTGAGGCTCAAATTTAGGCTTTGTATGATCCCTGCAGTTGTCTTGGCAATAATTTTGCAAGTGACTTCTTCTGAGGATGGAGAGAGAGTCTGGGCCAAAATCAGAGCTGGAATTCATGGTCTTCTGGTTTGTAATCTAGTTTCTTGACCAGTACACAAAACTAGCTCTCAGTTCAAGCCTGAACCCATTTTAATTTAGCAGAAGTCTGGATCATGAAATACATCAAAATTTATGTCCACTGGAGTAGCATGCATTGTTCTTCTTTTCCAGCTGCTATTTTCACAGACAAAAAGAACAATGATCCTTTTGTTCTTTCAGAGAGTGTGGATATCAGCGAAGTCACAAATACATAACGGGCTGCAATAAGCTAAAGAGAAATTATCAGCCATATTTTAATAGTTGGCAGAGGTTACCGAGGCTCTTGTTTTGCAGACTCAGGCAAATATATATATATATATATATATATATATATATCTCGGGTGTTTTCCCACGTCATTATAAGTAAGTTGGTTAAAATATTTAAAATCCTAGTTAAAATCCCAGCTAAAATCTTCTAAAATTCCTTACAGAGCACTCTGCAAGGTCCTTTAAAACCTCAGCTAAAATCCTACCAGTGACTTTAAAAGTTTTTCTTAAAACAACGTTTCGACAGGATCACACCCTGTCATCGTCAGACTCTGTTTCATGTAGAAGCTATGGGTTCTCACCGTGGCTCACTGATGATGCCTTACAAGACAGAAATAGCAATCTGAGTCTTCCAAAGAGCAGCACAGAGTTGCTTCTTTGTCACCAGAAACAAAAAGCCCAGAAACTTGTGAATGAGATTTCACAGAACCAGGGCTGTAGAACATCTTAGCTTACGTAGGTAAAACCTGGCTAGAAAGAATATGCATATATATATATATATGTGTGTGTGTGTGTGTGTGTGTGTGTGTGTGTGTGTGTGTGTATACAGTTAATATTTCGGGTTTCTTCCCGTGTAATTGCAAACATATCCTTAAAAGGGTAGAAGCGACGTTTCAACAGAATCTCATCTGCCATCATCAGGCTTATACAACGTCGCTTCTACCCTTTTAAGGATATGTTTGCAATTACACGGGAAGAAACCCGAAATATTAACTGTACACACATATATACCCGTGAAAACGTACATAAACATATATATATATATATATATATATATATATATATATATATATATATATATATATATATATATATATAATACGTAATAATGTTTTACCACTAAATGACTTTTTCTGTTTTAATCACAATAATACACATGCAAACAACCGCTTTAAACTCAGTATAAATTATTCTAAAGTTGACTGTAAAAATATGATTTCTATAATAGAGTTGTCAAAGTCTGGAATGCCCTACCTGATTCAGTTGTCTCAGCTACAAATTTTCACAGCTTCAGTCACAAATTGACTTCTGTGGACCTTACTTCATATTTAAGCGGTCAGTAAAGGGGGCGTGCATAAGTGCACTAATGCACCTATTGTCCCTGTCATTGTATTTTTCTTTTCTTATTTTTTATTCTTGTTTTTGTTTGACAAATTCCAATAAAATAAATAAATATGCATTGCTGATCGCAGAGGGAAACAGCAAGGCAATTCAAAATCTCCCTCTGCTGGGACTTCCTAATTTGCCAGATTAGGCTAAAATGTGTTTGGGTAGATTTTGTGTGTGGGTGGGGGTGGGGGTGGGTTGGACTGCATGTTCTATGAGCAAAATTGTTGTGTTTTGTTAGTCTTATTTATTTATTGGATGGATCCAGAAACTAAGCCAAAGTCAGTACCTTGATCTTCTTAATAACTCCATGAACTGGCCATAAATGGGAGAATATAGTACAGTTTGGGAGATCTCAGTAGAGGATGACTGTCAGCTTTGGAAGCCATATTAGGCCAGAAGCTTCCATGCTGCCACCTTCTCATGTGTGGGAAAGTAGGAGGGGGATTTAGTAGAGGAGTTGTCTGTAGACATAATAGCATTCTTCCTGTCGGTCAAGGTCAGGCCGATCCTGCATCTGGAGAAGGAGTGGTCGGAGTGAGGTCTCGAGATGGGACAGATGGTGATTGGAGCATGTGATCGACTGAGGAATGAGGGGATGGTTTTGGGGTTTTTGATTTACTGAGGAAAAACCTGGACCTCTCAGATTCGGGTTTTCCCAGATGTGCCGGGTTACCTATTCTAGTAAATAGAACTTTGGAAAATGCTTGCTTCAGAGTCTTTACTTGGAGTTGGGGGTTTTCTGGAATGCTGACATTGACCTTAGTAAGCTCAGTTCTTCTATGAGTTTTCTTCACTTAGTCACTATCAACATACTGCCTAATAGGATTCTTCTTCTTCTTGACCTTTGTTGTTGTTATTGTTCAGTTATTAAGTTGTGCCCAACTCTTCATGACCCCATGGACCATTGTATGTCCACCCCCCCGTCTTCCTCCTGTAGTTTGCCCAAATTCATGTTCATTGCATTGATGACACTAACTTACCTTCTCATCCTTTCTTGTCCCCTTTTCCTTTTGCCTTCCATCTTTCCCAACATCGGGATCTTCTCCAATGAGTCCTCTTTTCTCCTTGGGTGGCCAAAATATTGGAGCTTCAGCTTCAGTATCTGCCCTTCCAAAGAACAGTCTGGGTTGATTTTTTGGGGGGTTGAGCTGACTTGATCTCCTTACAGGTTAAAGAGAGTCAAGAGTCTTCTTTCTCCTAGACCTTATCTGCCAATAATAGAGGTTAATGAAACTGATGGTTTCTCCAGTTAGACTGACAAATGGGTGACTAGCAACAGCAAGATAAACCAAAGCCAATTGTGCCATCTTCCTTCCAGATTACGGACACCAGCAAAAATTGATAATCCCAGTCTGAATGCCATCCTAAATAATTGGCTGTAATGGAAAGCATTACAAAACAGAGATAACTTTGAAGAAAATATGTGGTGATTATTACAGAAATACCAGCTAAGTTTTGGAAGACAGGAAGAGGTCAGCAAGAAACTCAAGTTTGGTCTCTCTTGACTTTCTTGGGTATAAAAGGGAGAAAAAATGTTTGGATTTCATGACTCTCTTATTGTAGTTTATGTCAGCAAAATACATCCCTAGGATTGTTTGTGGTATCTGTTTTCTGTCCGGGCTTAACTTGAAAGTCCAATATTGGCAAAGGGAATTCTGGCATGCTCCCTAATTCTTCAATTTGCTACTCTGTGTGTTTATCATCTGTATCTTTATTTCCGTCCCACCACCCCACACTGTAAATGGGTTTTTATAGGCAGTTTACTTAAAAGCAGGGTACATTATCTTCAACATGGAGCCCCATAAAGCCATCTCTTCATTTGTGTTAATAGGGAGGAAAAAAGAAAGAAGCAAAATGGAATTATGTCATCTTAATGCAAACATGGTGCTAGGTAATAAAATAATAGGCAAAGAGCTTGATTCTTTCCTGGATGATCTTTGCTGTGGCTGTAATAAATTGTTTCACTCGGCAGCTGTGGCTCCTTTAGGCTCAAGAGACTTCTAAGTCAGTTCTGATTCTTTGATGTGGTTTGGAAGGATTCATTTTCAGAATGCCTTGTTACCTAAACATGGTAATTTTACACAGCACAGCAGGGTGATGGGGGAGGATTATTTTCTGTTATATTGATTCAACGTAGAGCAAAGGGAAGGCTCTGTGCATGCTGGCAAATACTCTCCGAATTATCACTGGGATCATTGTCCCCATGTTCTGCAGGAAAATGCAAACAAAACAACCTTTTAAAAGATGACTTGCATGTCACAAAATGCTCCTGCAAAATAGTTTTTTAGTAAATTTTGATTTTTTTCAGGGTGTTTTTTTAAAAGCAAGATCTTACATAATATCTAAGACAATGCATATCCAATAGCAGGAAGGACAGAAGCTTGGTAATTATTGAATCAATATAGTAAATACAGTACAGCAATATACCACCTGCAGGTACAATACTTATTGCAATACCCCTAAAATGGACACTGCAAATCCTCAAATTAAATTGACAGGTATTTCAGGAGAAAGCTAGATCTCGTGAGATTTCACCATTCTTGTATGAAATTTTATAAACTCACACCCGAGAGAACTGACACCTTTTTTATGACAATGTCCAAATTCTGGTGTTTTTTTTTTAAATCTCTCATAAGATTTGTGTCAGTGTTCCGAATAATGCATCCACTAAAATAAGAACTCAGAAGACAGGTAGATTCCTCAAAGAACATATTTATTGGGTACATCATATCGGCACAGGTAGTGAAAACAAACTCTAAACATTCCCGTGGTTTTCCCCTAGTTAAAAGAGCAAATATTTCCCTCCCCAGATATCACCGGTCACATTGTCCAATGTGAATAGCTGGCAGGGTGCTTGGTCATTCATCTCCTCCCTCAACTGCCACCTGTTGAGATGACCTTGGTTCTCACAAGAAAACTTTTTGTTTTGACTATTAGTAAGCAAATCTATTTTCCCCACTCCCTTCCCCTTCTCAGAGGTTTTTTTTTTTTTTTTTTTTGCTTTAATTTATATGCCGCCCTTCTCCGGAGACTCAGGGCGGCTTACAATGCGTTAAGCAATAGCCTTCATACTTTTGTATATTTTATACAAAGTCAGCTTATTGCCCCCACAATCTGGGTCCTCATTTCACCTACCTTTGAAAGGATGGAAGGCTGAGGCAACTATGAGGCAGCACAAGATGGCTTCAGCCAGGTTCGCTTCAGAGTTGACAATTTGATCATATTTTAAGATTAGGGTTGATTTCAAAAACTGGGGAGCATCGTTTGTGCAATGAAGTCAGTGGTGGGATTCAAGTAATTTAACAACCGGTCCTCTGCCCTAATGATTTCTTCCAACAACCAGTTTGCCAAACTGCTCAGAAAGTTAACAGCCGGTTCTCCCGAAGAGGTGTGAACTGGCTGAATCCCACCACTGAATGAAGCCAATGTGTATTTAAAAATATCTTGCAATACTGTTACACTAAGAAACAAGGCTGGGAAATCATGTAGTATAGTGTTCCTCAGCCTTGGCAAGTTTAAGACATGTAGATGTCAACTCCCAGAATTGGAGTTGAAGTTTAGATGTCTTCAAGTGATCAAGTTGAAGTTGAACTCCATGTGTCTTAAACTTGCCAAGGTTGAGAAACACTGGGTTACATTCCAGTAGTGGTATTCACTTACCTTCGCTACTGGTTCGGAACTTGGAGCACGCGTGTGCATGCGCTCGCTTCACTCACACGCACCACCTCTGCACGGGCACAGAGCATCTGTGATGATGTCGGGGTGGGTGGGTGGAGCCTCTTGTTGCCGCCGCTATTGGTTCACCCGAACCGGGTAGAACCGCTAGAATCCCACCACTGCTACATTCTGGAATTCTCTCTAATGCCTTTATCAGCAGTGACCAGAAGAAACTTCAGTTTTTCTTCTGTGTAAAGAAGTAATGGGTTGTTTCAATGTTTGTTAGCCTGTGTACATTGGGACACTCAATCAGAATAGAGCTGGAAGGGACCTTGGAGGTCTTCTAATCCAACTCCCTGCTGAAGCAGGAAACCCTATACCAGTGATGGCGAACCTATGGCATGCGTGCCACAGGTGGCACATGTAGCATATCAGTGGGCACACCAGCTTAGCTCTGGTGTGCATGCGCGCACCGGCCAGCTGATTTTCGGGCCTTCTGGGCCCACCAGAAGTAGGGAAACAGGCTGTTTCCTGCCTCCGGAGGGCCTGTGGGGGTGGGGAAGGCCCGTTTTTCTTTCTTACCTGGCTCCAGATCCTCTCTATGCATCTGTGGAGGGTGAAAACAGCCTTTCCCACTCCCTCGGAGGCTCTCTCGGAGGCCTGGAACGGCCCATTTCCCAACTCCCGGTGGGACAGGAAGTGACCTTTTTTGCTGTCCCCAGCCTCCAGAGACTCCTAGAGAGGTGCACAGAATTATGGGTGTGGGCACGCGCATGCGTGAACCTCCCCCAGCCCACCCCTCTCCTGGCACGCAATGGCAAAAAGGTTAGCCATCACTGCCCTATACCATTTCAGATAAGTGGCTGTCCAGTCTCTTCTTAAAAACCTCCAGTGATGAAGCACCTATAATTTCTGAAGGTAATCTGTTCCACTGGTTAAGTGTTCTCACTGTTAATAAGTGTTATTAAGTTTTCCTTAATTCCAAGTTGCTTCTCTTCTTGATTAGTTTCTTGTTTTGCATTCTGTGCTTTAGAAAATAAGTTGACTCCCTCTTCTTTGTGGCAGCCCCTCCAATACTGGAATAGTGCTATCACATCGCCCCTAATCCTTCTTTTCTATAGACTAGTCATATCCAATTTCTGCAACCGTTCTTCATATGTTTTGGTCTCCAGGCCTTTAATCATCTCTGTTACTCTTCTTTGCACTTTTTCCAAAGTCTCAACATCTTTTTTTTTAATGTGGATGCAGTATTCCAGGTGGGGTCTTACTACAAGTAAGAATATAGGTACATGAGAAGCCACATGTTTTCCAGTTTGTGATACATGAATGAGAGGGAAAAGAAGTTAGAATGGATCCTAAAGCAGCATCCTGAGCCAAAACATAATTGTTTTTCATCAAGCACTGGGGGATTACTTTTGAGATGTATTTTACATTATTTTTTAACTCAGTCATTTTGGGAGAGTTCCTCCCTTCCCGAAATTTAATCTCATTCTGTTCAGTTTTAGAGAATTATTCAGCAGATGGACAGGCAAAAACAGCATGGTGGCCTAATGGTGAAAGCACTTACCTCCTACTGAGAAGGTTGACAGTTCAATCCTAGGTAGCAGCAGATATTTCTTTCCTAGGGCGCAAAAATATCTGCTGCGAACTCCATATAGGTGTCAGGAAGGGCATCTGGTCAGTAAATGCTCAGCTCCATCCAATTGCTCTGACTCTACTCTGAATTAAGGGACTACAGATCTGTAAAAATATAACATAACAAAATGAAACAAAACAAAAACCTACTGATGGACAGGCAAGCATTCTAAGACCCTTTCCATGATTTCTTTCCAACATATCATTGGGTTGAAAAATGGGATAAACATATGCTCAAATCAACCAGCACTGCAAACCTCTAAATTTCACAGAGATTTTCTGAAGATACTCTAATCTTACACCACCTCTGAATTGGAAGAGTTAAATTATCTGACATTTATGGGCAGGATAATGCTTAGGTTTACATATTTTGCTTTGCATTAATTGTCAAACATAATATGCTTTATTCATATATGTATTTTATTTGCCATCCATCTCACTAATCAGGTGACTATCTATCTATCTATCTATCTATCTATCTATCTATCTATCTATCTATCTATCTATCTATCTATCTATCTATCTATCCATCCATCCATCCATCCATCCATCCATCCATCCATCCATCCATCTATCTATCTATCTATCTATCTATCTATCTATCTATGCAAAAGGGGAGATGGCAGCAATTCAGGTTTAAAATGTATTATAAATACTTTCCTGGCTTTGGAATATGTTTATGGGGGAATAAAAGCTTTACTGAATTACTTTGCCTTTATTGATTATTTTAAACTATAAGAACTGGGTTTAGTAAGAAAAAGTGGTAATCCAATTGATCCTAAAGCATAATATGGAAGAATATGCATTATGTATTCTCACAGTCACTTTTCCTTTGTTATTCACTTGGCACGCTTATTACATAATACCAGGTACTAAAAGGTTCCAAGGGAGCTTTAATTCAAATAAAGAACTTCTTGTAGTTCATTTACACACTTTTTGAATTGCTTAAGACTATTTTTACAACATGCACACATACACCCTCTGCTGCCTACTAACACCTGGATTTCCTAATTATTTTAAATGCAGAACTTAATTGCCTGTTGAAGGGTTGCTGCATTGTTAAGATGCTAATTGTTCCAAAAGTTTCAGAATAAAGAACTTGATGTATTTTATAATCCTCCAAAGATTGAACAAAAAGCCTACAGGACTCATAGATTTTTTTAAAAAAGCCACCTGATGTCACCCCCAAAGTTATTTATTGTTTGCTGTTTCTAATTAGAATCCTCAAATTGTGTTAAGTTGATTAATCAGTCTTACTGCAAAGGAGATAATTAAATTAAAGCTCACGGAGTGAGTAAACGGGATTGCTAACAGGAGTTTGCCATTGGAATTTGATGGGGAGTCCCTGAGAAATTTTTCATCTTAACTAAACAGGATGTAATTAGTTAACTACAGACCCTGAAATGGGTAGTAGAAGAGGTCAGATAAGAGTCTACTGGTGGAAACTTAACAAACAAAATTAGCTAGATGGAAACCAACAATCATGGCCTGTACCAGGGGTGGGTTCTAAATTTTTTTACTACCGGTTCTGTGGGCGTGGCTTATTTTGTGGGTGTGGCTTGGAGGTCATGTGACTAGGTGGGCATGGCTAGCTGGTCAGAGTCATTTCTGGAAGGTCCTCGCACTTACGACCAGTCCTCGCACTTACAACCTGACTCATTTGTTTGCTTTTAACACTGATCAGCTGTAGGACGGCCCTTTGAAGCCCCGCAGCAAGAGTTTAAACAGTTTTTTTCCCTCTAGTCATCAGCTGGGACTCAGGAGGCAGCAATAGATTGGGGGTGGGACCAAATAAAAGGTAAGAATAACGTGGTGGAGGGGTGGGAGGGTGGGGGGAGAACCGGTTCGGTGATGTCATATTGTCACCGCTACCGGCTCAGCCGAACCGGACCGGACCGGGAGGAACCCACCACTGGCCTGTACTAATTTCAGGTCAGTCTTTGTCCCTGTCTGAAAATAATGGGGTGCACACTTGTAGCATGTCAGGTATTGAAATGTTCAGTATTCAGCGAGGCTGAGTGAGACTTCCTACCTCCCCACCGTGAGACAGACTGCGCCATTGAAATCATCCCCAGGGCAAAACTACCCAAACCCAGACTGTATGCTATGATGCCCCGGGAATTGCAAGAAATGCACAAATACATAGACAAAAACCTAGCAAGGGGGTTCATCGAGCCAGTCAAGCCACGGGTCGCAGCCCCAATCCTATTCAAAGAAAAAAAAGATGGATTTATCCGATTGTGCGTGGATTTTAGAGCAATAAACTGTGTGTGTGTGTACACGACCTATACCCCCTCCCTGTCATGAAGGACATGCTATCTCACCTAGCCAAGGCAAAAGTTTTTACCAAATTAGACCTCAGAGAAGCATACTACCGAATATGCATCAGGGAGGGAGATGAATGGAAAACAGCCTTCAATTGCCCTCTAGGGAGCTTCCAATTCAAAGTGATGCCTTTGGGACTCACCTTCGGATGCCTTTCGAGCAGGCCAGGGATGCTTTGCAAGTTGACATAGCAATTGTCAGTGTGCAGCAGTTGCCTTAGAACAAGAGTGATTGCCCTTCAGTTGATGAAGATTGATTAGACAACAGAAAGGATTAGACAACTACAGTAGGAACTGAGAATGGAAGCCATAGTACGGCTTTGTTCCTCTACTAATTTTAATCCGGGTAATCCACTTGGAGTTTTAGAAGGAAGGAAAAGAGGAAAATAAGACTAGTGGAAGAAAGTAATGACCAAAAGCAGGACAGGAAGATACTCTGCAGCAATGGAACTCAGAAACATTATTAAACACCTATAGTACTAGGGTGCATAAACAGAATCAAGATCATGTGAACTGTTAATACCACTTTATAATGCTTTGGTAAGGCCACACTTGGAATACTGCATCCAGTTTTGATTGCCACGATATAAAAAAGATGTTGAGATGCTAGAAAGAGTACAGACAGAGAAGGGCAACCAAGATGATGAAGGGACTGGAGGCTAAAACATATGAAGAACGGTTGCTGGAATTGGGTATGTCTAGTTTGATGAAAAGAAGGACTGATAGCAGTGTTCCAATATCTCAGGAGCTGCCACAAAGAAGAGAGAGTCAAATTATTCTCCAAAGCACCTGAGGGCAGGACAAGAAGCAATGGGTGGAAACTAATCAAGGAGAGAAACAACCTAGAACTAAGGAGAAATTTCCTGACACAACAATTAATCAGTGAAACAACATGCCTCCAGAAGTTGTAAATGCTCCAACACTGGAGGTTTTTAAGAAGAGATTGGATAACCATTTGTCTGAAGTGGTGTAGGGTTTCCTGCCTAAGCAGGGGGGTGGACTAGAAGATCTCCAAGGTCCCTTCCAACTCTGCTATTCTATTCTATTCTATTCTATTCTATTCTATTCTATTCTATTCTATTCTATTCTATTCTACTCTACTCTACTCTACTCTACTCTAGTCTTTCTCTATTCTATTCTATTCTATTCTATTCTATTCTATTCTATTCTATTCTATTCTTAGTCTAGTCTAGTCTAGTCTTTATTCTAGTTTAATTCTATTAAACTATTCTATTCTAAGCTTGATCAAGGAGGTTGAATGTTCTGTGGGGGTTGGAGATGAAAACACTGATGTCAAGATCTCAGAGAAAGACTTGCACAAGACAGAAGGACGTGGGGGTGTTGATGTAATACTCTTTTTAAAGCACTTAAAGAAAATTCAGAAAGAACTTTGGCTCATAAAGTTCATGCCTTTTGTTATCTTTACACCAGTAGTCAGGGAATGGGAAATAAACTAGATGATCTTGTACTCTAAGTATAAAAGGGCAAATATGATTTAATAGATGTAATAACGACCTGATGGGGTGACTCCCCAGATTGGACTATAGTGATTGAGGTATACAATTTGTTCAAAGAAATAGAAGCAAGAGAAAAAGAATTACACTTTTAACATGTCCACACCCACTCAAATATCCAGGTGAATTATCTTGGTGATACTATAGACAGTATCTGGGTTACAATTAATGGAGGAACAAGCAGTATTGTTGATTTTTGCTACTGTTCAATGAACCAAAAGGGATATGTGAATGCTTTCCAAACAAAAATTGAAGACGTTTCACAGGAGACAAATTAGTAACAGTGAATAACTTTAACTTCCAGGGAATTCCTAACTTTTATTGCTGACAACCTTCTCATTTAAAGAGTGGAGAAAGTTAGAAGTGGATCATTTATTCTTTGTCTGCTATCAATCAATATGAAAGACTTTTGAAGAAAACGAATAAGGCAAAATAATTGTGTACTGTAATGCTGGGTGTTGTTCATTTTAAGGAAAACTAAACGTGTGTGTGGTCAACCACGGAACTTGATTTTAAATGAGTTTTAATAAACCTGAAAGACTGATAGGTAGGATTCCATAGTAAAAGAAGCTAATAGGAAAAGGTCATTTGGAATTGCTAATATAAGAGATACTAAAAGAACAATTGCAAACAATTTCATTAGAGAAAATGAGGGACAACAGATGAAGCCAAAATGGCTGCCAAAAAAGGTTTAGTGATGATCTGAAAAAGGACATATATATAGAAGATGGAAACAGGGGCACTTTAGCAAGGAAGACAGCATGGACTTACAAAGAGGGCATTGAGAAATTAAACCTCAGAATCAGCTGTGGGTTTCACATTTTGTTACCACTGGTTTGCATGCACCCGGCCTTCCGTGCATGTGCTTTGCTCACGTGTGTGCCTTCCACGCTTGCGTCCCACCTCAAAACCGTGCCTAAATAGGACGGCATAGAGCCGAGGTGGGTGGGCACGAACTGGTGGGTCCGAACCTGTACGAACTGGCTGAATACCACCTCTGCTCAGAATGAAGGGAGGTCGTTTCCAACAACAGGAAATTCTAAAGAGCAGGAAGAGTTGGTAGGATTGAAATTTGAGCCTGATGGAAACTTGGGCAGAGAATAACAGATTAACAGAGTTGGAAGGTACCTTGGAGATCTTCTAATCCACCCCTTTGCTCAGGCAGGAGATCCTATACCATTTTGTACAAATGGCTGTCCAATCTCTTCTTGAAAACCTCCAGTGATGGAGTATCCATAACTTCTGAAGACAAGCCATTCCACTCGTTTATTGTTCTCACTGTCAGGAAATTTCTCCTTAATTCTAGGTTGCTCTCTCCTTGATTAGTTTCCACCCATTGCTTCTTCTCCTGCCCTCAGGTGCTTTGGAGAATAGTTTTATTCTTATTTAGATAATTTTTGTTATTACACAGTGTACATGGATTGTATCATCCACTTTTCAAACTTGCTGATTCTCTATCTAAATCTTTGTTTTATATTTGAAAAAAAAATCCTGCAAATAGATGGAGAGTGAGATAATTAGAGGAGTGGAAAAAATGTTCCCTGGCTTTAAAAAAAGGGAAAAGAAGGTGCAGGGAAATACAGATTAGTTAAGTCTAATACTGATATCTGGGATAATACCAGTTAATAAAGAGATTGATCTGAAAGCATTTTGAAAACAATGCAGAAATACTTAAATATAATGCAACATAAAAAGATGCTGAGATTCTGGAAAGAATACAGAGAAGAGTGACAAAAATGATTAGGGGGCTGGAGGCTAAAACATGAAGAACAGTTGCAGGAATTGGATATGTCTGGTTTAATGAAAAGAAGGACTAGGGGGAACATGATAGCAGTGTTCCAATATCTAAGGATAAGAGACCGCCATAAAGATGAGGAGGTCAATCTATTCTCCAAAGCACCTGAAGGCAGGACAAGAAGCAACAGTTGGAAACTAATCAAAGATGTAACCAACCTAGAATGAAGGAGAAATTTCATGGTGAGAACAGTCAACCAGTAGAAGGCTTGCCTTCAGAAGTTGCGGGTGCTTCTTTACTGGAGGCTTTCAAGAAGAGACTGGACAGCCATTTGTCTGGTATAGGGTTTTCTGTTTGAAATAGAAGACCTCCAAGGCCCTTTCCAACTCTGTTATTCTCTCTTATGTTCTATGTCAGTGATGGCTAACCTTTTTGCCATCACGTGCCAGGATGGGGGGGCGGGGGGTGACGCACATGTGTGTGCCCACATCCATTATTCTATGCACCCCGCCTCTGCACATGTGTACACGACCCCCCTCTTCCCGTTCCTGGTACACGATGGCCCAGCAGGCTCCAGAGCCTCTCTAGGAGTCTGGGGAGGGTGGAAATGGCCTTCCCTAACCACCCCCCCCCCGCGGAGGCCCTCCAGAGGCCAGAAGCAGCCTGTTTGCCAACTTCCGGTGGGACAAAGTTGGCAAATGGGCCATTTCTGGCCTCTGGAGGGCCTCCGGGGGATGGGGGGGGGAAGGCTGTTTCCACCCTCCCCAGACTCCTAGAAAGGCTCTGGAGCCAGGTGAGAGAAAAACACGGGCCTTCCCCCTCACCACCCGAGGCCTTCCAGAGGCAGGAAACAACCTGTTTCCCTACTTCTGTTGGGCCCAAAAGGCCCGAAAATCAGCTGGCTGGCATGCGCATGCACACCAGAGCTGAGCTTGCATGCCCACTGATATGGCTACATGTACCATCTGTGGCACACGTGCCATAAGTTTGCCATCACAGTTCTATGTTATGTTAAAAGTCATAATAGATTTGTCATGAACCAGTTTGGTTGGACTAACCTTAATCTATTTTTGAGAAGGGAGCTCCCTTAATAGATAGTTGGTTTGTTGTAGATACAATACATCTTGATTTCAGAAAAGTATTTGACAGTAGCCCATGGCATTCTTATTAGTAAGCTAGTTGAGGGTGGCTGGATGGCATTACAATTAAGTGCCTCATCACTGCTTGAAAAATTGTACTCAACAGTTTATCAGCAGTTCATCATACTGGCAGGAGATATCAAATGAGGTGCCAAAAGTTCAGCCTGGGGTCCTGTCCTCATCAACATTTTTATTAACGAAGATGAATGGAATCTTTATTAATTTTGCAAGATTGGGTGGGATAGCTAATACTCTAGAAGAGAGAAATAAAATTCAAACTAATCTTGACAGGTTAGAGAAATGATATCAGAAAAATATTAAGACAATGAGAAGATCTTTACTTGGGAAACAAAAATCAATTTGATAGATGTAGGTTGGGGATGCCTGACTTGTTAAAACCACTTGTTTTGTTTTTTTTTTAAATATGGAATATTATTTATTGCAAACCAATTATGAAAGATATAGAAGGTAAATGAAGAAATATAGTTCCCAAATCATGGGAAGCAATTGCCAAAACTTGAGTTCACTTGTGAACATCACATTTTGAGAAGAATTCGGATAAATTGTAGTTTGTCAGCTGAAGAGCAGAAAGGATAATCAGGTGATTAGAAATTAATTCCAATAAAAAGTGACGGAAAGAACTGTGAATGTCTAGACTTCACAGACAGACAAAAGGGATGTGACAGCTTTCTTGAAGTATCTGAAAGGAAGTGGCAGAGGGCAAAAGACCCCATTCTTCATTGTTCCAGGCTATGAAATAATACTTTGAAATTACAGGAAGGTATATTCCGACTGAATGTCAGAAAAATTATACAATAGTAAGAGCAATTGGAAAATGGAAACCAATAGACAGAATCTTGCCAGACTAAACCTTTACTACTCACACTCTAACATATATATGGGAGATTCTATGGCAGTGATGGCTAACCTTTTTGCCATCGCGTACCAGGAGGGAGGGGCTGAGGGGTCGTGCGCATGCCCACACCCATAATTCTATGCACCCTGCCCCATGCACGTGCGTGCGACCCCCCCCATGCTCCCCCCACTCCTGGCATGCAATGGCCCAGTAAGCCCATTTTTCACTCTCCCCAGGCTCCAGAGCCTTTCTAGAAGTCTGGGAAGGGTGAAAATGGCCTCCCCCCCCCGATGCCCTTCAGAGGCTGAAAACGGCCCGTTTGCCAACTTCCAGTCTCACCGGAGGGCCTCCGGGGGGGGGAGGGGAGGAAGGCTTTTTTCACCCTCCCCAGACTCCTAGAAAGGCTCTGGAGCCTGGGAACAGCAAAAAACGGGCCTTCCCCACCACCACCCTGAGGTCCTCCGGAGGCAGGAAACAGCCTGTTTCCCTACTTCTGGTGGGCCCAGAAGGCCTGAAAATCAACATGCGCGTGCCAGAGCTGAGCTTGCGTGCCCACTGATATGGCTACATGTGCCATCTGTGGCACGCGTGCCATAGGTTCGCCATCACGGTTCTACGGAATGACTATCTTTACCCTCTTCCTCTGTCTCTGATGCAGTTCTGGGCTGTGCTGACTCTTGTTTCATACCCTCTCCTTGAATGTGTTCTCTCCTTCCTGGAAAATTGTCACTTTACTGTAGTCTATCATACATACATCCCTTCCCAATGAATATAATCAGCAAAAGTGTTAAGCACAGTTGATACAGCCAGGCCCATCTCCCCCCCCCTCCAAAAAAACCATAAGAAATACCAACTTATAGGGATTTAAGTTTCTTTAAGTTTCAGGAATCCCAAAATAACTGGTATATAAACAGAGATCAAACTCCACTCCCTACTAGCACTGAAATGGTTACCTAGTTGGGTAATGAAATGTCTGCAAGAAAACAACCAAGCTCAGAGAGACCCAAAGACCCCACAGTCCAACCCTGAGCTACAAATATTCTCTTCTTTTTGGCAATGCCATTACCATGTGCTCTGCGGCTTAGATCATTTGAGATAAGTACTCCTAGGTCCTTGACAGAGTGAGGGTCATCTACGAGATCGTTTCCACCTAACTTGTATTTGGTGTTCCGATTTTTATTGCCAATGTGTAGGACGGAGCATTTGTTAGTTGAAATTTGGAGTTGCCAATTACGCGACCATTCTGACACATAGTCTAGGTTGCTTTGTAGGGCAGCAGCATTAATTCTTAATTAATTAAAGACTTAGCACAATAATTCTGATCTCTATATTTTGTGATGTGTTCCCTGGCATTGCCAGATTGTACGGCTAGTCCTCGATTTACGATCACAATTGAGCCCAACATTTCTGTTGCCAGATGAGACGGTTAAGTGAATTTTGCCCATTTTATGATCTTTATTGCCACAGTTGTTAAGCGAATCACTGCAGTTGTTAAGTTAGTAACACGGTTGTTAAGTGAATCTGACTTCCCCATTGATTTTGCTTGTCAGAAGGTGGAAAAAGGGGATCACATGATCCCAGGACACTGCAACTGTCATGAATATGAGTCAGTTGTCAAGCATCTGGATTTTGATCAGATGACCTTAGGGATGCTGTAACATTCGTAAGTGTGAAAAATGGTCATAAGTCGCTTTTTTCAGTGCCATTGTAACTTTGAATGATCATTAAATGAACTGTTGTAAATCGAGGACTATTGCTGTGGCACGCCAGCAGCCAGCACAGCTGGCAGCAGATTCAGACAGTGAGGAGGTTGGGGAGGAATGTGGGCCAGTCTTGGAGTCTGGAGAAGGCTCGGATGATGGCTTTGAGTCGGAGGCAGAGAAGGGGCCAAGGCCATCTGGTAATTCTTTGCTGCCTCTGGAGTCTCCAAAGTCTGACATCAGCGAGGCAGAACAGTGGGAGCCTGTTCCCAGTGTGCGCATGCACAGAGCTGCCAGAAGACAGGAACAATTAAGAAAACAGGGTCAATTTGGGAGTAAAGCTTGGAGATTATTGTCCCCTCCCATAAGACATAAAAGAGGAGCAAATGGGACGTGAGCTTTTGCAGGAAGCAATTAGTTCATCTGGTCGGTAAAAACTTTGGGAATGTTCTGTTTGACTCTGTGCTAAGTTTGGCCTTGCCCTACGTGTGGCAATTAGTTCTCTGGCAGCATTCCAAGGGAGATAAGGTGGGTGTTTGTAAACGCTCCCCTGAAAGACTGTTTGAGAAGCCTTTCGGACTGGGAATGACAATAATTCACAGCCATATGAATAAAAGAGGTTTGCCCGGACTAAGATTGTGCTGTATACTTTCTAAGGAAGCCTAGAGCAGAACAACTACCTGTATATCCTCAGCCAAGTACAATAATATTTTATTCGTAGTATATTTTATCTTTATCTCCCATTCACATTGTCCCTGAATTTTATAATAGCCACTTAACTCAACAGTTACAAACATCTCTTCTTTAGGACAGCTCAGAAAAGGAGTGTTTACATGTAGAAGATCCCAAGTTCAATTCTTGGCCTCTCCAAGAGGGGAAGGGGGAAAAACCCCCCCACAGTTAACCAGAGATTCAAAAAGTCTTGGAAAGAGGCTTCAGGTGACATGACAAACTATTATGAATCTCTCCACATCCAAAGGGGTTTTTTTTTCTGTCACAAAATGGACGACCTTCTGCTGTATTGTTGGATTACCTCTTTTGTGGGCCTTATGTTTGACTCCCGTGCTCTCTGTCTTTAGAAAAGCAGCCAGGCTTTTATAAACTGTATTTGTGTATTTTAATACAATTCTTTTAAATTTATTGTCCTTGAATATTCTCTTTGGTGGTACGTGTGTTTGAATGTATAATATCGTTGATTACCTTGCTCGTTGTATGAATGATAGGATAGAAGGTTTCTTTGGAATCAGCAACCATGAAATAAGAGGTTTTATTTTTATTTATTTACTTATATTTATCAAACTTCTTTAAAAAAAAACCTATCTCCCTCATAAAGGCTCAGTGGTCAGACTGCAGTATTGCAGGCTAATTATGCTGACTGTTGGCAGTTCGATCCTGACTGGCTAACGGTTGTCTCAGTCTTCCATCCTTCCAAGATCAGTAAAATGAGGACCCAGATTTTTGGGGGGCAATAGGCTGACTTGCTTTGAGAGGGCTGCAAAGCAATATGAAATGGTATATAAGTCTAAGTGCTATTGCTATTGCTATGGAGGATTTGTCTTTTCACAGATATAGCTGAAATTGTCAGACAATTCAGACTAATGCTTTTGCTCCAAGATAATTGATTGATCATTGATTTCTGCTGCCATCTTTCCTTCCACTGCATAGATGCGGTCTTCAATCCCCAAGAATTTGATAAGAACAACCTGTTGGGTTTTTCTAGACTTTGCATGGGACATTTTTATGTAGAGATTTAAATTGGGGGATGAAATAATCTGTATCTGTATGTAAGTATTCCTATATATATATATATATAAGTTTTTTTTATTTTTTCTTTTAAAACAAACATTACATACTTAATCATTGCCCCATATGTTATAATACTCCGATTCTTCCTTCCCTTTAATTGCCAATGTTAATCTATTCATTTCTGCACATTCTAATGTTTTCTTAATTACCTCTCCCTCTGTAGGGATTTTTTCTGCTTTCTAATTTCGTGCAAATACAGTTCTCACTGCAGTTATTACATGAATAATCAAATATACATTTTCTTTATTAAATTTCTCAGATAAAATACCCAACAAAAACAGCTCCTGTTTTAAATCAATATGTTGCTGGGTCATTTTCTCTAACCATATCCAAATTCTTGCCCAATAGTTTCTCACTTCTGCACATGTCCACCACATATGATAATACGATCCCGGTGTCTGGTGGCATTTCCAACATTTAGTTGATTTGTCTTTGAACATTTTTGCCAATCTTTCCGGTGACCTATGCCATCTATAAAACATTTTATACAAATTCTATTTACTGTATATGCTGTTGCCATTGCTAACTTATAGTTTCTGTATGTAAGTATTCTTGAGGAGAATCTAATTTGAACTAATATGAGGAAATCAGTGCATAATTCTAGCAGAAAGGAAAACCAATGTATAATTACAAGGAAGTTATCTGCCTTGGCTACTTTAAGGTGGACTTCAACTCCTCAGCCAGCAATGCTGGCTATGATATTCTAGGAGTTGAAGTCCCCTCACCCAAAAGTGGCAAAAGATTGAGAAACACTATAGTGTTTATACTATAGAACTAGAGAATATTATACTAGAGAAACACTATAGTGTAGGTACTAGGCAGAGCCTAGTACCTACTAGAAGGAGAATCCTAAAAGTATTTTGCTCTTTGTATAGAAGCAAGGCAGAAGAGGGTGCTATCAGCTGAGTAATCTCCTACATAATGAGCAGGCAGAATGATAGACAAAGAAGGAATGCAGAGTACATTTTAAGTCTCTATCTACACTCCACTTGTGGTCAATGGGTCATAACATGCTGAAAAATCAATGCCATTGGATTGGATTGTTGAAACTACTTTTTGCACAAAACCCATAGAATTCTAAAATACTGGGGCCCCCTCCAAAAGCTACTAGTTATGTGTTTTGTGCTAAAATAAGCATTTTTACATACTCTACTTTGGAAGACAGATTTTGTTTCTTTTGCTTTTTGAGCCAGATATTACATTAATACTGGTTTGAAAAAAAAAAAATAGAATTTGAGAGTTAACGTACCCTGATCTGCTTAGTAGGCAGGAAGCTAAGTAGAAAGTCGCTTCAAAACAAGGGCTGAATGAAATCTTCCAGTATCCCACTTTAAAAGCTGGAAACATATTTTTTTCACATCAAAAGATCTTATGAGGTATGATTTTTTTTTTTTTGGAAAAAGTGCAGTTTATTTTAGCAGCATAGGCTTCCTAGTTACGAAGTACATACATGCTTGCTTAGCTGGCGCTTGGCATATAAAATTCAAGAATGAATATTAAATCTATCTTTGAATGTTGTATGCCATGCTTCAGTTAGTTCCGAATATATATTCTTTGAAATCCTTTTTGGATAGATAAGAATTTCACTCAAGGGAAGAATCTCTCTGTCTCTCCCTGATTTTTTTTTTTCTCTGTTAAGAATGTCACCTTATCAAAGAAATCTTGATTAATTGGACAAGGAACCACAGTGGTGCAGTAGAGTGCAGTATTGCAGGCTAATTCTGCCCACTGCCAGGAGTTTGATCCTGACCAGCTCACGGTTGACTCAGCCTTAGCACTAGCAATAGCACTTTGACTTATATTTAGCCCTCTGTAAGCGGTTACAGATGCGGTGGCTCAGTGACTAAGATGCTGAGGTTGTCGATCGAAAGATTGGCAGTTCAGTGGTTTGAATCCCTAGTGCCATGTCATGGGGTGAGCTCCTGTTACTTGTCCCAACTTCTGCCAACCTAGGAGTTCGAAAGCACATAAAAAATGCAAGTAGAAAACTAGGGACCAGAAAACTTGGGTGGGAAAGTAACAGCATTCCGTGTGCCTTTGGCATTTAGTCAAGCTGACTACCTGACCACGGAGACATCTTCAGACAGCACTGGCTCTTCAGCTTTGAAACAGAGATGACCACCGCCTCCTAGAGTCAGGAACGACTAGCACATATGTGCAAGGGGAACCTTTACTTTACCGTATAGTATTAGTATAGTACTAGTATAATATAGTATTAGTATAATACAGTATAATACAGTATAATATTGTACAAAACAGTATAATACAGTATAATATAATAAATATGATTCAATACACTTGTTAAATCGGTTAATTGCTCCCAGCAATCTGGATGACAGATGACCTTTACCTTTACCTTTTAAGCAGTTTACAGAGTCAGCATCTTGTCTCCAACAATCTGGGTCCTCCTTTTACCAGCCTTGGAAGGATGGAAGGCTGAATCAATCTTGCGCTGGACAGGATCGAACTCCTGGCAATGGGCAAAGTTATCCTGCAATACTGCATTCTATCCACTGCAATACCATGGCTCTCTTAGTAACGTGGAAGGGGGATTTTGGCTATTGATTACTATTGCTTTCCTCTTGGATCCTTCCTTCCTTCCTTCCTTCCTTCCTTCCTTCCTTCCTTCCTTCTTTCCTCCCTCCCTCCCTCCCTCCCTCCCTCCCTCCCTCCCTGATTAATCCACAGACCTGGAAATGCCTGATTGTCTCCCCAGTACAATAAATGAGACAAAATTTTAGCTTTCTCACGATGATGACTTATTCAAATAACTGGACCTCAAACTTGCAGATAAATAACTGAGGTTTCTGCCTGTGTTATCCTCTGCTTCACATATATACCTGCTCAGCACCAAGGGTTAAATTGATTTACATGTAAAAATGAACCCCACAAAAATGAAATAATTTTGAGATCTAGGAAAAAAAATCCCTTCTACTCAAACGAAAGAAGATGATCTGGTATTTTTCCAATTCCTTTCTCTCCATTTTCTCTCCCTCCTCTTCATCCTTTGAATCCTGTCAGTGGAGAGTAGCTTTTTGCTCACTAATTACATTATTGAATAACTCTACCACAGTATTAGAAAGACATCCCAGTATTTGTTGTTTTTTTAATTCCGTGTTTGCATATAGTTGCTAATTTGCAAGTGTTTCTTGGCAGCTTCGCAAAACAAATAAATATTTAAAGGCATAACATAAAGCAAGCACTTTATTAAACCCATTTAAAATATAAAAGATTAGCATATATATTACTTAAACATTGTGAAAAAAGAGTTACGCAAAGGAAGGATTCTTTCAGTCAGTTGAGAGGTTTAAGTCACCCTTGAGCTGGTGAAATTAGCCTTCCATCCTTTGGTAAAATGAAGACTCAGATTATTGGGGTCCATATGCTATAAACCACTCAGAGGGTGTTGTAAAACACTATGGAGTGGTATATAAGTCTGAGTGCTATTACTATTGCTATTTAAGATAAGCAACATATTTTTTAGTATATGGGTACACTTTCTTCCTTTGTTCTTTAGTGCATCACTGGAGACAAAAAAGAGACACGATGATGATCCTCAAATATCCCAAAAGGTCCAAAACCAAGTTCCTAAAATAATCTAACAACTTTAACAAGTCAAATGTTTAATAAATATCAGACAACAGACTTATAACCACAACTCATTGATTTGTTAACAAAATCTATAATACTATCTCAATTTTATAAAATACGGCCAGTTTGCTCATCAACCCTGCAAATTTAAAGGCCAACTGGTCAAACCATCAGAGAAAATAATCAATCAAGCAACAACACATAATAATGTAATGTTTTCCCCTGATATGGAAGCCAATAACACGAGAGAAAGAGGTGTTGCAGAATAAATCTAATACGGAGTCTGCTTCTTGGGAACCAATAAGATAGCTGTAGGCTGGTGAATTATGTATCCTGTTTCCCCTAAAATAAGACATCTCCTGATAATAAGCCCAATCGGGCTTTTGAGCGCATGGCAATAAGGCCAAGCACTTATTTCAGGGTTCAAAAAAATATAAGACAGGGTCTTATTTTTGGGAAAATGCAATAGTAATCCAGAGAATATAGTAGAGTTTAAAAGGACCACAAGTCCACCCAAAACTCACCAAAAAGTAATTCCAGAAATAGGAATCACTTTATTTGGCAAGGAAGGATTACTAGATCATATTGATACTGAAGACTGTCTGCTTTCAGAATATAGACTTAAGCAAACCATTCTGAAAATATTTTCCTGGAATATTGTTGGATAGTTTAATAAGTCTAATATTTCTTTTACTGAATACTTAAGTAATTTTGATATTATTCTATTATTAAGGGAAACTTGGGTGTACGATCAAATACCCATTTCATCCTACTTCAGATTTCACTCCTGCATGTTTTGTCATTATTTTTTTTAAAAAAAAATTGAAGTCATATTTCCCAGAAAGAATGGATGCAGATCAAGATTGCGCTGTTTTTTTAAAAAAACCATACATGATAGTTGAGGGATCTTTTTGTTTCATGGCCAGTCTAGGAAGCTCTAGAACAGGTGTCAGCAACCTGTGGCTCCGGAGCTGCATGCAGCTCTTTGGGCCCTCTGCTGTGGCTCCCTGTCAGGTGATCCCACCACTGACTGGCCCAGCCCCTCTCCTTCCCCTCCCAGTCACTCCTCGCCTGGCCTGAGAAGGTAAGGGTGATGGCGGGTGATGGAGAAGTGGCTGGGGCAGAGACAGAGAGATATATTTTATTTATTTATTTATTTATTTTATTCAGCTAATATGCCGCCCTATCTCCCAATGGACTCAGGGAGGCTCACAATAATAAAAACACAAGCCACAATACAAAATAAAATCTAAAATCTAAAAAATTTAAAATTTAACCCTTAAAACCTCATCAGTCCAGGTCAAGGGATTTGAAAAGCCAAGTTTTTAATTCACGGCGGAAGGTGCGAAGGTCAGGCGCTAATTGGAGCTCCAAGGGGAGTTGATTCCAGAAGGTGGGCACACCCACAGAGAAGGCTCTACCCCTGGGGGCCGGCAGCCGACACAGTCTAGCTGACGGCACCCTGAGCAGGCCCTCTCTATGGGCGCGAACCGGGCGATGGGATATCGTTGCTGGCTATAGGTGGTCCGCCAAATATCCTGGACCTAAGCCATGTAGGGCTTTATAGGTCATCACCAGCACCTTGAATCTTACCCGGAGGGCAACCAGTAACCAATGCAAGCCGCGCAGGAGGGGTGTAACATGGGAGTATCGGGATTCTCCCATCACAACCTGCGCGGCTGCATTTTGCACCAGCTGAAGCTTCCGAGTGGTCCTCAAGGGCAGCCCCATGTAAAGAGCATTGCAGTAGTCAATCCGTGAGGTGACCATCGCATGAGTAACTGTGCGTAGGGCATCTCGGTCCAAGTAGGGACGCAACTGGCGAAATATATAGAGAAGGGGAGAGATAGAGACATAGAGAGATACAGAGAGAGAGGTGGGGAGAGAGGAAGAGAGAGATATCAAAAGGGTTTTTTAACAACCAGTTCTCTGCCCTAATGACTGGCTGGGTAGGTGTGGCTGGGGGGTGTCATGTGACTGGTGGAAATGAGTGACATCGAGTTGGCCACGCCCACTCAGGTTTTGTGGCTCCCAGTGTTTTCTTTTCTGTGGGAAATGGGTCCAAATGGCTCTTTGAGTGTTTAAGGTTGCAGACCCTTGCTCTAGAAAAACCCTTTCTTCCAAAGCATCCAAAGCATGAGATGAACTTTGCAAAGATTAAAAATACTCGGAAGACATACTGTGAGCCACTAAAAAGGAAGCACAATTCCCCATGTGGCATCTGTGAATTTCTGAGGGCAGGATTAACACATTGACAGCTAGTGTTTTGTCCCACCATGGATTCTTCTTGGAGTCAAACTTCAGATTTATCTCTAGAAGAATTCAGAACAGAATAATAGAGTTAGAAAGGATTTTGGAGGTCTTCTAGTCCAGACCCCTGCAGAAGCAGGAGACCCTATGCCAGTGATGGCGAACCTTTTTGGCACCGAGTGCCGAAAAGGGAGCATGCATGTGTGTGCGTCTGGGCTGCAACCTGGAAAAGGAGCTACCCAGGGCACATGCACATGCCCAAAAATGAACTTCTGGTTTTAGCTACTGAACGTCCGCTTTCAGCCAGCTACTCTTCTGGGTTTCTGGCGCGCATGCGAATGTGACGATCCGCTGTCTGGTACGCATTTTCACACAGGAAAGCAGAAGACCAGCTCTTCTAGTTTCCAGCACTGCTGCATGCAAAAAGGTCAGCTGATAATCGTGCGCGCATTTCACGCCAGAAACCTGGAAGAGGAACGGGCGACACCGCGAGTGCCAGGTGACATGGCTCTGTGTGCTACTTCGGGCACATGTGCCATAGGTTCACCATCACAGCTCTATACTATTCCAGACAAATGGTTGTTCAACCTCTTCTTAAAAACCTCCAATAATGGGGCATCCACAGCTTCTGGAGGCAACTCTTTCCACTGATTAATTGTTCTCACTATCAGGAAATTTCTCCTTAGTTCTAGGTTGGTTTTCTTCTTTGATTAGTTTCCACCCATTGTTTCTTGTCCTGCCTTCAGGTGCTTTGGATAATAGGTTGACTCCCTCTTCTTTATGGCAGACCCTCAAATATTGCTGCACCTCTATCATGTCACCCTGATCCTTCTAGGCATTAATTCGTGACAAAATCCTTTTATATCCCTAGAAGGCAATGCCTCAATTTCAGATGGAATTGCTCATCTGCAGTTTTACATCTTCTAGTTTAAATTTAATCAACTAAATATTTCACCATGATTGATTTTTCCCCTTTACAAGTAAAGCAATAGGCATTGTCGTTCTTCTACCAACCCTAATCTTGGATACTATTAAAAAGTACTATTGAGAACCAGAAAAAAAATTGTTTCCGGGGATATATCTGCCTGATGTATTGCTCAGATTGACTATCTTGGCTGCATGCATTTGAAACAAGCTTAATGTCTCCCAGCTGCATTGAACTCAACAGATTTACCCACACTTTTAACAAAAATTCAGCTGGAAACCTGATTAGATTTATATCCAGATTTCTTGCTGAGTTACCAAATTACAGAAAAACCAACAAAATAAAGCAGTAAAGATGTAACAGAAACATTTCTGGAATCTATGGCTGGCATATAGAGTTCTTGAAAGTCTTACTTTGGAATACTGCGAAATCTCCATTCCCACCCCACTCTGGGGCCAGCCAGATGTAAAAAAGATGTTGAGACTCTAGAAAGAGTGCAGAGAAGAGCAACAAAGATGATTAAGGGACTGGAGGACAAAACATATGAAGAACGGTTGCAGGAACTGGGTATGTCTAATTTAATGAAGAGAAGGACTAGGGGAGACATGATAGCAGTGTTCCAATATCTCAGGGGTTGCCACAAAGAAGAGGGAGTCAAGTTATTCTCCAAAGCACCTGAGGGTAGAACAAGAAGCAATGAGTGAAACTAATCAAGGAGAGAAGCAATTTAGAACTAAGGAGAAATTTCCTGACAGTTAGAACAATTAATCGGTGGAACGATTTGCCTCCAGAAGTTGTGAATGTTCCAACACTGGAAGATTTTAAGATGTTGGATAACCATTTGTTTGAAGTGGTGTAGGGTTTCCTGCCTAAGCAGGGGGTTGGACTAGAAGACCTCCAAGGTCCCTTCCGACTCTGTTATTCTATTCTTACAATCTATTCTGTTATTTTTCCAAGTCCCTCTGGAGTTGAAGGGAAAGCTCACCATTCTTTAAAATGTTAGATGAAAATAATGAGTTTGCCATGCACTACAATATTTGTCACTCACGCCATAGTCTATGATTTTAAATGTCAAATGTGTTAGAACTAGTGTGTGCAATTGAAAAGAGAAGAAGTGGTCTTGACTGGAAGCTGCCGAGAAAATGTTCTATTATACTTTGGGATTCTAAAAAGGGGGTACCACTTTATAATTCCTTGGACCACACTTGGAATACTGCATCCAGTTCTGGTTGCCACAATATTAAAAAAAAAAGTTGTTGAGACTCTAGAAAGAGTGCAGAGAAGACCAACAAAGATAATTAGGGGAGTGGAGGTGTTGTGCCTGGTTTTTGTGAAAGTCAGTGAAGGAACAAGGGGCGGGGGACACCTCTAGGAAATCCCAGAGTGCACCTGATGCTTCCACTCTCCTGAGCCTTCCCAGCAGTGGTGGGTTCCTCCTGGTTCGGTCCGGTTCAGTCGAGCCGGTAGCAGTGACGATATGACATCACTGAACCGGTTCTCCCCCCCCGCCCCCCCACGTTATTCTTACCTTTTATTTGGTCCCACCCCCAATCTATTGCTGCCTCCTGAGTCCCAGCTGATGACTAGAGGGAAAAAAACTGTTTAAACTCTTGCCGCGGGGCTTCAAAGGGCCGTCCTACAGCTGATCAGTGTTAAAAGCAAACAAATGAGTCAGGTCGTAAGAGCGAGGACTGGTCGTAAGTGCGAGGACCTTCCAGAAATGACTCTGACCAGCTAGCCATGCCCACCTAGTCACATGACCTCTAAGCCACACCCACAAAATAATCCACGCCCACAGAACTGGTAGTAAAAAAAATTAGAACCCACCCCTTCTTCCCAGGACTAAGCACCTCCTCTTGGCTGGCTCGCCAAAAATGTTGTGCCAAAGTGGAGGTATGCTTTGGTAAAAATATACAAAATAACCAGAGATTGCCTTTTAGATTACATGTTTATTCATCTGAACAAAAATGGGCGCCTCTAACAGAGAAGAAGCCTTGCACACAGGGCCCCTGCATACTTTTTCTTACACTGCACCCAGCCAGACTGGCACATAAGAGGTTCAGGAATCACCCAGAAACTCTGGCACAAAGTAGATAAGATATCAAGATGTTCTTAGCACATATGGAGGTTCTTTAGGGACACTGCATGGTCCCTGGCATTCTCAGTACATTGGGTGTTCCCCTGGGGACTTTCCACAGCCCTCCAGGTGCCCAGAGATAAGGGTGCCACCTGTAAATATACACTTCCAGGTTTTCCCCAGAATCGGGGTCAACAGATGCTAAAACATATGAAGAACAGTTTCAGGAATTGGGTATAGTTTAATGAAAAAAAGAACTAGAGGTGACATGATAGCAGTCTTCCAATATCTAAGGGACTGCCACAAAGAAAAGGGAGTCAACCTACTCTCCAAAATAGCAGGAGGCAGGACGAGAAGCAATGGATGGAATCTAATCAAGGAGAGAAGGAACCTAGAATTAAGGAGAAACAGTAAGGACAATTAATCAGTTGGATGGTTTGCCTCCAGAAGTTGGGTTGCTCCAACACTGGAGATTTTGAAGAAGTGATTGAACAACCATTTGTCTGAAATGGCATAGAGTTTCCTGCTTGAGCAGGAGGTTGGACTAGAAGATCCTTCCTTTCCTTTCCTTTACTTTACTTTTATTTGATTTATATACCACCCTACTCCTGAAGGACTCAGGGCGGTGAACAGCCAACAATAAAATACATACATACAAAATTTAAAAAGCAGAGATAAAAGCAGAGATAACTCTTCCAACTCTGTTATTCTGTTATTCCATGCCCAACAAACATGCTCCATTTTGAAACTTTGTAAATCGCAGCCTTAATTTTCAACATACTTACAATTCGAAAGAACTCTTACATATAAAACTCTTACGTATAAAAGCACCTTGTTCCCAAGGGCTGTTATTTTCTGCACTTCTGGATTCAGCAAATGAATGTGGGAATAGACAGTGTCACGCCAAGATTTCTTAAATATCCTTTTGCTCATGGCAATACTGTCAGTTCTCATGTTGCAGGCAACCCCTTGTTTCTTCAAATAATAGTCTAGAGACTAAGCATGAACAAATCTGTTAATTTACATGGAGGAATTTTGTGACCTTTGGTAAATTCTCACTAATCTGCATTGGCCAAGTTCTAGCAGTACAATTACTTCCAACATAATGTGATTATGTCAAGATTCTGTCATGTATTTAAGCTTAATCCCCTGTTGTAAGCAGCAATTCAATTTAACCCATTCAGGACAAGTGGCAGTCCAGTCTTCAAACATATTCAGCAAAGCGGAGGTGGGTTTCAGCAGGTTCTGACCAGTTCTGGAGAACCAGTAGCAGAAATTTTGAGTAGTTCGGAGAACCGGTAGTAAAAATTGTGACTGGCCCCGTCCCCATCTATTCTCTGCCTCCCAAGTCCCAGCTGATGGGGAGGAAATGGGGATTTTGCAGTAACCTTCCCCTGCCACGCCCACCAAGCCATGCCACGCCCACCAAGCCACACCCACAGAACCGGTAGTAAAATTTTTTGAAAAAAATCACAGCAGCAAAGGGAAGCTAATCACAAGTCTAAAAAGTCTCTCACCTCTAAAGTCCAAAGAGAAAAAGATAAGACCCATAATTCACCCCCATTATTCACGATGAGTTCAAACTCAGGCTGTGCATGAAGATGACTGATAGCCAGCTTTTCAAAGGTGGCTTTTAGTGATAGTCTCTTTTTGAAGTATGATAATTATCAACTTGGTGACAGGATGGCTTCAGGAATGTCTTGGGTTGTCCTTTCTTTTATTGTATTCAGGTCTTCCAGAATCTCCCTGGCTTATCACACTTCAAACAAATTTCAGGAGATGTCACAAAAACATTCCTTTGATGAAGTGTTTTGGTATTTGTGCTCCTTTCCTTGTTAAGAGGAAACTTTTAACCTTCTGAAATAGTCTAAATATTTTTTTTATTGTTTATTCATAAATATTTTTGAATACAGTGTATTGTCAGGGTATACCATTTACAAGAGAAAGAGAAAAAAAGGTCAAATAGAAACTAGTAATAAATATTAACATATGAACTAATAATAGTAATAATAATATAATAAAGTGTACTAAAAATAATAGTAATAATATAACCGAAAAATTTTAACAAAGTTTCTTTTTATATTGGCTTATTTACATTTTTATTAATTATGATGATTGAAGTTATAAATCTTCTCTATTATTAATAAAAATATTCGTAGTCTTTCTTCCTCTAATTTCTACCTCTTGCCTCTAACCATTAATAAAATTGATTCCATATTGAATAGTATTCTGTGTCTTCTTTATCTTTTATTTTTAAAGTTAGCCTGTCCATTTCAATACAGTCCAAAATTTTTCGAATTACTTCCTCCTCTGGCGGGGTGTTCTCATTTTTCCAGTATTTAGCAAATATAATCCTTGCTGCTGTCAATATATGTAAAATTAAATATGTGGTCCCTTTGTCAAAACCCTCCGGTATTAAGCCCAACAGATACATTTCTGGTTTCAGGTCTATATTTTGTTTAGTTATCTTTTCTAGCCAGCTATGTATTTTCTCCCAATATTTTCTTGCTTTTGTACACGTCCACCACATATGATAATAGGTACCTGGGGTCTGGTTGCATTTCCAGAATTTGGCAGACAGATTAGAATTTTTTATTGGCCAAGTGTGATTGGACACACAAGGAATTTGTCTTGGTGCATACGCTCTCAATGTACATAAAAGAAAAGACACGGAAAAGATTACTGAACATTTTTGCCAGTCTTGATGGTGGTATAGCCTAAATATTTTTTTTTCCCATTGGGAACTTTGGAGAAATAAACCAAACTTTTCTGCTGAGAGATTTAGGGAAGAGTTACAATTCATGAGTTCTTAGTGTTCAATGAAGAAAGAAAAATCCCAGCACCCTTTTTGAGCCCATCAATATAAGGGTGTCTCAGCAGAAAAGTTTGATTTCCCATTGATGACCAGACACATTTGTTCCTAACTATCATGATACCAAAATGAGAACAGCTATTGCTACAATAGATCAGTTCTGTCTTTTTGTCCCTGATTTTGTGACATTATCTCACATTGATCTAAGGCAAGGGTGTCAAACTTGTGGTCTGCGGGCTGGATGCGTCATGCACTGGCCACACCTATCCCCGGTTTAGCAAAGGGGAAAAAAGGTCACAATACATCACATGACGACAACGTGACATTGTGAGTTTGACGCTCGTGATTTAAGGGATGACCTGGTTTTGCCAAACTCCTTAAGATCTTAGTTGTTCACAATTGACTGCTGGAACAATAATTCTATTTCTGAGAGTTACCGTATTTTTTGGAATATAAGACGCACTGGAGTATAAGACGCACCTTAGTTTTTGGGGAGGAAAATAAGAAAAAATCTGATTGGCAGGTGGATCGCTTCCCAGAATACCCCCAATCAGCTGTTCCCAGAGGTGAATTTTAGCAATAGGTTCCTTGGTTGTGAGCTCTCTGTGCCTTGCTTTTTTTTTTTTGCTTTTTTTTTCTGCCTCTGAAACTTCTGAAACTTTGTTTCAGAAAAAACTTTTTTTCCTGCCTCTGAAAGCCTCCAAAACAAAGCTTCAGAAAAAAAAGCCTCTGAAGCTCTGTTTGGGGGCTTCTTTTCTGAAGCTCTGTTTCTGATTCTTTTTTCAGCCTCTGAAACCTCCATTTGAGAAGCTGGGTGAGGCTACATTTGGAGTATAAGACGCACCCAGATTTTTACCCTCTTTTTTGGGGAAAAAAGGTGTGCTTATACTCTAAAAAATACAGTAATCTAGCAGGGAAGCAGGGCTTCGCATGCTAATTAGTTAAACTCCGATCATTCATTGATCAGGGGTTGGACATCCTTTGGATTCAGTCTCCAAAAATGTTTCTAAGAGATGAAAATGCAAACTTTGCACCTACCTGCAAAAATGGAAAGCAGCTGGGTGTTTTACTCCAGGATTATGTGACAGCTGCAGTAAGCAGCTGCAAGGAAATGTACAGTTGCTTTAAAGTCAGTTGGATTACATAAGGAAAGCAGCTGTATTATATAAGAAAAATATGGATTTCAACTCCATGCCGGCTGGGAAATTCTGGGAGTTGAAGTCAACACATGTTGTTTCAACCTTTTTTGGGGGGGAGATTCCGGGAGAAGCATTGCATAGCCTACTCTGCAATGCCTTGGTAATACAGTAGTCCTTGAGTTACAACAGTTCATTTACCGATTGTTCAAACTTACAACAGCCCTGAAAAAAGTGACTTAGCACCATTTTTCACATGACCATTGTAGCATCCCCATGGTCACATGATCAAAATTCAGATGCTTGGCAACTGGCTTGTATTTATGATGGTTGCAGTGTCCCAAGGTTGTGTGATCACCTTTTGCAACCTTCTGACAAGCAAGGTCAATGGGGAAGCCAGATTCACTTAACTGTCATGTTACTATACAACTGCAGCAGTGATGCTATTCAGCTGGTTCTATCCATTTCGGGAGAACTGGTAGCGGTGGCTGCAGGAGGCTCCGCCCATCTGCCTGGACGTTGTCACACACTGTTTTTGACGCTCTGCGCATGCATAGAAGGTCCTGTGCATGCACGGAGGCGGCACACAGGGCCGGATTTAGATGAAAAGAGGCCCTAGGCTATTCCACTTATGAGGCCCTTTCACCTATAGTGAAAGTGTAATTTTAATTTTGCTAACAGTTTGAATGTAGGCCCCTCTTGATCTTGAGGCCCTAGGCTGAAGCCTAGTTAGCCTATAGGAAAATCCGGCCCTGCTGGCACATGCACTCCCATTTGCGAACCGGTAGCAAAGGTAAGAGAATACCAGCCCTGAACTGCAGTGATTCACTTAACCCAGGGATGTCAAACTCGCGGCTCATGGGGCAGATGCTTCAGCCACTGACCATGCCCACTCCGGTGTAGCGAAGGGGGAAAAAGTCACAATACATCATGTGACGATGATGTGACGATGCCAATTTGACACCCCTGACTTAGCCACTCTGTCAAGAAAGGTCGTAAAATGGGGCAAAACGCAATGTCTCACTTAGGAAAACAAATTTTGGGCTCAGTTGTAGTCGTAAGTTAAGGACAATCTGCAAGATCCTGGGCCTGTTTGTGCCTTGCTCGGTGGGTGTATTTAATTAATGTAAATATAGTTTCACTTTTATAATGAATCAGGTGGCTAACATTTGTCCAATTATTAGATTAGTTTAATTTTAAAATTCAAATTGCCTTGCTATTATGATTGTGACTCAGGCAATTCCCTTAGCTTCAGGGATAACTACACTTATAATTAATTAGGTTGCTGAATGAACCAACTCAGTGAACTAAATTAAGTGTAAATGTAAAGGTAAAGGTTCCCCTTGCACATATGTGCTGGTTGTTCCCAACTCTAGGGGGCGGTGCTCATCTCTGTTTCAAAGCCGAAGAGCCAGTGTTGTCCAAAGACGTCTCCGTGGTCATATGACCAGCATGACTCAACGCCAAAGGCGCACGGAACGCTGTTACCTTCTCACCAAAGGTGGTCCCTATTTTTCTACTTGCATTTTTTACGTGCTTTCGAACTGCTAGGTTGGCAGAAGCTGGGACAAGGAATGGGAGCTCACCCCGTTACGCGGCACTAGGGATTCGAACCGCTGAACTGCTGACCTTTCGATGGACAAGCTCAACGTCTTAGCCACCGCGTCCCTATAAGTGTAAGGGTAGTTAGATATAATTACAGTCTTTCTAAACTTGCTGTTCCAGGACTGGGGTCAGTTCTGAGTTCCAGAGACCCAGGAACAAAGGTTCAGTAATAGGCACATAATAATAGTAATAACGGACTTTTTCCAGAGGCCTGTTCAATGCTCTTCCTGATGTCAGTACTGAAACCCAAATTCAACCTGATGAAGAATTGATGAAATAAAACACAATCAGGTTGTTAGGGGAACCAGTACTCTGTGTCCATTAGCTTTGAACATATGTGAGCCCTATTTTTTTATTTTAACCATCTGCCAGGTCTTCATAATAGATCACCTCAGGTTTCTCTTGTTCTGTTCAGAACTTGCACGGTGCAGGCAGCTTCTAAAAGCAACAGCTCAATTGATTTTAACCGCTCAGAATAACCAGCAGCGCCGAACTTCGTTCTTGCTCTGATCACAGAGAGTTTGGGTTTGGCATCTTGCTGAGTCTGTTTACCTCCCGCTTTTGAGTTTGAAAACCTGCTCCAAACGGCTCGGGACACCTACCCTTCTCTTAAAATCCCATTTGCACATAACGATCGTGATTCAAGAAAAAGTTGAATGAAAATATGGCTTCCTTCTCAGCATGCGGTTGCAAGTAATCATATCATTACTCCATTTCGCAAAAAAAAAAAAATGCCTCTAAGTTGCGCCTCGGCTCTGGGAAATTTAGAGCTCATTTCGGTACTAAACGCTCTGTCACTCAGTCTCACTCACCCGAGCAGAGATAATAAACAGATATGGAGTTGATATGACCGAGGTTTTTGTACCTCATCCTGATCTCCAGTGAATGTTTCCTTAATTGTCTCGATTACAGTCAATCACACCTACCCTCTGGTATTTCAACTGACAAAAGGGTTCCTTGTGTGCCCTTTGTTGCATCTAAATTCTTCCAAAAATATACAGGGCAAAGCTATTCAAAATCAGCCTCATCCATTCCAGTACGTGACATGTAAGGTTGCCATTTAATTGCCACTCGGAATTCATGAACAGATATATTTCTCTTCGTTTGTGCTTGAGTCAAATGGCAATTATTTCCTACCGAAGGCTGCAGCTCACCTCAATAATGCTAGATGTTAATGTTAAAAGGGAAATAGGGATAATATATAGAATGTTTCCATTGATTGATTGCTCGATTCTCTTTGAATTTATACCAGCTCCGCTCCTGTGATCGGTGGGCAACTTGTGCTTGCTGTCCCACTTGCACGAAAGGCAGGTGTGCGCACCAGCCTCTCATGCAGAACCATTCCCTCCCCACTCCCCGTGCAGTAGGCTGCCGGCAGGGGTGAAATCCAGCAGGTTCTGACAGGTTCTGGAGAACCGGTAGCGGAAATTTTGAGCAGTTCGGAGAACCGGCAAATACCACCTCTGGCTGGCCCCAGAGTGGGGAGGGAATGGGGGTTTTGCAGTATTCTTCCCTTGGAGTGGTGTGGGAATGGAGATTTTGCAGTACCCTTCTCCTGCCATACCCACCAAGCCACGCCCACCAAGCCACACCCACAGAACCAGTAGTAAAAAAAATTGAATTTCACCACTGGCTGTCAGGTCAGAAAGGTTAAGGACTGCTGATCTATAGGCTGGAAAGAGTCCATATGTTGTATCTAACAAGGGTAATGTCAGTGTTCTAAATAATAGACCCATTGCAAGCAAAAACTCCGAGGCAGGTAGGTTCCTCAAAGAATAGCTTTGTTGGAAATATCATATTGGCAGAGATCTGGTTAAAACCAACTCTGAAGGGTCCCTTGATTTTCACTTAATTAAAAATAAAAAATCTCCCCCCCCAATCCCAAACAATCAGTTACATGGCCCAATCAAGGCAGTGTCCTCTGGTCTGGTGACATTACTCCTCCTTCCTCTGGCCAGGTGTGAGAACGTCCTTGGTTCCCAAGAGAAAGTGTTTTATTTTGACTACAGAACCCCAGCTATCTCTAATCCCCCCTCCCTATCCCTCGACTCTAGTGTGGCAGCACTGAAGCCCCAAGATGGCTTCGGCCAGGCCAGCTTCAGGGTTGACAGCAGTAGTGGGTTTCAATGTAGTTTGATACCGGTTTGCTCGTGCGTGCATGTGCAACACTTCTGTGCATGCACAGAAGCGTCCGGGTGGGTGGGCGGAGCCTCCCACCTCCACCATTACCGATTTGCCAGATCCAGGGCAAACCGGTAGCAACCCGCTACTGGTTGACAGGTAGCACTCTAACTTACCCCAACACCCGAATCCAAAACAAGGTAAATATGACCAATTTGTTCTGGAACAGAACATAAAAATGACTTACAATGAGCCTCCAATTGTTCTGAGTCCCCTTCACCAACATTCTGATGGAAGAGAGCTACACAGATAAGCTGTGTAGCTTTGTTGACTTGTGTAGCTTTGGTGACCTGTTGGGTGCGGATGCACAGAAGGCAGGGAAGTGAGCTTTCTGTTCTGCTCCTATTGTCATGGATGGAGTAAGGTTTAAAGTGGGCTTGGAAAATGGGGTCCATTCTACATTCAACCTCACCCTTCATGGGAAGTCTTTCAATTCTCTACTTTTAAGTTTATCTATTTTTTTAAAAAAAATATTAATTGTTTAACTCAGTGGTGGGTTTCACTTACCTTTGCTACCGGTTCGAAGCTTCTGCACATGCTCAGAGTGTATTTGATGACATCCGGGCAGGTGGGCGGAGCCTCCTGCCATTGCTACTACCAGTTTGCCTGAACCGGGGCGAACTGGTAGCAACCACCACTGATTTAATTACTTATTTTATCCACCATGGTAGCAATCAGAAATAAACCACTAATCCTCCTTACAGCAATCAAAACTGAACAAAGCCTGAACAAAGCCCTACTGGACATTTCTGCTGACAAATCAGTGAGCAGGAAGATTACATTGATCTTCTCCAATTTGGCCAGATGATTAGCTAACAAAGGGGGTTACTAGGTCAAGGCTCCAAGCTGGATAGAACGGACACCACAATAAAACATCAGAAACAGATTCAGTCGCCTTTCTGGTAAACCAATGTGCTGGCTGATTCTGCTACAGGTGACTTAGCGATGATAGAGTTAACTGTCTGGATCACCTTTATATTCCATAGATCAGCCAGGACTTCAAACGGTATTGTTGAGAGACAAGGCAGGAAATTTCCTATATACATTCAGAAACCATCCTGATCTATCAGACGTTTGGCTTGGACCATTTAACCACCATGGACCATTTAACTATTGAGTCTACTGCTGCAAAAATTTATAGCAACTGCCTCCAAATGACCTGAAAGTGATTTGTCTGTGACAATTGTGTTACCCAAAAAAAATCCTCTATTTTCAAATCACTGGCACCAGCAGAATGGAATACCAAATTCAGTGTGTGGTCTTCTCCTGTGTGGATCATAGAAGGTGGAACAGGTTCAAATCTTGAGCTGTTCTTTATTGGATGGTGCGCTAATAATAATGCTACCCCAGCGTTTCTCATCCTTGACAATAGAACAGAATAGAATGACAGAGTTGGAAGGGACCTTGGAGGTCTTCTAATCCAAGCCCCTCCTCAGGCAGGAAACCTTATACCATTTCAGACAAATGGTTGTCTAATATCTTCTTAAAAACGTCCAGTGTTGGAGCATTCACGCTTCTGGAGGCAAGTCGTTCCACCGCTTAATTGTTCAAACTGTCAGGAAATTTCTCCTTAGTTCTAGATTGCTTCTCTCCTTGATTAATTTCCATCTGTGGCTTCTTGTCCTGCCCTCTGATGCTTTGGAGAATAGGTTGACACCCTCTTCTTTGGGGCAACCCCTGAGATATTGGAACACTGCTATCATGTCACCCTTAGTCCTTCTTTTCTTTAAACTAGACCGGGGTCAGCAACCTGCAGCTCTGGAGCCGCATGTGGCTCTTTCATCCCTCTGCTGCGCTTCCTTGTCGCCAGTTGGCTTCACAATTGATAGGGCTTTCAGTTAGGACAGATAGAGGAAAAAGGACGCCGTGCTAGGAGGAGACTCTATGGTGGGGAACTGGACTTCCGGTCACTCCAGAACTGAACAGAGGACTTTCGGTTAGGACCTTTGTGGCTCTTTGAGTGTTTAAGGTTGCTGACCCCTGAACTAGACATACCCAATTCCAGCAACCATTCTTTATATGTTTTAGCCTCCAGTCCCCTAATCATCTTCGTTGCTCTTCTCTGCACTCTTTCTAGAGTTTCAACATCTTTTTTTGTTGCATGCATACTGCTGTAGAACTCTAGGAGTTGAAATCCAGGCATCTTAAAGTTGTCAAAGTTGAGAAACAGTGCCCTGCACTATCCTGCTTTCTCAAGCACTGCAGGAAGCACTCAACATTGGTGATCGGATGGAACTTCTTGTCTCTGAGATAAAGTTTCCAGGCTCTACACCACATGACCTTCCCACCCTCCAACCTGATATTTTTCATCAAAGAATGACTTCTTGGAGAGTAGAGTTCATGTCTTCCCTTTCAGTGAGTTCCACACTTTTTAATCCAGAATGAAAACTTGGCTAATACATGTTTTATCAGCACCTGATCTGGCTTCAAAAAGAATGTTCTTTGGAGGATCTACATTACTTCTCACCTGGACACCCTTGATTAGATTGCAGCATGGAAGAAAGGGAAACTTACTATTGATTAATCTTTTTCTCTCTCTCTGCAAAAGCTGGTTTTAGCCTCTCATTGTTCTTCTTTCATCTAGTGTAGCAGTGGAAGACACTGAATGAGAAAATTCCTCAGTTTTAATCCCTAACATTTCACAAAACCTTGAATATAGCAGTCGCAGAATTTATAAGTACAAAAACCAGGGGTGAATAGGAATTTGGGGAAATGTAGCCCCAAAACTTTAGGGGTTAGAGTTACTGTGGAGAGAGTTACCAAGATGATCTTGTTGTTGTTAGTTGCAAAGTTGTGTCCGACCCATTGCAACCCCATGGACAACGTTCCTCCAGGCCTGTCCTCTACTATCCTCTGGAGTCCATTTAAGTTCACCCCTACTGCTTCGGTGACTCCATCCTGCCACCTTGTTCTCTGTCGTCCCCTTCTTTTGTCCTCCATCGTTCCCAGCATTAGGCTCTTCTCCAGTGAGTCCTTCCTTCTCATTAGGTGGTCAAAGTATTTGACTTTCATTTTCAGGATCTGGCCTTCTAAAGAGCAGTCAGGGTTGATCTCCTCTAGGACTGACCGGTTTGTTCGCCTTGCAGTCCAAGGGACTCTCAGGAGTCTTCTCCAGCACCAGAATTCAAAGGCTTCAATTCTTTGGTGCTCAGCCTTTCTTATGGTCCAACTTTCACAGCCATACATTGCAACCTGGAAAATGAACTTAGTCAAGATCAATTGAGAAGAAAGAACCACTTTACCAAAACAGAGTAGTTTTAATGGAGTTACTTTGGATTTTTTTTAATATTTAACATAAATGACATTTGAAAACTATGAATTTTGTTTTGTTGATGAGCTATTGACATTCTCTTTCTCTCTCTCATTCTACTAATATTTTGTCTTTTTAGTACACTTTGAATCCCACATTGAAGTTAAGTTTTAATGTAACATTAGATTGTTTTTAATCTACCTTCCACTTCAAAAATATGTCTATGTTCTCAGGG
Organism: Pituophis catenifer annectens; assembly: GCF_029215685.1. Classification (NCBI taxonomy): domain Eukaryota; kingdom Metazoa; phylum Chordata; class Lepidosauria; order Squamata; family Colubridae; genus Pituophis; species Pituophis catenifer. The sequence continues at coordinate 283,664,505 of NW_027256882.1, read as the reverse complement.
AGCAAAATATGAACTATCTTAAACTTGAACATCTGGAATATGAAACCAACAAGGATTACATAAAATATACTTAATCTTTTGAGGTCCTGATCATTCTAAAATGACAAATTAACCTTCCCAATCAAGAATGAAGATTGTCAAAGGACTGCAGGCAAAAGAGTTGAGATGTCAAAGTGACTTTCAAAGATATAAATTCAGAATAGTAGACTATATTTCAAACTGGGCCAAGACAAATAGAAAAGAATTTTGATTTAAAGATCAAGCTTTCTAGATCCCATTTCTAAACTTTTCTTAATCCATACATGGGAAGAAGAATGAGTAAAGAGAACTAGGCAGTATTCTTGACGTACAAATTTGCTTGAACATTTGACAAATGTAGGAAAAAAGTATCTGGCTAAACAAGCAGTTGCTTTGGATGGTGAGCTGGGTGGAATATAAATTATAAATAAATAAATACATTTGTGAGGTCCCTGGGCAAAGTGGTCTCTAATGGATTCATCCACAGTTGATAGATGACCTCCACCTGAGACTCTGAGCAAGACAACATGCATTAGCAAACAAAGGGCTTGGAAGCCATTTGCTAATATTTTCAGCCCCTTTACTTCAGGAATGCCAGCATTGACTTAGCTTGATGTGAATGATGTGATGTACTAAGTCGCATCCTTTCAAGAATGTTATCAGGGATATAAGTCATTTTGCTATTGTCATGGTGGGTCTCCAGGGTTCATCTCAAGTAGAATGTTGGGGATTGAACCTGGGACCTTATCTAAAGTTTCAGCTGTATCACTGAATTACAGCCTCCACTGATATTTGCCTCTTAGGATGGTGCGTTGGTTAGAATGCAGTATTGGAGGCTTACTCTACCCACAGTCCAGTCGTGGGATTCAGCCGATTCAGAACGGTTCGGATGAACTGGTAGTAGTGACCTGCGGGTCCCACCCACCCATCCCAGCAGATTGCCATCCTGTTTAGCCACATTTTCTAAGCCGTGCGAATGTGGCAAGCCGCACGAGCGAGCAAAGCGCTTGCGCAGAAGGCCACGCGCATACGTGGAAGGTGTGCACGCTCACATTTTCGTTGCTGGACAAACCGGTTGTTAAATTATGTGAAGCCCACCTCTGCCACAGTCTGGAGTTCAATCCTGAACTGGTTCAACGTTGATTCAGCCTTCCATCCTTCCAAGTTCAATAAAATGAGAACCCAGATTGTTGGGGGCAATATGCTGACATTGTAAAACCACTCAAGGCGTGCTGTAAAGCACTATGAAGCGGTATCTAAGTCTAAGTGCTATTGCTGTTATTTTGCACAAGATCTTGAAAGACATTGTGGGACATGAGTATCACAACATTTCCCAAGCAAGCAACAGGGAGAATATCTGGAAAGCTTTTATTTTCATAAGAATTCCAGGACAAATGTTAGCATGAAAAATCTTCTTGTCCAGCCATACTTAAAAGCATACAACTTGCATCTTGTTGTATACTGAAACAACAATTAAACAAGTGCTTTATTGTCCTCCTCATTGATGCAGATTTGTCAAATATGTGTAAACAACCGGAAAGCAACGGTGTCATCTGTTGAAGCTCACTTAAGTCTAAAACCTCTCTCTCTCTCTTTTTAACGGTACTGTATTGTAATTCCAGGCTATGCACTATCCTTGGGCACTTTGAAAATCAATACAGTATACATATTTGATGAACAGAAGCTTTTGAAGTGTTTAAAGGGATGGCTGGACCTGAAGTAAAAAATATGTATTTGCCTAGGCCTTCTAGAGTGTTCCATAACAACCCTTTACCATTTTGGCTAATGAGAACACCCTTTGATTGACAGCAAGCTTTTATGAGAGTACAAACTCTGATTTCAAAAGATAAGTTTAATTAAGTGTGCTCGGGGAAGTCTGCAGTCTGCTTCGCTGGTGTGCATAATTCCTAGTGTCATCCGTAGAGAACTACCAGTAACTCACAATTGGCAAGAAGATACAGGTAATGTTGTGATGCAAGGCTCAAGTCATCTGAACATGAGATGGAGCTGAACGGATCTTGCGTTGTGGCATCCCCCATCTTTCCAATTTCAAACTCCCCAGTAATAAGTCTTGCCCCAAAACAAATACAGTCAACTCTCAAGGAGAACTGAGAATAGAATAGAATAGAATAGAATAGAATAGAATAGAATAGAATAGAATAGAATAGAAATCTTTATTGGCCAAGTGTGATTGGACACACAAGGAATTTGTCTTGGTGCATACGCTCCCGGTGTACATAAAAGAAAAGATACATTTGTCAAGAATCTTAAGGTACAACACTTAATGATAGTCATAGGGAAACAGTCAATATAAATCTTAAGGATTTATAAAAAAAAACAAATAAAAAACAAACAAACAAAGATTGGATGCACAAGATGATACTAAAAATGTTCCAATATCTAAGGGGCTGCCACAAAAGGAAGGAAGGAAGGAAGGAAGGAAGGAAGGAAGGAAGGAAGGAAGGAAGGAAGGAAGGAAGGAAGGAAGGAAAGGAGGGAGGAAAAAGAAAGAAAGAAAGAAAGAAAGAAAGAAAGAAAGAAAGAAAGAAAGAAAGAGGGAGTCAAGCTATTCTCCAAAGCACCAGAAAGAAGGACAAGAAGCAATGGATGGAAACTAATCAAGGAGAGAAGCAACCTAGAACCAAGGAGAAATTTCCTGACAGTAAGAACAGTTAATGGAATGATTTGTCTCTAGAAGTTGTGGATACTTCATCACTGGAGGTTTTTAAGAAGAGAGTGGACAACCATTTGTCTGAAATGGTATAGGGTTTCCTGCTGAAGTGAGGGGGGATGGACTAGAAGACCTCCAACGTCCTTCCAACTCTGTTATTCTATTATTCTTTTTAAATAGAGTTAGGTAGTTTGTGGTGCAGTAGTCAGGGGAAGCCATTTGAAGAGACTAGAAGCATTTGAAATGTGGATGTACAGGTGTTATGTATAAGTTGGGTTGACAAAATCAGAAATGAGGAGATGATAAGCCACCTGGGAAAGCCAAGGGAAATCATCAAAACCATAAAAAAGCAAAAGTTAGAATATTTTGGACATGTGATGCAACACCCAGAAAAAGATGGCATACTTCACTTAATCCTCCAAGGAAAGATTGAAGACAAATGAGGTTCAAGCAGAAGAAGAACATCATGGCTTCAAAACCTAAGGGACTGGTTTGGACAAAACTCAACAGCACTTTTTTGTGCAGCTGTTGATTAAAATAGGATCGCCAACATGATCGCCAACATCCGATGATGGATAGGGCACAACAACAACAAGAAGAAGTCATGGGAAACTCTGCCGCCGATAGCCTCCCACCGACCAGTACGCTCCCACAGAGAGGGACTCCTCAGGGTGCCGTCAGCCAGGCAATGTCAGCTGGTGACCCCCAGAGGGAGGGCCTTCTCTGTGGCAGCTCCTGCCCTCTGGAACGATTTGCCCCTGGAGATACGAAGGATATCGGATCTCCGGGTCTTTCGTCGTGCCCTGAAAACTTTTCTTTTCCATCAAGAAGGGCTGGCGTGAACCCCCCCCTTTTTTAGCCTTTTAAAGTCTTTTTTAGTTTTTTAGCTTTTAAATTGTCAATGGGTTTTAATTCGAATTGTTTTAAATTTGGGCCAAAGTTATGTAATTCTTTTAATAATTTTAAATTTTGTATTGGTATGTGTTTTAGTTCTGGCTGTGCACCACCCTGAGTCTATTAGGAGAAGGGCGGTATACAAATTGAATAAATATAATATAAATATATATATAATTATCTTAGTACATTATATGGGCCATTTTAAGCCATCATCTCATACGTCAAAAATGCATAGCAATTATCTTTGGTTAATCTGCAATTAGGGTTAATGTAAGATAAAGGAATCCCATCTTGAACAGGTCAAATTCTTTCTCTTTACAGGAGAGAACTATTTTGAGGGTTGAGGGTTAAACTTTGGAAACATCTGGAGAAAGATGAACGAAACATAGGTCCAATTCTAATTTGGTGCAAAGAATTAAATATCAATTTCCAGCAAGAAAAAGGCAACAGAAGTCATCACTTTGTGAAGGGGCCATATGAAGGCAGATATATTAGGTTATTATTTTTATCTCGTTTGTTAAGTGTGCTCGATTCATTCTATAAAAACAGATTTGACTGCATAATCATTTTTTTGTGTATTACAACAATATTTTTGTACACTTCACTGAATTGCTCATTAAAGGCTGCTCTCTTGAGTGCTGTAAGTTAACAAAACCCAGCTATCAGGTTTTCTATCATGATCATAAAAAAAGAAAGACTTTCCTGTTTCAATATTTATTTTTTATTTATTTATGGCATTTCTGGACTGCTGACTGCCAGAGATACCCAAGGATTAAGAGAATTATATATAAAAACAGCATAAGTGTAATTTATGAAACTAAGCCTTCCTCTCAGCCAACCCACAGGGGTACCACTTTCTCAAACATTAAGGGCTATGCAGAAGACATTATTCTTCAGAACACCCAAGAGATTGTTAGAAAAAGCATTACTTGAATCCCAGGGGCAGAATATTCGATAATATTTATTTCAAATTCTTTTATGCCTTTTCAGTGATGTACATCTAAGTGCCTTACACTAATTAACCAATTATCAAATATATCAACTAACAAATGCAATAATCATAACTTAGAAAGCAATCCTAAATTTTTTTTGAACATCTTATAAGAAAATAACCAGATTCATCCTAAGCTCAGGCATAACCCATGTACTCAAGTATACCTTGTCAGAACCTTGTTTTTCAGTTTCACATCGGTTAAAATTAAGAATGTGGTTCTGACATCTGGTGGATAGGTATACCACAGGAGGGGTATTCCTGCAAATAATGCTTGTCTCTGAGTCTCTGCTCACTGCAGTCTGTTCTTTCTTCCTTTTCTTTGATCTTACTCAGGGATGGTACTCTTAACACCCCCATTCTTGTGGACTTCACCCCCAGGAGAGGAGAGGAAAATCATTGTCAGGAAAGAAAAACATTGATTGAAATTTGGTGTATGTTTGTGTGTGTGTGTGTGTGTGTGTGTGTGAGAGAGAGAGAGAGAGAGAGAGAGAGAGAGAGAGAGAGAGAGGAAGGGAGGGATGGAGAGGGAGAGAGAGAGACGGAGAGATGGAGAGAGAGAGAGATGGAGGGAGAGAGAGATGAAGAGAGGGAGGGATGGAGAGAGAGATTGGAGTATGAAGAGACAGAGATATGGGGAGAGAAAGAAAGATGGAGAGAGATTGGAGAGAGAGAGATAGGGAGGGAGAGAGAGATGGAGAGAGAGATATGGGGAGAGAGTGAGATATATGGAGAGACATGGGGAGAGAGAGATTGGAGAGTGAGATATATGGAGAGAGAGATTGAGGGAGATAGATAGGGAGGGAGGGAGGGAGGGAGAGAGAGAGACAGAGAGAGAGAGAGAGAGAGAGAGAACACCAATTAGTCTCTGACTGGGTAGCAAAAATATAAGCATGTACACTGGAGACAATAAAGGTTTGCTCTACTATTACACTAGGTGTGCCATAGTTTGAGTGCAAAAAACCAGATGACCTCTAGATGGTAGCAAAAGGATATAGAAAGCTCTTTGGTGCCAAGCAGCAGGCCCCCAGAATTTTGCAATTGAGGTATCTTATGCCTACAGAGTATATGGGTTGTCATCTAGTTTCCCATGAGGGAGGGAGTGCATTCCAGCGGAGCAAAAGACAACTCAGTTCAGATAGTTTGTGTAAGAGAAAGAAGGCGAAGACAGCGTGGCTGGCTGGGGAATTCTGGGAGTTGAAGTCCACACGTCTTAAAGTTGTCAAGAGGGGACACCTCTGGCCTACAGCCTGACATGCATAATTAAGTCATAGGCAAAGAAAAATGTATGTAGTTGTTGCCACATAGACAGAATAATGGTGAGTGGTGTTGAGTTGTAACCACAGGTTGTCTTTTGCCTGATGCATTTGTAATGCTTTGTTCTACTAGGTGCTGTTAAAAGTTAGTCAGATAGGGCAGGAAAAGGAAAGAAAAGAAAAGAAAAGGAAAGGAAAGAAAAGAAAAGAAAAGAAAAGAAAAGAAAAGAAAAGAAAAGAAAAGAAAAGAAAAGAAAAGAAAAGAAAAGAAAAGAAAAGAAAAAAAGAAGAAAAAAGGCAAGTGCTTTTCCTGGGCCTGTATCTCTGAAACCATCTTTGATGAGCAGAGGGCCAGCAGAATGAAGAAAAGGCTTAAGAAGATTTTCTGTTGGTCCTTATCTTTGACTTTCTCAGTTTCTCAGGAGGAGGGAAGAATCCTTAAGTAATATAAAAAGAAAATATCCCTATATATGTGGAGCTGCAGAAATATTTGTGAAAACCTTGGAGAGACAAGGAGCTGGCTGCGAAGAAAACAAAACAGCCATATTCCAGGTGACTGGAAGGCAATGTTCCTACAAGGTTTCTCTCTTGTATTTGTTTTGCTGAAAATCCCTCCGGGATCTCTGAGGAATTAAAGTTTCTCTCCCTCTTACTTCTTTCTAAGCTTCTCTCCTGCCGTTCTTCATACCTTCTCAAAATGGAACCGAACTAACTTGGCTAGCCTTGTACAGGCTTCAGCAAAATCTAAACCTCCACGGTTTCAACAAATCAGTTTTTTTAAAAAAAAACACACACCACCCAAAGTGTTTTGTACCATTATGAGGTGTTTTTCTTCTCTCTGCTGGAAAAAAAATGAATTAATTTTTATTATGGCCTTAGGCCGATCAACAAAATTCAATAAACCTCACAACCGAAACCTTGTGTTTAAAATAAATAAAATTGGCTTGATACAATCAGCGCTATTATATCAACTCATGTCTTAATACTGCTTTTGTGCCGGCTCATATCTGCAAGGCAGGAAAGTACATAAAAACAATCATAAACGAAATAATTTCTTCCCGAGAACCTGAAAAGGATGGACACAGTATAGGGAAATACGTGTTAAGAGTTTCCACAACACTGGAGTCACAGGGACAGATCCCACTAGATTAGGTAGATGCTTATTAATTACTTAGGAAGTGTCGTTGTGGAGGTGGTTTACTGCTTCTGAAAAAGCTCAGAGAGGACTGTTTATTGCACTAGAGGGAGCAATGTCCATTTGCCATATTGAAGTCTGGCTTACCTGCACAATCCTTCCAGAATTTATTTGGTAGAAAAATATTTGTGGAGTGTAGATTTAACAACGCAAAATTCTAGCTCAGCGGGAGACTTTAGCCCAATTGTAGAAAACAGGAGTTTTGCCTGCAGAAGCACCCAGCTTCGGTTGCTAGTATCTGCTGTTATGATGGATTATAGAAACAGTACAAGGTTAAAAACAAAAGGTTGCTGTCTAGAAGTTAGAATAAACTACATGTCAACTCTGAAGTTGGCCTGACTGAGGCTATCTTGGAGGCTTCAGTGTTGCCACAATGGAAATGAGGGATGGGTGGTGGTGGAATAGAGAGAGTTGTAGCCAAAACAAAATAGTTTCCCCTGAGAACCAAGGACATTCCTACAGGTGGCTGAAGATAGATAGATAGATAGATAGATAGATAGATAGATAGATAGATAGATAGATAGATAGATAGATAGATAGAATTCTTTACTGGCCAAGTGTGACTGGACACACAAGGAATTTTTCTTGGTACATACGCTCTTGGTGTACATAAAAGAAAAGATACATTCGTCAAGAATCGTAAGGTACAACACTTAATGATAGTCATAGGGAAACAGTCAATATAAATATTAAGGATACCAGCAACAAGGTTACAGTCATACAGTCATAACTGGGAGGAGATGGGTGATAGGAACGATGAGAAGATTAATAGTAGTGCAGACTTAGTAAATAGTTTGACAGTGTTGAGGGAATTATTTGTTTAGCAGAGTGATGGCGTTCGGGAAAAACCTGTTCTTGTGTCTAGTTGTTCTGGTGTGCAGTGCTCTATAGCATCGTTTTGAGGATGGGAGTTGAAACAGTTTATGTCCAGGATGCGAGGGGCCTGTAAATATTTTCACAGCCTTGATTGGACCATGTGACTGTTTGGGAAAGGGGAAAGACTTTTACTTTTCATTAGGTGAAAACCATGGGAACCTTTAGAGTCAGTTTTCACCAGTCTGTGCCAATATGATATATCCAATAAACCTGTTCTTTGAGGAACCTACTTGCCTCGGAGTTTGCTATGGGTGTATTGGAACCCTGACACTACACTTGTCCAGATGAGTATCTAGTCTGACATGTTAAGATAGCTTCCTATACAGTATCCTGGCTTTTAAAAGCTGAAGATTCAAGTTCAGATTTCAGCATCTCTAGTTAGGAGTGCAAATGGAGAGCTGTGCCTATTAACTAACAATGTTGAGGAAAATGGTCCAGTGGATTTGATGCTAAAAAATCTAAACAGGAAACAAAAGTTCAAAACACCTCCCCACCAGCAGTCAACACATATAGTAGAGATTAACACCAGGATTAAAACTGGACCAATAATCAAACAGGTAACAGTGACCAATCAAGAACTACAAAGAACACTCTCAAGAACTATGAAGAACACTGATAGGGCAAGCCACTAGTATATAGCCACTGATGATGTTACCCAGCTGGGTAGTGAAATGTCTGCAAGAAAACAACCAAGCTCAGAGTTTATGGAGATTCTCAATCATCCAAGTCATGGTTGTCCCAAAAGTGCTTTTCAAAAGACAACAGGACTTTCTTGGTTTTTTTCCTTGAAAACGTTTCACTTCTCATCCAAGAAGCTTCTTCAGCACTTCAGTTCTTCTACAGCAGGGGTCAGCAACCCACGGCCCTGGAGCCGCATGTGGCTCTTTCATCCCTCTGCTGCGGTTCCCTGTTGTTAGTCAGCTCCACAATTGATAGGGCTTTCAGTTAGGACAGGCAGAGGTAAAAGGACACCGCACTAGGAGGAGACTATGTCTCAGGGGGACCGTGCGAGACGCAATCAAAACACAGCAGCACCCTTTTCAGCTCTTTTTGGCACACTGGTTTATTCGTGTCCGTGGACGGCTACACGCTGTGACTCGTAAAGATGAATGAAATCGGCGCTACAGTGTACTAGAAACGGGCATTTATATAGCCCTCCCTTCTCATTAACCCTTTTAAACCGTGCCCCCGTTTATCACCACACCCTTGTTAGCGCGGAAGCGTCCCAGCTGGTTCTCGAAGGTGCTGGTTGCAGCGTCATTTGGAGACGTCCTAAGCCCGTCGCACCCGATACCACCTCCCCTCGCCCCGCAGACGGCCGCCTGCACCCAGTGCCACCACCACCAAGTATGTATATGTCCCTCGATGTTTTCAACACGCGTTAGCGGTGTCGAGCAGGTTGCTAGGCTTGACACTATGATGGGGGAACTGGACTTCCGGTCGGCTTCAGAATTGAACAGGGGCTTCCGGTTCGGACCTTTGTGGCTCTTTGAGTGTTTAAGGTTGCTGACCCCTGTTCTACAGTCTGCCTTGCATAATTAAGTCATAGGCAAAGAAAAATGTATGTGGTTGTTACAAAGTGAAGAGTCATGCTGAATGGTGTTGAATCATAACTACAGGTTGCCTTTTGTATAATATATTTGTAGTATTTTGTTCTACTGTTAAAAGATGGTCAGATAAGGTGAAAAAGAAAAGGAAAAGGAAATGCTAAGAAAAAGAACCAAGGCAAGAAGCTTCTTGGATGAGAAGCAAAAAAACCCAAGAAAGTCCAGTTGTCTTTTGAAAAGGACATTTCAGACAACCAAGCTCGGAAAGCACCAAGGACCCACAGTTCAACCCCGAGCTACAAATATTCTCTTCTATTAATTCCCACTTTCCAACCTCTCTACCTGTTAGTAACATTTTTCTGACATTCGCTTGGAATCGACCCTCCTGTAATTTCAGTGTATTATTTCATGCCCTGGGACAATGAAGAAGAGGTTTCTGCCCTCTGCCACTTCCTTTCAATTTCTCCTGGGAAGCTGTCATCTCTCCTTTGTCTTCTTTTCTACAGGCTAGATGTTCACAGTTCTTCAAGTCTCTTTTTATTGTAATTAATATCTAGTCATCTGATTATCTTCACTGCTCTTCAATCAGAAAAGAGTTACTAGCAGTTATCAGAAAGCCAGTCAATCAGAATAGAGCTGGAATGGACCTTGGAGGTCCTCTAGTCCAACCCCCTGCTCAAGCAGAAGACCCTATACCAGGGCTGGCGAACCTTTTAGGCACCGAGTGCCCAAACTGCGCACGCGCATGCCCAAACTGAAAGGTGAGCGCATGCACGTGAATGCGTGGACATGCATGGACATGCACCTATGCATGCACAGACATGCACGTGCATGCATGGACATGTGCAGCAGAGACCCAAAGACTGTTCTGTCCCCGTCCCACACATGCACCCCCACAGACGGCCTGGAGTTAATAAGCCACACGACAAAATCTTTGAAGATAAAGGTGGCAGCAACCCAGTGGCTAGCTGCCAATTCAGACTTTACTCACACAAAACAAAGATTAGACTGCAAGCATTCCGTTAAAGCAGGCAAAGTTTCCGCAATACAAGGATTAGTCCAAATGCAGTCCGACAAGGCAGGCAGAAGTCCAGTAAGGCAGAGATCATGGATTATTTCTAGTTTTTGCTCGTCACAAACTGAACCGGCTATCACACCCACATTTATACCCTGTCCAGTGACTCAGCTAATCTCTAGCACGCCTTCCCCTCTGCTGCGCATGCTTCTCCCTGCGCCTCTGTCGAGGGTCCAGCCAGCACTTATCTCCTTCGTCCCTGTCCACCTGTGGCTGCGGGGACGTGCTTGGCTCTGGGCCTATCTTTTGGCCTTTGGTGTCCTCCGGAGGCATTGCCAGAGAGGAGGGTCCTGGAGAGGGAGGCCTTGCCAACTCCTCTCCCTCACTCTCAGAGTCTGCATCTGTCGATAGCCCAGGCTCAGGCAACGGAGCCACAACAAAGACCAACTGGCCAGTGGGAGGTGGCGCATCTCAACACCGGCAGTGTGGCAAGAGGTAAGATCTTTTTCTTTTGTGAGCTTCTGTTTCATCGTTTGCAGGGAAACAGAAGCTCACGAAAGAAATGCCATGGAGATCTGACCTGGGGCGACGGTGCACGTGCCAGCAGAGAGGGCTCTGCATGCCACTCTGGCACATGTGCCATAGGTTCGCCATCACGGCCCTATACCATTTCAGACAAGTCTCTTCTTAAAAACCTCCAATGATGGAGCACCCATGATTTCTGGTGACAAGGTGTTCCACTGGTCAATTATCCTCACTGTTAGGAAGTTTTTCCTTCATTCCAGGTTGCTTCTCTTCTTCATTAGTTTCCATCCATTGTTTCTTGTCTTGCCTTCTGGTGCATTGGAAAATTATCCTCGCTGCTCTTCAGTGGACTAACTACAATTTATCCGAATTCTCAAAATGTGGTGTTTACAGCTGCACAGAGAACTCAAGTTGGATCAGACCAATGCAGAAAAAGACTGAGTTCAACAGTTGAACTCATAGTTCAACCCTCAGCTACATCCCCCCCCCTTATTGGTACTTGGTGCTTAATTGCAGGGGTCTCCAACTTTAAAACTTGTGGACTTCAACTCCCAGAATTCCTCAGGCAGCCAGGTCCACAGAGTTCAAGTCTAAGTCCAGTCTAAAGTCCAAGGTGAGGTCCAATATCCACCAACAAATCTAAGGTCCAAACACACAATCAGTCATAGCACAGTCGAGAAAACCAAGGCCATGAGGACGAAGCATGTGCAATGGCAGGAGAATGGGCAATTGTTTCCAACAACCCCCAACTCAGTGGTGGTATACAGCTGGTTTTATCCGGTTCGGACAAACTGGTAGTGGCGGCTGTGGGTGGCTCTGCCCACCCACCCAGACTTAATCACATCCCATTTATCCACATTTTTGACGCTCTGTGCATGTGTGGAAGGCCTCACACCGGTTCATATTTGCAAACCAGTAGCAAAGGTAAGTGAATACCACGCCTGCCCCAACTCCATTCATCCCATGAAATCCCATGCCGGTACAGCTCATCGTCAGGAGGGAGGAGGCTGCTGCATCTCAAGTAGCTTCACCGTTGTGCCTGCCTCCTCTCAGCCCTGCATGTCCATGGATTAGGTAGAGGAGGCAATTCCTCCTCATCCCTGCTGCACACCTTCTCCACCCTGCACTTCCAGTGGTATCTCTGTGCAGTGGTGAAATCCATTTTTTTTTACTACCGGTTCTGTGGGCATGGCTTGGTGGGCGTGGTGTGGCTTGGTGGGCATGGCTTGGTGGGCATGACAGGGGAAGGATACTGCAAAATCCCCATTCCCTCCCCACTCCTGGGGGAAGGATACTGCAAAATCTCCATTCCCACCACACTCTGGGGCCAGCTGGAGGTGGTATTTGCCAGTTCTCTGAACTACTCAAAATTTCTGTTACTGATTCTCCAGAACCTGTCAGAACCTGCTGGATTTCACCCCTATCTCTGTGTTCCCCAGGTGCAGCTGCACCTCTCCTGTTCCCTCCTCAGCAGATTGTTCATCTGGTCACCCCTTCAGTAACCTTTCCGCTGTGCATAACCTCCCCACTTCAGGCTTGAACCTCTCAGTGTCCTCCCGATAGTCCTCCGCACCTCTTCCAAAGTCCCTGGTGTCATCTCTTCCTCATTGTCCGAGCTGGTGTCCGGGGAAGCCATCACACATTATTAGATCAATTCTCCAGACCATATAAAAAGGGCAGCAAAAATCTTCATATAGAATAATCTTTTCATTTTCCCACTGGACCAGATGACAAACGTTCTTACAGAAGAATTCAACCAGAGCTTCTTTCCAATAACGTGGAAAGCAGAACATTAAATCTAGCAAGTGTATAGACTTTTCTATAACTCGGACATAAAATATTGGCTAAATAATTAGTGGGAAAAGAATGGAATAGTTATTTTTTATTTTTATGAGAATGCTCTTCCTCTTGTGGACTTAAGTATGGCATTGTGAAATAGGTATAAAATGGTGGGACCTGTCTTATAAAGATTTCTGCAGGAACAATTCATTAAAACATTCCTTTTTCAACAATGATGCCCCAAATTTTTTTGCGGAGCCCTCAAACAAATTTGATTGATCATGATAAACAATTTGTGGGGATCAGAAATTTTGGCACTGCTTTCCCCACTGAAATGTTTATATATGAATAATTAGTGCAGCTGTAATTAAGTAAGTGACACAAATAAGTAGCAATAATTACTTATTTTATTCTTACAGGGTTTATTTATTTATATTGTCTAGATGACCCAACAACTGTGGGCAGCTCCACAAAATTTACTTATCCATTATTATTTATTAGATTTTTATCTTGCTTATATTATTTTTATAAATAACAAAAGGTGATGAACATACATAATAATCAGGGGTGAAATTCACTTACCTTCCCTACTGATTTGCCAATGTGTGCGTGCCTTGCGTGCACTCACTTCACTGGCACGTGCCATCGTCTACACATGTGCAAAGCCTTCTGCATATGCACAGAGGCCCAAGTAGGTATTATCAGATGCAATCAATTCGAAACAAACAGACTTTATTAGAACAGCTGAGAATTAACTCATTCTCAGCGTAGTCCAAACTAATTCAAAACAAATTCTTCATAACACAATTCTTCAGCCTTATCGCCAATCTTGGTCTAATTAGGCAACCTGCCAAAGGCTCTTCTTGGCAAAAGTTCAGAAGCAGAAGACGCCGACAAGAAATAAATGCAGCAAGACAAGAAACAAATCTATCAATGTTGTTTTCCAACAAAGAGCCCAAGAGCTGTTGCTGGTCTTTTAAGCCTTATGGGAGGGGCCAATCATCTCTTGGCCTTACTCCTGAATCATCCTTTTTGCTTTAGCTGCTCTTGCCTTCTGGCAGCTCTTCTCATGCATGCACTAGGAACAGGCTCCTCCTGTTCCTCTGCCTCTCTGCTGTCAGCCTCTAGAGGCTCCGGAGTCCGCACATCACTCCCAGATGGCCCCTGGCCCCATCTCTGCCTCCGACGCAGAACCCTCATCCAGGCCTTCACCAGCCTCCAGGACTGGCCCATGTTCTTCCTCAGCCTCCTCACTGTCCGACTCCGCTGCCAGCTCTGCAGGCTGCTGGCGGACCACCACACAGTGACAGAAAAGGTCTCCTTTCAGGTCCTGCTAGTTGACAAAGCAAACCAACTATGTTGGAATGCACAGAATTTGCAGACATTAGGGGAGAAAGGTGGTACCTCAGATGGGTCTAGGACAATTCGTCATGGCCAACTCACTGTGGGACGATTCAATGCTGTATTAATTGTTTCATTCAAGGTACTTTATTATTGGTGATCATGTTTTTGTCGAAATCATTTTAACTCTTGTATTTCTGGATTAACTTTCTTTTCTATTTTATTATTATTGGCCACAGTTCCATCAAAATTAATTTAACTTTTGTAGTTGTTGAATTGTCCCAGGGTGAGTTGTCCTGCAGCGAGTTGGCTGCGATGAGTTGGCCGCAATGAGTTGTCCCCTTCCATCCTCAGATAGCTAGACAATATGTTACTCGACTCAAAAGACAAAGAATACATTAAAAAAACCAAAGGATACATTAAAAAAACCCAGGAGCAAATAGAAGTTGTAATTATATGGATGGATGCTTTTATTTATGGATTGTCAGGTCCTGAGAACCAAGAAAGATGCATGGAATTACTTCTGATCAGAAGGGTTTTTTTTTTATTGTTCCTCACCTATAGGCAGAAAACCTACCAAACTAAAGCAACTATTTGCTTCACTATAGATATATTGTGGGGATAGCTAGGGAGGAACCTTCTTAACTTTCTTTCTCTCGAGCAAAGTATCCAAGCTTTGTTGCCTCTTTGCCTTCTGGAATTCAGCCCCTCCCTCCTAGGAATCCAGACTACATTCCACTACAGCATATATATTTTGCAATACAACATGCAAAATGCCACATGCTGTCCACGTGCTAATGAGTGAGAATTGCTTCAGCAAGACAACAACTCTGTGGCAGGTGTCACCTTAGATTGTTTCTGGGTACAGATCAGGATGCACCCACATACATAATTCCCCACAGGAGCCAGGCCCTGGTTTCTTGCAGGATCAAATACAGTTTGCCCCTCTTGTACAGGTAAGCCTACAGGACAGTCTCTCTCAATCTTGGCAACTCGAAAATATGTGGACTTCAACTCTCAGAATTCCTCAGCCAGCATGGAAGTTGGAATTGAAGTCCATCCATTTGGAAGTTGAAGTCTATATATCTTCAGGCTCCCAAGCTTGAGAAACATTGCTATAGAGCCGTGATGGTGAACCTATGGTACATGTGCCACAAGTGGCACGTAGAGCCCTCTCTGTGGGCATGCAAGCCATTGCCCAGCTCAGCTCCACCCTGCATGCATGCATTCCTCCCACCAGCCAGCTGATTTTCTCTGCCACGCATGCGCAGGGGGCAGGCCGCATGAGGGAGATCCAGGAGGATGAGGGGGTCACTCATGTGTAGGGGGTGGGGGAGCATGGGGGGATGTGGCGAACCACCCCCCACTGCCTGTTTTTGGCCTAGCAGGCCTCCCTGCAGCCTCCTGGGACCAAAATGGGCTGCCGGGGGGGGGGGTTCAGCAGGGAGGCCTGCTAGGCCCAAAATAGAGCACGCGGGATCACGTGGGCATGCGCAGGGGGTCACACATGCATACACCAGGGGGGCGGGGTACGGGGGGGGGTCACACATGCATTGCATTATGGGTACTGGCATATGGGCGCACTTTCGTGCGTGCACGCACACACTTTCGGCATGCGATGCACAAAAAGGTTCACCATCACAGCTATAAGGTATGCTGAAGATCTCTACTGTGCAGAAGGCAAGGAGAATGAGGGTCCTGGGGGAAGGAAGAGCCTTTATGGAGCAGCACCAGGTTAATGGAACTTTTTCATTTCATTTTCATTGTATTTAATTTGTATACTGCCCTACTCCCAAAGGACTCAGGGCGGTGAACAGGCACAGGATAAAACACATAGAATACAAAAATTTAAGAGCAGAAGTAAAATTGAATTAAATCAATTTAGCCCAAGACAAATTTAAAACCCCAGGTTAAGAACAAATTAAAATTTACATTAAAATTTACATTAAAAAGAAAATGGGAGGGGTTAGGCCAGACCAGCCTGGTGAAATAAAAAGGTCTTGAGAGCGCGGCAGAAGGTGCATAGATCCGGGATCCTCCGTATCTCCGGGGGGAGCTCGTTCCAGATAGTAGGTGCCCCCACAGAGAAGGCTCTCCCCCTGGGAGCCGCCAGCCGACATTGTTTGGCCGACGGCACCCGGAGGAGTCCCTCTCTGTGAGAGCATACCGGCCGGTGGGAACAGCCTATCTTCCATGATCAAAATCTATCAATCCCATTTATTTTATTCAGATCTCAGTCAAGATGAAGCTTTGTGCCCAACCTTTGGGAATAAGGACGTTGGAAGGGTACTATTGTAGATTCTTCAGTTTAATTGTCGATTTATTAATTATTTGTGAACTCATTTTATTTGGATTTCTTTTTTTAGTATATTGAAAGTCAGCCAGATTGCTTAATTAGGGACCATCTCTGTTTTTAAAAGACAGAAAGAATGAAAGACTCCAAAATAGATTCTGTTTCTTCCCAGTGTATTAATTTTGCTGGATGATGGCCTGAAAGCATCTCTCTTGACAGATAAAGGAGAAAATTAATTTGAAATTTGTCACAAAAATACCACCATATACAAATGCAAATTTTTCTGAGTGAAGAAACATTCTTTTTCTTTTCTTTTTTGCTGAGCTGAGATTTAAAAAAAAAATTGAGCTTTTTACTGAGCAATTTTATTGAACAGAAAGGCTAAAACTTGACCTCCCTAGAACATAATAGTAAATGGAATAAGAGACGTAATATTAATGAATATCTTTAAGCAGGATGTATTTAAATAGAGGCATAGTCTGCAGCTTCTTCTAACTTCAATTGAACTTGACACAATTTATTGTGCTGAAAGGAGGAAAAAGAGGACAAAAGAATAATTTTTAAATAGTTAAGAAGTAAGAGAGGACTATGCTCCTATGCTTTATTTATTTATCCATTTGGGAGGTTTATATCCTGAATTTTTACCAGCGATGTTACTCCCTGTTCTATCTGTAGGAATTATATGTTGCATTTTGCCCTAATTAAGAAAAAACTTTCAGGGTAACTAACTAAAGTAACTAACTAAAGGTGTGGGCTGCTGGGGGTTCGCAGGGGTTCAGGAGAACCTCTAGTTACGATTCTGTGCAGTTCGGAGAACCCCCAAATCCCATTCCCGACTGGCCCCTCCCCTCCCACCCCATCCCTCCCAGGAGTCCCCACATGGCCTGTTTTGGATGCAGGTAAGTGCAGGCATGCACAGAGGCTCGGGGAGTGTGAAAACCAGGCCTACCGGAAGTTTGGGGAGGCCAGAAATGGGCCTGTTTCCGTCAGTGGTGAAATGTAAAATTTGTTATTACTGTTTCTGAGGGCATGGCTTGATGGGGGAGGGGAGGTAATGTGACTGGGTGGGCGTGGCCAACTCTTCTTTTTTACTTTTTTAAGCATGTTTTACAACCTATTCAGGCGAATAGGTTGTAAAAAAATGCTTTTAAAAGGTAAAAAAAGGCTCTGACGATCACATGATCACAGCCGTGATCATCGGAGCCTTTTTTGTTTTTTTTACTTTTTAAAAGCATTTTTACTACCAGTTCTGGAAAACCGGTAGTAAAAAAATGCCTAAAAAGTAAAAAAAAAAAAGTTCCGATGATCAGCTGAGGGAAGCCTGATCTTCGGAACTTTTTTTTTTTTTTTTACTTTTTAAAGGATTTTTAACTACTGGTTCCGGAGAAAAAAAATGCTAAAAAAAAAAAAAAAAAAAAAGTCCCGACAACCACGTATCACTCAGCTGATCGTCGGAACTTTTTTTTTTACATTTTTTACTACCGGTTCGGCGAACCAGTAGCTTTTTTTACTACCAGTTCGGGTGAACTGGACCAAACTGGGAGCATTTCACCCCTGGTTTCTGGCCTCCAGAGGGCCTCCAGAGCCTTAGGAGGCCATTTTCACATTCCCGGAGCTCGAGGAAAGCCTCCGGAGCCAGGGGAGGGCAAAAATGCCCCCCCCACCATGGTGCAGGAGGCCGACTAGGCCATGTCCACCATGACTATGCCCACCCAGCAACCAGGCAGAGAACCCCTTGCTAAAATTTTTGAAGCCCACCCCTGGTTCTGGCAAATCAAAAATACATGAATTCTTCAAAAATCTCATTTTTGTTTCAGAATGTGGGAAGTATTTCTCCAAAGAGAATAAAATGCATTAAGTTGTATACATCCCCAAAAACTCTATTGTAGAAAAAAAATGCATTAAGAAAAATTGTTTAAAATTTACATGTATCGGGAAAAGCATGAACAGTGCCTATTTTAAGACAGATAAGAACAAAAGTATATTCTCAATTTATATGCTGCACACCAAATGAACAAGAATGGAGGAAGAAGAATTCAAAGAAAGAAAGCCCAAAGTTATGCCATCCATCCTCCATAATGTACCATCTATGCCCGTGATGGCGAACCTATGGCACGTATGCCACAGGTGGCACACATAGACTTATTGGTGGGCATGCAACCTCAGCTCCGGCATGCATACACGCGCTGGCCATCTGATTTTCGGGCCTTCTGGGCCCACCAGAAGTAGGGAAACAGGCTGTTTCCTGCCTCAGGAGGGCCTTCGGGGGTGGTGGGGAAGGCCCGTTTTTTGCTGTCCCCAGCCTCCAGAGCCTTTCTAGGAGCCTGGGGAGGGTGAAAACAGTTTTACCCACCCCCCTCGGAGGCCCTCCGGAGTCCAAAAACGTTCCATTTGCCAACTTCTGGAAGTTGGCAAACAGGATGTTTCTGGCTTCCGGAGGGCCTCTGGGGGGTGGGGTAAGGCTGTTTCAACTCTCCTCAGTCTCCTAGAAAGGCTCTGGAGGCTGGGGATAGCAAAAAACGGGCCTACCGGTGTATCACGCGCCAGGAACGGGGGGAGCATGGGGGGGTCGCATGCGCATGCACAGGGGCTGGGCGCATAGAATTATGGGTGGTGGGCATGCGCACACATGACCCCCCTGCCCCCCCTCCTGGCACGTGATGGCAAAAAGGTTAGCCATCACTGATCTATGCTCTTGGTTTCTAGCCTTTTATTTAATTGTTCTTAATTTTATCAAGTAGTTATTCTTTTCTGCTATTGTAACCTGCCTTGATTCATTCTGGATAGTGAGATGGGCAGCATCTAAATTTAATAAATAAATACATAAACACACTAGTGTCCTGATCTATATAATAGCAACGTACCCATTGGCTAAATTCTATTCTAAACTACAATAATAGAAATGATGGAAGCTGCATTTGTAAATAAAAATGTAGGCTTGAAAAAAGCATTTAAGCAGTTATATGGCCTATGCACATGCTTCGGTTTCTAATTCTATTTTTTTTTTCCGCCAAGAAGTCTATGGCATCGCTTATTTGGCACCCGTCCATATTTTCTGTTTGTAAATTGTCTGACACTAGCTGTCATCCTTTCTAGAAAAAAAAGATTTACTCAAGGATATGATTTCCTAGTTCTCGAGATTCCTCCTGTCCTTCAGCTTAGTGGGAAACTGACCTTGAATTCAGCTTGACAAAACTTATCTAGTTTAGCTATTTCCAGTTGATGACACCTTGGTGAGAAGAAGGAAAATAATGCCTCTTCCAGGTTATTGTTAGTGTTTCTAAGCAGCTTACAATCAGGGAAGCAAAAAACATATTTGGTGGTTTAGCTATGTGAAAAATCTGTTCTGGGAAATTGCAAAAATGGGTCTTTTAAAGCAGTGGTGAAATCCTCCGCAGTTTGCCACCGGTTCACTGCCCACGCATGGATAGTTCACGCCAAACACGTATGCACAGTGCGCAGTGGTGGGTTCCTCCAGGTTCAGCCTGGTTCTTCCAAGCCGGTAGCGGTGACGATATGACGTCACCGAACCGGTTCTGCCCCCTGCCCCCTGCGTTATTCTTATCTTTTATTTGGCCCCACCCCCAATCTATTGCTGCCTTCTGAGTCCCAGCTGATGGCTAGAGAGAAAAAACTGTTTAAACTCTTGCCACGGAGCTTCAAAGTGCCGCCCTGCAGCTGATCAGTGTTAAAAGAAAATAAATGGGTAGACTAGTGCCTGCAAAAATACATGAGTAGATCAGTGCCTGCAACAATACATGAGTAGACCAGTGCCTGCAAAAATACATGAGTAGACCAGTGCCTGCAAAAATAAATGGGTAGACCAGTGCCTGCAAAATACATGAGTAGACCAGGACAGCTCTGCAAGCAGTTAAAAGCCTGGTAGACCAGTACCTCTGCTAAATCCTAAATAATTGTCACATGACCATCAAGCCATGCCCACAAAATAAGCCACGCCCACACAACCGGTAGTAAAAAATTTAGAACCCACCCCTAACAGTGCGCACTAAACTCACGCTGCATGTGCGCATGCACAGTGCACGCCAAATGCACGCTGCTCGCGCATGTGCATTGCACACCAAACACATGCTGCATGCAGAAAAAGGAAGCTTAAGAAGGTAAGTAGAACAGCGAGGGGGGGGAACAGCTGTGCCGCATGTTTTTATAGTCGGAAATACCTGTTTTTTTGTTTTTTTTTTACTACTAGTTCACCCGAACCAGTAGCTTTTCTTACTACGGGTTCGCCTGAACTGGTGCAAACTGGTAGAATTTCACCCCTGTTTTAAAGCCTAAGGGAGGTACTGTCATGTTGGGCTGAGTCAAAAGCTAAGGCTGTAGCCTTCACTGCTAAGATTGGGCCAGGGAAAATTCAAATTACATTAATAAATATTAATGAATACAATGTAGTCATATAATTAAATGGATGATAGTGGAATTAGTTTCCCCCCTTCCCTGCACTGAATAAATTGATTTTCTGCCGAATATTTTTTTCACCTTATAATGAGATATCTTTGTCTGTAAAGTTAATTAAGCCTTCCCCTCATTGGCCACACAGATACGTGTCAAGGAAATGCATTTTTTCCCCCTTTCTGTTCTGTGGAAGGATTGATTGCTAAATGTGAACACTTGCGCATGCTCCCTAAAACGTGAGGGGGAAACATCTGTTGAATTAAAGATGTTTAATTCAATGAATTAATGATTAAAGATAATTTTGATCTGATATTTAAACTTCACTTTGAAACCCTTAATTTAACAGAATAAGGGAAAGTGGCTTTTAAGGCCAATCATCTTTTAAATGGCAAACACAAATATACAAAATGTAAAGTGTAGATGGCATAGATTAAACGTAGAGATGTTGTCTGGACTGATGCATCAAATCAAAGACTTGGCAGTGTGGGAAATTTTTGTCGACTGTATTTAAAGTCCGTTGAATCAAGATCCATAAAACTGGTGGCTGTACCTTCCCTTGGAACATCTACGGAGATTATCAGTCATCCAGGTCATGGCTGTCCCAAAAGTGCTTTTTTTTCCAGAGGCAATTAGACTTTCTGTTTTTTTTCTTTGAAGACATTTCGCTTCTCATCCAAGAAGCTTCTTCAGCTCTGACTGGATGGTAGGAAATGGAAGTCGGAGCTGAAGAAGCTTCTTGGATGAGAAGCGAAACGTCTTCAAAGAAAAAACCCAGAAAGTCTAGTTGTCTTTGGGACTTCCCTTGGAGTCACACGCAACAATTTTTCTTCTTCATCTAATGTCACATGGTTAATTATATACTGTAATGTCAGTGTAGCATTAGCAGCACAAAGGTTCAGTATATTGCTAACCATATTGGTGCCGTTGGATAATGTCTTGTTGTCATACTAAAGTTGTCTAGAGATGTTTTTGCACAGGGGTGTGAATGGATATGCATGAAAAATAGGGCTGAATCTGCTGAGAAAAAAAAAAAGATCTAGAAAATATTCCCTAATGTCGTGATGGCGAACCTATGGCACGCGTGCCAGCGCCCTCTCTGTGGGCATGAGAGCTGTTGCCCCAGTTCAGCTCCGCTGCACATGTGCACATGCGCCTGCTGCCGGCCAGCTGGTCTTTGGGTCTCTGTCGTGCATTGGCACTTGTGAGGGGTGGGGTGCATTCACAGGGGCCGCATGCACATTGTGTTTTGGGGGTTCAGGTGCACGTGCCCGCATTTGCGCATGCACATGCGTGCTTTGGGCACTCAGTCCAAAAAAGGTTAGCCATCACTGCCCTAATGGATCTCTGTGGGAAAACAGGTGGGCAGTGATTCGCAATATTGCTAATGCCTCCATTCCAAGTCCCCAATGTCCTCCCTCCTGATCACATGACCCAGAGCATCCCAAATATGAATTCCCATGTACACACACATAAATACACACACACACACACAAACCTTTATTTCGCAGAAGGAAATAGAAATACTTGTGGGGTCCTTGGTGCTGTCTGAGTTTGGTTGTGCACCTACCTGCAAGAAATCAACGAAGCTCGGAGAGGGCCTCCGGAGCCTGAGGGAGGCCATTTTCACCCTCCCAGAGGCTTGAGGAAAGCCTCCGGAGCCTGGGGAGGGCAAAAAACGGACCTAATGGAAGTACTGGAAGTCTGGAAACAGGCTTGTTTCCGACCTCCGGAGGGCCTCTGGAGCCCAGGGGAGGCCGTTTTTGCCCTCCCAGAGGCTCGTGGAAAGCCTCCGGAGTCTGAGGAGGGCAAAAACACCCCCTCTGCCATGGTGCAAGAGGCTGAGTAGGCCACGCCCCCATGGCCACGCCCACCCAGCAACCAGGCAGAGAACCGATTGCTAAAATTTTTCAATCCCACCACTGGTGAGAAGAGTTGTAGATGTTGGCTTTGAAGCTTACCTTGGAAAAAAGAAGATGAGCAAAATGTCAAAAAAAAGTCCAGTGCACATGTCTGGAATTATTCATTTTCATGCATTTTATGGATGCATTGGCTCCATCAGGCTC
Organism: Pituophis catenifer annectens; assembly: GCF_029215685.1. NCBI lineage: Eukaryota > Metazoa > Chordata > Lepidosauria > Squamata > Colubridae > Pituophis > Pituophis catenifer. The sequence continues at coordinate 283,641,628 of NW_027256882.1, read as the reverse complement.
CATCCTTAGGAATATTCTTAGAATTGCTGGATAAACAAAATCCTTGAAGTTCTAAAAGTGCTTTTTCAAGAGGCAGCTGGACTTTCTTTGTTTTTCCTTGAAGACATTTTGCTTCTCTTCCAAGAAGCTTCTTCAGTTCTGACTGAAGTTGCCTCTTAAAAAAATCTTTGGGACACAACTATGACCTGGATTACTGAGAATCTCCAAAGGCAAAATCCTTGAAGGTAATCACTTTGGGGAGCCCTCCTGTTCGTTGGTAAGACAAAGATCTTTGTAATAGATAAAAGGTTATGATGAGCAAAATCTAATTTTCATTGAATCATTATCTGTCTACCTTTGATTAATGTGCATTTTGAGCCCCGAGAAGCCTTTCATTTATCTACTGTATATTTAGTCAATTTTATTTATTCTATATCTGATCTTTTGCCCCTGACAAGGCTTGAAGGCACCTTACAATTAAAAGGACAATTATGACACTTAATACAATCACATTGAATACAGTCACCTCTGAAAACATTGGACTGTAATCAGCCGTATCATTCTTTCTGCTTCCCTTCAAAACAGGAGAAAAGGACATTTTTTTTAGAATAGCCTGAAATTCTGAAATATGTATTTGTCAAATGCCTGCAGCTGTAGGTTAGAAAATGCAAAGCCTCTGCCTTTTAATTCTTATCTAGAGGATTTCCAAAGATAATGAGAGAGCTCAAAATGCACACGTCATTAAGGACTTAAATTTGGGTCAAGGAAGGGGGCCTATATATTGGCTGTAATGCTTTATCTGCATATCTTAGATGTCCCATCCTTTGCTCTCCCTGCTATCTTTATATTGGTGGAAGAGATTTTTTAAAAAAGCTGCCTTTATATATTCTGGAACATACCTTCCTTTTTATTAGTTGTTCCTGTTACTAAATTGCTAAAGTAGCATTCAAGTAAATTTGTTTCATCCTTCACAAAAGGTGCAGGGGAGATTATGGGTCAGGTAGGGGTTTTTTTCCCCCTGATATAAGGGGCAATATGGCCCCATCCTCTTCCATTTCAGTTTTTCACCTGTTTTTCACCTGTTCACAAGTGAATAAATGTACAGAGCTGGAAAGGGCATCTTTATCGAAGGAAATTTAGTCCTTGAAAATAGGACTTTGCCAGAAGGAGATTTCCATTGGAAGGGAATTGTTATTTAAGCAAGATTGTATTTCCTGACATCACATTAATTGGTTATAATCTTTAACTGGATCTGGAAAACCAATTCTGTCTGATTCAGTTCTTGAAACTAATTCAGCCTCGATTTGCGAACTGATTCAGAAAAATAAACTTTGTGTGTGCTGGCTGAAGTATTTACATTTTCTTTCTTTTCTTTTTTTTTAAAAAAAATATTATTATTATTTTTATTCTTATACATCTCATTTCGTGAAAGGTTTGATTACCAGGTTTCATACATTCCAACATCCAATATTATTGTTAATAATTGCAGTCCATTTTCAGTTTTGAATTTACTAATATTAATGATCTAAAAGAAGTGTATGGAAGGCAACCTAAAAAAAAAAAAGATTAAAAATTTGGATGAGGGCGAAAGATGTGGGATAAAGGAGAATGGGGGAAAAAAAAGGAGTGTGAAGTAATACATTTTATGAAAGTACCTTAACAAAGTGCATGCAAATTATATAATTTGGATTATGGTTTATATGTGGTGTAAGAGATAAAAATTATTTTTGAATATATGCTAGGAAGGTAGCCATGTAACGAATATAAGAAATGAAGGACTGGAGATAATATTATATACATTAAAAATGTGATTAACAAAGTTAGAGAAAGATTATGATTGACATATTGGAATATTGGAATATTGAATATTAAATAATGGAAAAGGAAAGATAATGTCTTTGATTATTAGAATATAGGGGAAGGGAAAAAAGAGGGCTAAAATGGAAGTAGAAATATGAGGGGAAAATAGTAAAAATAGATATTAAGAGGATATGAAGTACGATAGAATTATGAGAAGATTTAGAGTTAAGATGACAGCAGAAACTATATGAAAACTTAGTGAAGTATTTACATTTTCTGAATGAGTTGAAAGACATTTGACTGGTTTGTCAATTTGATCTGAATTTCTGATTCAATTCAGAATTCAGTTCTGAATCAGAATTCAACAGAATTCAATTCATCTCTAATTTGATTTAGAGAAAAAGCAAAAGAAATTGAGAAATCTCCAAATTTATGATTTTTTAAAATGATCCTACTATATGTAAATTGCCATATGATCATGCTGGAGCTTCATACACCTTTGAGTATTATTATGAGATCATCATTCATAAAATGTATTATTTGCATAGGAGAGACATGATTTTTGGGTGCCTATTTCTTGTAAAGTGATGACTTTGATGACATTGTAGCAGTTAAAAACCTTCCTATATAGTTTCTAAACATTTTTTTTCCCCTCTTATAATGAATGCCAAAACTATCATTTTTCAAGTTTCAATCCTCTGGTAATATTTTTTCTTTTGCTTTCAGCTGAAAAAATAAAACATCAAGCTCAAAAAATAAAGTTAAAAAGAAAAAAGATAAAAACAAATAAAAATTAGAACAGAAACGTGACAGGTTATATCAGTAGTTTTGTTGTGATAAGAAGAAACACAAATATTTTAAACATCCATCTTTAATAGTTCTAACCAGAATCAGTTATCTTTAGTAATCTATCGCCAAAAATACTGTTAATATTTTGAATTAACCATTTTAAAATAATCTAAACCTTACTGACAGTTTTTTTTTTCTTTTAAGCTTTCATGGTTATATTATTTTTACACAAAATGCCCTATGTTTTAAAATACCACTGATCCAATGACAAATGAATTTTAGTTCTCTAATGCCCTAAGACAACAAAACTGGAAACTATAAACAAAAATTGAAACAGGTTTCCGTGTTATATGATTTTTTTATTCCTTAGGAAATATGAATAATATCAGTAAGATTCACTGTGAAAAATTAATTCAAGCCTTTGGACCAACAGGATGAACCAACAGACATTTGCTCATAAAGAAAATAAGGCTGCCAGTTTGTTTATAACCTTGTCAACTTCATGTAGAAGGCCTACAATTTATAAACTATAATTTCAGCAGACTGTAATGTTACTTATGGATCGTCTCCATGCTTTATTCTTGTGACTTACTGAAAGGCATTCAAAGAAACCTTGAATGGTACAGTGAAACATTCAAGAAAAGACTCCCTCCAGAGAACATGTAAAATATCATCATAGGATGCTGAAATCTTTGTTGCCATTTCTTATTTTTCCCTATGTCAAAAATGTTCTTACTTTTTAATTTTGCTTTCAGGGTGCTTAAGAAGTTCAAGTTTCTTAGGGCTGCGTTTTTTAGTTATCTCATGGTCAGAACTGGCAAAATGCATGAATATTGACCTTGCTTAATATTCAGTGAAATGTCTTTCCATTTCCTTACACCTTTCTTGGATTTCCCAGTCTGCAAAATCATGATGGATTAAATTTCATAGGTGTCAGGGTTCCAAGTAACACCCCCAATGAAAGAAGACTCCAAGGCTTGAAGTTCCTCAAAGTTACATTTTATTAGAGATGCCATATTGGCACATCTGGGAAAACCCAAATCTGAAAGCTTTCAGGTTTTCCCCACCCAGAAGAAAGAGCAAGTCCCTTACCCAGCACCCAAATGTCCATCACATGGTCCAATCAAAGCACCATCCCAACTGGAGATGTCTCCCAGTCACACCACTCCAGGTGCAGGGCAAGATGTCTTTGACTCTCTGAGAAAGGAATGTTATTATGACTATATGACCCTTGTTCCATATAGTCCCCCCTCCCAGTTTCCCCCATGTGGCAGGCCTGAAGATCCAATGCAAAAGATGACTTCCAGTCCTGATAATAGGATACCTTCCTTAAAATGGGAGAAGCCAAGGAGGTTGCAGCCAATACAAAGATAACTGTACAATGGGAGTTTTCATGTACATTCTTTGACCAACTGATCACCTTGTATGTGCCACAATAAGATACAGATACAGATTAACAGAGTTGGAAGGGACCTTGTAGGTCCTCTAGTCCAACTCCCTGCCCAAGTAGACTCTACACCATTTTTGACAGATGGCAGTTCTGTCTCTTCTTGAAAACTTCCAGTGATGAAGCTCCCACAACTTCTGAAGCAAGCTCTTCCATTGGTTGATTGCTCTCACTGTCAGAAAATTTCTCCTTATTTCCAGGTTGAACCTCTCCTTGTTCAGTTTCCATCCATTATTCCTTGTCTGGCCTTTAAGTGCTTTGGAAAATAACTTGACCCCCACTCTTCTCTGTGGCAGCCCCTCAAATATTGGAATACTGCTATCATGTATCCCCTGGTCCTTCTCTTCACTAGACTACCCATGCCCAGTTCCTGCAACCGTTCATCGTATGTTTTAGTTCCCAGTCCCCTAATCATCCTGGTTGCTCTTCTCTGCACTTTTTCTAGAGTCTCAACATCTTTTTTATAATGTGATGATCAAAGCTTTATGCAGTACTCTAGATGTGGTCTTACTAAGGCTTTATAAAGCGGTATTAGTACCTCCCTTGATCTTGATTGTATCCCTCTGTTAATGCAATTTAGGATTGCATTGGCTTTATTGGCTGCCATTGTACACTGTTGGCTCATATTTAATTGGTTGTCCACTAAGATTCCATGGAATCCTTGGTGCTGTCTGAGGTTGGGTTTTTTTTTTTGCAGACATTTCATTACCAAACTAGGTAGAGCTGATGATGTTACCTAGTTTGGTAATGAAACATCTGCAAGAAAATCACCAGGCTCAGAGAGCACCAAGGACTCCACAGTTCAACCCTGAGCTACAAATATTGTTGTTAGGTCTGTCATCTTCAGCATGGCATGGTAGTGCTGTGGTTAGAATACAGTATTGCAAGCTAACTCACTGCTCACAGCTAGGAATTCGATTCTGACCGGCTCAAGGTTGACTCAGCCTTCCATCCTTCCAAGGTGGGTGAAATGAAGACCCAGATTGTTGGGGACAATATGCTGACCCTGTAAACCTCTTAGAGAGGGCTGTAGAGCACTGCGAAGCAGTATATAAGTCTAAGTGCTGTTGCTGTTGCTATTGCTATTCTCCGCTTCGCTAGTATCCTGCATAAAATGCAAGGGAGGGGGGATTGAGCATGCAGGGGGGAGGGAATGACAGGGTGACAAGAACCAGAGGTGTCAATCTGGAACAGATTGCCCAATCAAGGATGAAGTCATGGGAACAGAATGCAGAACTCCATCAAAGAGGCACCAAGCCTCAAACCCACCCCCAAAACATCTAATTTGAATACCATTGGACACTGATGGACTGGTCAAGTGTGGGGGGGAGGCAGGGAAGAGGGAAAAACATAGGCACTGCACGGGAATAATCAGATTCAGCTTTGCTAATGCTATAAGCACTTGACTTTAGGAAAAGCAAACTTTTCACTTCAAAGTTGGAGTCGAGGGTTTTTCTTTCCCAACTGTTCAAGTTGGGACAAGCCTGACAGTTGTCTTCTATCGGTGCATAATGATCCAGCCATCACAATTACCTCAAATTTCCCTTCTGACAGTATTCAGAAATAAATTCTCTTTTATCAATTGACTGAAATCCTATTAAAAAAAAAATACAGGAGAATTTTCTGCACAGCAATAGCAACAAAAACAGGCAGGAAGTTAAAGGTTGGACAAAGACACCCAAGCTATAAAAAAATAACCAGAGGATGCTTCTTCAACATAGCACCAGATGGTGAGTTATTTCAACAGCTACCCCAGAGTCTATGCTGTGCTTTCCACAGAAAACTTCTTGACTGCATGCAAAAGGCTAATATCCCCTGCTCAGCTAAGCTTCCCACTCTTACTTATTTCTTTGTTTTAATGTTTTTAAAAATCACCTTATCATAAAAATGATCCCTAAACCTTACGCAGGACAAATCAAAAGAAATCATCAAAATGTTTAGAAGGCAATATGGATGAAAGCTGGTTTTGGATAAAGCTGTAAAATGTAGTCGGGGCTGAGGGAAGACCTAATTAAAAATACTTAATCAAGAAGTGTGGTATGTATTTATTTTAATATATTTGGTTTTTATCCTATTTTTCTTACTTTTTTTAAATAACTCAATGCAGGGAACATACATAGTACTCCTTCCTTCTTTTATTTTCTCACAACAATCTTGAGAGGTGAGATTGACTGAGAGAGAGAAAGAGGGTCTTGTCCAGAGTCATTCAGCCAGATTTCATGCCTAAAACAGAACTAGAACTCAAATCTCCTGGTGATTGGCCCAAAGTCACCCAGTGGGCTTTTAGGGCTAAGGCAGAACTAGAACTCACAGTCTCCTGACTTCTAGGCCAGTTCCTTAAGGCTACACGAAACTGGCTCTTTTATGTTTTGAGCAGGCATGGGAAACATACACACCTGGGAAAGTGAAGAAAAGCCAAGATGGTGCTGATGATGGCAGAAGAGCTCATAGGTGCATCACCATCATGTAGATTTTGTTGTCCAAAGGCATGTTTTTTTTTCTCCAGGTAGAATTGCCTGACTGTCAGAGGAGCCATATGGGTCTATCTGGCTTCCTGAGTCAGTAAAACACACGAGTAGTCCCAAATATCTGTTTTATTTTAACAGCTGTGAATTCTGTTCATTCACAGATGAGTCCCAAATAGTTGTAAAGAGTCTTTCGGGATAAGACTAATAATCACCCACCTTTATCTCCCTTGACACCCTGCCAAAGACCTAATTGGCAAAGCCACATGGAGTCCAGAATCAAACAGAGCTTCAGACTTTAAACTGCACAGAATTAACAATCTTGCTTCCTGCAAAGGCCCACGTGCCTTTGCTCCTCTTTTAAGTCTTATGGGAGGGGCCAATCATCTCCAAGCCCTACTCCTGAGTCATCCCTTTTGTTTTAACTGTTCTTGCCTTCTGGCAGCTCTGTGCGTGCACGCACTGGGAACAGGCTCCCCTTGTTCCTCTGCCTCACTGAGGTCCGACTCTGGAGGCTCCGGAGGCAGCATGTACCTCCCAGATGGCCCTTTCTCAGCTTCCGAAGCACAGCCCTTGTCTGAGCTTTCCCCAGACTCCAGGACTGGCCCATGTTCCTCTCCAGCCTCCTCACTGTCCAACTCTGCTGCCAGCTCCGCAGGCTGCTGGCGGACCACAACACTACCCTCAAGGAATTGGGGGACTGGGAATGTCTAGTTTAATGAAAAGAAGAACTAGGAGTGATATGATGGCAGTGTTCCAATATCTAAAATAGAACTGTACCGCCTCGTAATGCTGCTCCAAGGTCACGCAACTGGAAGAAGGAGGGAGATACATACTAATTTGCACTCAGACATTACAAAAAAGATGTTGAGACTCTGGAAAAAGTGCAAAGAAGAGCAACTGAGATGATTAAAGGCCTGGAGACAAAAACATGTGAAGAACGGTTGCAGGAATTGGGTATGGCCAGTCTAGAGAAAAGAAGGACTAGATAGAAGGAGCCCTGGCGGGCTGTTGGCCCCTCATTCTCTGCCAAGAGCTGCTTGCCCCCAGTTGCCATGGGGCATGAGGAGGGGGCATTGCCTGGTGCGAGCTCTGCTGTCCTCCAGTGCAGGCGAGAGGAGGGACTTCCCTTTTCTTCTTGTCCTTGTACAGCTTCTCGCTCTTTCTCAGAACACTTCTAGATGCGGCTTAGCTATTGTGGGTGTGCTGTTTTAACCCTCCTTGAATGTGTCACTGTTGCAAGAAGTGTAGCCTTTAATAAAGGACTGTTTGCGGCAAAAAAGAGAAAGAAAAAAAGAAAGCAGGATCAGCTGTGCCGCATGATTTCCTGCTTTCTAGCGAATATAAATCGCGCGGCAGAGCTGATCATCAGAAATACCAGTTCACACGAACCGGTAGAATTTTTTTTACTACCAGTTCGCCCGAACTGGTAGCATTTATTATTGATGATTCGGGTGAACCGGTCCGAACTGGTAGCATTTCACCCCTGGTGGTTGTCAGTTAAGGACTGACCTGAAGTTCCCAAAGTTGCTAATTTCACTACAACCTCTTCTTTCCCCCCAGACTCTTTGGGAATCCCTGTTTCTCTCTTTTTCACTTTAACTGCTATTTATTATTCAACAACTATAATTGGGTGAGTGAGGCAGCGTAAAAAAAAAAAAGCCAACAGAGATGGTATATGCTTGAGCAGGGGGTTGGACTGGAAGATCTCCAAGGTCCCTTCCAACCATGGGTGGGCTTCAAAAATTTTAGCAAGGGGTTTTCTGCCCGGTTACTGGGTGTGGCCATAGTGGGCATGGCCTAGTTGGCTTCCTGCACCATGGTGGGGGGGGGGCATTTTTGCCTTCCCCAGGCTTTGGAGGCTTTCCTCGAGCCTCCAGGAGGGTGAAAATGGCCTCCCTAGGCTCCAGAGGCCCTCTGGAGGCTGGAAACAGGCCCGTTTCTGGCCTTCCCAAACTTCCGGTAGGCCCGTTTTTCGCCCAAGGTTAACACCTACTCTTTCATTCTTTAAAAAATCAGCCAAAACAGTCCTGTTCCCTAAGACATTTGATGAAGACGATCCAAAATAGAGATCAGCCACATATGTGGTTACTAATGTATGAATTTTATGTCATCGTGGTGCTTTGATGAGCCTTGGGTGCAGGCCACTTATAAATTATTGCAGTAAATAAATAACCCCCTTGCTTTAAAAATGAAATATCAACTTGTATCTAATGAGTTTGTGTAGATGAAGGAACCCTGGGATGCGGAAAATGAATGTCACCATCCATGCTAACTTTTATAGCTTCTTCTAGAGAGATTCAACTCAGTTATGAGCTCTTTTTTTTCCCCAGAACTAAAGATCTATGATTTGGATAATTGAAATATGGTATTACATTAGGCAGTGGTGAGAAATACCTATATTTTCCCCCACTCACTAATGCCTTCAGGTTCTCTAGTTAAATGACTCACCACTGTGACTCACAAAGGTAACTCAGAGCTATTAGGAAATCTTTATACTGCATCTCTGCATGTGGAGGCAATTAAAGTGTCAGCTCCACATGAATACCAATATTAACAATGCAGTCAAACTTTAAATGATTTATCACAATTGGTGCTGCTGTACCTTGGTGGGAAGAACAAGCACTAACTTTAAAAAAAAAAAAACCTGCAAAAGGCAGCAAACAAAGGGAGAAAGGATAATGTAAATAAATCCACTTGAAATATATTCAGGGCAAAATGCAAATTACCGAGATAGCAAAAGAAGAATGGCTGAAGGATTGTGTTTAGCCTGCATAATGCTTCAGTATGTTATCGGGAAGAAGGAAACATATTCATCTGAAAAGAAAAAGGGAAAGAAAAGCCCGTACACTCTTTGCAAAACTTTAGCAGATAGCTTTGCTTCTGGTGCAGTGTAGACCCTGGTGCAAATAGCTTTGCTTCTGGTGCTAGGAACAGGGCTGCAAAAATCTGATCAGCCACTAGATGGAAGCAAAGAGAGTGCCACCGCTTAAACCTCTAAGTGAAAACGATCCTTGGCTCCATTTCTTGAGAAAGGTATAGTTTTATTAGAGATCAAGCATGTTGCAATAAGGCAAAGCCAGAACTGAAATTTGCGGGCCAAAATCACTAAGTGCTACTTTCCTCCCACTTATCTGCCTTATGCTGAACATCCTATTTTGAACAATCCAGTCTGTGCAAAATATTTTCATAATGGCCAGTCTGGTTTCAATCAATCAATCTGAATAGAAGTGAAAGGGACCCTGGAGGTGTTAGAGTCCAATCCCCCGCTCAAGCGGGAGACTCTATACCAGGGATGTCAAACTTAATTTCATTGACCTTGGGGGCTGGAATGGGCGTGGCCAGGGTGGGCATGGCCAGTTTTTTTCTGGGGCGCCTGTGGTGGCCCAATCACTCTGCCAGCAAAAACGGGCTCCCGAGCTCCATTTTTGCCTGCGATGGCCTCCTGCAACCCTCTGTCAATGAAAATGGAGCTCAGGTGGGCTGCATGTGGCCCTTGCAAGTTCCGTTTTCACTGGCAGAGGCACCGTGGGCTGGTTCTTCTCTGCTTCCAGGGTGACTCCACATGCCAGATCTAAGCATCCTGTGGGCCTGATCCTGCCCCTGGGCCTTGAGTTTGACACCCCTGCTCTATACAATTTCAGACAGTCTTTTCTCAAAAGCCTCCAGCGATGAAGCACCTACAACTTCTGGAGGCAAGCTGTTCCACTGGTTAATTGTTCTCACTGCTAGGAAGTTTCTCCTTAATTCCAGGTTGCTTCTCTCCTTGATTAGTTTCCATCCATTGTTTCTTGTCCTTCCCTCTGGGGCAGCAATCAACATAATTCATACTAGGATATTAAGTAAACAATATAAATCGTAAGATACAAGCAACAAAGTGACAGTCATAAGAAGATAAGGTGATAGGTAATAGGGAAGATGAGAATAATTATGGTAATACTGCCTTTCTAGATAGTTTGACAGTGTTGTGGGACTTAGTTCAGTGGTGGGTTGTACCCGGTTCGCACCGGTTCTATAGAACCGGTAGTAAAACTAGTGGGAGGCTCCACCCACCGACCCCTGACGTCGTCAAAATGCTCCTGCGCATGCAGAGAAGAGCGTGCACGCACGCGAGTAAATCGAGAGCGATCGAGTGGCCCCATTGCGAACCGGTAGTAAAAGTAAGTAGAACCCATCCCTGACTTAGTTGTTTAGCAGAGTAATGACAGGGGGGGAACACGGTCCTTGTGTCTAATTGTTCTGATGTGCAGTGCCCTACGGCATCGTTTTGAGGGCAGAAGTTGAAACAGTTTATGTCCAGGATGCAAGGGGTCTGTAGATATTTTCACAGCCCACTTTTTGACTCATGTAGTATACAGGTCCGCAATGGAAGGTAGATTGGTAGCAATTGTTTTTTTTTTTTCCTGCAGTTCTAATTATCCGTTGAAGCCTGGGTGTGTCTTGATTGGTTGCAATGCCAAACAGTAATAGAGGTGCAGATTAGTGATTTTTCCAACCAGCCTCTGGCAAGCAAAATCAGTGTGCAAAACCAGAGTCACTTAATGACTACATGAGTCACTCAACAACCACCTTGCTTACAATTCAAATTCCGGTTTCAACTGTGGTTGTCAGGGGTGAAATGCTCTGAAGTCTGCTACCGGTTCACTTCGCTTCCGGTTCGCTTGGCATGTGCATGCGTGGTGCTGAAAAAGGAGGATTAAGAAGCCTTTTCTGGTAAGTAAAACAGTGAGGGGGGGTCCTGCTCCCCGGAAGAAGGGAGATGATCCCAGTCTCCATCTTGGACTGCTTGGGCCAGATGCACACGCAGCAGCAGCAGCAGCAGCACCCATTTCCCCTGGGCACCTGGGAGGAGCTTGGGGGTCCCTGTGAAATCTTCCTTGCCAAGGGAATCTCTGGGATGGATTGGGCTTGGGGGTGGGGAAAGACCCCTTCCTACTTCCGCAACTGTGTGCAAGGAGTGGGTGCAACATGCAGCCACCAGGGGAGGGGCAGGTGACCAAAGACCCGGGCCCACATTCCCTCCACTCGGGCAAGCTACAGGCAGGCAGTGAAGGGGCTCATGAGTCCAGCTGAGCCTTACTGGGCAGTGATGAGGGTCTCGGGGTCTGGGAAGGGCGCTTGCCTGGAGAGACTGGCGGTTGGAGCCCTGGCGGGCTGTTGGCCCCTCGTTCTCTGCCAAGAGCTGCTTGCCCCCAGTTGCCATGGGGCATGAGGAGGGGGCATTGCCTGGTGTGAGCTCTGCTGTCCTCCAGTGCAGGCGAGAGGAGGGGCTTCCCTTTTCTTCTTGTCCTTGTACAGCTTCTCGCTCTTTCTCAGAACACTTCTAGATGCGGCTTAGCTATTGTGGGTGTGCTGTTTTAACCCTCCTTGAATGTGCCACTGTTGCAAGAAGTGTAGCCTTTAATAAAGGACTGTTTGCGGCAAAAAAGAGAAAGAAAAAAAGAAAGCAGGATCAGCTGTGCCGCGTGATTTCCTGCTTTCTAGCGAATATAAATCGCGCGGCACAGCTGATCATCGGAAATACCAGTTCACACGAACCGGTAGAATTTTTTTTACTACCGGTTTGCCCGAACTGGTAGCATTTATTACTGCTGATTTGGGTGAACCGGTCCAAACTGGTAGCATTTCACACCTGGTGGTTGTCAGTTAAGGACTACCTGAAGTTCCCAAAGTTGCTAATTTCACTACAACCGAACCGCTTCTTTCCCCCCCAGACTCTTTGGGAATCCCTGCTTCTCTCTTTTTCACTTTAGCTGCTATATATTATTCAACAACTGTAATTGGGTGAGTGAGGCAGCGTAAAAAAGCCAACAGAGATTGAACTTTCATGTTCTCTCTACATTTTTGGCTGAGTTCTTTTAATTTCTAATGGAGGCTAAGTATGCAATCAAAGCTCTAGGTGAACATGTTTTCCTTGGGCTTTAAAGGCCTTCTGTCTCACTGGATAATTTCCAAAACAGGAGGAAAATGAGCTGGTTATTTCTAGCCCTCTTGTCTTTATGGATGCAGTCTGTTAATAAATGGATACTTGGTACCCTGAAACAGAGCTGCAACTTTGCTTCCTTAAGTAAGTTTCCATCAATTCCTGGCTACGTATTGGTGTCAGAAGATTACGGTTCCATAGGTCATATTTTAAAAATAGCATGTGTAAGCTATAGCTTAGCCGCAATTCAAGAAATATCATCTATTTTTTAAAAAAAGTTTTATTCAATTACCAGACAGTCTCTCTGAAAGTGTGTCTAGTGCCGAGCGTGTAAGATATAGGAACGTATTGGAAATTGAAATCATACATCATCTTCTGCTGTTTAGATGCAGAACGCAGCAAATAGATTCATTGCATGGTTCTTTTCATAATATTGCTTTGTTAATTATTTTTTAAAAATTATATGCAGAGAAGGAGCGAAAGAGAGAAAGAGGGGGGGGAAAGCATGGGGTGAAGAATGTAAAAAAACACGTAACGATTCATAATTATGTTGAATTATGAATTGTTCATAATTATAACACAGAAAAGAAGATGTATGCTTGGATCCCATCCTGGTATTTATCATTCTAAAAGTAAACGAAGAAAATGGCCATTTAAACATAACTCGTTGGAGTGTTTTTAGCTTTTAAATTAATTTTGCCAGTTAAGGGCAGCTTTTTCTGGGCTGCAGAAATGCAAGAGAACACTAGATGGCAGCAAAGAACTGGCATGCTGTGGTCTCTTGGCTGCCACTTCATGGTAGCTTGGGATTTTGCAGCACATACAGGTGTGATACTTAGTTTAGCCTCCCTTAATATATGCAAAGAACCTTCTGACTGTACAGACTGTCCGCTGTCAACCTGATGTCACAACTCCTTCTTCACAAGAGGTCCTCAAACAGAGACTATCTGGCAGAGAAGTTCTAGTGGTATCAAATAGAGGAGAATATTTGTAGCTCAGGGTTGAACTGACAGGTTCTTGGTGCTCCCTGAGCTTGGTTGTTTTCTTGTAGACATTTCATTACCTAAGTAGGTAACATCATCAGCAGGCTAGCACTGATGATGTTACCAAGTTGGATAATAGATTCATTGGACAACTGCCAAGCTCGGAAAACGTCAAAACTCTAGTGGATTCTGCATTGAGCAGGAATTGAACTAGATGACCGCAGGGGGCCCTTTAAGCTCTATGATTCATACAGGTAGTTTAATTGCAGTACCTTGCCAAGAAAGATAATTAAAACTTATTCAACTTGTTTAACAAAGCAAAGCAAGTAGTAATTGATAGAATGAAGGACATGGAATTCCAAGAAGAACTAAATAGGTTGCCTCTCCACAGTAGGGACAGAATCAAGCAGGGTGTGGGGGAATCAGCAGGATATCTAAATGATCTGATCTTCCCAAAACAAAGAATAGCTTTCTTCAGAGCCAGATTTAATATTCTTCCCTCAGCACTTCTCCAGGGTAGGTACAAGAGAACACCAATAGCAGAACGGGTATGCATACGTGGAAAGGGAGAAGTCGAAGATATCTCACATGTTATATTGTACTGTGAGTTATATAGAGTATGTAGGTCAATATACATTCTCCCCTTACTAGAGAGATTGCCAGGGTGGACAGATGACTTTTATATAGGCTTTCTCCTCCAAGACTCTAATCCGGCTACCACGCATGCAGTGGCAAAATTCTGTGTCGCTGCAATGTCCACAAGAAAAAAATTGGTTACCGAACTATAATATCAACTGGTGCCAATTTTTTGAGATCTATAACAATACATTTACCCACATACTTATACGCATGTAAATTAGGTTTGAGATCATGTATTTTTATAACAGAGACGTTATTCACTATTAATGTCAGAATTAATTTTAATTTATTGTATGTCTATTGCTGGTCGATGACCGTAATAACGTTTTATTCTTATTCTTCTTTTATTCTTCTGTTCAGAACATGTAAATAGAAACGGAATCACAAATGGTCCATCGTGATATTTTGTTAAACAGACCATCATGGTTTAACTTTTATCCTCAGTTCTGCTCATCACAACAAGGGGCAAAACATACGTACAAGGTAAAAAAAAAAAAAAAAAAAAGCACAGAGAGAAAGGGATTCACATATTTAAATATAATATGTTTAAAAAGAATTAGAGAAGAGTAATAACAATCAATTGTCCATTAGGTGAGAGAGGTATGTTAAATGGGGGATATAATAAGCATCCTTTTTGTATGTGAAAAATCGAAGTAGTGGCTATGACTGTACAAATGAAACTCCACCCCCTTTTTACATGTGCATTATTGATAAAAGGGGTGGGGCTTCCCTCATAAGGGTGGGTTTTTTTTGTTTTTTTTTTTTGCCTTTTTGAACATACACACTCACGGACACCTCTTTTGCTCTTCTGTGGGAGAAAGATTCGGATTGACATATTATCTGCTGACTTTTCTGCTGACAACTAAACTATCTCACAAAATGAAACACAATATGGATAAAAGTAAGGTTCTACGTTAGCTAAGAAAAACCAACCTACTGCTGTAGATTAGGTGAAACGTGGCTTAATGCCAGTAACTGTGAGAGGGATCTTGGAGTCCTAGTATCAGCGTCCCAGCACTGACATATAATAAAGAGGGGAGAAGCCTGAACTTTTGCCTACTAAATCCCTTTGAAGATTCTGTCTCCTCGGAGACGGGAGGGGGGGAGACATTCCTGTGATCTGATGAAGAAGGGATCAGGAAAGTGACTTGGAAGATAGCCAATGAGAAGCAGAGAATTGGGGATCGGAAAGGGAGGGATTGGGGGGCAAAGGTCAGTACTGACCGCGAAAGAGTCAGGATCAGATTGCTGTGCTCGAATAAAGAGAAAATTTCCTTAAAGATCGGCAGTTTGGAAATTCATTTATTTTGAGATAGCATCGAAACCTGACACCTAGTGGACAACCACTTAAATATGAGCCAACAGTGTGTGGCAGCAGTCAAAATAGCCACTGCAATCCTGGGCCGCATTAATAGAGGGGCAGAATCAAGATCGCCTGAAGTTCTAGTACTGCTTTACAAAGTAAGACCACACTTGGAATACTGCATCCAGTTCTGGTCAACACATTACAAAAAAGAGTCTGGAAAGAGTGCAGAGAAGAGCAACAAAAATGATTAGGTGGATGGAGGCTAAAACATATGAAGAACGGTTGAAGGAATTGGGTATGTCTAGTTTAATGAAAAAGTGCGTATAGTCAAGGCTATGGTTTTCCCAGTTGCAATAGATGGCTGTGAAAGTTGGACCGTAAGGAAGGCTGAGCGGCAAAAAATTGAGGCATTTGAACTATGGTGCTGGAGAAGACTCCTGCGAGTCCCTTGGACTGCAAAGCGATCAAACCAGTCAGTCCTAGAGGAGATCTACCTCTAGGACTCCTCCATCTGCTCTTTAGAAGGCCAGGTTCTGAAGATGAAACTCAAATACTTTGGCCACTTAATGAGCCTTGGTAGTACAGTGGTTTAATGCACCCTGTTATTAACACAGCTGCCTGCAATTTCTGCAGGTTCGAATCTTACCAGGCTCAAGGTTGACTCAGCCTTCCATCCTTTCTAAGGTAGGTTAAATGAGGACCCAGTTTGTGGGGGCAATAAGCTGACTTTGTATAAATATACAAAAGTATGAAGGCTATTGCTTAACGCATTGTAAGCCGCCCTGAGTCTCCAGAGAAGGGCGGCATATAAATCAAATTAAAAAAAAAAGAAGAAGGAAGGACTCACTGGAGAAGAGCCTAATGCTGGGAACGATAGAGGGGAAAAAAAGAAGGGGACGACAAAGAATGAGGTGGCTGGATGGAGTCACTGAAGCAGTAGGCGTGAGCTTAAATGGTCTCTGGGGGATTGTAGAGGACAGGAAGGCCTGGAGGAAAGTTGTCCATGGGATCATGATGGATCGGACACGACTTCGCAACTAACAACAACGACAAGTCTAATGAAAAGAAGGACTAGGGGGGACATGATAACACTGTTCCAATATTGGAGGGGCTCCTACAAAGATGAGGGAGTCAAACTATTTTCCAAAGCACCAATAGGCAAGACAAGAAGCAATGGTTAGAAACTAACCAAGGAGAGAAGCAACCTAGAACTAAGGAGAAATTTCCTAATGGTGAGAGCAATTAACCGATGGAATAACTTGCCTTCAGAAGTTCTGGGTGCTCCATCACTGCAGGCTTTCAAAAAGAGACTGGACAACCATTTGTCTGAACTAATATGGGGTCTCCTGCTCGAGTAGGGGGTTGGATAGAAGTCCTCTGAGATACCTGCCAACTCTATTATTCTATGTTCTACTTTTGATTCTTTCCTTTAGAAATTAGCATGCATGGTCCAACATCTGTCCAGGACTTTTGTCTCTTAAGTAGCACTCTAACAGGCTCGCTTATTTATTCTTGTGGGCTGGAAATGGGGTTTTAAATTATTTCATTATTTACTTCATTGGGATTTATGATTTGCTTTTGTTTTTATTGATTGGAACCCACCAAAAGAACTTCTGGGGCGTGAACAGCCTATAAATATTTTAAATCAATAAAACAAATATGTAGTAAAGGCAGATAGTTTGCACCTCTCACTCAGCCAGCAATTTGTGGGTGGAATTGTTTGCTGTACATGACAGAGAAATTTTTGCCAAAAACAATATTCCTTGGCCGTGTTCCTCAACTTTCTCTTGTATTATCCATTGTTAATTTGCTACGTTTATTTTAAAAAGAAGGAAAGAAGGAAAGCCAGACTTCAGCATTGTTTTGATCCTTGTAAACATTGGTGGCATGAATAGAGACCACAACATTCTTAATTGTTGATTGTTGATTTTTAATTAATAACAAAAAACGTGAAAGAAATACAACAAAGAGGAGAAAAATACGTAGAGGTAGTCCTCAACTTACAACCACAATTGACCCTGGGATTTTGGTCGCTAAGTGATGTGGTCACGAAGAAAGTCATCATGTGACTGGATCTAATTTTATGACCATTTTCCTCCAGCCATTAAGTGAATCACCATGGTGATTAAATGAATCCATTGATGTTGTCTGCTTGTCAAATTCCATGTACTAGGTGTGTAGTACAAAAGAATTAACATTTTCTCTGTAAATGTTACCTTTTGTCCCATGATTGTGCTTACATAATCTACGATTTTCTCCCAAAACTTAGTAAGTATAGGACTGTGATAGCGAACCTATGGCACGCGTGCCACAGGTCTGTGGGCATGCGAGCGTTGCCCTAGCTCAGCTCCAGCGCGCTTACATGCACCGGCCAGCTGATTTTCGGGCCTTCCAGGCCCAATGGAAGTTGGGAAATGTGCTGTTTCCGGCTTCCGGAGGACCTCCCGGGGGCTGGGGAAGGCTGTTTTCACCCTCCCCAGGCTCCAAGAAAGCCTCCGGAGCCTGGGGAGCATGAAAAATGGGCCTACCAGGCCCACCGTCCCATCGTGTGCCAAAAACTGGGGTCGCACGGGGGAGAGGTGTCACACGTGCATGGGTGTGGGGTGGGGTGCATTGAATTATGGGTATGGGCATGCACACGTGCGACCCCCCCCCCCTGCGCTCCCCCTACTTTTGGCACGTGACGGCAAAAAGGTTAGCCATCACTGGTATAGGATATTGTAAAAATGTGTTTTGAAAAAAGTATTATCCTTATTACATTTCTAAGAAAGTGCTGTTGTTTACAGTTCTTTTTTATACAGACATAATAAAGTCCAATAAACTGTAGATATTATACAATAAAAAATAATATCCAGAATTTATTGGACTCCAGTACGTTTGTCGAAAGTCATAATTTGAAATCCATTGACACTCTTGCTATAAACGTTAAGAAAATCTTCTATTGCCTAGACAATATTGGAACCTGTAATTCTTTACTCCACTTATTTTTTTTAGCATCTGCATATCAAATTAATTTACTGATAACAAATATCTATAAAAATACAGGGATTCTTTTTTATTTTAGTTTTAAAGGATTTAGCAGGTTGTTCTAGTATGGCAGGACTCTCAGGAGTTGTAAAAACAGCTGGCCCAAACAATATTGTTAGCAATTGTGCTAGATGTAAATATTGCCATTGTGTTACATCTGGCAGATGATATTTGTCTCTTAACACGGAGTATGTTAAAAATTAATCTTCTCATCTATCAACAGGTCCCAAGTCAATATCTCTGTTTGCATCCAGTTTTTTCATATCACCATCTTTTCCCCCATTTTTAAACTTTGGTTTCCTCAAAAGTCAATTTGGCATGGGAAAAAGGATGGACTCTTTTTTTTTTAAAAAAAATTAGAAGTTACATTTCATAACTTTCTGAAATAATTGTTTCCAAAGATGTTATTTATTTATCAAATTTCTACACACATACACCCTCACCCAAGTGTTTTAATATATTTAGATCCTAATGCTGTGAGCGATGAGGTGGCCTAGTGGTGAAGATGCTCGCCTCACACTCAGGAAGCTGAGAGTTCAATCCTAGGCAGCGACAGACATTTCTCTATCAGGGTGCAAAAAGAAAATATCTGCTGCAAACTCCACATAGGCGTCAGGAAGGGCATCCGTCCAGTAAACGCTCAACTCCATTCAGTCGCCCTGATTTCACCCCGATTAAAAGGATTACAGGGTTGTAAAAAGAAAAAAAAAAGATCCTAGTATTGTCCATCCAATCAAAGGTGTTATATATGAACATTCCAAAATTGCCCAAATTGGAAAATTAACTCCAATTGTTGGCTTTATATCAAAGGTATATCCTTTGATATAAAGGTAAAGGTTCCCCTCGCACATATGTGCTAGTCATTCCTGACTCTAGGGGGCGGTGCTCATCTCCGTTTCAAAGCCGAAGAACCAGCGCTGTCCAAAGACGTCTCCATGGTCATGTGGCCGGCATGACTAAATGCCAAAGGCGCACGGAACGCTGTTACCTTCCCACCAAAGGTGGTCCCTATTTTTCTACTTGCATTTTTACGTGCTTTCGAACTGCTAGGTTGGCAGTAGCTGGGACAAGTAACGAGAGCTCACCCCATTACCCGGCACTAGGGATTCGAACCGCTGAACTGCCAACCTTTCGATCGACAAGCTCAGCATCTTAGCCACTGAGCCACTGCGTCCCTATATCTTTTGGTATACATATGCCTAAGTATTTAATGGATTCAGTACAAATATGGAATTGATATTCCTTAAATGGATGGGTAACCCAATTTTCACCTATAGGCATAAATTCCGATTTGGACCCGTTAACAGAATATCTGGCTATTTTGCTGAAGGCATCTATCTTTTGCATCGACACTGGGATAGTAATATGAGTTTTAGAACTAAACAAAGCAATGTCATCTTCAAGTAAAACCAATTTGTGTTCAAACTCAGAGGCATTCTTTAAAAAAATAAAACAAAACTGATCTGTGGCTACAGCACAATCTTTTTGTTTGGAAATGTGCAGACCCGCTCAGAAAATTAAAACAAAAATTTGCTGAAGCTCTGTAGAACACTTCAGGGGGCTACAAGGAACGGTGACTTGCATTTTCATCAATCAATAAAGTATTTATTTAGTACCTATTAGGCCAACCTTACGGTAACAGGCCATTCTTCAGCAATTTGATGGGGAAAAAAATAAAATAAAACAGAATTTACTCTCAAACTGGCCCAAAATGTTAGTAGAAAGAAAGATTGGAGAACTTGCCTGAGAAATATGGATCTAGATCAGGGGTGTCAAACTCAATTTCATTGAGAGCCGCATCAGGGCTGTGATTGACCTCGGAGGGGGGGGAGCTGACTGGCTGGGTGTGGCCAACTGGGTGGGCGTGATCAGCTTGACACAACTCCCCAAACTGATGCCATGTTTCTCTTCGCATTGGGTAGACTGGGCCGAAGCGACACTGGCCTGATCTTTCCTCTTTGCATAGGATAGACCAGATCGAAGTTACTCTGGCCCAATCTTTCATCTTCACATTGAATAGACTAGGACAGCCCCACGGGCTGGATCCGACCACCCCGATTTAGATCAGCGGTCTTCAACCTTGGCAACTTTAAGACTTGTGGATTTCAACTCTCAGAGTTCCTCAGCCAGTTTTGCTGGCTGAGGAATTCTGGGAGTTGAAGTCTGCAAGTCTTAAAGTTGCCAAGGTTGGAGACCCCTGATCTAGATATTAGCTGGAATGATATATCCTTGTTTTCTGGCAGAAGTGAGCAGATATGTGTCTCTATCAATCTTCTTAGGACCACGGAAAGGATCTTCAGACAGCACTAGCTCCTTCAAGTTAAGAAACAAAGAATGAGCAACACCCACAAGAGTCTGACATGATTGGATTAACTTTACCTTTAGTTGTGAGTTACACAGACTCATTTGAGAGTTGGGCAGCCTATAAATTAAATTGTCTGTGATATAATTTATAAGCTGCCTAGAATCACCTCATAGGGAGAGATGGGCATCATAAAAATTAACTATATACAATAAAGGGGCCTGGTGGCGCAGCAGACTAATAGCCTGTTATTAATATTCAGCTGCCTCCAATTACTGCAAGTTCGAATCTCGCCAGGCTCAAGGTTGACTCAGCCTTCCATCCTTTCTAAGGTAGGTAAAATGAGGACCCGGATTGTGGGGGCAATAAGCTGACTTTATATAATTATACAAAAGTATGAAGGCTATTGCTTAACGCATTGTAAGCCGCCCTGAATCTCCGGAGAAGGGCGGCATATAAATCAAATTAAAATAAATAAATAAATAAATAAAAATAAGAATACATCGTAATTTCCCCACTTTTTCTAGGTCTTTAATTCGTTGTCTAACACCTGAATTTCAAGGTGAATTTCAAGTAAGAAGGAATCACTTGCCATACCATTCCTTGCTCTGAAATCTGATGAAACGAGAGGAATTGCTTAGAGAAATTACCCTCCCTGTCCACTTCATATTCAACTTATCTTTCAGAATGCCCTTCACAATTTGGTTGGGGTGATAACATTTAAATATTTTGTTATTCAGCTCAGAGAGGAGAGGAGGAAAAAAACCCCCTTCTTTCAGCCTCTTTTTCAAAGGAATTCCATGAATCACTGAAATGTGACATTTCTAAAGGTTTAAGGTACCAATTTCAAAGGAGGCGAAAAGCCCCCGAGCCTTTTCCACCTTTTGTTTTGTGCCAGTTTTTTTTTTAATGTAATGCTGCACAAACTGGGTGCAGAAAAAGGATTATTGATCGGCCCGATCCTCATGAGAGCGAGAAAGAAGGAAGAGCAAACTAGCATTGATTTGGAAATGGTAGTAATGGAATCGGGGAATGGGCATGGGGGGGTGAGAGGGAAAGGCCGTTGTTTGCTGGGAACAGATAAAAATGAGCGATCTTTCAGGCGTGCTCTATCTGCTTAAATCAAACCGTAATAAATGAGGCTGGGTTTTCAGACACATGAAATCAATAGGGCAAAGTGCATTTGAGGAACCTCATATCATCAAAACTAACCAGGTCGGACTTCATCATGCAGCTAACAGCCTCATTGTTCTTGGAAATATTGTTGAAATCATACCTCACTAGTCCCGGTGTCTGGCACGGTATTAGGAGATTCCAGTTGGGGGCTTAGACAGGAGCCTCTTGCAAGATTCGTCAATTTAAAAAAAAGGAAGTTTATTTATTTATTTTATTTATTATTCGTATTTCTATGCCGCCCACTCTCCGAGGACTCTGGGCGGCTTACAATAAAGACAGTATACTAAATAGCATATTGCCCCCAACATTCTGGGTCCTCATTTTACCCACCTCGAAAGGATGGAAGGCTGAGTCAACTTTGAGCCGGTGAAATTTGATCTGCTGATCTGCTGAACTAGCAGTCAGCTGAAGTAGCTGCAGTACAGCACTCTGACCACTGCGCCACCTCGGCTAACGTTAACGGATCACTTCTTTTTTTTTTTTTTTATTGAAAAAGTTTTCAAATACAAATTTTCCCCCCCTTTTCCCCCCTCCCCCTCCCCCTCCCTAACCCCCCCCTCCCCACCCATCCCCCCCTGTGACTTCTTCATAACAAAAAAACCCTAATTCATAACAGATTACTTACTCCCTCCTCAAAATACTGACCTTTACTTACTAAAAATATTATAAATATTATAACATCCCCCTTTATCCATACATTTCAGAAAAGAAGAGAAAAAAAAAACATTATACTATAACTATTATAAAATAACTTCTAATTTAACATAATAGTGTTTTATATCTATAAATTATTACAACAATTCAAAACCACCTTCCACTTTAAAACTATACGATAAATCCTACTTTAATATTTCTATATATATTACTATAACATTTCAAAGCGGCCTCCCCATAAAATCTAATTTAACATTTATTCCACTCTATCCATTTCCTCCACTCCCCTAAATATATCACTTAAAAATCCCTTTTCTTAAACTAATCAGTCTGTAGCTAGCTTATTCACCCACTGTCCTACAAATTTACCATACACAACAATTCTTAATATCTTTAATTCACTGCCCACACTACTTAAAAATATATATATATATATTCCATTATATCTAAATAAAAAAAAAAGGAAAAGACAATAACTTTATATCTTCTTTGAGGTCTTTCCACTGGATTGTTAAAACCAACATCCATAATAGGGTAACATAGCTTGCTGATGCAACAGTTTATTCAAGATCTTCAATCATATCTGCCCCCATCAGTAGTAAATATCTTCGTATATGTATAAAAGTAAAAACAACCACCCGAGTGACATTATAATTATATTCCATATAATAATAATTGTGGGTTTCATCAGGATTATTGATTTCCATCATCGTAGTGGGTAACAACCGGATCTTCTGCATGCCCCAGCATGATTCTCTTGCCTTATGATTCAAGATAATTATAATATATTTATCAACACAAAAAGAAATTTCAAAGTGGATAATTCAAATCCATCAGTTTGAGGCTCTTTCCACGTCCCAAAATTACGGCAATGCAGAGATCTGCCACTATCCTCAGGATGATATTGACCAATATGTCGCCTCCTCTATGTTTTCACATAATCATTCATATTTTAAAGTCACTGGCTTCACTGTTGCTTGAGTTAGAAATTTCTGTTTTTATACAACCTATTTCTTTTTTTGTTTTCTTTTTGTGGGTTTGACTTCCATCCTTGTTTCCTTTCTACAGATTGTATGTCACCTGGTCGGTTTTCATTCTGCTTTGTAGATTGGTCGTGTTGATTTTGTTTTTGTGTCTCATGTTTCTTTTTTATCCCTTGTATATCCCCTAATTGGTTTCCATGCTTGTCCTTGCCTTGATAAGTCATCACATTAAAATCAGATGGCACTTCTCTCAAATTTGTAGATAATCCAGCTGGGGTATCCGATAAATCCAAAGGCAATTTATCTGGTACAGTCTCTGTAATTTGATATTTTCCCTTTATTTCCAGCTCCTTCTGCTTATCCTGTATTATACCTGAAGATGTTAAATTCATGTTCAACCTATTTTGATAAAATTCTTCCGCTCTTTCAATAGTATTTAACTGATATCTTTCTCCTTGATGTCTCAGTATAATACCAACTGGGGCGTTCCACCTATATGAGATATTTCTCTTTTTTAACTCAGACACCAGAAAACCAAATTTCTTCCTTTCTGTTAATATCTTAGGTGGGAGTTCCTTGTAGATCCATATCTTTCTTCCATACAATTGCAAATTAGAATTGAAGGAATTTTGCACAATATTATTCCTAATTTCCTTGTCCGTAAAATAAATCACCACATCTCTAGGCAGTTGCCTTTGCTTAGCAATCCAGGAATTTATTCTGAAAACTCTGTCAATCCTACAAAACACTTCCTCAGGTTGAACCTTTAAAATCCCAGCTAGAATTTCAGAAGATATTTTCCTTAAATCATCTCTATTATTTTCCTGCAAACCTCTCAGTCTTATCGCATATTCTGTAAAATTATATTGTACCATTAGAACCTCTTTTTCAATTCTCTGTTGCAGATTTTCTACATTACCAGACTTTTGGTCAGCATCCATTTTAGGTTTTTCTTCTGAGCTATTATCCTGAGTGTTTATCAAATCATTTTCAATTTTTTGAATTCTATTGTCCAATTTATCTTGAATTTCATCCATTTTAGACTCTAGTAAATTAGTATTTGTATCCAACTGTATCATAAATTCTGAAAAACCATTAACCACTTTTAAAATTTTTCGCTCCAAAAAATCAAACTTAGATTTTACCAATTCTTTAATTTCCTGCTTAAATTTTTCAAGATGCTGATTCACAATCTCATCCCTTCTTTCAATCTCCTCTAAGAGAAATTCTATTATATTAAAATCAGGTTTCTGAGACTGAAGAGTTAAAACTTGTTCCTTTAAATTGTTGGTAGGGGAATCCCCCCCCCCCTACTTGTTTATCTGACTTTGTAAGTCTCAGTGCCATGTTTCCGCCCAGGCAGGCTTTGTTAAAAAGAAAAAAAAAAAACAAGAAAAAAGACTTCTTTCCAGTCAACAACAATATCAAGTCTCCAGAAAAAAAAAGAAAGAAAAACACAGGAGCGAAGTTTTGTCTACAAATGTAGCCAGTGGTATTTATTCCGCTACATTGTAATAATAGAAAACGGAAGGACTTTTCCTTTCTGCCTCTTCTCCAGCTGCTGCAAGCGCCATTTTAAAAGGCTTTTTCCCCCCCTTTTCTTTCCTCTTTTCTCTTAAGTAATTTTTTTAAAAAAGATAAGTAAAATACTTGCGGTTCAGTATTACAGATCCAGCTCACATTTTCTTTGAGTAATCTGTTAGATTCACAGGCTTGCTCTTGACGCCTGGCTCTGCATTAGCAGAGGTCTCCCAAAGCCCGGAGCAACGGCTGGGGATATGGGGCATCTCATCCGCTCCGTCCCAAAAGAAAAAGAAAAACTTTTGGGACTCTGCAGAGAGTTCTACCCACCCCTGCCGGCTCTATCTCCGTTTCCTCATGGAAACGGAGTTTTTTCGAGCCGCCGTTCCGTTGTGAAGGCGGCTCTGACAGGCAGTGGAAGCTGACGATCCCAAAGGAACGTCTGGCGGCGGCCAGCAGCAAACAGCAACGGATCACTTCTTTTTAATATAACCCTTTCTTTTATACGAAGGCAGGATGCAGTATATACAACAGAGGTGGGTTTCAGCAGGTTCTGACCAGTTCTGGAGAACCGGTAGCGGAAATTTTGAGTAGTTCAGAGAACCGGTAAAGACAACCTCTAACTAGCCCCCATCTATTCTCTTCCTCTCGAGTCCTAGCTGATGTGGGGGAAAGGGGGATTTTGCATTATCCTTCCCCTGGAGAGGGGTGGGAATGGAGATTTTACAGCATCCTTCCCCTGCCACACCCACCAAGCCACGCCCACCAAACCATGCCATGCCCATCAAGCCACACCCACAGAAGCGTAGTAAAAAAATTTAAAACCCACCACTGATATACAATAAATAATAACAATGTATTACTTACATTAATTTGGTCTAGTAGATAAGGTACCAGGCTAGAAACCAGGACACTGTGTGTTTTAGTCCTGCCTTAACCATGAAAGCTGTCTAGGTAATTTGGGGCGAATCACCGGAATACGATGAGTTCTAGTCAGTGGTGAGATTCAAATAATTTAACAACGGGTTCTCTGCCCTAATGACTGGCTAGGTGGGCGTGGGCATGGCCATGGTGGGCGTGGACATAGCCATGGTGGGCGTGGCCAGGGGGTGTGACAGGCAGTACTCGGCCTTCTGCACCCCCTAGGAGCAAAAACAGGCCGCAGGGGGAGTGCTGCCCCCACGCCCTGTTTTGGGCCTAGTAAGCCTCCATGCAGCCTCCTGGGAGCAAAAACAGGTCACAGGGTGGCCGCACTGCACCCTCCTGCACCCCGTTTTGGGCCTAGTAGACATCCCTGCAGCCTCCTGGGAGCAAAAATGCACCGAGGGGGACCATGCTGCAGTCCCCCACACCCCATTTTGGGCCTAGTAGGTCTCCCTGCAACTTACCTGGGAGCCAAAATGGGGCACATGGGGACTTCTGGAAGGGGCGGGGAGGGGAGGGGCCAGCCAGCAATTTAACAACCAGTTTGGCTGAAGTGGTGCGAACCGGTTGAATCCCACCACTGGTTCTAGTCCCGCCT
Organism: Pituophis catenifer annectens; assembly: GCF_029215685.1. Lineage (NCBI taxonomy): Eukaryota > Metazoa > Chordata > Lepidosauria > Squamata > Colubridae > Pituophis > Pituophis catenifer. The sequence continues at coordinate 283,615,112 of NW_027256882.1, read as the reverse complement.
TGGGCATGAAACCATCTCTGTGATTTTGGGCTAATCACCAAAAGACAATTAATTCTAATTGTAGTCCTGTCTTAGGGACTTAGACATGAAAGCTTGTTGGGTAAGCTTGGGCCAGTCATCAGGAGATTGTGTGTTCTAGTCCCATTTTAGCTATGAAAGCTGTCTAGGTGACCATCCACCACATTCCCGAGCCTCAATATATTTCTTCTTCTTTCCTCTTAATGGTCAAAGCCAGACATATTGCATAACATTAGTTTCATATCTCTTATAAATTTATACCTTCCCCCTTTTTGTGTATGCCCATGTACTCCGCCTATGCAGGAAGTGGCATAAAAACAATTCAATTGACAACAGTCTAAACTGGTTCTTTATTTTCATTTTTTTTAAAGTCAGCCCCTTCCCCATCCCAGGAAATTAGCATTTAAAGGGTAATTAAAAGGAAATATGGATGGAAAATTTCTTATTTCCCAATTCTATAATGGCCAATTAACCTGTACATATAAATGTTTTGTATGCAGACAATCTCAAATTAAATCTTTAGGTTTCTTGATAAAATCCTCAGAGAGCGGGAAGAATAATAATTGAGTGGCTGAAAATTCTCTGGAAGGTTTTGAACGGTCTCCCACTTGCATAACTAAATTTTAGTTGCCAGCCATCGTATCTCAAATAAAAGCAGTTGGTTATATATGGAAACCTTTGCATCTCTTTCTGTATGAAAAGGGGTACATTTTCATAAAGGATTAATTATGACTGCAAATGTCATCTAATTCTGTTCAAAAGCAGTTAACACTTGTGACTTGTCTAGTTATGAAGCACGCTTAAAGGAATCTAAGCTATAAACCTTTGCATAAAGTTTATCCATAATAATAAGACACTCTTTAAAGAACATTGTCCATCTGTTCCCGAAAATTTATCTCTTTTAATTTAAAATTTTTGAAACTTGTTATTTGTAGTTTTTCCCAGTGGTAAGATTCAAATAATTTAACAACCGGTTCTCTGCCCTGATAACCGACTGGGTGGGCGTGGCCAGGAGATGTGAAAGGCAGCACTCGGCCTCCTGCCCCGCTCCCCTGCCCCCTTTTTTGGGCCTAGTAGGCCTCCCTGCAGCCTCCTGGGAATGAAAATGGGCCACGGGGGGGGGGGGGGAGGAGAAGGGCGCATTATACCCCCCCGCACCCTGTTTTGGGTCTAGGAGGCCTCCTTGCAGCCTCCTAGGGGCAAAAACGGCCTGCAAGGGATGGGCGCTGCACACCCCCCATACCCCAAATTGGGCCTAGGAGACCTCCCTTCCCTTACTTGGGAGCCAATATGGGGTGTGTGGGGACTCCTAGAAGGGGCAAGGAGGGGAGGGGTAGGGCCAGCCAGTAATTTAACTACCAGTTTTCCCAAACCGGCCCGAACCGGTTGAATCCCACCCCTGGTTTTTCCTATTAATCAGTCAGTTCAGCCAGGCCTAATTTGATCAGGTCCAAATTTCATCTACCTTGCTAAAACACCAATGTAAGACAGTAGCAGGATCCTATGTTGGCTGCACATCCCTAATTTGTTACGGTTCAACAACAAACACAATGTTTTGAATACTTGACTGTCGTTTCTTAATATTTGACCGATTTTGCTTCAGGAAGTTTGCCTTCTAAAATGTTGCTGGGAAATTAAAACTATCCATTAAGTCCACTTGTCGAAAAATGCTAAAATGGCCGCTGTTTACACTACAGTTATTTCCATTTCAATTTGTCTGGACACCTAATTCAAAAAAATGCATCAATAACTATGAAAACTTTGTCTCCCCTCCCCATATCTAATAAACAAAGCGAACAAAATAGGGTAAAGAAATCTCTGGGTCAGCGCTAAAGTAGTATTGGGATGAAATATATATTCCTTCATACTTGATAAGGCTGCTGTGTTTATTTTTGTTCAGGCTGCACTGGAAGATTGATGATATCATTAACTCTTCATTTCCTTACTTTATGTGTTTACGAACCCCTCCTACTTTTATATGGTATAGAAAGCAAGTGAATTGTTGTCACTTAGCAACCCTATCAATATCACACTCTTACATATAAATGCATGGACACAGCTGCATGAATCTTTGGGGAAAAGAACAGCAATTTTGGAAAACAGTGGAAACTCTGACCATTACCTTAAAAACTACTTTAGTACATTAGTTTCAGACCCTTTTTATTACCCAAATAGCCTCCACTGCCTGCCCTTTGCAAGCTTGATAGAGAAGGAAGTTGAAGTTGCCTCAAATTCTACCGACAACATATTCACGTTATACCAATTTTCTTGCATTGTTGTTATACACCGTAGCAAAAGATGATAGTAGATTGGTGTAGGCGTTAATGATCATTATTGAAGAAAGTTAGCACCCACCTCTCTCCTAGAAGAATGAAATATTTTGGGAAATATTAAAAAGGCAAGGTATTATATTTCCCTAAAGGGAGAAATGGAGAAATATGCACTTGGAAAGCATCCCCCACCTTTCTTAATAGCCCTCAGCAGACGTCAGTACCTAAGAGATAAAGAGCTTATTGAAAGAAGACAAGTATCTAGATAGCTCTATTCATAAGCAAATACCCTCACCCAAGAGCCAACGCAGGAAAAAGCCATTCAGCCACAATAGGAATTGCCCAACATCCTTTCAGAACAGAAGCCCCTTCATTGCATCACCCTCAGAAACTTCAACCAAACCTAGCTCAGACAAACACCTAGGATTTGTACTTTGCTTATAGAACCAGCTATGACCCGTACATAACCTTTACATCAGTGGTGGGATTCAGCTGGTTCTGTCCGGATCGCGTGAACTGGTAGCAGTGACTGCGGGAGGCTCTGCCCACCTTCCTGGACGTAATGCGCGATTACTGTGCATGCACAGCCATGTGCAGAGGTGGCACGTGTGAGCGAAGCGAGCGTGCGCATGCACTCACATTTACGAACTGGTAGGGAAGGTAAGTGAATCCCCCCTCTGCTCTACATGACCCCATGGGAGTCTGACAACAGCCAATAGAATACATGTTCTTGCACAGGAACAGGAAGCTCATATACAAAGCCCAGGGAAGGTATAAAAAGTCCCCTCTCTCAACTCTATGTGGTCAGCTGCCCAGAATCATTTGCTTGGATAGGTGAGATGCAGCCATGACATACGGTTTGCTTAGCAAACCCAGTTTAAACCCTTGTTTGTAAAATACGTGGACCTTTTCCCTGACTGGCAAGTCATTTCCAGGAAAATCAGGGCAGGCTTTCCAGCCCTATTTATTTGGAGATGCTGAGATGAATGGTGGGACACTTCCTGCATGAAAAGTAGATCCTTTTCTGTTGGTGGGAAGAGAGAGAGAGAAAAAACCCCCGACTGATCTGCCCACTGTGACTGCAGATGTCACCCGAGATATTTGGCATGCAAAGCATGTGATCTTCTCAATTATACTTCCTTCCTTCCTAGTTCTCTAAGTTGGACAGTTGTCATTTGGTTACAGCCTTAAGCTTCGCCCAAGGCATTTTATTTTGCTCGCCTGCCTCTACATAAATCTCCACATGGGCCTTCCTGGGTCTTCTGGTCTCGTCTGCTTTGTTCCAAGACCTTAATCTCCTTAATGTAGTCCCAATCATCTCGGCCATATGATTGAGCTTCCGTCTTCCGACCCTGTCCATTTCTATCATGGAGATCTTCACTCTAATTGCTCCTCCCGTGTCTCTCCTGGAGATATTCGGTATTCCTTTCTCAAATTTGAGACAAGCACATGATGAACTGTATGTATCTTTCTGCCTCTCTCTTCTAAAGATCCCAAAAGAAAATCCAAAAAGGAAAGAAAGATTTTGTTTTATATATATAGAGAGAGAGCAGCCTATTTTTAAATGTCTGACATAATTTACAGCTCACGAAGGCGCTTTGCTATTAATTCAATCATGCATTTTTCACCCAAGAAAAGTGGGTTTTTTTTTTTTTTTGGTTTTTTTGGGGGGGTTGAGACTTAGATTTCACACCTGCTCTCTGCAAGATAGTGGTTTTAATGTATATTTTATAGCCATGTGAAGCTGGCAAGGGAAGAAGGCATTTCCATTCAGTATCCTCGGTGACAGTAAGCACAAAATTGGGCTTTAGTCAAGGGTAATTAGCAAGCATTGGCTGGTTGGGTGATTTACGCCATATTCGGTAAGCTTAAAAATAGCTTTTTGCTCTTTCCTTACCTTAGAAAAAGACCAGAAATTCCAAAGAGAAAATAGGATGGGAGAATAAGACGTTCGAACTGAATACATTTTAGAGACAGATTTTGTGAGATGAGTGGCCATACAAATTAGATGCAGTAGATAGATAGAGGTAATCAATATACCTCTGTTTTAAGTAAATAAAATGAATAAAAGTCAATACAGATAGTCCTTGAATCCAGCGGTTCGGTTAGTGACCATTCAAATTACAATGGCACCCATTTTTCACACTTATGACCGTTGAAGCATCCCCATGGTCACGTGTTTTACATTGGGATGCTTCACAACTGACTCACATGTATGGCTTTTGCAGTATCCTGGGGTCATGGGATCATTTCTTGCAACTTTCTGACAAGCAAAGTCAGAACTCCCTCCCAGGAGTTCCCACGCGGCCCATTTTGGATGCAGGTAAATGGAGGGCGCGCGCGGAGGCTCAGGAAGGCAAAAAACAGGCCTACCAGAAGTTTGGGAACTTCCGTTTCTGGCCTCCAGAGGGCCTCCGGAGCCTGGGGAGGTCATTTTTACCCTCCCGGAGGCTCAAGAAAAGCCTCCGGAGCTGGGGAGGGCAAAAACACCCTCCCCCCACTGTGATGCAGAAGGCAGACTAGGCCACGCCCACCATGGCCATGCCTACCCAGCAACCAGGCAGCAACCTTGCTAAAATTTCTGAAGCCCACCCCAGATATATCTGGACAAGGGGTCTCTTCATGAGACCTGCCACCTGGTCTTTGAGTCAAAGCCTGAAATCCAACAAGACCCCATATGATAAAAATGGAGAAGAGCAAACTGATTGCAGACTAGAAATGGAATTTCCACCAAAAATGGGAATCTCCAATAAACACAGATGCTTGGTCCTTGTTAGGATTGAGCCTGAATGTGTTTGTCCTCGTCCAGACGTATACAGTTCCAGACTTTCACAACATCACTTGTCCAGCTTGGGGTCAAGATGTACTATTGAGTATTATAAGTATATTGATGATACTTGACCCAAATCAAAGGATGACTTCACCCAATGGTTTCATACAAATGTCAAACAGAAAGGAAGAGAGCATTGAGCCCTTTAGTCTTCCATAGATTAAGGAAACTTAGACTTAGTTTTAATTGCTAATCAATAGCAGTTGACAAGTATGAGTCAATTCTCATCTTGGAAACCATAGAATTAAAAATTCTGTGGTTCCCTTTGTACACAGATGTCCTGGGTATATACAGTAGGTCCATGCTGAAGCATTTCCTGTTCCATCTTCCAGTCCTCCATTCCCCCACCCCTTCAAATCTAAACATGGTTTCATACAAATGTCAAACAGAAAGGAAGAGAGCATTGATCCCTTTAGCCTTCCGGAGTCTAATGAACTTTAGGCTTAGTTTTAATTGCTAATCAATGTCAGTTGACGAGTATGAGTCAAATCTCATCTTGGGAACCATAGAATTAAAAATGTCCTTTGTACAACAGATGTCCTGGGTATATACAGTATAGGGGTGAAATGCTACCAGTTTGGACCGGTTCGAGCAAACCGGTAGTAAAAAATGCTACCAGTTTGGGCGAACCGGTATTTCCGATGATCAGCTGGTCGATGATCAGCTGTGATGTGTGATTTATATTAGGTAGAATTGTCGGATTTCCTGCTTTCTAGCAAATCTAAATCACATGACACAGCGGATTCCCCCACCCTCCTCAGGTAGCAGACTCACAGAACCAGTATCAGACTTCAGAGGGTTTCACCCCTGATACAGTAGGTCCATGTCAAGCATTTCCTGTTACATCTTTCAGTCCTCCATTCCCCCTCCCCCAAAATCTATACATTATAGGAAACCTGAAGGACTGCAACTCCATTCTCTATAAAAGAGGAATCCATAGATCCCATTGCAGTTGGTCCCTTGAAGAGCAAGCTGAAGTATATACAGGTATATAGTCCTTAATTTATGGCCACAATTGAGCCCAACATTTATGTTGCTAAGTGAGAAATTTGTTAAGTGAATTTTGCTCCATTTTATGACCTTTCTTGCCTTTCACTTGCTAAGTGAATCACTCCAGTTCTTAAATTACTAACAGTGTTGTTAAGTGAATCTGGCTTTCCCTATTGACTTTGCTTGTCAGAAGGTCGCAGAAGGGGATCACGTGACCCCGGGATACTGCAACCGTCATAAATATGAGTCAGTTGTCAAGCGTGCAAATGTAAATCATGTAACCATGGGGATGCTACAATGGTCATAAGTGTGAAAAATGGTCATAAGTCACTTTTTTCAGTGTTATAACTTGGAATGGTCACTAAGTGAACTGTTGTAAATTGAGGACTACCTGTCATGCTAGTGATTAACAACATAGATTGCCTGGACAAATCGGATCACTCTAAATTTGTTGCTTGTATGGTTTTGAAGATAACTATGGCTAGAGATATGCAATGACATTGCATTCACATTTATTTTTCAGTTATCCAGAAGATTGATGCGTAAGTGATAGGTTTGTCCAGCACATAATTGGTGTTAATGATTTGCTGGAAATGTCACCTATTTCTCAATGGTAAACATTTATTAATGAGAGTTTCCCCCCAAGTGATAAATGTAAATAATCATCTTTGTTGGTAGCCAGCAAAAATTGCTTGATGGACTGGCAAGATTGACACTTTTTGGTTGCTTGAAGCCATAAGAAAAGTTCAGTTAAATTTCTAAACTCAAAGCATTACTCTCTGGGAATTATAATGTGGAAGTTATTTCTTACAGTGAGCCCTTCAAACAATGATTTATTTTAGGAGCACGGTGGCTCATGTGGTTAGGACATCCATGTTTGAGACCCGAGTGCTGCCATGGGTGGGGTGAGCTCCTGTCCTTCGTTCCAGCTCCTGCAGGATACAAAATCAGCCCCCAACTGGCCCATCCCCAAACAACGGTGACATCACTGGCTAATCCTTTCAACCTGGAGCCACTTCGGTTTTTCTGTTTCTGACATGAGTGTGATGTGATGCGATGATTTTATTTATTTTTAATAAAATATTTTCAGTGGTGATGTAGCTACTATGAGATGATGTAAAAATAAGTACTGTAGATCTTCGCTCATCTCTTGAGTCACCATCTCTACTGAAATTGAAATCTCATCTATCCAACATATGGCACCCAAATATAATTCAGCATTGTGTGCTTCTATTCCATTTAATTAGACTTCTATTCTCATCTAAGAAAACTGGAGGCAAAATGACATTTGGACGGTATGCAAAGAGGACATGTTTCTCACCATCTTGAAGGGCTAACCTAATTTCTCCTGTAGAAGGATTTTTCTGTTCAAGGGTTCAACGTGGCATATGTAATGTACATCTGCTTTGTTTATGCCATTCTTCAATGTAGGGTTGGTTTGATTCAGAGGGACCAACTTTCCAATCGTGCAATGTTGCTGTATTTTTGATAGCTTGATCTGCTGACGTTTTTTTTTTTTTTAATTTGATTTATATGCCGCCCTTCTCCGGAGACTCAGGGCGGCTTACAATGCGCTAAGCAATAGCCTTCATCCTTTTGTATATTTATACAAAGTCAGCTTATTGCCCCCACAATCTGGGTCCTCAATTTACCTACCTTAGAAAGGATGGAAGGCTGAGTCAACCTTGAGCCTTGGTGAGATTCGAACCTGCAGTAATTGCAGGCAGCTGGTCTTAATAACCAGCTTAATAACAGGGTGCCTTAGACCACTGTACTACCAAGACTGTTACATTGGCAGATGGGAAGGTTTTTCTCTGCGCAAAAAAATTATTTCCGATTTCTCAGAATTCTAAGAGAACCAGTTTAGTACAGTGGTTAAGGCAGGGATATCAAACTCAAGGCCAAGGGACTGGATGTGGCCTGCTAGGTGCTTAGATCTGGCCTCCGGGTCTGCCCTGGAAACAGCAAAGGACTGGCCTGTGGTGCCTGTGCCAGTGAAAACAGAGCTCGAGAGGGCCGTTTTCACCGGCAGAGGGTTGCAGGAGGTTGTCACAGCTGAAAACAGAGCTCAGGAGCCTGTTTTCTCTGGCAGAGCACTCAGGCCACCTGAGAGACGTTGAGCTGGCCACACCGACCCTGGCCATGCCCACTCCGCCCTCCCCCCCACCCCCACGAGGTCAAACACAACTCTGATGTGGCCCTCAGTGAAATTTAGTTTGACACCCCTGGGTTAAGGCATCAGGCTAGAAACCAGGAGACTGGGAGTTCTAATCCTGCCTGAGGCACAAAATCAACTAGACAAGTCCTTGGACAAGTCCTTCTCTTTCAGCCCTAGGAAGGAGGCAAAGGCAAACCATTTGTGAGAAACCCTGTCAAGAAAATTGCAGGGACTAGTCCAGACAATCACCAGGAGTCAAAAACTGATTTGAAGGTACCTTTCCCCCCCACAAAATCCCCAGTTTTCTGGAGCAAGTCAATCCACAAGGTAATTTTAGCGGAATACCTTGCTACTTAAATTGAACAGTGTTTCTAAACCTTGGCAACATTAAGATGTGTGGATTTCAATTCCCAGATATTCCAGAAAAGGCTTGTCTCCTAGTTTATACCCTTTAACTTCTTGGCATGGGGGAAAGATCTTCAGATTGCCAACAGGATAGGCAGAGCCACCATCTTAGATAAAACATTGCTTGATGTATTCAGCCACTGTGCTATGTAGGGCTTTATAAGTAACCCCCAGCCCTTCAACCTGGGCCAGGAAGATTGGCAGCCGAATGGGTATTGCTCTTAAGTGGCAAGTTTTCCCTGCTAATATCCTGGTGCCGTATTTGTACCAGCTGCAGTTTCCAAATTTTCTTTGAAAATAGATAGCTCTGCACCAGTGTTGGGTTGCTACGGGTTCGTCCCAGTTCAGGCGAACTGGTAGTAGCGGCGGTGGGAGGTTCCACCCACCTGCCCGGATGTCATCAAATATGCTCTGTGCATGTGCAGAAGTGGCACTTGCGTGAGTGAAGCGAGCGCGCATGCGCGAGCAAACCCGTAGCAAAGGTAAGTGAAACCCACCACTGCTCTGCACAGAGTTTGCTGCAGAAGTCCAATTCTATTGTGGGAATAGAATAGAATCTGGTTCAGTTCCAATCTGGGAGAAAGACACTGGAAACATGGAGGCTGATTGGAAAGCAGAATCACATGGGTTTGTGGTTCTGGGTAGCTGACCAAATGGAGCTGAGAGTGAGGGGTTTTTATACCTTCTTTTGGGTTTTGCATTTGAGCTTCCTGTTTCTGTACAAGAACATGTCCTCTAATATTCTATTGGCTATTGTCAGATTCCTATGGAGCCATGTAGGGGTTATGTTGGGGGTCATAGCTGGCTCTATAGGCAAAAGAGGCAATGCAAATCCTAGGTGTTTGTCTGAGCTAATCTGGTCAATCTTTTGTTTGTTGCTTATCTTGAGTTTCTGTCTTGATCCAGTCTTTCTGAATGGATATTTCTAAAAGCTGCCCTCAGTTTCTGCTCGGGGCAGGGAAACTGGGGCTGCTTTCTGAATAGGCTGGCCCAATCTTTCTTAATGGGCACAAAACATCTTCTGGAAGCTATTAAGAAAGACCGAGTCTGCTTTCTGACTTTAAAAAAAAAATGTTTCTCCATTAGGAAAATATAATATTCTGCCTTTTTAATGTTTCACAAAATATTTCATTCTTCTGGGGGGGGGGATGGCTGCTGAATTTCTACACTATGATGATAAAGTGTGAGCTATCTTTGCTAGCATGAACACACATTCACGCATAACAGCACGCATTTGCTTGCCATGGGCTTTGAGAAGATTGAAGTTTTAGCAGTTGAATGGACAGGGAAAAAAAAAAACCCAGGGTAACTCTTTATAACGATTTTGTAGCTTTTCTGACTGTCTGTGATCCCATGAAGTTGACTACTACTTCCGAGATCTGAGCCAACTTATTTCTGGCTGCGTTGTGATGTATTTGAACCTGCAGTGCAGTTTGTGTTTTCTTTGAAATTCTGATGTTCGGTGGAGCTTCTGTGGGTTTCTTTCTCCAGTTACAGGATCTCCTGCCTTGCCATTTCTTCTAGTTAATGCTGGCAGGTTTTTCATGGGAGGGGAGGAGAGAGGTTCTGTCTCTTTTTCTATGTCTTCTCATGGAAAATGTTTGGGATTTTCTTTTTCTTTTAGTGATTCTTTGCATAACGCAACAGAGATGCACACAACATGATGTAAGACGGAGAGACAAGGGTGCATGGAGTTGATATTTCTGTTTTGTGTGTTTCACAGAGGAATTTTGCTGCAGAGGCTGTAGGAGGAGAGCTGTGTTAATAAGGTTAGCTTATGCCTTTTAATAAGATTTGTTAGTCAGAAAATGTACAACCAGACTCCTCCGCTTTTGTGCAGGTGGCAAGATTTCGCTTTATTTATTTATTCCCTGCCTTTATTATTTTTTTATAAATAACTCAAGGTGGCAAATATACCCAATACTCCTATCTTTCCCCAAAACGATAACCTTGTGAGGTGGGTTGGCTGAAAGAAAGTGACATGCCCAAATTTCTAGATTTAAGGCAGTTTGTGTTAAACCAGTGGTTTTCATTCCTTATTTTCCTCATCAAGGAGTACAAAGTTGGTTGAAAAAACAGTCCGCAGGCTTGACATCAATCCAGTAGAAGAGAATAAAGAGACTGATTGTAATTTAGCGTTGAACTACGGAGTCCTTGGTGCTCACTGATCTGGGTTGTTTGCTTTGAGACATTTCATTACCCACCTAGATAACGTCATCAAGAGAGAGAGTAGGATTTCCTCCCTATTTAAATATCGTTCTTTGCCCTGCTGGTTGTGGTTTGAGTGTGGTTTTATACTTGGTAGTTTCTTGATCAGGGTATTGTTTTTCTGCTTGATCATTTGACCGATGTCACTCATGTCAGTTGGAGAAGTTAACTATGGATGATTTAAAACTCTTTCAAACTGCTGAAGTGTATGCTGAATGGTTGATGGAACTGGGTATATCTATTGAAAAGAAGGACTAGGGGTAACATGATAACTGTTTTACAGAATTGGAAGTCATCTAGTCCAACCTGCCTGCCAAGCAGACTCTACACCATTTTTGACAGATGGCAGTCCAGTCTCGTCTTGAAAGCTTCCAGTGATGAAACTCCCACAACTTCCGAAGGCAACTTCTGTTCCACGGGTTGATTGTTCTCACTGTCAGAAAATTTCTCTTATTTCTAGGTTGAATGTCTCCTTGTTCATTTTCCATCCATGATTGCTTGTCTGGCCTTCAGGTGCTTTGGAAAATAACTTGATCCTCTCCTCTCTGTGACAGCCTCTCAATTATTGGAATACTGCTATCATGTCTCCCCTGGTCCTTCTCTTCACTAGACTAGCCATATCCAGTTCCTGCAACCGTTCATCGTATATTTTAGCCTCCAGTCCCCTAATCATCTTGTTTGCTCTTCTGTGTACTCTTTCTAGAGTCTCAACATCTTTTTTATAGTGTGGACCAAAACGGGATGCAGTACTCTAGGTGTGGTCTTACTAAAGCTTTATAGAGTCATATTAGTACCTCCTTTGATCTTGATTGTATCCCTCTGTTAATACAATTTAGGATTGCATTGGCTTTTTTGGCTGCCGCCGCACACTGTTAGCTCAGCTGTCATAGAGAAGGAGTCAACCTATTCTCCAAAGCACCTGAGGGTAGGATAAGTAGTAATGGATGGAAACTTATCAAAGAGAGATCCAACCTAAAACTAAGGAGAAATTTCCTGATAGTGAGAACAATTAATTAGTGGAATGGATTGTCATGAACCGTCGTGGCACAGAGGTTAGAATGCAGTATTGCAAGCTGACTCTGCCTACTGCCAGGAGTTCGAGCCTGACTGGCTCAAGGTTGACTCAGCCTTCTATCCTTCTGAGGTCAGTAAAATGAGAACCCAGAATGAGAACAGGGCAATATGTTGACTCTGTAAACCACTTAGAGAGGGCTGTATGAAGCAATACATAAGTCTAAGTGCTAAATGCTATTGCCTCCAGACGTTGTGGGTGCTCCATCACTGGAATTTTGGAAAAAGAGATTAAATAGCCATTTGTCCAGAATATTACAGGGTCTCCTGCTTGAGCAAGAGATTTAACTAGAAGACCTCCAGGGTCCCTTCTTAGTTTGTTATTCTGCATTCTGTTCTGTTTTTAAGAGGTTGGGGATCAGAGGTGGTATTCATCAGGTTCTGACCAGTTCTGGAGAACCGGTAGTGGAAATTTTGAGTAGTTCTCTGCCTCCTGAGTCCCAGCTGATCGGGAGGAAATGGGGATTTTGCAGTAACCTTCTGCTGGAATGGGGAGGGAATGGAGATTTTACAGTATCCTTCCCCTGCCACGCCCACCAAGCCATGTCACACCCACCCAAGCCATGCTCACAGAACCGGTAGTAAAAAAATTTGGATCCCACCATTGTTGAGGATGTGTGGTGGTATGTAGGTGCACTCAGTAAAGGAAGGGAGAGCTTGATGCATTACTTGGAATGTTTCAGTCGAATTAGTCTTAAAATCCTGGCTCAAATATATGACAACAAAAGATTGTCTTGCTCTTTTAGCTGCAGCTTCTGAGTCTTTGGAGAAAAATCCCTTTTTGTTTTTTTTTCCCCTTCAGTGATTTTCTGATGCTTTGAAGTATAAAATGTCATAGCCTTTTAACTCAGCTAGCAAGCGTGTAGGAGCATGTGTGCACATGCGTTTGTGTGCGTTAGCGTATGTGTGTGTACAAATTCTCTCTCTCTCTCTCTCTCTCTCTGTGTGTGTGTGTGTGTGTGTGTGTATAGTTAATATTTCGGGTTTCTTCCCGTGTAATTGTGGATATATCCCTAAAAGGATATATATATATATATATATATATATATATATATGCATATTCTTTCTAGCCAGGTTTTACCTACGTAAACTAAGTTGTTCTACAGCCCTGGTTCTGTGAAATCTCATTCACAAGTTTCTGGGCCTTTTTTCTGCTGACAAACTGCAACTCTGTGTTGCTCTCTGGGAGACTCAGATAGCTATTTCTGCCTTTTAAGGCGTCATCAGTGAGCCACACCCACTTCTCAGATATCCTCCCTGTAAAGGTACAATGTGTCTTTTTCTTTTTCGTAGGCTTTTATGTGCATATTCTTTCTAGCCAGGTTTTACCTACGTAAACTAAGTTGTTCTACAGCCCTGGTTCTGTGAAATCTCATTCACAAAAAAGGCCCAGAAACTTGTGAATGAGATTTCACAGAACCAGGGCTGTAGAACAACTTAGTTTACGTAGGTAAAACCTGGCTAGAAAGAATATGCACATAAAAGCCTACGAAAAAGAAAAAGACATATATATATATACACACACACAGCTTTCGGGCTTCAAAATGTAACAAACCAAAAGTACTCGCACATCATTCTTTGTGCATTGTTGTATTTCTGCCTGTGCCAGAACAAAATATTTATCCCAAATAAAGAGGAGTGGATTCAGAAGTTGAGGTATTTCACCACTAGAGATTTTTAAGAAGAGATTGGACAACCATGTGTCTGAAATGGTATATGCCTGAGCAGGAGGTTGGACTAGAAGACTTCTGAGGTACCTTCCAACTCTGTTATTTTGTTATGCATTAAAGGGTAGTCTTGAAGAAATTAGAAATGCTATGGACAAGCAACTTTTTTTTTGGTCTTTTAATGACTCTGTAATCTCTTGTATCTGGGTGGAGTAGAGACAACTGAATGGAGTTGAGTGTTTACTGGCCAGATGCCCTTCCTGTTGCCAATGCGGAGTTCACAGCAGATATATTCTCATTGTGCCCAGAGAGAGAAATGTCTGCCTCTCTTTAGGATCAAACTCACAGCCTCCTGATTGTGAGGTGAGAGCTCCACCTCTAGGCCACCGCACGACTCACTATGGACAAGCAACTGTTATGTTAAGAGCCAAGGTGGCGCAGTGGTTAGAGTGCAGTACTGCAACTACTTCAGCTGACTCCTAGTTCAGCAGATCAGCGGATCAAATCTCACCGGCTCAAGGTTGACTCAGCCTTCCATCCTTCCGAGGTGGGTAAAATGAGGACCCAGATTGTTGGGGGCAATATGCTATTTAGTATACTGTCTTTGGTGTAAGCCGCCCAGAGTCCTCGGAGAGTGGGCGGCATAGAAATATGACTAATGAAATAAATAAATAAATAACAAATGTGCAATTTCACTCCATGTGCTACCCAATGTGGCAGAATCCAAAGATAGCTTGGTGGCTTTATAACATGGGGTGCATTGGCAAGTTTTATATGTTGGCCACATTTTATCTCTATTGAACATCTTGATAAGTTGTGTTTTGTATTCTTTTTTTTTTTTTGGTAAACCACCCAAGAGACATTAGAAACTACAGTAGTAACAAAGAAAGAAATAGAAAACAAATCAAGATCAAGTTGCAACACAAATATACAAGAGAAGAATCAGTGAGATGAAAGGGAATGAACGACTAAGGAAGTCATGGTCGGATGGATTTGATGAGATTCTCAGAAAAGAGAAATAAGAAGTTTAAAGCACAAAAGGCAAGACATGATGTCATGGGAAAAAATAGTTCTCAAGAAAATAAAAGGGCTGGAGAGATATAATAAATGGTGTTATGAACTAGATTTATCTCTTTTCACCTTTTCTTTTGCTTCTAACTTAGAACATAGAACATAGAGTTGGAAGGGACCTTGGAGGTCTTCTAGTCCAACCCCCTGCTTGAGCAGTGATGGCTAACTATACCAGTGATGGCTAACCTTTTTGCCATCACGTGCCAAAAGCTGGGGGAGTACGGGGTGGTTGCGCACATGCAGGCCCACACCCTTAATTCTATGCGCCCTGCTCCCCATGCATGCATGCATGACCCCCCCATGTTCCCCCCGCTTTTGGCATGTGATGGCACGGTGGGCCCGGTAGGCCCGTTTTTTGCCCTCCCCAGGTTCCAGATGTCAGGTTTCGAGGTCATCTCAAATAAATTGCATTTCAAACAAAGTCTTTGAAGAAAACTCCCATTTATTAAGCATGACATTCTAAATCTGACTCCATCACAGCCAACACTGACTTCCAGACCCAAAACCCTCCCTTTCTGTTCCCCACTCCCCTGCACTCATTGGCCATCTTCCAAGTCACTCTACCCCTAATCTACTGCTCCAGCTCAAAGGAATTTCCCCCCTCCCATCCCATCTCCTAGGGGATATTATCTCCAGGGAAAATAAGTAGGTGAAAAGTCAAACATCCCTTTCTAGACGCCTCCACTTCTCCTTCTTATGTCAGCATTAGAGTAAATGCAGCTTGAAGTGCTGACACCAGAGGCTTTCTAGGGGCCTGGGGAGGGCAAAACAGCCTTCCCCACCTCCCTGGAGGCCTCTGGAGGCCGGAAACAGCCTGTTTGCCAACTTCCATTGGGTCCACAAGGCCCAAAAATCAGCTGGTCAGCACGTGCATGCATGCTGGAGCTGAGCTAGGGCAATGCTCGCGTGCCCACCAATATGGCTCCGTGTGCCACCTCTGGCACGTGTGCCATAGGTTCGCCATCATGGCCCTATACCATTTCAGATGAATGGTTGAAAGCCTCCAGTGATGGAGCACCCACAAGTCCTGAAGTATTCTTTTCCATGTGTTTCTTTCTCTTTTTCACTTTCTGTGCTTCACATGCTTGTTTTGAAAGGGAACATAGGACACGTCTGTGTAGATGTAACTGTGTAGATGTAACAAGAATGGAATCATCTTGATTTATCAACCGTACTTTAGGATTTAACATCTTGTGTGTGTGGATTATTAGGAGTGGTGTCGTGGCCTAGAGTTGGAGCTCTCGCCTCAGAATCAGGAGGCTGTGAGTTCAATTCTAAGTAGAGGCAGATATTTCTCTCTCTAGGCACACTGAGAATATATCTGCTGAACAAAACTCCGCACTGGTGTCAGGAAAGGCATCCGGCCATTAAAACACTCTGCTAGATCCGTTCAGTTGCCCAGACTCCACCCCGCAAGGAATTATGGGGTCGGTAAAAGACGATGATGATATGTGGATTATTTTGTAAGGTTAAAGAAAATATAGTTTGGATTGGCATGTGAAGCCAATCGCTGAGAAAAACTGTGCTCCATCTTTTAAACAATAACCTGGCAAATATTGGAAGCCTGTTACTATAATTTTCTTAATCACTTCTGCAGGCTAAATAGTTTTCGTTGCTTCAAATATTCTTTACAGGGATTTGTTTCTGTTCCCCCTGGCAGCTCCTCCCTGAGTCGGTGTTTTAGCTTCTCAGTGGCTCCAGTGTGGTGCCATGAACTGAGCCCTTTAGATGAAAATGCAGCCATCCCAATACAACATAAATCATATATTTTGCATAGATGGTAATTATGGTAATGACACAACCCTCCTTCAAATTATCCACAGGTGGTAGATATACAAGTTGGAACACAATCAGTATCTTTTGCCCCCCCTGGTGAGGTTAACTGTTACACCAGTGAATAGTGAAGTTGTGGGGTTTTTTTTTATCTCGTTCGTTATATTAATACACACTGGCTTTTTTTTTAAAATAAAATCAAAACAGTAAGATCTTCCAAAAGCTTTGATAACTGAAGCATGCTGATTACTTTAAAATGTCACAGCTTTATGTGGATACATTTCTGAGGGATTTTTTTTAATTAGCTCTGTCAATGCGTTTTAAATCTGTTTTTCTCGATATATGTTCTTTTTTAAAAAAAGAAAAAACAGTTAAATAACCCCTGCTTTAAATAAAGACTTTTATGTTAGTGGTATCCTGGGTGGGGATTTCAATAGGTTCGCAGTGATATCGAACAAAGTTGGCAGATAATCCTTTCAGAGTCTAACATGCAACAGTTTAGTATTTTCGCACATTCTTTTGGAATCGCACCAGAAATTTTGTTGTTTCAACTTTTCAAACTTTCAGACTATAACTTTTCACCATCCAAGGTAGCGTTGCCATCAAGTCCAACAAGCAGTGACTCTGTCTTTCGGGAATTTAGTTATAACTTTACCCATCCAGATCTTCTTACCTCTGAAGCTAGATATAAGTAGTCCTCAACTTACAACAGTTCACTTAGTGACTAATTGAAGTTACAACGGAACTAAGAAAAGTGACTTATAACCGTTTTTCACACTTACGACCATTACAGCATCCCCATGGCCACTTGATGAAAATTCAGATGCTTGGGAACTGGTTCATAGTTATGACGGTTGCAGTGTCCTGGGGTCACGTGATCACTTTTTGGGACTTTCTGACCAGCAAAGTCAATGAGGATACCAGATTCACTTAGCAACCGTGTGACTAACTTAACAACTGCAGTGATTCACTTAAGAATTGCAGCCAGAAAGGTCATAAAAAGAGGTGAAACTCACTTAACAATTGTCTTGCTTAGCAACAGAAATTTTGGGCTCAGTTGTGGTCTTAATTTGAGGACTACCTTAACTTGAGGAGATGAGTCAGCATCTCTGACTCAGGAATTCTTGAGTACCAACAGTGTGATCAAACCCCCTCAATATATGATGAACGGTTGCAGGAATTGGGTATGGCTAGTCTAGTGAAGAGAAGGACCAGGGGAGACATGATAGCATGTTCCAATATTTGAGGGGCTGCCACAGAGAGGAGGGGGTCAACCTATTTTCCAACGCACCTGAAAGCCAGACAAGGAATAATGGATGGAACCTGAACAAGGAGAGATTCAACCTAGAAATAAGGAGAACTTTTCTGACAGTGAGAACAATCAACTCATGGAAGAGCTTGCTTCAGAAGTTGTGGGAGCTTCATCACTGGAAGCTTTCAAGAAGAGACTGGACTGCCATCTGTCAGAAATGTAGGATCTCCTGCTTGGGCAAGGAATTGGACTAGATGACCTACAAAGTCCCTTCCAACTCTGTTAATCTGTTAATATACTTCTAATCTAAAAAAAAAAAATATTATAGGCTGATTTTAGGATGAGTTGAGAATCCTGTCTATTAACCAACAAATTGTGGGATGCAGAGAGACTATGGAATGGACTTCAAGGATAGGAAGAAGAACTACTATCAAGAATAATGTTGAGTTACCTAAGACAAGCAGCTCCCTAATACACACACAGCTAAAGTGAGGGACGAGGAAAGCACTTTCTGACCTGATGTCTATGGAGATTCTCAGTCATGGTTGTCCCAAAGGTGCTTTTTCTCAAGAGGCAATTGGACTAGTAGTTTTATTCCTTCCTCTACTGATTAGGGGATGGCTGGCTGAAGATCTGTGCAAGAAAGAAATAAAACATCAGGATTCATAGTAGTTTTCCTTTATCGGGTTAAAAACAAAACAATTATGGATGCCAACTGGAGCAATGAGCTGAGCCGTAATAGACAGTGGTAGAGCATTTGTTGAGATCAGCCCACCGGAAATAATGCTGTGATGTCTCTTTTATCTCGGATCTATATTGGATAGCTGCCCCACTGACCTCTAGAAAGAATGGCTGGAGTTGAAAGCAAAGCAAGGTTTATAGGTTGTGTGAACAGAAGTGCTTTTAGGTATGTATGTGTGTGTGTGTGTGTGTGTGTGTGTGTGTGTGTATGTATGTATGTATGTATGTATTGCTCCTGGAAGCACGAAGCCGAGAACACCAGCCTGAAGATGACGAATGAGACTTCGTCGAAACGTCGCCAAGACACTTCCAATTTTACGTGGGAGAAGACCCGAATAACCAAAGACCTACATATATATATATATATATATATATATATATATATATATATATATATGCAAAAAATTAAAATCTCCGGTGTTTTCCCGCGTCATTATAAATAAGTTGGTTAAAATATTTAAAATCCTGGTTAAAATCCCAGCTTAAAATCTTCTAAAAATCCTTACAAAGGATATATATATATATATATATATATATATATATATATATATATATATATATGTCTTTGGTTATTCGGGTTTTCTCCCGCGTAAAATTGGAGGTTTCTTGGCAACGTCAATCAGAACACAGCCAAGCTCCCACCCAATCAGTTCACACCCCCACTGGCAGTTAAAAGGAAGAAACAGCTGTGATCACACACATTGCTCCTAGAAGCACGAAGCCGAGAACACCAGCCTGAAGATAACGAATGAGACTTCGTCGAAACGTTGCCAAGAAACCTCCAATTTTACGTGGGAGAAAACCCGAATAACCAAAGACCTACATACAAACACCCGCGAAAACCTCAGAAAACATATATATATATATGTTTATATATATGAATAATACATATGAATATATGAATATATGTTTATATATATGAATAACCAAAGACCTACATATATATATATATATATATATATATATATATATATATATATATATATATATATATATATATATATATATATATATATATATATATATATATATATATATATGTCTTCTTAAGTTTTCGTGGGTGTGTATATGCAAAAAATTAAAATCTCGGGTGTTTTCCTGCGTCATGCTAAATAAGTTAGTTAAAATGTTTAAAATTCTGGTTAAAATCCTATCTTAAAATCTTCCAAAAATCCTTACAGAGCACTCTGCAAGGTCCTTTAAAACCTTAGCTAAAATCCTACCAGTACCTTAAAAGTTTTTCTTTCTGAGCCTGTCGAAACGTTGGTATGTATGTATGTATGTATGTATGTATGTATGTATGTATGTATGTATGTATTTTTCTTCAACTGGGTATTTTCCTACGTAAACCAAGTTTCTCAAATTGCAGCCATAGCTCAGTGAAATCACATCCACTATCCTAGGCTTCTTCAGACAGCAAACATGCATTTTGCTGCCTATTGGGAGACTAATATAGATCTATTTCAGACTGATTGGTCCTCATCAGTTAGCCACACTCTTACCATATGTTCCCTAAGTATTTGCTTTCTTCTCTTATCGTAGGTTTTTGTATGTATTTTTCTTCAACCAGGTATTTTCCTATGTAAACCAAGTTTCTCAAATTGCAGCCATTGCTTCTTGTCCTGCCTTCAGGTGCTTTGGAGAATAGCTTGACTCTCTTTTCTTTGTGGCAACCCCGGAACTAGGCAATGGAGAATCTGTTTTACTTAGTATTGATTACAGAATGTCTATTATACCTTTTTGTTTTTCAACAATCAACATGAAGAAAAACCAGAAACCAAATAGAGAAACAAATACATGTAATGACTATCAGCATTAATTCCCCCCCCCCCGGGAATATATTAATAATTTGAAGCTTGATATGAAAAAGATGTGTTTTTGCCACCTTCCTAAATAGCTGCTTTTCTTTTCCAGCCGCCCTTAAAATAATGGAAATGGTTAAATATTGGTAGCAGCATCCATTTATTTATAGCCAAAAAGGTACTAAAAATGTACATATTTCAGTTTTCCTCCAAGTTTCCGCTAAAATGGATAAATAAATAATAAAGTAGGGGAAAGGTATTTTTTCTCCCATTTCTTTAAAACTTATGGAAAAACAGAACTTCTCTATACTGTGCCAGAAAAGGAGAAGGGAGAAGTTAAATTATTTGTCTAATGCTAAAGTTTTGATATAGTGTGATGCAGGGGTGAAATCTACTTACCTTCCTTACCAGTTTGGAAGTGCATGCGCCACGCAGACCCTCTGCGCATGTGCAAAACCTTCTGCGCATGTACAAAACCTTCTGCACATGCACAGAGGGTAAAAAACACATTACTTCCTGGTTAAAACCAGGAAGTAACAACACCCGGGCAGCTGGGCGGAGCCTCACGCCACCATCACTTCCGGTTCTCCGAACCACCTGCCACAATCGCTACCGGATCGCCCAATTCAGTCCGAACCGGGAGGATTTCACCCCTGGTGTGATGGTATAACTAATTGTCTGTCTTTCTGTTGAATAACTTGCATAGCACTCAAAGAGGTTCCTTTTTCTGTTCCTTTAGCTAATCTTAACCAAAGCCTGGTTAAAATTACATGATTTTTTTTGAGAAGAAGGAATGAGTATAGCTTGAGTTTAGAAATGTCCTTATCGTCTATTTGGAGGAATTACGAGAAACGCCAAGCCCGTAATAAACATTCAGCTTCTTGGCTTTAGTTTTCTATTTTCGAAAATGGAACTGAACTTTTAGCAAGTAATGAGTAGACCAGGTTTCCAATGGCTTTTTGACATATTTTCCAAATTTTTGAACAGAGACATTTGCGGAAGATTTTTCCAAATCTCTTCAGGCAAAGGAGAACAGCGTCAATGATTTATCAAAGTACTACTACTGGGAGAAAAAATACTTTTCATATATTGCTGAAACGGGCTTTGGTGAACTTGTGGATGAGAAGGAAAACTGCTTTTTGTGTTCCCTGGTTGTGTGTGTGTTTTCCCCCTCAAGTAATAAAGAGAAGAAAATATATAGAAATGCCCATGACATACAAGCTACAGTGAGAGGAGGGGGAAATTGTGTATTCATTTTTATTAAGTTTAATTATAGAAGCTTTCTCAAGTGATTCCAGTCTGTGGCCCATGAAAAATGCATGAGTTAATTGCTCCTGACATTTAATTGCTTTATACTTTTCCCTAAAACAGTTGTCTAGGGCGAGAGAGGGGAATACCACTTGGTTTGAGCCAGTGACTGCTGACAATTTGCTCCTTCTGAGGATGAATTACAAGGGCAGTTTTAGAGGAGATTGGAAAGCTTTTGGTCAAAGCTCAGGAATACTAACCAGTAGTGGCAGCATCATTGAAGCTTAAGGGGATGTGGACTGGGAAGTCTAAATGGGCAACTCTGCTGCAAGCCTCAAAGTACAAGGCAGAGAAGATTCAACTTTACACTGCTGATTGTCTTCTTCAAGTCACGACATCTACCAGCCTAGTCTAGAGACGAGAAGAAGATAACTCTTAATTTGGTGGTAAATTCAGTGGAGTTGGTCAAAGAGGTATAAGTGTAGGGACTGGCAAGTTACGATCTCTATGTGTAGAACTACATGTAGAAAGAAAGAAAGAAAGAAAGAAAGGAAGGAAGGAAGGAAGGAAGGAAGGAAGGAAGGAAGGAGAGGATGGAGGAAGTTAAGAAAGGAAGAATGAGAAAGGGAAGATAGAGGAAGTAAAGAAGGAAGAAGGGAAGGAAAAAAGGAAGGAGAAAGGAAGAGAAAGAAAAGAGAAAGAGACAAAGATGGGGAAACAAAAGAGAGAGACAAGGAAGGAAGGAAGGAAGAAAGAGGAAGGAAGAAAGAAAGAAGGAAGGAAAGAGAAAGCGAGGATGGAGGAAGTTAGGAAAGAAGGAAAGAGAAGAAAGGGAAAGATGGAAGAAGTTAAGAAAGGAGGAATGAGAAAGGAAAGATAGAGGAAGTAAAAAGGAAAAAAGGAAGGAGAAAGAAAGAGAAAGAAAAGAGAAAGAGACAAAGATGGGGAAACAAAAAGAGAGAGAGAGAGAGAGAGAGAAAGAAAGAAAGAAAGAAAGAAAGAAAGAAAGAAAGAAAGAAAGAAAGAAAGAAAGATCCCTAGACACTTCTCTGGTATAATTTACCACAATTCTGACTCTATTTAACAGTAGCAGCACTGAAAAACTTTCCGCCCCATCCATCATAATTACAGCCAATGGAAGGGGGGGGAATCTAGCTCAGAATTGAATTGTGGGGTCTTTGGTGCTCTCTGAGCTGGGTTGTTTGCTTGTAGATGTTTCATTACCCAACCAGGTAACCTCATCAGTGCTAGTGAGTATGGGATTTACTCCCTGTTGATATACGATAGCTTGCCCTGCAAGTGTTGGTGGGGTATGGTTTTCTCCTTGGTAGTTCTACAAACTACCAATATATTGGAACTTAACAATTGAACTACATAGATTATGGAATAAACCAGAAAAATACTTTCCCCCATAGTTATTACTATAGCAATAGTATCGTCAAAACAGCTGAACATTTGAATTATTTGGTTTCACACTTAGCTTACAAACAACAGCTTTGCAAAAATCCACATATGAATTTAGATCATTTTCAGCTTTTGAATAAATCGAGAACTGATACTAAATTGCCAGCACTAGTCCAGAATAGATATCATCATCATCATCATCATCATCATCATCATCATCATCATCATCATCATCATGTGAATTCTTCCAAATTTGCATGAAAATAGCTGAAGTCACACTTCAACTCAATCACACTGAAAAGGTTGAAAAATGAAGTCTTGCATCCTTTCGTGAAAATGGAAAAAAATGATGGCTGAACATTTTCTCAAAGGCAAAATAGATTCCATTAGTCAGGAGCAACATAGGTGGATATGAGCACAGGCTCAGAAGTCTTCTTCTATCTGGAAAAAAAAAACGTATTTCAAACTGAGAGACCATGTGGAGAGGACTTCCTCTGTTTCCTTGAACATCTGGACTGGTCCTCAGTCAAGACTGCCAGGCCCTAAGCCACTTTAGAGCTTTAGGGATTAAAGCCAACATTCGGAATTGCATCTGGTAGCCAGTATTTGTCCTTCATTGTGGGCATAATATATTCCCGATACTATGCATTTCATTGCTGAATTTTAACAAGGGATGGGATTCAAAAATTTTAGCAATTGGTTTTCTGCCCGGTTGCTGGGTGAGCGTGGCCATGGTGGGCATGGCCTACTCGCACCATGGTGTGGGGGGGTGTTTCCACCTCCCCAGGCTCCAGAGGCTTTCCTCGAGCCTCCAGGAGGGCGAAAACAGCCTTCCCTGGGCTCCGGAGGCCCTCCGGAGGCCCTCCGGAGGCCGGAAATGGGCCCATTTCTGGACTTCCGGAACTTCCGGAAGGCTTGTTTTTCACCCTCCCCAGGATCCGGAGGCTTTCCTTGAGCCTCTGGGAGGGTGAAAACAGCCTCCCCTGGACTCCGGGGCCATTTCCAGACTTCCAGAACTTCTGGGAGGCCCATTTTTTGCCATCTCAGAGCCTCTGCGTGGGCGCTGCACTTACCTGGCATCCAAAACAGGCCCCGTGGAGACTCCTGGGAGGGGAGGTGTGGGGCGGGCGGGGCCAGCCACTCCTTGCAACTACCATTTCGGCGAACCAGATGTTAAATTAGCATCCGGTTTGCCCAAACCGGTCTGAAGTGGCTGAATCCCACCCCTGATTTTAACCCTAGAGGAACTTCCCAAACCATTTTTTTTTTTCTGGGCCATCTAATGTGTGTGTATGTAAAAGTTCACAGTTTCTCCAGGAAAACTCCTACTTCCCTCCTCCTACTTTTAAGTCAATTCTGTTGACATTTTCTCCATGAGCTAAGAATTCGATGAAAGAAACATTTTTTAATAAGGGAAGAATGGGAAGGGAAGAAAGCCCAGCATAGAGATAATCCTCGACTTACAACAGTTCGTTTACTGACCATTCGAAGTTACAATGGCACTGAAAAAAAATGGCTTATGACCATTTTTCACGGTTATGACCATTGCAGCTTCCCCATGGTCAGATAATCAAGATTCAAACACTTGGCAACTGACTCATATTTATGATGGTCTCAGTGTCCCGGGATCATGTGATCCCCTTTTTGCAACCTTCTGATAAGCGAAGTCAATGGGGAATCAGGTTCACTTAACAACCATGTTATTAACTTAAGAACAGCAATGATTCACTTGACAACTGTGGCGAGAAAGTAAAATGGGGCAAAGCTCACTTTCTCGCTTAGCAACGAAACTTTTTCATACTACAGAATAAGAGGGTGTTATTTAGTTAAAACATTTATGTAACTGTCCATCTTATGCCCAACCCAGGGAAATCAACTGGACTTACCCTTCCTCTAAATATTCTCTCTTCCTTTTTAATAAATCGACTGCAGATTTGTTAGTCTTCCATCCTGTTTGGAAGATTTTAATCATCCGGAGTCATCACTGTCTCTCATTACACACACTGTCTCTCCCTCTCCCTCCTTCTCTCCCTCTTTCTCTCCCTCTCTCTCTCCCTCTCTCTCCCTCTTTCTCTCCTTATCTCTTTCCCTCCCTCCCTCTCCCTCTCCCTCCTCTCTTTCTCTCCTTCTCCTCTCCCTCTCTCTCCTCCTCTCTCTCCTTCTCCCCCTCTCTCCCCCTCTCCCTCCCTCTTTCTCTCCTTATCTCTTTCCCTCCCTCCCTCTCCCTCTCCCTCTCCCCCCTCTCTTTCTCTCCTTCTCCTCTCCCTCTCTCTCCTCCTCTCTCTCCTTCTCCCCCTCTCTCCCCCTCTCCCTCCCTCTTTCTCTCCTTCTCCCTCCCACTCCCTCTTTCTCTCCCTCCCTCTGTCCCTCTTTCTCTCCCTCTCCCTTTCCCTCCCTCCCACTCCCTCTTCCTCCCTCCCTCTCTCCCTCTCCCTCTTCCTCCCTCTCTCTCCTTCTCCCCCTCTCCCTCCCTCTTTCTCTCCCTCTCCCTCCCTCTTTCTCTCCCTCCCTCTCTCTCTCTCCCTTTCCATCTCTCTCTCTCTCTCTCTCTCTCTTATATACACACACACACATACACACTTGCACATAGACCCATAAAAATGTCACCTCATCTGCTGCTCAGAAGACGGTGGGGGGTGGGGAAGCCTGCCACAATTGAAATCTGATTATCAATTATAATTTATGACAGCAAGATAACTTCCTGCGGCAGGAGAACACTTTCGATTGCAAGCATCTTCTGTGAGGCTGTTTCTGGAAACACCACAAAGGAAACAATTCTTTTATACAGACTAGGACTTCCATGACGATAGGAAAAATCAGAACAATGTACAATTTATCCCAGGGATGGTAGCCAAATGGCATGGCGAGCTTTGAAATGCAAAGGTTTTGCTTTTTTCTCTCTCTCTCTGTTTTCACATGTATTATGCATCATCATTAATAAGCCCCCTCTCTCTTTAATTATTGAAAAGCATGCAGTCCGTGCTTCCTTGCATTATCCTTGCAAAGTACCTAAGATACTGCGGGTTCTTATGCGAGTTGCAAAAGAAAAACTTGGCATAGCATGTTGGACTAAGATGCAAAGCAAATAATTCCATGTGTAAAACCTTGCAGGCAGGCTTTGGAAAGTCCTTATCCATCATAGGGTGAGAATAAGCTGTAGAATATTCTCACAATGTTGTTGTTTTCATTCCCCAACTCCCCAGAAGCAATTGAAGGGATCTTATGATTACCTCTGATTCTTCCGGCTCAGAAATGATGATCACAAGATGTAAAAAGGAGCCTGAGTGGCGCAGCAGACTAATGCTACTGTTAAAGGTAGTATTTAGCTTCCAGCTGTCTGCAATTACTGCGAGTTCAATTCTCACCAGGCTCAAGGTTGACTCAGCCTTCCATCCTTTCTAAGGTAGGTAAAATGAGGACCCGGTTTGTGGGGGCAATAAGCTGACTTTGTATAAAATATACAAAAGTATGAAGGCTATTGCTTAATGCCTTGTAAGCCGCCTTGAGTCTCCGGAGAAGGGCGGCATATAAATAATAATAATAATTAAAAACAAACAAACCAAAAAACCAAAACCCGAAACCACTTCCCTACCCTGAGCTGTGGTACTTAGGGTAGCAACTCAAATCCCCTTGTGTGAAAATAAAGAAAGTAAGAGGGATTAAAAAAAAATATTTTTTCTATGTCACCTCATCCTGTGTTGAAGAGGAGACCAGAGAGAAATATATATATATATTAATTGATCCTTTGGTTGATTTTAAAGGGGGAGCTGCAAAGCTGTTAAGTTAAGCATTCCCCTGAGAGAGCTTCACATTTAGGAGCCAGAAAGGAGGTGAGGCAAGCATTCCTGCTAAGGGGGGAAAAAGCCACAAGTAGTAAAACAATAAGCGCAACAAATCAACAAAGGAAAACGCTAGCTTTGAAATAATTTGAACTGTACTGAGCCGGATTGGAAATAGAGTGGCTCAATTGTACAGCGTCGCTGACATCTTAGGAACACGGATGTCCACAAGGACTATTAACAGTCTTGGTGAGGAATCAGTGCCGCAAATTTAATAAAGCGAAGGAAACAGTTGTTTGGGGTGAGGATATAGGTACAGGGATCCCCCTTTTTGCCAACTCCTTGTTTAATATTATTATTATTATTATTATTATTATTATTATTATTATTATTATTATTATTTTATTTCTATACTGCCCTTCTCCCGAGGGACTCAGGGCGGTGCACAGCCAATTTAAAAACACAAGACAAAACAATGATTAAAAATTAAAATAATTTAATAGATTTGGCCCGATTTAAAACCCCGAAAATTTAAAATACCCCAATTTAAAATTATTATGTTGATAGCCCGGCCTGGCGGAACAACAGGGTCTTCGGTGCACAGCGAAACACCTGGAGGTCGGAGATCTTACGCATTTCCAGGGGCAGTTCATTCCACAGGGCAGGGGCTCCCACAGAGAAGGCCCTCCCCCTGGGTGTCGCCAGCTGACATAACTTGGCTGATGGCACCCTGAGGAGACCCTCTCTGTGGGAGCGAACTGGCCGGTGGGAGGCTATTGGTGGCAGAAGTCGGTCTTGAAGGTACCCGGGTCCTGTGCCATGGAGCGCTTTAAAGGTGATGACCAACACCTTGAATCGCACCCGGAAGACCACATCTTCAACAAATTTGTGTCAGGTAGATGTATCATATCTAGGTTAGTGTCCTTCAAACTTTAGGATGTGCGAACATCAACTTCCAAAATGCTGGCTGGGGAATTCTGGGAGTTGAAGTCCATTTGTTGTTGTTGTTGTTAGTCACAAAGTCGTGTCTGACCCATCGCAACCCCATGGACAACGTTCCTCCAGGCCTTCCTGTCCTCTACCATCCTCCAGAGTCCATTTAAGCTCACACCAACTACTTCAGTGACTCCATCCAGCCGTATGAAGTCCATACATCTTATAATTGCCAAGTTGGGGGAAACACTGATCTACAGTATATGGCCTCCAGATGGCAGCAAAGGGTTAGAATTTTGTGTATCTCTTTACTCCCATCTATTGATTGTCTTGATTTTTGCATCCCAGTGCATCCCTGGAAGCTCTTCCTTGTGCCCTTGTGTGGAAGTCCCCTCTCTTCTTTTATTGGCATCTAATTAGGGATCCAAAGATGCAATATATGGAAAGCACTTCAGATATCTATGCAGTTAAACCGAGGGAGTAGAACATCTCTCTGTAAATTGGATCATCGGTGCCATTGTCATACACCCAAATGAAACCATTCTCACAAAGGAAAGAGGCATCTGGAGGTACAGGTAGACCTCAATTTACAATCATTAGTTTAGCACAGGGGTCGGCAACCTTAAACACTCAAAGAGCCACAAAGGTCCTAACTGGAAGCCCCTGTTCAATTCTGGAGGCGACCAGATGTCCGGTTCCCCCACCATAGAGTCTCCTCCTAGCACGGCATCCTTTTTCCTCTACCTGTCCTAACCAAAAGCCCTATCAATTGTGGAGCTGACCAGCAACAGGGAGCCACAGCAGAGGGATGAAAGAGCCACATGTGGCTCCAGAGCTGCGGATTGCTGACTCCTGGTTTAGTGACTGTTCAAAGTTGCAATGGCACTGAAAGAAGTGACTTACAATTAGTAAGTTGCCAGGCACCCAAATTTTAGTCACATGATCAAAATTTGGGTGCTTAGCAACTGGCATATATTTATAATGGTTGCAGCATCCCAGAGTCACACGGTCGCCATTTCTGATCTTCCCAGCCGGCTTTTGACAAGCAAAATTAATGGAGAAATCCGGATTTGCTTATCGATTGTCAAGTGATTGACTTAACAACTGTGAAAAGAAAGGTTGTAAAATGGGCATCACTCACTCACCAATGGAAATTCTGGCTCCAGTTGTGTTCATAAATGGAGGACTGATTGTGCATCCATTTGTGGACAAAACTCATTTAAACCAAACCCACAAATGAATAAGCATTTCTGTAAACAGCTTAATGAAGACTGAATTTTTTTTTTTTGTATCCACCAAATGCTGATATTTGAGGACAAAGAAAACTGTAAGAAAATTGACTGAAAGCCTGGCCTTCAATATGGGGAAAACAGTTATGATAGACTGGCCAGAATCCTGTCAAAAATCTCACTCCGTATTACCAACTTTTATTCTTTCTTCCACATATTTATTTATTTATTTTTATTTATTTATTTTATTTGTATACCGCCCTTCTCCAACAGGACTCAGGGCGGTGAACAGCCACGGTAAAAACACAACATATAAAATTTAAAAACAATTTAAAAAACATTAAATAATTTTGGCCATCAATTTAAAATAACCCAATTAAAACCAATTATAAATTTAAAACTGCAAGGATGGGGTCAATTAATTATATTAATAATTATGATATTATAAATGGACAAGCCCTATATATGCCAGTGTAAATAAACTCAGCTTACTCTAAATATCCAGTCATTCATTCATTTTATTTCGGTCATTGACCAGCCAAACAAAACAAAAGAGTCACAATTGATTAGAATAAAACAAGTTACGCAATTGCATAACAATACTCTTCATATTCCCTTTATATTACAAAATGGAAAACGCGGCTTCCTTTGAAATATTTCTGCTTATCTACGTTTATTAAAATCTCTCTTACCATTTCACAGCGCACATTTCAAGTTTATAATATGAGTAATTATGTAATAAGATCAACTATCTCGGAGACAAAAGGCTGGAGAAAAATCATATCGGGGTAGGATTGTACCTGAACAATTCCTTATTAAAGTTTCAGTGAGGAACGCCCCACGAGCTGATAAATAATAATTAAGCAAATTATGAAGCTGATATCAAATGTGGGTATCTTTACCACAGCTAAATTAAAACGGTGCGAGGAGGGGCAAAAAAAAGAAAGAAAGAAAGAAAGAAGAAGTGGAAACAAATCCTACAAATTTGAAAGGAGCTTAATTTGTTTGGAAGCCAACTTTGTTTATTTTTAAGGCATTTTGCTTGTCAGTTACTGGGTTACTGATGTGAAATAACGAGTTGGTGTATGTGCTCCATCGCATCTGAAACATTCTTCCCCCCCCCCCTTCTTCCATGACTGTTGAAGTCATGGAAATCTAGATGCTGGAGGTACATGGGGAGGAAATCTTATACTTATTGCAAGCAGGCTGTTTGGGGTGTTGTATATTTCATGTTCTGGTGAATTACTTTAGTTTTCCAATTTAAACAGCGTGCTGAAGCAGAAAAGTTGGTTCGTCGTTGTTGTTTTTTTTCTTTTTTTTTCTTTTTCCCTTTATCATCTTTCTTTTCTTTTCCAAAGAAAGGGCTGACACTCATCTTATGAGCAGCGTGGCTCGGAATACTAAGTGCAGCATGCATAATCAAGAGCGGCGAACGAGAGTGATTGCAGCTTGCGTGAATGTGTGTGTGTGCGAGAGAGAGAGCTGTCAAAGACCAGAGATCAGGCGATTATGGGTGGGTTATATTACCCACCATGGCAGCTCCGCTTCTGGTGACAGGCAAGAATCACATTCATTGCACATCATTTAGCATCATATTAGTGTATGGGGAGGCAGGCGGCAAAGATGCCACCGGTGCAGTCAGCGGTGGCATTTAATGGATTAGTAGCAATTGCAGACTGCCAAGCCCTCTGTGGAAGGAAGATCCTAGAGGAGCTCAAAAGCCAAGCTATGGGAAACGCCCACTCTTTAGCTGATTCCTCCATTCTGGGACATCGATGTGGTTCAAACCCGTGGAAGTTTTGATCCTCCTTGTGTTCCATCTGTGGCCTGTGTTTTTCAAATGTCAATGATTAGATCATCTTTTGGGGAAGACGATTGGTAAACATTGTACCTTCAGGATCATCAGTCCAAAACCCAAACGACTGTCAGATTCTAATAACCAGGAACGATACATGTGGGGTTATTTCGAGCAGTTCTGTATTGTTGTTCACCTACAGACAGAATCTTGCTGGAGTAAAGCAACTGTCTACATAAATATAAGGTATACTCTGTGAGTCGACAGGGAGGGTCTGACTTCACCCTCTTCCTGCCTACCAAATAAGCTAAGGCAGTAGAACACCAAACACCCAGCCCCTTAACTTTCCAGAAGGCGTTATAGAGTTAGCTTTTCTCCCAAGTGCTAGAATAGAGTGAGGTTGGAGTTTGATGATTATAGTGTATTGGCTACATTAAAAGTGATCGTTTACTTTATTTTATTATTTTTATTAGTTCGATTTATATGCCGCCCTTCTCCGGAGACTCAGGGCGGCTTACAATGTGTTAAGCAATAGCCTTCATACTTTTGTATATACCTGCTTAGTAGGGCTTTCGCCCCCCCCCCCCCAAGCGGTATTCTTTTTTATACAAAGTCAGTTTATTGCCCCCACAATCCGGGTCCTCAGTTTACCTCGGAAGGATGTAAGGCTGAGTCAACCTTGAGCCTGGTGAGATTTGAACTTGCAGTAATTGCAGGCAGCTGGCAGCTAAGTGCTACTTTAACAGCAGTTTTAGTCCACCGCGACACCAAGGCTCTTGGAGCTTTTTTTGGTGCTTTCGTTGTATTGCTTTTTGTTTTTATTAAGATTTTTTTTTTAAATGATGTTTGGTTTTATACAATTGTGAGTGGCACGTAAGCGTGTTTTGTAAGATGAATGGCCATATAAGATAGATAGGTAGGTAGGTAGGTAGGTAGGTAGGTAGGTAGGTAGATAGACAGGTGAAATCCAGCAGGTTCTGAAATTTTGAGTAGTTCAGAGAACTGGCAAATATCACCTCTGGCTGGCCCCAGAGTGGGGTGGGAATGGAGATTTTGCAATATCCTTCCCCTGGAGTGGGATGGGAATGGAGATTTTTCAGTATCCTTCCCCTGCCATGCCCACCAAACCATGCCAACAGAACAGGTAGTAAAAAAAATTGGATTTCACCACTGGCTGGCTGGCTGGCTGGCTGGCTGGCTGGCTGGCTGGCTGGATAGATAGATAGATGAGAGAGGGGGGAAGAGAAAGAGAGAGAGAGAGAGAGAGAATGATACAGAGATACAATAGAAGTAATAGGTTAGGAAGATGAAGTGAAAAATAAAGAAAACCTTCTCCAGATTCTGTAGCATCCTTTCTTGATTTGGATCTTTCCAGATATGTTAGAATCATAGAGCGGAAAGGGACAATTAAAGCTGCTGAATCTAGCCCACCCCAACCCCCTAATCAGTGCAGGAAAACATTAGAAACATCCATGACAAATGGATATCTAGCTTCTTCTACTTGAACACAGAGATCGGTGAAGAAGAGCTTACAACCTCTCTTGGGAAATTGGTTCCACCGTTGAAATGCTTTATTAGAACGTTTCTTCTACATTCAGTCAACTTCTGCTTTGACTCTCTTCTACCATGTTCTGAACTTTGACTCAACACATTTCATTGGGATTGATATCCTTCCTGTTTTTGAAGAGTGATATCATATTTATTTATTTATTTATTTATTTATTTATTTATTTATTTATTTATTTATTTATTTATTTATTTATTTATTTATTTATTTATTTATTTATTCATTCATTCATTCATTCATTCATTCATTCAATTTATATCCTGCCCTTCTCCAAGTGGACTCAGGATGGTGCACAGCCAGAACTAAAACACATACCAGTACAAAATTTAAAATTTTTAAAAGAATTATATGACTTTGGCCCAAAATTTAAAACATTCAAACTAAAACCCATTGACAATTTAAAAAGCTAAAAAAAAAAAAGGGGGGGGGGTTCACGCCAGCCCTGCTTGATGAAAAAGAAAAGTTTTTAGGGCACGGCGAAAGACCCGGAGAGCCAATATCCTTTGTATCTCCAGGGGCAAATCGTTCCAGAGGGCAGGAGCTGCCACAGAGAAGGCCCTGCCCCTGGGGGTTGCCAGCCGACATTGCCTGGCTGACGGCACCCTGAGGAGTCCTTCTCTGTGGGAGCCTACTGGTCGGTGGGTGGCTATCGGCGGCAGAAGGCGGTCCCGCAAATACCCAGGTCCTATGCCATGGAGTGCTTTAAAGGTGGTGACCAACACACCCGTAAGACCACTAGAAGCCAATGCAGCTCACGCAGGAGAGGTGTCACATGGGAGTGCCCCCTCGCTCCCATAATCCCCCCGCGCGGCCGCATTCTGCACCAGTTGGAGCCTCCGGGTGCTCCTCAAGGGGAGCCCCATGTAGAGAGCATTGCAGTAGTCCAGGCGGGAAGTGACGAGTGCCTGAGTGACTGTGCGTAAGGAGTCCGATCCAGAAAGGGACGCAACTGGCGAATCAGGCAAACCTGATAAAAAGCCCCCCTGGCCACGGCCGTCATATTACCTCTCGGTTATATTTTCTCAAGACTATACATACCCAGCTCCTTCAGTTATTCTTCATAGGGCTTAGTCTTTAGTTCCCTGTTTAGCCTAGTCGTCCTTCTCTGAACCTCTTCCATTTTGTCTCAATCCTTCTTAAAGTATAATACTCAGAACAGGACATGGTATTCAAAGCTAGGTCTGACCAGAAGAGATCAGAAGAATCATTACACCCCACTGCAGGTTCTTGTTCAGTTTGTAACCAACTGTTATTTTAATATAATTTTTCACAAGTACCAGCCATCATCCATTTTATACCCATGGAGCTACATTTTTAAATGTCGATTCATAGCATCCATGCTGGGTGAGACTTCTGAAAGTTATCTTCTGAAAAACAGGAAAACTACAGCAGTGACATAGAAGATGTACTGCCAGAAGTAACCAACCCATCAGTCTGGGAATGGAATCAAACAATCTAATATCAGAAGGGGCAGCGTTCTGTATACATTGGAATGCAGATGAATTCATTAAGCCACATGCGATGGTGTTGATAGTGGCAAAGCAACTTGAAAACCTGGCAATCCCCGTTGTGTCAATTGTTTCATTGCCATGTTTCAGAGTACAAGGAAGAAATGCGTATGATTCCAGGACCTGAAACTCTAGAGCACAAGCTTCCGAGATGTCTATGGAGATTCTCAATCATCCAGATCAGGGGTCTGCAACTTACTTACTTACTTACTTACTTACTTACTTACTTACTTACTTACTTACTTACTTACTTACTTAATTACTTACTTACTTACTTACTTACTTACTTACTTACTTTACTTACTTACTTACTTACTTACTTACTTACTTACTTACTTACTTACTTACTTATTTAAATTTGTATACTGCCCTTCTCCTAGTGGACTCAGGGCGGTGCACAGCCAAAACTAAAACACATACCAATACAAAATTTAAATTATTTTTTAAAAGAATTTCATGACTTTGGCCCCAAAATTTAAAACATTAAGCCTTAACCTTAATGTTAAGGTTAAACCTTTAAACATTAAATCTTAAGCACTCAAAGAGCCATTTGGACCCGTTTCCCACAGAAAAGAAAACACCGGGAGCCACAAAACCTGGGTGGGCGTGGCCAACTCGATGTCACTCACTTCCACCAGTCACATGACCCCCCCCAGCCACGCCTACCCAGCCAGGGCAGAGAACCAGTTGTTAAAAAACATCAGGAACCACAAAACCCTTTTGACATATCTCTCTCTCCCCTCCCTTCCTCCCTCCCTCCCCCCTCTCTCTCCCTCTCTCTCTGTATCTCTCTATGTCTCTCTCTCTCTCTATGTCTATGTCTCTGCCCTGTCTGCTTCTCCATCCCCTGCCGTCACTCTTACCTTCTCAGGCCAGGCGAGGAGTGACTGGGGGGGAGGGCGAGGGGTGGGGCCAGCTAGTGTTGTGATCACCCGACAGGGAGCCACAGCAGAGGCCCCAAAGAGCCGCATGTGGCTCCAGAGCCGCAGGTTGCTGACCCCTGATCCAGATCATGATTGTGTCAGATGTGCTTTGCTTCTCCACCAAGAAGCTTCTTCAGTTCAGCTTTTTGGATGAGAAGCGAAATGTTGTCACAGGAAAAAAAACAAACCAAAGAAGTCCAGTTGCCTTTTGAAAAGCACCTTTGAGTCAAGATTCTGAGATAGAGCAAAAGGTTCTAAAATCTATCCTTGGCTTTGCTGAACAAAAAAAAGAATCTGTCAAGTGCAAGGAACCAAGAATGACATGTGTCCCCCAAAATAAGACATTCCCTGATAATAAGCCCAATCGGGCTTTTTGAGTGCATGGCAATAAGGCCAAGCACTTATTTCAGGGTTCAAAAAAATATAAGACAGGGTCTTATTTTTGGGGAAACACGGTATTAGGGGTAGTTTCTTTATTGTTGCTTGGCCATAGACAGAAATCTCATCAGCCTAAAGCACAAATCTGCCTAAGTATTAGACATACCCTGTGAAAGGTTAGGGAAGCTGCACCTTGGCTCTCTTCCTGCATACCAAGTATTCCAGGCTGAGCTGCTTCTTGGAGTGGGATGTAACCATCCTTCTGTGACTCTGTGCCACATTCCACCATAGGAACAGCCAATGAAAGCATAGTTACCATAAATGTCTATGGAGATTCTCAGTCATCCAGGTCACGGTTGTCCCAAAGGTGTTTTTTCAAGAGGCAACTGGACTTTCTGGTTTTTCTTTGAAGAACATTTCACTTCTTATCCAAGAAGCTTCTTCAACTCTGACTGGATGGTGGGGAATGGAAGGATTTATATTCCTTGCAGACAGCTGGACATTTTCATTCTTTTAGCGAGTTGTTAAGGTCACCTGGATATTTATCTGTGTCATCAGGGTCACTTGAGTGGTGCAAATTGGTGTGGAACCTTCTTGGAATTGTTGAAAGGACTGTGTTGTAGATTGGAGATAGATGACATCATATCCCTCCCTTCCTGTTGAGCGAGGGCTATTCAATTTTGACGTAGATGGCCTCTTTGACCCCTCTTTCGAACCAGCGGTCTTCTCTGTCCAAAATGTGAACTTTGCTGTCTTCAAACGAGTGGCCTGTGTCTTTTAAATGCAGATGGTCTGCTGAATCTAGTCCTGATGTGTTTGTTCTCCTATGTTGTGCCATGAGCTTATGAAGTGGTTGTTTTGCTTCCCCCATGTACAGATCTGCACCTGGCTCTCTCTATTGTACTGCATATACCATGTTGCTCAGTTTCTGTCTGGGTGTTTTATCTTTGGGGTGGACAAGCTTCTGCCTTACTGTATTCTTGGGTTTGAAGTGTGCACGTATGTTATGTTGGTTGAAAATCATAGTTACCATAAGGGACAGAAACCTGGTGGAGGTCTTCCCCCAACTCAGCAAGGTCTTAGCACAGTTTTGCCTCTTTCCTATCCTGCTTCTTTGTCTTCATGTCAGTTCTTCTCTCTTCCCAGGTATTATCACCTTCTTTCTTGTATGTTAAACTAGCTTCATTTGCAATGGCCATATCATTTCCCCACTTCCTCTGGATGCATGTTACAAACTGCAGCACACCGAAGTATTTGAGTGCCAAGGGGAAGCTGCAACAGGAGGACCATAATTGCTGCCTGGATAAGAGTTTAATGTCTTAATCTAAAAATGGATTAAGATACTTATTTAATGGATTATTTAATGGATTAATTAATGGAAATAAGTATGTGTTGCCAGTACAGCCCAGGAATTTTCAGAATAGTTGCGTTAATTTTAATCTTAATAACATGCAGCAGCATTTCTTAGTGCGCACTGCAAGGCCTTTGCAAGTGTACGGACAAACAATAAATGTTAAATACATTTCTGCTTTATCATAAACAGATAATTCCTGTGCTGATTATTTAGAAGTCCTTTGGAGCAAACCCACATCGTTTTGTTTCCTTTGGTTAAGAACCAGCAGCAAAGTGGTTGTGTGAAGCAGTGGTGGGTTCCTCCCGTTCGGTCCAGCCGAGCCGGTAGCAGTGACGATATGACGTCACCGAACCGGTTCTCCTCCCCCCCCGCCCTCCCACCCCCCACCCACGTTATTCTTACCTTTTATTTGGTCCCACCCCCAATCTATTGTTGCCTCCTGAGTCCCAGCTGATGACTAGAGGGAAAAAAAACTGTTTAAACTCTTGCCGCAGGGCTTCAAAGGGCCGCCCTACAGCTGATCAGTGTTAAAAGCAAACAAATAAGTCAGGTCGTAAGTGCGAGGACTGGTCGTAAGTGCGAGGACCTTCCAGAAATGACTCTTACCAGCTAGCCACGCCCACCTAGTCATATGACCTCCAAGCCACACCCACAAAATAAGCCACGCCCACAGAACTGGTAGTAACAACATTTAGAACCCACCCCTGGTGTGAAGGCTACCATCTTGTCCCTCCAGGAACTTCCCTGAGATTCAATCCACTCCCCCACCTCCCAATCTCTTGAAGTTTAGATGGAGGCACAAGGAACAGGATTTTAGAAGTCACAAAGAGATGAACAAAGCAGGAATGTGTTAATAAAATGGAGCTTTCTCCTTCTTGTCATACTTCGATGGATGCATCATTCCAATCACCAAATTCTAGCAAAGATAGAGGTAGGGATTGATCCTACCTCTAGTCCTAGTGTCCCAAGCATGGTTTAATGTTCATTCAGTTAAACTGATTTCTTTACAGATTACAGATTAACAGAGTTGGAAGCAGTGGTAAAATCCACATTTCTTTTCTACCGGTTCTGTGGGCATGGCTTGGTGGGCGTGGTGTGGCTTGGTGGGCATGGCTTGGTGGGCATGGCAGGGGAAGGATACTACAAAATCCCCATTCCTTCCCCACTCCTGGGGGAAGGATATTGCAAAATCTCCATTCCCACCCCACTCTGGGGCCAGCCAGAGGTGGTATTTGCTGGTTCTCCGAACGGCTCAAAAATTCTCCAGGACCTGTCAGAACCTGCTGGATTTCACCCCTGGTTGGAAGGGACCTTGTAGGTCATCTAGTCCAACCCCCGCCCCCACCCAAGCAAGAGACCCTACACCATTTCTGACAAATGGCAGTCCTGTCTCTTCTTGAAAGCTTCCAGTGATGAAGCTCCCACAACTTCCGAAGGCAACTTCTGTTCCATCGGTTGATTTCTTCTCGACACCAAAGGCAGATAGCCCAGAATTCTGCTAAGAGTTCAGATTTACCTGAACTTCACACCTGAAGCACTTTTAGTACAGATGGGACTTTCATTTATCCTCATTTTAGATTCTGAGCCTCGGTAAAGTGTTGGTTGCAGTCTATTGATCTGGATCAGTGTTTCTCCAACTTGGTAAATTTAAGATGTATGGACTTTAGTGCTGGCTGGGGAATTCTGGGAGCTGAAGTCCATACATCTTAAAGTTGCCAAGTTTGACAAGCACTGATTTTTGTCAAGCCCCAGACCAAGAATGTGTCAGGATTCGGTGTCGTCTCAAATAAATTGCATTTCAAACAAATAGTCCTTGATCGAAATCTTTCATTTATTAGGCACAACAATCGAAAACTCCGACTCAGTCGCAGCCAACACTGACTTCCTGGTCTAAACCCTCCCTTTCCTTTCCCCACTGCTCTGCTTCTCATTGGCCATCTTCCAAGTCACTCTGCTGTTATCTACTACTTCAGCTCCAAGGAATTTCCCCCCTCCCAACCCATCTCCTAGGGGATAGTATCTCCAGGGAAAATAAGTAGGTGAAAAGTCAAGCGTCCTCTTGCCAGATGCCCCCACCTTCTCCTTCTTATGTCAGCACTGGAGTGAATGCAGCTTGGAGTGCTGACAGAATGACACACATGGCATTTCTCCTAAGGTGAATTCTTTATTATTTCATACCTATAGACAAAATCTTGCCAGACAGAGGATTCTACTATCTGCATCTACAGTATAATCTGGGAACCAGTGGTGAAATCCAAATTTTTTTACTACTGGTTCTGTGGGCATGGCTTGGTGGGCATGGTGTGGCTTGGTTGGCGTGGCAGGGGAAGGATACTGCAAAATCTCCATTCCCACCCCACTCTGAGACCAGCCAGAGGTGGTATTTGCTGGTTCTCCAAACTACTCAAGATTTCTGCTACCGGTTCTCCAAGACCTGTCAGAACCTGCTGGATTTCACCCCTGCTGGGAACTATTAGGGAGGAACCATCTTCATCCTCTTTCTATTACATATAATATCTGGACTGAGTTGCCTCTTATTCCTCTGGACTGTTGCACCCACCTCCCTCCAGGGATTCCACCTCCTCCACTATATTCCATTACAATTTTAAAACTTTGGGGCCGCATCTTGGCTAGAGAAAGATTTTTTTAAAAACCCACTGTTGGTTATTTTTTATGTAAAGTGAAATATAATGGGAAATAAGGCCACACTTGGAATACAGCATCCAGTTTTGGTCGCCACGATGTAAAAAAAATGTTGAGACTCTAGAAAGAGTGCAGAGAAGAGCAACCAAGATGATTAGGGGACTGGAGGCTAAAACATATAAATAACGGTTGCAGGAACTGGGTATGTCTAGTTTATTGAAAAGAAGGACTAGGGGAGACATGATAACAGTGTTCCAATATCTCAGGGGCTGCCACAAAGAAGAGGGAGTCAAGCTATTCTCCAAAGCACCTGAAGGCAGGACAAGAAGCAATGGGTGGAAACTCATCAAGGAGAGAAGCAACTTAGAACTAAGGAGAAATTTTCTGACACTTAGAACAATTAATCAGTGGAACAGCTTGCCTGCAGAAGTTGTGAATGCTCCAACACTGGAAGTTTTTTAGAAGATGTTGGATAACCATTTGTCTGAAGTGGTGTAGGGTTTCCTGCCTAAGCAGGGGGTTGGACTAGACGACCTCCAAGGTTCCTTCCAACTCTGTTATTCTATTCTAGTCTATCATCACTATATCACTGCAGTGGAAAACAGATCACGATCTGGCCAGGAAGCCTTTCGATACCTTACCAAGGCAGAGAAAGATACTTTTGTGCCTTTAAAAAAAAAAAAAAATCCTTAAAATATAGTTTCTCTATCTTGCCGGACTCCGCTTTGCCCCTCCAGCATTTGTATTCCAGATTTGGACAATGGCTGACTTTCCAGATCAGCCATTTTTACCTAAAGATCAACTTTACTTACAGATCAGCTATATGCTGCCACCAGTGAGTTATGAACTCAGTCATTCTCTCTGCAAGCTTTTACTCTGCTCTAAACCCAGCCGAGTATGACAAGTTGCAAAAAGCTGTTATTTAAGTTTCGAAAAAAGGCACAGCCATCTCTTTCTTGGCCTTTGTAAATGCCAGCTTGCCTGGCTATCTAGGTCACAATCTACTACCTACCTGCAACAATGCAGTTGTGAAGACTTCCCCAGAATCAGAACCGATCTGGAAAGTCATACAGAAATTCTAAATCGATGTGTTGTTGGGAATCATGTCCTGGGTGGGGACACAAGGGGGGCGGGGGGGTTTACTTAATCAGGAGTCATTCATCTGTTCCGCACCCCTACACTTCTACCCCAAAACATGCTGTTTTTTGTGTTTTCCCTTCAACAGTAACACATTTACAACACGGATCAAAGTGAGATTAAAGCCAAGACAGCCAGCCAAGAAGAAATAGATGCAAATCTTGTAACGTGAGGTTGATCTCATTCCAAAACTGCCAAGAATACACAACAAACAAACTGTTTAGCAGGTGCAATGGGAAAGATATGCTTCACATTTAAAGTAAAATACCTGCTGGGAGACAATCATTTTATCATAGGGAAGCGACGATAAGACCGTTGCTTTGTGGATCTGCTCCCTCCCTTTGGACGGATACAATAACTCCGTTTTATTTCTTGCCTCTGAATATCCGGGCTCTATTCATGAATCCTGATAGATTCTCTGAAGAGCAACAAACAAAAGCTGATGCGTCCTCCCGCCTTTTTCGGTTTGTCAGAGATGCATTTAGTTTT
Source organism: Pituophis catenifer annectens (assembly GCF_029215685.1). Taxonomy (NCBI): domain Eukaryota; kingdom Metazoa; phylum Chordata; class Lepidosauria; order Squamata; family Colubridae; genus Pituophis; species Pituophis catenifer. The sequence continues at coordinate 283,574,469 of NW_027256882.1, read as the reverse complement.
CAAATCAGAAAGAGGCAGGGAGAGAGTCTTGTTTTCCCTATATTCATCTGCAGAAGAACAAATCAAATCACAAGCCGGGGACAGGGGAAGCAAAAGTGGAAAGGCCGATGGCTTTACAAGCAGGAATGGAATGGAATGGAGTGGAGGGGAGGGGAGTGGAGTGGAGTGGAGTGGATGGAATAGAGTAGAGTAGAGTAGAGTAGAGTAGAGTAGAGTAGAGTAGAGTAGAGTAGAGTAGAGTAGAGTAGAGTAGAAGAGAAGAGAAGAGAAGAGAAGAGAAGAGAAGAGAAGAGAAGAGAAGAGAAGAGAAGAGAAGAGAAATCATGGAATGGAATGGAGTAGAGTAGATTGGAATAGAATAGAATAGAATAGAATAGAATAGAATAGAATAGAATAGAATAGAATAGAATAGAATAGAATAGAATAGAATAGAAAACATGGAATGGAATGGAATGGAATAGAATTATTTGGCCAAGTGTGAATACACACAAAAGGAATTTGTCTCTGATGCAGAAGCTCTCAGTGTACAGGTAGTCCTTGACTTACAGTATGACTACAATTGAAGACCCCTCATTTCAACCCCGAGATTTTGTGGCCCGTACGCGGCCTGTGTAACTAGTAGCTGATTCTGACAGCGAGGAGGCTGGTGTGGTGCTGCGCCAGCAGCCTGTGCAGCTGGCACTCGAGTCGGACAATGAGGAGGCTGGAGAAGATGTGGTGCCAGAGGCAGGGATTCAGCCAGGGCCTTCAGAACCTCCAGAAGCTCCCATAAGTGAAGAGGACGAAGAGGAGGAGCCTCTTCTCGATGCACGGGTGTGCAGAGCTGCCAAAAGGCAGGAGTGGCTCCTCAGGAGGAGGTCTCCTCGAGAGTAATGCTTGGGGCTAATTGGCCACTCCCTTAGCCTATTTAAGGAAGGACGATGACTGAGGCAATTTGCAGGGAACAATTTCGTTCACTCCTTCGTGTCTTGATCTTAGTTCTTTTATCAGTTACCTGCAAATTGCTTCTGGGCATTCTGCCAACCATAGTAAGCTTTCAGTTATTATTCTTTGAATTCTTGTCAGCTGTTAATGCAGTTAATTAATAGCCGTTGTTGTAAAAGACTGGTTTATTTAGTAAACTAAGGTTTGAACAGACTTTGTGTGTGTTGTGTTCTTTGGGGTCCGTAGCTGGGGCAGAACACGAGCTACAAATATTCTCCTTTATTGATTATGGGCACTGTAGTCCGACACATGAATGACACCGATAGGAAGGTGGCTTGAAATGGTGATGTATGCTAGCCAATTTGGGGTGGAGGGGAATGGCGGGATTTATTTCTCGGTTTGCACTTTGATTGATAATCAAAATATACAGATAGATACCTTCACGCCCCAAAAAGCATCTTTTGGGTTGTTTCCTTCCTTCGTTCTTATTTCCTTCCACATGAATATTCTTTTTAATCTCCCAGTCCATTCAGCAGATGTCTGCTAAAGGATTTCTTTAATGTGCTAAGAGACAAACACTGTAATCTCTCACACTGCTGATCTGGAACAAGAAAAGCCCTTTGCAATCTTGCTCACTGCATATTCCTGTCACGTCCTCCAGACTCAATTGTTTTCCTCAGTGCTCTGGTTCACATCTTTACTCTTTTTCCTTTGGCCTTGCGTTTTGAATGCCACCTTCCTTATCACGTCTGAGATATCTTCTTCCCACTCCTTTTTGTCCTCTAGCCAGGAATACTTCCTTGCATAATTATTAGCCGACTAATATTCCCTCCCCGTCCAAAGGCTTATTTACAGTTGTCATTGCAGAAAGCAGATTTAATCCTATCGACTGTTGTTCTAAGATTGCCTACCACTTGTAAAAAAAAAAAAAAGGCAATTTCTCCTTATTAAGAAAAGGGGAATGAACAAATTCTAGTGTTTTGACTCTTGAACGATTTCTCTGATTAGATGTGGTCTCTGAAGCAAACTCTCAGTTCTGTTTGTTCCATGAACTTTGGGCAAATAGGGGTGGGAGCTGTTTTGAGAGAAAAAGGTTAAAAAAAAAAATCCATGATATAAAAAAAGATGTTGAGGCCCTAGAAAAAGTGCAGAGAAGAACCACAAACATTAATCTGGAGGGACTGGAGGCGAAAACATGTGAAGTATGGTTGAAGGAATTGGGTATGTCTAGTTCAGAAGTGGGTTTCAGCAGGTTCTGACCAGTTCTGGAGAACCGGTAGTGGAAATTTTGAGTAGTTCGGAGAACGGGTAGTAAAAATTCTGACTGGCCCCGCCCCCATCTATTCTCTGCCTCCCAAGTCCCAGCTGATTGGGAGGGAATGGATATTTTACAGAATCCTTCCCTTACCATGCCCAAGCCATGTCCACCAAGCCATACCCAAAGAACTGGTAGTAAAAAAATTTGAAACCCAAATGGTCTAGTTTAATGAAAAGAAGGACTGGGGGTGACATGATAGCAGTCTTCGAATGTCTTGCAATGTCTAAGGGGCTGCCACAAAGAAGGAGGGGAGTGTCAACCTATTCTCCAAAATACCTGAGGGCAGGACAAGAAGCAATGGGTGGAAACTAATCAAGGAGAGCAGCAACCTAGGACTAAGGAGAAATTTCCTGACAGTGAGAACAATTAATCAATGGGAAAGCTTTCTTTCAGATGTTGTGGGTACTCCATCATTGGGGTTTTTTAAGAAGAGATTGGACAACCATTTGTCTGAAATGATATAGGGTCTACTACTTGACTAAAAGACCTCCAGGGTCCCTTCCAATTCTGTTATTCTGTTATAAACCGAAATTCTGTACATTTTCTATTATTTTGTCATTCCTAGATTTTAACCACATCATTATGAACTTCTTTATCTGCCTAAAGAAATGCAGAAAGAAAAAGAGAAGAAGAAGAAGAAAGAACATTTGAACAGTCCTATTCAATGACAGAAGGTGGCTCAGTGGCTAAGATGCTGAACTTGTCGATCGAAAGGTCGGCAGTTCAGCGGTTCGAATCCCTAGTGCCGCGTAACGGGGTGAGTTCCCGTTATTTGTCCCAGCTTCTGCCAACCTAGCAGTTCGAAAGCACGTAAAAAATGGAAGTAGAAAAATAGGGACCACCTTTGGTGGGAAGGTAACAGTGTTCCATGCGCCTTCGGCATTTAGTCATGCTGGCCACATGGCCACGGAGACGTCTTTGGACAGCGCTGGCTCTTCGGCTTTGAAATGGAGATGAGCAGCATCCCCTAGAGTCGGGAACGACTAGCACATATGTGCGAGGGGAACCTTTACATTTACCTTTATACAATGATGACAAAAAAGTGACTATTGAGCAACTCCATTTCAGATCTCAGAGATAGCAATGCCCTTCACAATTTGATGCTATTTAGAGTATAAATGTTTCCTCTGAGAGGTTATTGAGATCTCAGGAGTGGCCCTTACAACTGCTGCTTTGGCTTCCTTTGTTACACATCCAGACAGCTATGTCTCTATCTTCATTCTGGATTATGTATGTTTTAACAGTTCAGTCCTCTCCACTACAATTTTTCAAGCTGGTCTTATCTGTGACAGGTCAAGCAAGGGATGCTAGCTAGTGATATTATTTGGTTCATCCTCACCGCCGAAAGAAGGGAGCCTCTTAGAGCAGACTGCTATAACACGTACAATGGGCTGTGAACCTGAATGGTTAATGTCCTTAGAAAATAGGCTGGTGTGATCTGGTCTGATTTATGCCTTGGGAAATGCTTATAAGATTGCATCTGCTCCTTGGAAACGACTTTGGCATAGTGGCAAATTGTAGTGTGTATCAAATCTTGAATTCATTTTAGATATTTTCCAAATGTACTAAAAGGTGAAAAATCTAGGGCAGGGCAAACCCACAAAAAAAAAAGGGGGGGGGGAATGGACTTTTATGACCAAAGTCATGGGAAATCCAAAGATTACAGGAGATTGAGGACACCGGATTGGTTTTCTTTAGCTTGGAGGATCTATTGTGCATTGTAAGGGCAAGGGTGGGTGGAGTGGTAACGGAAGCCTTCTGGAAATCTTTGGAATATCACTTTCAGATCTGATGAGTGTGAAAACATTAGCTGTACAAGGCTGTCCCACAATATACTGTGTTTTCCCGAAAATAAGACAGGGTCTTATTTTCTTTTGACCCCCCCCCCCCAAATAAGGGCTTGGCCTTATTATCGGGGGGGGGTGTCTTATTATTTTGGGGGTGCAGGAGGCGGCGAGCATGGGACTGGATATCCCGTTGCTGCCGTCGCATCCCCTCCCTGTTCTTCATGCCAGCCGAGCGGCCCAACATGTCCCACCCAACCCCAATGGCAACAGCTGCTTCCCTTCCCCGCCGTCTCTTTATCGAGAGGGGTGGCAGGTGGGGCGGGGGAGAAGCGAGATGCATGGAGCGAGACGCGGCTCCCCTTGCCGTCTCCTTTCCTGCCCCCTCCAGGCATGACAGGGCTCCTGCCCCTCAATTAGCCACCTGCCCCCTTTAGGGATCATACCTTTACAATGTGTTTCAGGAGTTGAACCTGAGATTTTCTCCGTAGAAAGTACACTCATGAACTACCTTAAATATGATCCTGTTTGATTTCAAGGACTGTAATGTGTGCATGCTTAACAGAGCTTTTTATACAGGTAGTCCTCAATTTACAACAGTTCATTTAGTGACCATTCAAAGTTATAACGGTACTGAAAAAAGGGAGTTACGACCATTTTTCACACTTACGACCATGGCAGCATCTGTTCTGGCCCAGCTCTGGATTCCCAAGGATTGTGACACATACCAACAGTCCTTATCAAAGTTATAACATACCAAGAATAAACAAAGTCCGGCAAAGGTTGGCAACCAGCCCAGAAAACAAGATACAATAAGACACTCAATATCCAAACTGCTCTTTAATAATTACAGGTTGTTTCCAGCAAGAAATTACTAACTGTGTGCGACTTAAATAGGCTAAGGGAGTGGCCAATTATCCTCAAGCCTTACTCTCGAGGAGACCTCCTCCTCCTGAGTAGTCACTCCTGCCTTTTGGCAGCCCTGAGTGCTCGAGCATTGAGGAGAGGCTCCTCCACTTCACTCTCTCCACTTGAAGGAGTCTCTGGAGGTTCTGAAGGCCCTGGCTGAGTCTCTGCCTCTGGCACCGCATCCTCTTCAGCCTCCTCGCTGTCCGACGCGAGCGCCAGCTGCACAAGCTGCTGGCGCGACACCACACCAGCCTCCTCATCGTCGGGATCAGCCACGATCCATGCAGGCCGCTGGCGGACCACAACAGCATCCACAAAATTCAGAACATGGCAACTGACTCATATTTATGATGGTTGCCACATCCCGGGATCACGTGATCCTCTCATGCAACCTTCTGATGAGCAAAGTCAATGGGGAAGCTAGATTCACTGAACGACCATGTTACTAATTTAACAACTGCACTGTTTCACTTAACAAATGGGACAAGAAAAGTCGTAAAATGGGGCAAAACTCACTTAACAAATTTCTCACTGAACAACATAAACTTTGGCCTTAATTGTGGTTGTAATTGCCTGTACTTGACAACGGGAATGAGTTATGAAAGAGTTTGGGTCAATAAGCTGAAATATATATATTTGATGTAAAAAAAAAAACCCACATAAAAACAGGATGACCTTTCCCAAATTCCAGAAGGAATTCAAGCCTATTAATTTTAAAAGGTTCACCCCTCCAAACAGGGATGAATTGAAATTGCAATAAAAATTCTGCATAGAATTACTTCAACCTTTCTTTGTGGAGTTATCCTATCCATGATAAAATAGAACACAGAATCGTAGGGCCAGAAGGAACCTCAGAGATCTTCTAGTTCAACCTCCTGCTTAAGGCTGGAGACCTTACACCATTGTGGTCAAATGGTTGTCCAGTCTATTTCTGAAAACGTCCAGTGATGGAGCACCCACAACTCTAGGGAGCAAGCTACCCCATTGATTAATTGTTCTCACTGTCAGAAAATTTCTCTCTACTTCTAGGTTGGATCTGTCTTTAACAGGCTTCTACTTTCTCTGTGACAGCCCCTCAAGTACTGGAAGACAGTTTCATGTCCCCCCTAATTCTTTTTGATAGGCTAGACATACCTAGTTCCCTCAACCGTTCATCATATGATTTAGCCTCCAGACCGTTTATTAACTTTGTTGTTGTTCACTTCACGTTTTCTAGGACAGTGATGGTGAACAGAAGTGGGTTTCAGCAGGTTCTGACCAGTTCTGGAGAACCGGTAGTGGAAATTTTGAGTAGTTCAGAGAACCAGTAGTAAAACCACATCTATTCTCTGCCTCCCAAGTCCCAGCTGATCGGGAGGAAATGGAGATTTTGCAGTATCCTTCCCCTGGAGTGGGGTGGGGTGGGAATGGAGATTTTATAGTATCGTTCCCCTGCCATGCCCACCAAGCTATGCCATGCCCACTAAGCCAAACCCACAGAACCGGTAGTAAAAAATTTTGAAACCTACCACTGGTGGTGAACCTTTTACTCACCGAGTGCCAATCAGATATGTGCTTCGCTTACACACGGCTCACCCGTGGCCTGCATGCCAGGGGTGAGTTCTACTTACCTTTACTACCAGTTCGCATAGCACCCTCGCGCACTCCTCTGTGCATGCGCAGAAGCTTCTGCACATGTGCAGATCACCTATGATGACATCCAGGTCAATGGGCGGAGCCTCCCACCGGTTTTACTACTGGTTCTTGCGAACCGGTCCAAACCGGGGGCAACCCACCACTGCTGCACGCGCAACCACACCATCTGCACATGTACACAGCTTTTGCGCCCACCTGTGTGCTGCGCATGCAATTGTTCCATCTGCGCATGCGCATGGCTTTTGTGCAGGAATGCATGTGCGCAAATGCCATCTGTGCATGTGCACCACAAACAGGTAATCACGCACGCATGCGCAAACATGTGCGCATGCACAGGAGAGCTCCGAAGACCAGCTGGGTCTCTGGAATTGCACACATGCGCACTGGAGGCCCGAACACCAGCTGGGGTGTGTATGCATTTGCAGCTGCAGGTGAGTTGGGAGACAGCTCACGTGCCCAGAAAGATGGCTCTGCTTACCACCTCGGGTACACTTGCCATAGGTTCGCCATTATGGTTCTAGGATTTTAGCATATATTTTTTTTTGGTATTGTGGTGACTAGAACTATACATGCAGACTCTGAACCAAGTTCTCTAGGTAACATCATCCAAATATACGTTGTGGCCCGTATGCGGCCTGTGCGGCTAGTAGCTGATTCAGACAGCGAGGAGGCTGGTGTAGTGCTGCGCCAGCAGCCTGTGCAGGTGGCACTTGAGTCAGACAATGAGGAGGCTGGAGAAGATGTGGTACCAGAGGCGGGGATTCAGCCAGGGCCTTCAGAACCTCCAGAAACTTCCATAAGTGAAGAGGACAAAGAGGAGGAGCCTCTTCTTGATGGACGGGTGCACAGAGCTGCCAAAAGGCAGGAGTGGCTCCTCAGGAGGAGGTCTCCTTGAGAGTAAGGCTTGGGGCTAATTGGCCACTCCCTTAGTTGTGCAGGGAACAACTTAGTTAACATACCTTCGTGTCTTGTCTTGCTTATCTTATCAGCTTCCTGCAAATTGCTTCTGAGCATTCTGCCAACCATAGTAAGTTTTCAGTTATTATTCTTTGAATTCTTGGTGGCTGTTAATACAGTTAATAAACAGCTGTTGTTGTAAAAGACTGGTTTATTCAGTAAATTAAGGTTTGAACAGACTTTGTGTGTGCTGGGTTCTTTGGGGTCCGTAGCTGGGGCAGAACAATATAAGACACCACAAATGAATGCAGAGACAACCTTTACCCTAAATCTGAGGTGTAAGCCATCCTCTCTGAAAAGCCTTTGGGATGAGTAACATCAGGAAGGAAAACAAGGGGTCTCCACAACTCCACAATAGTCACCCAGTTCTGAAAGACAAGGGCCCCAAGCAAATTGCACTAATATGAGAGACAGGTTGGAGTGAAGGTTTTGGATGTGCAATAGGTTTGGGGTCAAATTGCAATCAGTTTGAGCATTCTGTTTGAAGACAATGTGAATGAACTACTTTCCACAAATCAGATTTTCGGAGAGAATAACTGAACCGATTCACTCTTCTAATTGAACAGACTGAATCGATTTGTCCCAGTATGGATCCAATTTAGGAAACTCAACAGATATCTTGCCATGTTGTTTGAACTAGATTTGGAGTGAATTCCATAAATCCAGTTTGCAGAAGGGCTTCCATTTTAATGGATTCTCAAGACCCCTATATGCAGTGAGTGGTGAGTCCATAGAGTAACATTAAGCCCACTAATTGTTAAGGATATTGTTGTGTCACCACAAGAGTCATGGAGCTCATAAAGCAGAGTACCATCAGAAGATTTTACGCACGGAAACGGTTTTGAGAGTAATTGTGAAGAACATGCAGACAAACTGGTTTTATATTACTTTACTTTGAGGGTAAAGCGAAATCATAGGCATTTAACAATCCAAGTCTTAGCCATATAAAGTGCAATACAAGATCAATTCAGGGATATAAAATCTTCTTACCAGTTTGTAGAAAAATATAAGGAACATTCAGGAACAATATAGTTATATTGTTATATAATATTATATTATATATGTTAGTTATCACCTTTAAAGCGCTCCATGGCTTAGGACCTGGGTACCTACGAGACCGTCTTTTGCCACCAATAGCCTCCCACCAACCAGTTGGTTCTCACAGGGAGGGACTACTCAGGGTACCGTCAGTCAAATTATGCCGCCTGGCAACTCCCAGGGGGAGGGCCTTCTCTGTGAGGGCTCCAACCCTTCGGAATGAACTGTCCCCTGAGATACGAAATATCCCTGATCTCCGTGCTTTCCGCCATGCCCTCAAAACCCTGATGTTCCAACAAGCGGGGCTAAACATATGAACATGTGAATGTTTTTAAAATGTTATCTAATTTTAGGTTCTATTTAATTGGGCCAAACTATGTTATAATAATAATTTTAATTAGCAATTTTATGATGTTTGTGTATCTATATTTTTCTTGACTGTACACCGCCTTGAGTCCTACGGGAGAAAGGCGGTATAGAAATATAATAAACAAACAAACAAACAAACAAACAAATATAAAAACAGTTCAATAAATATCAGGAAACATTAATAAATAACCCATGATCAAACAATGACCATTTAGAGAGACCAAAAATAGTTACAGCATAGTAGCAGGTAAAAATATGGTGTAATGTACACAACTAACCACAATAAAGCTCTCTTTAAATACATTGGCTACAGAGCTTATCCAATCAGGGTGCAGAATGACTCAGCAATGTTCTTAAAGCAACATGATACATTTACACAATACAAACATACAATGTTGGATTATATATTGCTTGGCCAACTAGTTAGGCAATGACCATATCTTAACATAAATCATCTCTCTTCATCATGGAAGTTATACATTGTAGGAACAGACTGCATGCAGTTCAGTTCAGTTCAGTCCAGTCCCAAGTCTCCAACATTACACCCATAGGCACTAAGCTGCCTAGTGAAATGAATGTCTAGCACGCTCTGGGAACCTGAAATGGAAAGAGCACCTTATATAAAATAATCTATAATTCCAGGAAGATGAGAAAGAGATTTAGAGTAATTCTACGTATGAGATGATCCAGCTTAGTCTGAGGGAAGGGTCAAATGCGTCATCGGTCTTGAGTCCCTTCGCTCTCACTAGAGAACTAAGTCTAGCCCACCTTGAATTCCTTTGAGTCTTATCTACCGCTAATTTGCTTGGTCTGTTAGTAGTTCAGATTCTTGCAGACAGCTTAAGCTTGCAGTAAATCAAATATCCATTTGAATTGCGCTGATCTTCTGACATTTTGGTGCATGACATTCTGCCCTAAATGTTTGTAACTTGAAGTACAGAATTGTTTGACAGAATTTCAAGATTCTATGGCTTTATCATACTAGCAGTACAGATAATTCCAGACATGTGGTTCTTGTTTCCTGCATTGATCAGATTTGAAAGATATGATACCCCCAGATATTTAAAAACATAATGGCATAGACTCATCTAGTGCAGCATTCTCCCTATGCAGTGGTGATTGGATGCACTCGAGAAGGTCATAACAGTGGACTGAAGTACAGAAGGCACATCTATTACTAATTTCCCGCAACCAGTATTTAAGATATATGATTCCAAAGGGAGTGGCGTGGTGGCCTAGTGGTGAAGATGCTTGTCTCCCACTCGGAAGGTTGAGAGTTCAATCCTAGGTAGTGGCAGATATTTATCTCCTAGGACACAAAGAAAAAAATATCTGCTGCAAACTTTGCATAGACATCAGGAAGGGCATCCAGCCAGTAAATGCTCAGCTCCATCCAGCTGCCATGACTCTACCCCAAATTAAGGGATTAGCGAGTCATAAAAAGGAAGTTTTATTACCTATGATTCAAATTAAGGAAAAAAAAACCTTTTGTATGAGTAGTGATTAATCTTCCATGAACCTGTCCAATCCTTTTTTAAAAACCCTCCAACCCATCACAGCTGCTGCTAACTAACTCCATATTAGTGGTGCAAGAAAGCATTACATTGGTTTTGAAACTCTCATAATTTAATTTCATTGGAAGAGCTTGAGCTGCTTACAGATCCTTTTTTTTTTTTTGAGCTGCTGCTCAAGCAGGAGATTGGAGGAGAAGACTTCCAAGATCTGTTCCAACTCTGTTATTCTGTATTTCTCTTCTCAAACTTCTCTTCCTCCACTTCATCTAGATCATACATCGTTTTTTATGTCCCTGGCATGTCTCTCCTTACTTTCTTTCATTTCAAACTAAAAAGCCCCAGTTGCTTAGTCTTGAAGTTCACCATGCTATGATTTTTTTATTTAAAAAATAATAATTAAAGAAGAAACTGAGAGGCAAAGAGAATAAAACACAAAACTGAAGAATAAATTTTATATCCAAGAGTGCCTTTGAACCCTTCATAGATATGTTTAGGAAATAAAAAAAATGATAGACAAGTTCAGCCCAATGCCTTGCTGTCATCTGTGACCCCGTGGTCAAAGCTATGTATGACCAATGCCATTTTGCGCATGTCTGTAGCATGCTTTCCAAACATGTCATCTTTTCATCATTAAGGAATTCAAGTCCACAACTCATTGGTAGAGCAGATGTCTTGCATCTATCTGATGTAGTGGGTCCAACCCAGTGGTGCGATTCAGCTGGTTCGCACCGGTTCGTGTGAACTGGTTGTTAAATTACCCACCCTCCGCTATCAAAGTGGATCCTGGGCATTATGCTGTGCTGCAATGGTCAACAGAGTGGCTGGTGCAAGGGAAGGAGAAGACTGCTTTCCCTCTTTCTTCTCCCTGCTCCTCCTTCTCCCCTTCTGCCGTCCACTCCATTTCCCATTTCTCCATTGTAGCGCAGCACCCAGGATCCAGTTTGATAGTGGTGCAGGGTAATTTAACTAGTTCACCCAGGGTCAGATTGGCTGTTGCGGAAAGCTCGTCCTGCATGTGCAGTGGAGCTGCAGGATAGGGATGGGCCATTCCTCCCAACCTGACCCTGGGCAAACCGGTTGTTAAATTATTTGTATCCCACCACTGCAGTGGTGGGATTCAGCCAGTTCTCTGCGGATCGTGTAAACTGGTAGTGGCGACTGCAGGAGGCTTGACCCACCCGCCCAGACATAATGCGTGACTGCTGTGCATGCACAGAAGGTTGTGCGCATGTGCAGAGGTGGTGCATGCGAGTGCACATGCGTGCACGCTCACATTTGCAAACTGGTAGGGAAGGTAAGTGAATCCCACCTCTGCACCACTGGTTCAACCTTTTTGTTTCAGCCCTCAAAGAGACCTTTTCAGTTGAAAGCTAGATGGATCTATATTTTTGGCTCAGGATAAAACATTTCAACCTCCTCATCAAACTGGAGGTTTTAACTCTGTTTAGAAGCATTGCAAACAACATCATCATCTGCACTTTTTTTGCCAGGTTGCTGGTGCCAAGTTGATGCTTTGCAGCCAACAATGCAGGTTTTTTTTCCCTTCTCATTGCCGCAATTGTTTTTCAGGACAGTATTCAATATTAATCACAAAACAATATATCTAACAACTGAAGTTTCTTTGGGATTAAACCCACTGTGCAAAAAACCTTACTCTTTTAGTCAGATATTTGGTGAAAAGATAAACAGAAAATGATATAGAAAAAAACCCCAGAAAGATAAAGAAAAATATGTTGTAAACAATAAAAAAGAAGAGAAAAAGAAAAGAAAAAGAAACCCAACCCAGCCCTTTAAAGATGCAATTTCCAATGTTATTTACAGCAATTATAGACCTATTTAAAACTGTTTTCCCCCTTCTCAATTATGTAACATAATTCCTTTCTCCCCATATGCAATTGGTAAATCCAGAAATCGCCAGTTCATTTTTATCCGTTTTTAGCAAAAATGTATGAGTGTCAAAGTTCCGACTGATGAACCCAACCAAGTCAGCACTCCGAAACAATCAGATTCCTCAAAGAACTGTTTTGCTGAGTACATCATTTTGGCACGCATGAAAGCAAAACCAACTCTAACTATTTCCCACAATTTTAGTATGATTAAACAATAGATATTCCCTTCCTTCCTTGTCACAGATCACATTGTCCAATTACCTTATTTTTTGGACTATAAAACACACTTTTTTGTCTCCCAAAAAGGGGCAAAAATGTCTGTGTCTTATAGACCGAATATTGCCAAAGCCCTGCCCATCTGCCAGCCATTTTTTGGCTTCCGCACGCCCTGTTTTTGGGCCTTTTTCGGCTTTTTTCAGGCCTTTATTTTTGGCCCATATTCGAGGCTCTCTTTTTTTGGCCCATTTTGAGGCTTTTTGTCCCTGTGTTTGAGACTTTTTTCAGCCTTTTTAAGGGCTTTTTCTGCCCATTTTTGAGGCTTTTTTCAGCCCATTTTGAGGCTTTTTGGCCCATTTTTGGGGCTTTTTTTGACCCATTTTTTCTGAAAAATGGACCAAAAAACCCCTTGAAAATGGGCCAAAAAGCCCCGAAAATGGGCCAGAAAAAGCTTTGAAAATCAGCCGAAAAAAGCCTTGAAAATGGGCTGAAAAAAGGCCCAGAAACAAGCCAAAAAAAAAAAAAAAGACCAATTAAGGGCTGAAAAAAGGCCTGAAAAAAGGTAGGCCAAAAACTTTTTTTTGGTTGTTTTCCTCTTCTAAATTTAGGTGCGTCTTATAGTCAGGTACATCTTATAGTCCAAAAAATATGGTAGGCATTCCAGCGTGTACCTGGCAACTCCTTCCAGTCAGCAGCTGTTGAGATGACCTTGGTTCCCATGAGACAATCTGTTGTTATCGTCCGGTCTGACATTCCAGGCCTCTTTCCTTCCCTCCCTCCATACAGTGTGGCAAGCTGAGAAACGAAAAGATGGCTGTGGCAGCCTAGATCCGTTTCAAAGTTGACAAGGAAAAGGACAAGCAAAGCCTAGGGGTGGAGTCAAGAGAGGAATCAATCTAGAGTTGTGACATTCCCATAAGCATCCCAAGTCCAACTCCTCTATTAATTTTTATCTAGTGCCAAATTTGTGCTGACTGTTAGTTGACTAGTTCCTTGTGTTTAGGCATGAAGAATAAATCAACTTAACTGGAACTTAATGTGTGATCCTAATTATTCACACCTGATAAAATCATCCATAAAAGATTTCCAGTGTTTTACAAAAGGTAATTGTTGTTCCCTCCTTAAAAGTCTAAGCAGATATTTCTGCACATTCTGGCATCTTCACAACCCATTCCTCCATTGGGGATGTTTCTGTATTTTTCTATCTTTGAATATATAACAGCCTCATTGCAGTTACCACATATAAAACCAATCAGCCATGAGTCTTTTCCAATTGTCCATCAATAAATCCCAATACAAAAAGTGCCTCCTTATTGTTAAAATTCTTTAAAACGCTCTGCATCATCATATGCATTTGTGTCCAATTTTATTTTATTTTTTGCTTTTTCACACATCCCTTGAAGGAACAATGTCCCTTCAGATTTTTCACATTTCCAGCAGCAATTAGAAATATGTTTTTATATCCTTGCTAATTTTTCTGCTGACATATACCAACAACACATCATTTTATATAAATTCTTTCTTAAGTTATAAGACAGTTGAATTTCAGTCTGTTAGGCACATTCTTTTCCACCGTTCATCTGTATATTATTACCAAAATGCTTAGCCCATTTTATCATAGTTTCTTCTTCCATTTCAAATCTTTTTTTTTTTTTTTTATTGCAAAAGTTTTACAATTACATTTTCACCCCTTTTTTCACCCCCCCCACCACCCTCCCACCCTCCCCAAACTTCCCATCCTCCCTAACCCTCCCCAACCCTCCCCCCCCAGACTTCCCTATTACATACTCATAACTAATAACACTAATAAATAAACCTGAACCCATCCCTCCCCCTATATAATTTTTCCTCTTTGTCTCTTTACATTAAAATATTTCTAATACATTATTTTCAAATAAAAGCTATTTGATACTTTCTAGTTTGGTATTTGTTCTGAACATATTCTATCCACCTTTTCCATTCCCATTCATAAGTCTCTTGTGAACAATCTTTTAAATACGCTGAAATCTTCGCCATCTCTGCAAAACTGGCCATCTTCAAAGTCCATTCCTCGATAGTAGGCAAAGCTTCATTCTTCCAGTATTTACCTATCAACAATCTTGCTGCTGTTATCATATACAATATTAGTTTTATTTCACCCCGTGTAAAACCCTTAACTATACCCAATAAAAACAATTGTGGAGAAAATTGAATTTTTTTCTTCAAAACATTCTGCATGACCCACCAAATTTTTATCCAAAAAGCCTTAACTTTCCTACAGGTCCACCATACATGATAATACGTAGCATCCAAACATTCGCATCTCCAACATTTTGGCTGAACATTAGGGTACATACATGACAACTTTTTAGGATCTAAATGCCATCTATAAAACATTTTATAAAAATTTTCTCTCAGGTTTTGCGACTGTGTAAATTTAACATTCTGAACCCAAATTTTTTCCCAAGTTTCCAGCATCACTGGTTCTTCAAAATTCTGTGCCCACTTAATCATACAATCTTTAACTAATTCCGTTTCTGAATCTCTTTCTAACAAAACATTATAAAGCCTTTTAATATGCATTGGACCTTTCTCTCTTATATGTCTAACCAATTCTTCCTCATGCAACATAATACCAGTTTTTTGGTCCTCTTTCCATCTCATTTGTAATTGATTATATTGTAACCAGGTTAAATTAATCCCTTCGTCCAACAGTGTCTGCAATGTCTTCAGCTGCCATCTGCCCGCATCTGTAAAAAGAACCTCTTTATATAAAAACCCCCCGAGTGACATTATATTTGTATTCCACAAGGTATGACCAAGATCCAGCCATAGCGGTATTTTATAATCCCATTTGAGTCGGTGCTTCTTCCAAACTTTCATCAAGGAGTCTCTAAGTATATGACTTTTAAATACTTTATCCACTTTATTTTCATAGAATAAGTAAGCATGCCATCCAAATTCAAGATCAAAACTTTCTGCATTCAATATTCCAGCCTTTTTATTTCCAAACCAGTCACTTGTTAAAGTTAAAGCTGCTGCATCATAATATAACTGTAGGTTTGGGAGTTTAAGGCCTCCTCTTTCTGGAACATCTTGCATAATTTTCAATTTCACTCTCGGCTTTTTCTCGTTCCAGACAAACTTATTCACACCAGACTGCCAGACTTTCAGTTGTTTGTCACTTTTAAGCACCGGAATCATTTGGAACAAAAACAGAAATCTTGGCAAAATATTCATCTTAACTGCTGCTATTCTTCCAAGTAAAGACAGTTGCAGCTTTTTCCAAGTCTCCATGTCTTTCTGAACCTCTCGCCACAACACCTCATAATTATTTTGAAACAATTTCATATTTGATTCTGCAACCTGAATTCCAAGATATTTTACCTTAGGTACAATTTCAAAACCTGCCCTCCTTTCAAGCTCGTGTTTACGATCTTGTGTCATATTCTTAACTATCATTTTAGTCTTTTTTGAGTTCAGTTTAAAACCTGAAACTCTACCATAGTCTTGTATAATGTCGTTCATCAGGATTATTGATTCCATTGGTTGTGATAGGGTAACAACCAGATCATCTGCAAATGCCTTTATTCTATAATCCTCTTGCCTTATCACTATACCTTTCAAAATTTTTGAGTCCCGTATTGTATTTAGCAAGACTTCCAATGTTAATATAAATAAAAGTGGGGACAACGGACATCCCTGTCTTGTTCCTTTTTCAATTTTAAACTCTGTCGTCAAACTTCCATTAATAATAATCTGTGCTTTTTGCTCTTGATAAATTGCTGAGATCGACTGTATAAATTGGTCCCCAAAGCCCATCTTTTTTAAAGTCTTTAGTAGAAAGTTCCAATCCACTCTATCAAAGGCTTTCTCCGCATCCAAAAAAACCAGCACTGCAGAAATCTGTTTATTCTTATCAAGATATTCCAATAAGTCTATTACTTGCCTTACATTATCCTTCATATATCTGCCCTCAATAAATCCCGCTTGGTCCTCATGAATTACTTTTTGGATTACTGGCATCAACCTGTTGGCTAATACCTTCGCATAAATTTTATAGTCTGTGTTCAAAAGAGATATTGGTCTGTAGTTCTCTGGTTTTTTAGGACCAACTTGTTCCTTTGGTATCAGAGATATATAAGCAGTTGTCCAAGATGGGGGTATTTTACCCCCTTGTTGAATATTGCAAAATAAGTCTCTAAGTTGTTCCACCATTTCAGCTTGTAAAGTTTTGTAATACACTGCAGTCAAACCATCCGTGCCAGGAGCTTTGGCTGTTTTTAGCTGCTTAATTGCTGCTATTATCTCCTCCTCTGTTATAGGATAATTCATTCTTTCCTTTTGTTGATCAGTAATTTTTGTAACTCTCTTATCCTTTAAATATTTTTCTATAAGTCCATTCTGCACCTCTTCTTTGGCATATAATTTAGTATAATAATCCACAAAAGCTTCTTTAATTAATTTTTGTTGAAAAATTTCTTTCCCTCCAATGTTAATACTATCAATAGTCCGTATACTTTGTTTTTTCCTCAGTGTGTAAGCCAACCATCTGCCCGGTTTATTGGCATTGCAAAATGTATTATGCTTCGCGTATTGTAAACTTGTTGCAACTTGTTCCGCCATAAGCATTTGAAATTGGTCTTTCAAAAGTTTTATAGCACTTCGTATTCTTTCATCTGTTGGGTTTTTAATAAGTAATTGTTCCTTATTCTTTATTTCCATTTCCAACTCAGATCTTTTCTTTTGTCGGAACAGTCTATGTTTAGAATTCATGTAGATAAGTACCCCTCTCATATAAGCTTTACTAGCGTCCCAAACAATTTCAATTGGGGTACCTTTATTCAAATTTATCTCAAAAAATTCTTTCAAATGCTTTTTAAGTTCTATTGTATTTTTTTCATATCTAAACAAATTCTCATTTAATCTCCAAGAACGTCTCTCAACCTTATCCATCTCAATTTCTATCCATACAGGGCTATGGTCAGTCAAAGTTCTTGGAAAAATCTTTGTTCTTTTTGTCTTAATAAGTAGATCATTTGACAACAGGATAAAATCAATCCTAGAAAAAGATCTATGTCTATCGGAAAAGAAAGTGTAATCCAATTCATTTGGATTATGTATTCTCCAAACATCTTTTAGTTCCATATCTTCTTTCAAATCAAAAAAAGTCTGCGGTAGTCTAATTCTAGACTTTGCCAAGCTCTTTTTGTCTAATTTAGAATCAATTACTCCATTCCAATCTCCCATAAATAAAATAGATCTATAGTCCCATTGCACTATTTTAGTATGTAACATCTTGTAAAAACAATCCTGTTGTTGGTTGGGAGCATAAATTCCAATCAAAAGAATTTGACCATTTGCTGTAAGCAATTCAATTGCTACAAACCTACCATCTTGATCTACTTCTATAACTTTTGCTGTTAATTTTTTATTTACATAAATAACCACACCATTCTTTTTCTGCGAAGTTGAAGATATATAATGTACTCCTAATTTTGAATTTATCAGATATTTCTGATCTTGAGTTGTAATATGCGTTTCTTGTAAACATATTATATCATTATTAAATTGTTTCAAATATGTAAATAGTTTCTTCCTTTTCTGTGCTGAATTCAACCCATTAACATTCCAAGATAAACACTTAAGGGTCATCGGCCTGTTTCTGGAGCGCAGAGCAAAATATTTGAAGTTCATCCAAGAGCTTCGATCTTGCTCCTCCCATAGCTCCACTCTCTTGTGGGGTACTCTTTGCTGCCTTCTTGTCTTGTCTTTCCTGTTGTTGTTGTTGCTTTTGTTTAAGTAATTTGGATTGAGCTCTAGTTATACGTTGATCTTTAACTTCAGTCAACTGAATCAAATCCAAAATTGGAGAAGAATCCAGCAAGGGCTCACTCAGAAAACCTCCTTCTGCACCTTGCACATTTTCTAATTCCTGCTTAGGCTGTTCTTCCAATTGCCTCTCTTCACTCTCCTTAATCTCCAAAACTGTAGATGTACGTGGAGATGGTGTTCTTTCCTTAAGAATAGTACTATAAAAATGTTGTGCCTTCTCCACAGTATTCAATCGATATCCTTCTCCCTTATATCTAAAAATTATCCCAGCTGGCGCGTCCCACCGGAAGGGTATCTGTAAGTCTTTCAATTCCTTAACAAGAAAACCAAATTCTTTTCTAGCTTTCAGCATTTTAGGAGGTAATTCTTTAAAAATTACAAGTCGTGAGCCCCCCACTTGTACAGAGGTGTGAAAAGATTTTTGGAGGATTTCATTTCTAATTTCTCTCTCAGTAAAATATATGACCACATCTCTAGGCAGTTGTCTTTGTCTGGCCACCCAAGAGTTCACTCTGTAAATTTTATCTATTTTGTGAAATACCAGATCAGGGTTAACTTGTAAGATCTTAGCCAAGGCTTCAGAGCAAACTTGTCTCAAGTCCTGTCTCTCCTCCTCTCGAATTCCCCGAAGCCGTATGGCAAATTCCATCGCCCGGAATTGTATCATGACAATCTCATCTTCAATTCTCTGCATTTTATTATCAGCTTCTTCAATTTTATAGTCATTATCTTTCATCCTAACATTAACTTCTAATTTGAGTTCTTCAACTTTAAAATCAACTTTCCCAATAAAATTTGCCAGGCCAGACGCCACTTCTGATATTTTTTTGGTCACCATATTTTGATTCTGCTTCACCATATCTTTAACTTCATTAATTTCCTGCAGAAATTCCTCATGTGATTTTTGAAGTTTATGATCTATTTCCTGTTGAGATTCTTGAAATTTTTCATCCAAAGTTTTAGAAATAAAGTCTTTTAAATCTCCCACATCAATTTCTTTTTTCTGAGTTTGTAACTGTTGAGCAGGGGGAAGTTGCGTTTGATGTTTATGTGTGGGGGATCCCCCCCCTGATGCCTTCCCTTCCTGCTTCTTTGAAGCCATTGTGCCACGTAAGCTAATTTTTCTAAAGAGGGAAGTTCTTTTTCCTTTCCCTCTTCCACAAAAGCTTCTAAAAAAGTCCCCCAGATTTAATCAAGTGAAGCTGAAGTAAAACAAAGTCAAATTTTAGAAAAAGAATTTTTTTCTTTAGATAGAGCAACTTTGTAGCAGCTTTATAACTTTGTAACAAAGCAGGAAGGCTTCACAAATCCACTTTCATTAGCTCGTTAACTCAAATGCTGGGCGCCATTTTTTTTCAAATCACTTTCACTCACTCACTTTCTCTTTTAAATTAGAAAGTCAACAAAGCACTGATACTTGCAGTTTTCAAGTTTCTGGATTCAAGTTGATATTTCCGTTGATTGTTAAAATTAGTTCCTTTCGCTTTAAGAGTTTGCTGCTGCCGGCTTGTTCTGCTAATTAGCAGAAACGTCCCACGCCGCCCGGAGTTTCAGCAGGTTGGAAGGGAGCCACGCCTGTTTCCTCCCCAGAAACAGTTCCCTGGGGGGTTACAGGGGCTCAACCTGTACCCTGCTATCTCTTCTCCTTCAATCTTCAAGATTTTGGAGTTTTCGAGCCGCTCCTCGATCGCGGGGCGGCTCTACAGGCGGCGGGGCTGGCGGTCTTTAAAGAAACACCGCCGTCGCCGAGGCTCGCAAACCGGAAGTCCCTTCCATTTCAAATCTTAACACAAGTTTATACATTTTAGCAATTACATGTTCATCATTTGTACATAATTCCATTTCAAATTCCATTACATACCGTTATCTCTCTGATATCTTTTTAGACACATTAAACCTCTCTTTTAATTGTGTATTTAAAAAACCCATTGAAAAGTAAATCCCTCTGCAGTCAATTGTTCTCTTGATTTCATCTTAAGTTCTCAATTTTCCTCTACTAGCAAGTCTTGATATCTTAGCCATTTATCCTTGCTTGCTGTTTCTGTTCTATAAAACACTTCTTGTACTGAGGCGAGTAATAGTATTTTTGGGCACAGCAGGATTTGCAGTATATCTGATCCATATTCTTAATATGGCATTCTTCTCAGACTGATTTTTGACTTTTGCATATCATAGAAAACCATGCCATCTAAAACTTGTGTTTTTCTCATTGTAAATGTCAGGTTCCGGAATGGCACAGTGAAAAGAAAAACCTCCAAACAACTATCTTCTTTGATGTAGCATGTTCTTTATCTTACACTCCGGCACGATCCGACAATCACCTGTGAAAAGTGAAATATTGTCAGTGCCATTGCACTGCCACCATCTTTTGAAGTCTCCTGCTTCCATCCCGTGACTCCACACAAGTTCCGCTTTACACCCCCCTCCCCAGCCAACATTCTTTCTTAGTTTTTTCTCCTTGGCTAGCCATCCACTGCTGCGGATTGGTTCCCTTCAGGCGGAGGCCCTGAACATCAGCTGTTTCTGGGCCCGCCTCTCAGTTGTGTGGTAGTGTTGGCAGCAGCAAAAATGGCAGCACCCAGAGCAGCGGCCATGGCGCCAGTCTTCAAAGGCTGCAGCGGCAATGGCGGCGGTCATAGCTGTGAGGAAGGTACCAGGGATGACGGCGGTAAATGCTGCAGCGGGTGTGATGGTGGCTGCAGTGGCAGTGGTGGGCTCTGGGCGGCTAGGCTGGCGGTTCAGCGGTCTCCCCCTAGTCCCTCCAGAATGGCAGCCCCGGCATGTCGGGGCTGACAGTAAAAAGGTAAGGGATTCCCTGTTAATCATGTCCAATTCTAATGGCTCATCTCTGTTTATTGGCTGAAGGAGCCAGCGTTGTCTGAAGACAATTTCCTTGGTCATGTAGCTAGCATGGCCATATGCCAGAAGTGCACAGAACACTGTTACCTTCCCAACAAAGCGGTACCTATTTGAAGTGGTACCTATTTATCTACTCTCATTTGCATGCTTTCAAATTGCTAGGTGGGCAGGAGCTAGGACAAGGAATGAGAGCTCACCCTGTTGTGTGACGGTCGGGTCTTGAACCCGGGCTGTCAGTTTTCCAGCTGACAAGCTCAGCGTGTTTAACTGCTGAGCCATGGCGCCCTACTTTCTAATTGTAACATTCACATATTTCTTAGCAACAGCCATTCTTTCATCCAGACCAAACTGCAGGCCGTAACGTAAGAATTTAAAGTCTGGAGTCCTAATTTTCCTTTTTCCTTTTTATATCTTGCAGGACTTTATATTTAACTCTTGGTTTCTTGTCCTGCCATATAACATCTGGATATATTTTCTTGCCATTGTTTAAAATGTGCATCATTTCTTAAAACAGGTATTGTCTGGAATAAAGTCATAATTCTTGGTAGCAGTTGCATTTTTACCACAGAAAATCTTCCAAACAACGATAATTGCAATTTTCCCCACCTTCATAAATCCTTCATAATTTCACTCCATACCTTAACTTAATGTAATAATATGAAATAACATACAGTTCATATTAGTCAAATTTTCTCTAGTATTTGATCTTTTTTTAAGATCCACATTTTACAGATAATTCTCTTTGGACTTCTTACCTCATAATCTTTGTCACTATTCCTTTTGTGGGTCTGTCATAATTTCAGAAGATCTCTAAGTGACAAATCATAAGGCAAAGACAACCTGAATCACTGGTGAAATCCAATTTTTTTTTACTACCTGTTCTGTGGGCGTGGCTTGGTGGGCGTGGTGTGGCTTGGTGGGCGTGGCTTGGTGGGCATGACAGGGGAAGAATACTACAAAATCTCCATTCCCTCCCCACTCCTGGGGGAAGGATATTGCAAAATCTCCATTCCCACCCCACTCTGAGACCAGCCTGAGGTGGTATTTGTTGGTTCTCCGAACTACTCAAAATTTCCTCTACTGGTTCTCCGAACTGCTCAAAATTTCCACTATCGATTCTCCAGAACCTGTCAGAACCTGTTGGATTTCACCCCTGGCCTAAATCCCAATTGTCTCTTTGGCAAAAATCCATGTTGGTCTTCATGAAGAAGTTATTAGATAGTACTTACCCCTATGACAATTTATTTACATTTTGGTAGGGTCCCATGTTGTGGGGTTTCTCATAGAAGATCAGAACTAGGAGTGAGATGTTCAATATTCATTCCATGTAATTTTTTCTTCAGGAGACTGAATGTTAGGGTCAACATTATCCTGAACTCCATAAAAGGAAAATCTGTAGTAAATGTGGAATAAATTAATATTCATACATCAGTGGGTTTCAGCCACAGGCAATTTTGAAACATGGAGCCTACAAGGAGATAGTAATAACAGGGCATGACTGTGCAAGTTAGTTTTATCTCAGATAAGGAGTCTTCTATAAAAATGAAGCTTCTTGATGTTTTGGGACTGTAACTTGCAGAAATCCTAAACGGGTGCAATAAATATGAAAAATACTAAGTTGAGGAAAGTTGATGTACAGATCACTAGATAGACTTAGGCACACAGTGTCTTGGTTTTACTAATATAAGTATTTCACAGAAAATTTGTCCAAATTATGCTTCAACAATGGCAACCAAGACTCTTTTTTTACTCCTTGATTCATCATCATCTTTTACAAAACCCAACTTTTTGTCTTAATTCGCATCCTATTTTTATGCTTCCCAAGATCTTTTAGTGTCATATAAGTCACAGGCAAGAACGTTTCTCATTTTGTTTTGATCTTCTTCTAACAAACCTACAACAGCAATAACAAATTAAACGAAGAATGAAACCACCACTGCCCCAGCATTCAAATTACTAATCTATACACCAGTGATGACCAACCTTTTCGGTGCCGAATGCCCAAAGCGTGTGTGAAACCCCAAAATGCAATGCAAGCACCCCCCATCCATACACCCACCACCCACCTATTTTTGGCTTCCAGGTTGGTGCAGGAGGCCTTCCAGGCCCAAAACAGGGCCGGGGGCCATGCGCATCCCCCCATGCCCCATTTTGGCTTCCAGGTTGATGAAGGAGGCCTTCCAGGCCCAAAATGGGGCGTGGGGGGGCACGCACATGTGCATGATACCCCAAAATACAATGCGAGCGCCCCTGCATGTGCGCCTGCATCCCCGCATGTGCCCCGCCCCCCCGCGCATGTGCAGCAGAGACCCGAAGTCCAGATGGCCGGTGGGAGGAGTGCCCGCAGAGAGGGCTCTGCGTGCCATAGGCTCACCATCACAGCTATATGCTGTCTGGTTTACTAATACAATACCATAGAAAGAAGAGAAAGGGATATATGCCTTGGTGGCGCAGCAGACTAAAGTGCTGTTAAATAGCACCAGCTGCCTGCAATTGCTGCAAGTTCAAATCTCACCAGGCTCAAAGTTGACTCAGCCTTCCATCCTTTCAAGGTAGGTAAAATGAGGACCCGGATTGTGGGGGCAATAAGCTGACTTTGTATAAAAAAGAACACCACTTAGGGAGGGCCGAAAGCCTTACTAAGCAGGTATATACAAAAGTATGCAGGCTATTGCTTAAAGCATTGTAAGCCGCCCTGAGTCTCCGGAGAAGGGCGGCATATAAATCGAACCAATCAATCAATCAATCAATCAATCAATCAATCAATAAATGTGCAAAAGATCTCACCAGCTCTGTTGGGGAGAGTGCAAGTCCACAAAGATGAACAGATTCATGCAACCTCAAAACTTATCTTCCCAGGGTTCAGCTGTAGCCTCCAGACGTGTGAGTAAAACCTCGACGGTGTCACTTGCTACACAAATTTATTTTATTTATTTTATTTATTTATTTTATTTGATTTGATTTCTATACCGCCCTACTCCCGAAGGACTCAGGGCGGTGCACAGCCAGACAATAAAAACACATACAATACAAAATTTAAAAAATAGAATAAAATCAAATTAAATAATTTTGGCCCCGACAAATTTAAAACCCCAAACTTTTAAAACCAATTTAAAATTGAATATATAAATACTAAAAGATATTTAAAATTTTAAAAATCTTTTATAAAAGAGGGGGAAAATTAGGCCAGGCCGGCCTGGTGAAATAGTAAGGTCTTTAAGGCGCGGCGGAAGGTGTGCAGATCCGGGATCCTCCGTATCTCTGGGGGGAGCTCATTCCAGATAGTAGGTGCCCCCACAGAGAAGGCTCTCCCCCTGGGGGCCGCCAGTCGGCATTGTTTGGCTGACGGCACCCGGAGGAGCCCCTCTCTATGGGAGCGTACCAGCCGGTGGGAGGCTATTGGTGGTAGTAGGCGGTCCCGCAAGTACCCGGGTCCTAAGCCATGGAGCGCTTTAAAGGTGGTAACCAGAACCTTGAAGCGCACCCGGAAGACCACCGGGAGCCAGTGCAGCGCGCGCAGGAGAGGTGTTACATGGGAGCTCCATGTTGCTCCCATAACCACCCGCGTGGCCGCACTCTGCGCCAGTTGGAGCCTCCGGGTGCTCCTCAAGGGGAGCCCCATGTAGAGAGCGTTGCAATAGTCCAGGCGGGAGGTGACAAGGGCATGAGTGACCGTGCATAAAGAGTCCCAATCCAGAAAGGGACGCAACTGGCGAATCAGGCGAACCTGATGAAAAATCCTCCCGGTCACGGCCGTCAAGTGCTCTTCTAAAGACAGCCGTGAATCCAGGAGGACGCCCAAGTTGCGAGCCCTCTCCGTGGGGGCCAATGATTCGCCCCCAATAGTCAGTGATGGCGTCAACTGACTATATCGGGACGTCGGAAACCACAGCCACTCAGTCTTGGATAGGTTGAGCCTGAGCCTGTTCCTCCCCATCCAGATCCGTACGGCCTCCAGGCACCGGGACATCACTTCAAGGGCATCGTTGGGGTGATCCGGGGTGGAGATGTACAGCTGGGTGTCGTCAGCGTACTGATGGTACTCCACCCCAAAACCACGGATGATCTCGCCCAGCGGCTTCACATAAATGTTGAACAGGAGAGGCGAGAGGACCGACCCTTGCGGCACCCCACATATGAGGGGCCTCGGGGTCGACCTCTGTCCCCCTGTCAACACAGACTGCGACCGGTCAGAGAGAAAGGAGGAGAACCACCGCAACACAGTGCCTCCCACCCCCAATGTTAGTCATTGCTGGCTTTTGCCATGTGCATTCCTTTGATTCTCCAGATGTTAAGCTAGGTGATAACCTTGCATGTTCTCTGAAGAGTCAGAGCCCTGAACATAATTACAAGGTTATGCTACAGATTAAAACTACTGATGTGCCGTAGACTTCCCTGAAATCCTAGGAACTGTGATTCATGAGAGATTCCTTCTAGAGGAATATCTTTTCTCCTTCTCTCTGGAGCCTGCTGGAGTCAAAAGGTGCTTCTCAACAATTAAGTCTCTACAATTCTTTGTTAATGTTGTCACCTTACTAGCATGACTACTCAGTTCCTTCCCCAAGTTCTTTTAAATACAGTGTGTACCGTTAAGTATCTCTAGCCGGATATGATTAAAGAAGCATGACATTCATGGTGACATAACAATACAAATTCTACTCTTTCATACTTAAGTTCCAGCCAGACGCCATAAGTCACTCAAGAAAAATGTCTCAATGAAAGATCCCTGCCAGCCTCACAAGGACAATGATGGACAGAATGAGTGTCTCAAAGGTGCTTTTTTCCCCCCCCCGAAAGCCAACTGGACTGTTTTTTTCCTTGAGGAAGAAGAAAACATTTGACTTCTCATCAGTAGTGGGTTTCACTTACCTTCGTTACCAGTTCAGAACTGTAAGCGTGCGTGTGCGCATGCACAGAACCTTCTGCGCATTCACAAAACCTTCTGTGCATGCGCAAAGCGTCTGTGATGATGATGTCTAGGTGAGTGGGTGGAGTCTCCTGCTGCCGCTGCTACCGGTTTGCCCAAACTGGGGCGAACTGATAGAAACCCACCACTGTTTCTCATCCATGAAGCTTCATCGGCTCTGAGGGTGGAGAGATGGGAGGATAAGTACTGACTGTTGAGAGTGGATGGTAGAGGGATGGAAGGATAGGTGCTGACCGGATGGTGGTTCTTTGCAGTCATCTGGTCGTTAGCACTCTCCCTGAGAGCTCTTGAAGTCACTTTGAGTTAATCAGTCAGAGAGTGCTTTAATGACCAAATGACTGCAGAGAAATATCATCCTGCCATTTTCCCCACCATCAGAACTGATGAAGCTGCTTGGATGAGAAGCAAAATCTCAAAGGTGCTTTTTCAAGAGGCAACTGAACTTTCTGGTTTTTCTTTGAAGACGTTTTGCTGATAAAGAAATAAAGGGAGACTAGTATAGATCTATTTCAAACTATTTAGCTCTCATCAGCTAGCCATACCCTTACTCAGATACCCTTCAAGTTTGAATCCGAGTAAGGGTATGGCTAGCTGATGAGAGCTAAATAGTTTGAAATAGATCTATACTAGTCTCCCTTTATTTCTTTATCAGCGAAATATAAATTTGGTATAAAATGGTTTGTCGTGAATACGACTGCTTGAGGGCTCCTGGATTGGAGCTGAAAGGCAAAAGGGATGTAGTATGCTCCCTCCCACATGCTGGGGTAGACCAGGTGTCTCGATAGAAAAATACTTAATCTCTCTCCCCTGGCTCAAGCTGAAGAAGGGAGGAGAACTTGTGGCTCAGAGGTTAATACAACTGCCTAACCTGCAGGCAGACAAAGTTCGAATCCAAGTAAGGGTATGGCTAGCTGATGAGAGCTAAATAGCTTGAAATAGATCTATACTAGTCTCCCTTTATTTCTTTATCAGCAAAATTATATATATTCTGAGGTTTTCGCGGGTGTTTGTATGTAGGTCTTTGGTTATTGAGGTTTTCTCCCGCGTAAAATTGGAAGTGTCTTGGTGACGTTTCGACGAAGTCTCATTCGTCATCTTCAGGCTGGTGTTTTCATGCTTCTCCTAGAAGCATGAAGCCGAAAACATCAGCCTGAAGATGACGAATGAGACTTCATCGAAACGTCACCAAGACACTTCCAATTTTACGCGGGAGAAAATCCAAATAACCAAAGACATACATACATACATACATACATACATACATACATACATACATACATCCCCTTGTAAAAAAGGGGTAAAGTGTATTTTTAACCACTGTGACATTTCAAGTTCAGAAAATAAGATGATGCATATTTGTGCTTTGAACAGCTAAGCTTCTGTCTGCATGCATGGTAAACAAAGCAGATGGGAGGATAAAAGCAAAAGTTGAACAATTCAGAATCATTACAAAACAAAGGGATTTGCCTGGCAGATACAGTCTGGTTGTTGTGGCATGTAGTGCTTCACTGTGTCTTTTTCTTTTTGCTACTGGGATTAACTTGCAGTATTTATAACCATCTTCTTTCACCGTACAAAGGGGGATTTTGCTCATATGCATGTTGTGTAACATTGGTACATGATTTTTTTTCCACTGGTAGAAGGCTCTTTTATGAAATAAGAATGTACAAATCTGTCAGTACACAATTCAGAAGACTTGTTGACTGGTCAGATTTGCTCCCCATCAAAGGTTCCTTGTGAATCCAGATGAAGCTCTTGTCGCACAATCATTTTCATAAACAATTCAGATAAAAATAAAATTACTTTTCAAGATGAGATCCTTTCAAGTTTAACTTGCAGAAAGCATCCTTCGTTGCTTTGATATCTGAGATGCTTAAAAGGTTGTTAGTAGAATCAAAATGACTCACAGTTCTGTTGTGAACATTATTGGAAGCATTCAAAACATAACAAAAGAAAGCACAACAAAATTCTCTTTTCAGATGTTCTTCAGCTCTTTTTTTTAAAAAAAAGGCTTTACTTTCAGTCATAGCCAACACATGTATAGATGGAAACAAATCCAACATTCAGTTTCTAATTTCATGACTCTACTAGCTGATAACCTGGCATTGCCCGGGTATTTATGTATCTCATGCCTTACAGGCTTTTAAGTATACGTACAGTATACACATTATAAAATAAAATGATATACAAAATCACTAGTCTCTGGGCCCTACCCCAGGGGTGAAACCCCAGGGGTGAAATCCAGTAGTGGAAATTTTAAATAGTTCGGAGAACCAGAAAATACCACCTCTGGCTGGCCCCAGAGTGGGGTGGGAATGGAGATTTTGCAATATCCTTCCCCTGCCATGCCCACCAAGTCATGCCCACAGAACCGGTAGGGAAAAATTTTGGATTTCACCCCGCCCCACCCCCTGTCCATCCAGCTGCCCACACCCACTGGTAACCATCATCTGCTGCCCGGCGGTGTTGGGGCTGCACTTGTCCAGTGGCCGCGGTAACAGCCTGGGCCAACACCCATCTGGTGGCAATGGTTCTCCTCGCCATCCAGAATGGCCCAGCGGGTGGCGCATGGCCGCTGTGGAAGGCCACCAGGACCGATCAGCTATATTCACCCTGAGGGGTGTTAGGGGTGTCTTACCACCACAGTATTTTTTTCCAGAGAGTAAGTCATCTGTGTACCAAGTTTGGTTGAAATTGCTCGAGGCGTTCCAGAGTTATGCTGGAACATACAAACACACAAACACACACACACACACACACACAGAGAGAGAGAGAGAGAGAGAGAGAGAGAGAGACAGCCATTTATAGATAGATAGATAGATAGATAGATAGATAGATAGATAGATAGATAGATAGATAGATGATAGATAGGTTTCAAGCTCTAAACTCAGAAGGAGGGGTACCACTTGGTCAATATGAAGAGGGAACATGAGGGATGGATTCACATCTTTTATTGTTTGTCATCCTGAAACAGGAAGTATTGATTTGAGGAAATTTTCTAATATAACACCTATTTTGTATGCAAAAATAAAATCTTAGGTACAGGATTTAGTATCTCTTTCTAGTGCATGAAAAATATCCTTTCTAGAACCTAGAACCTCACTCTATGTCAGCATCCCCCAAGCTTCTACAATCTAGGTCCTTCAAGGTATGTTGGATTTCTATTCCCAGATAGTAGGGCTACTGGCTATGACATGGAGGACAAGACTGTATTAGATGGGTCAATAGTATAACTCAGCATAAAATATTGAACTAGGTCAACCTGTGATGTGACTCGGTAGAAATTCTGAATAGAGTTTCAATTTCTGAATTAGATAGATCAAAAGTTTGACTCAATAGAAAGCATTTTCTTATCTTTTAAATACCTAGCCTTATTCTAACATTTTCTGATGTATAGCACTGAAGGAATAGTGTTAAACAGCAGACAGCTCTATTACCTCAAAAGTCAGACAATCAATAGCAATGAAAAACCTGTGGGAGTCCAGATTCATTATAAGTTTACATTCCAGGCACAATCCTACATTCAAGACACAGAAAAATCTCATTAGAAATTCTTCAAAGGTCTAACAATTCTCATTTCATTCACAAGGACTTCCCTTTTTTATTGTCCTCTTCATTTCCTGGTTTCTTAGGTTCATATTCTACTCATTTTTAAAAGCTCCAGACAATTTACCTAACGCTGCCTCTTCCAATTTTTCTCCACAACAACTATCATGTGAACCAGGGTTTGCTGAGAGAACAAGCTGATTGGACCAAAGCCACCCATTGAATTTCCAAGGTTAAGAACAGACGAACCTTGGTTTCTCCAGTGCCAATCTAACCCCTTAACAAGGGGTGAGCTGCTGGGCGTTTGCAGAGGTTCAGGAGAACCTCTAGCTAAGATTCTGTGCAGTTTGGAGAACCCACAAATCCTATTCCTGGCTGGCCCCTCCCACCCCACCCTGCCCCTCCCAGGATCCCCATGCGGCCCGTTTTGGATGCAGGTAAATGCAGGGCGTGCACGGAGGCTCAGGGAGGGCAAAAATTGGGCCTACCTGAAGCTCAGGAAGGCCGGAAACAGGCCTGTTTCTGGCCTCCAGAGGGCCTCTGTAACCTGGGGAGGCCATTTTTGCCCTCCCGGAGGCTCGAGAAAAGCCTCTGGAGCCTGGGGAGGGCAAAAACGCCCCCCCCCCCCGCTGTGGTTCAGGAGGCTGACTAGGCCACACCCACCATGGCCACGCCCACCCAGCAACCGGGCAGAGAAACCCTTGCTAAAATTTTTGAAGCCCACCCCTGCCCTTAACCACTTTCATAACCTAATTTACATGGGCAGCAAACCCTGGGTTTAACAGAACAACTGAGGAAAGAAATGTTTATTATACACAAATGTCCATTCAGTGGCAAATGAGATTTTATAATGTAAAGTGTAATGCATGAAGTGTAAAAAGGTATCATATAAATGGAAAACAGAAAACAGGTTTTTTTTTCATTGCATCTGAAGCTCAGTAACACCCTATGTGTGTTTGTGTATATATATTTTTTCACTTTTTTTCTCTTTTTCCATGAGCTATCCCAAGTGACGTTACACAGTCAAATTTAATGCATAATAATTATGTTTGTTCAACATACTTATGGTAATTGACTGACTTAATCCTTTGTTTGGGTTGCAGAATAATTTGGACTCCAACCAAATGGGTCTGTTAACATATTAAAATCAACTATCATCATCATCATCATCATCATCATCATCATCATCATCAAAGTTAAAATTAAATTTAGCATGTTGCAGGAATGCAATAAAGTTTTAAAATATATTTGAATAACAGTCTTTAATAAACAATCTTTAATAAACAGGTCTTCATTTTGTGGTTCATGATTGATTGGATTGTTTGGGTCTGAACCATCTACAAAAAGAAAAAAAGAAAAAAACCCTAGAGAAAATTGTGGTGCCAAGTAAGATTGGAGGAAAAAGAAAGTTATCCTTTTATCCTGTTCCATAAAAATATAGAATCTCAACAGGAGTAGAAGAATATAGGAAAAATAATGTGATGCATTTCTAAAATATTCTAAGAAGCTTATTCAGAATAATTAATAAAAAAAAAAACCTGTGGAGAGAATTTACATTATTTATGTATACAGCATTTCAAGAAGAAATGAAACAAGAGAAATACAGTTGGGTGATTCTTAGATGCTTCATGAGATTAAATAAAATAGGCATAATCCCTGATTAGAATTCAGACAAAATTTATTCTCATGATTCTTATCGGAGAGGAGGAGATAAGAACTTGACTTCAACTCAAAACTGTACTTAAACCATACAGTAGAGAACTATTTTTCTGTGAATTTGTCTCAAGAGACTAAGAGTGATGTTTGTCTGGAGGGCAAGGAAGGAAACTGAGGGCAGTGAAGCTCTTTGCTCCTTTTCAAATGTCAGCTCTGTCCTCTTCTCCAAAATGCCAAGGAAACCTTTGACTCCTGCTTCGCAAGTCCTTTTTTTTCCCCACCTTCTTTAAAAAATTGTAGGTCTCTCTGCTCTTATCATTTCTTTGTTGGAAGAAATATCCTTCTGGGTTCAGTTCCAAGTGGGGGAAAAAGACACTGGATTCATTCAAGTTGCTTGGAAAGAAGGTTTATTGATGAACAGGATCACATGGCTTGGAGATCTTGGGCGAAAAAAAGGGAAGAGATGCTGAGAGTCCCTGGGTTTTATACCCTCTCTGGCTTTGAACTTCCTGGGGCACAGGAAGAGTATCCTGATTGGTTGCTGTCAGAGGTCGTAGCTAGCTTTGTAGGTTGCCTCTGTGTTAAGTTTGGTTGAATCTTGTCGGGTGATGCAATGAAGGGCAATAAAATGGCTCTGCCAGAAGGAGGTAGATCTTTGTTATGTAGAATAGACTGGCCCAGGCCTTAATGGCCCATTAACAAAGGTGGGGGGGGGGAGACTGAGTTTCTACCTACCTTTTAGGGGAAATATTCTGTCCTTTTAATATTTCCTAAAATATCTCATTTTCCTAGGAGAGGGGTGGGTTTTAACTTCCTACATATCAATCAATCAAAATAGAGCTGGAAGGGACCTTGGAGGTCTTCTGGTCCAACTCCTGCTCAAGCAAGAGACCCTATACCCATGATGGCAAACCTATGGCACGCGTGCTAGAGGTGGCATGCAGAGCAGGGGTGAAATTCTCCCGGTTTGGACCAGATCGCCCGGTAGCAAAAATCCCTGCCCCCCCCCATGCCCAGCTGAGCCACACAATCATCAGAGGCTTTTTTTTTTCTTTTAAAAGCATTTTTTCTACAACCTCTTCGGCCTAAAAAATGCTTTTAAAAGTAAAAAAAAAAGCCTCTGATGTTCGCGCAGCTCAGCTGGGATCATCAAAGGCTTTTAAAAGAAAAAAACCCCTTTTTTTCTTTTAAATGCCTCTAACGATCAGGCAACTCAGCTTGGATCGTCAGAGTTATTTAAAAGAAAAAAAGTCTCTGCCGATCAGGCAACTCAACTGGGATCATCAGAGCCTTTTGAAAGCATTTTTTTACAACCTCTTCGCGGAAGAGGTTGTAGAAAAAAATGCTTTTAAAAGTAAAAAAAAAAAAAAATTGGCCTCGCCCACCCAGTCACATTACTCCCCCACCAAGCCACGCCCACAGAACTGGTAGTAACAAATTTTAGATTTCACCACTGATGCAGAGCCCTCTTTGTGGGCACGTGCGCCATTGCCAGCTGTTCTTCTCGTTTCCAACTGGTCTTCACGGGCACTGAGGCACCAGAAAATGGCCTGAAAACAGCCCAAAAACAGCCTGAATACTGCCAGAAAAACGGCCCGAAAATGGCCTGAAAATGGTCCTGAAAACAGCCTGAAAAATGGCCAAAAACGACCAAAAAACAGGCATACATGCACTGGCCAGCTGATCTTCGGGTTTCTGGCATTCTGGCATGTGCATCTGCACATGCATGCACGCGTGTTTCGGTTTGGCTCTCGGTGCCGAAAAGGTTCACCATCACTGCCCTATACCGTTTCAGACAAGTGGTTGTCCAATCTTTTCTGGAAAACTTCCAGTGATGGAAGTTTTTACTGTTTTAATCTCTTCTCCATCAAGACCATCGTTCCCAACGCTTTTTCCTGTTGCCCTGGTTTTTTGGAAAAATGCCCTTTATTTCAGTGATCTTGTTTTGGGTTTTCAATGAGGAGGGTGGATCGTTATCCCCCTGCCTCCTTGGCAAACAATTGCTTCTTTGGTAAAATATCTCCACCGAACGACTTGGTAGAAATATCCTCAAGTGTTTGGACCGCAGAGTGAAAGTGGTGGCTCGCCCTGCAGATTTGCACATCTTTTGATGTGAGTGAGTATATTATCTGCCTGGCAGCTGACTTCAGACATTTTACACCTTATTATTTCCAACATCCACTCTCTGTCTTTCTTCTTTTTTCCGGCCCCCTCCTCATCTCCTTCTAAGACCTGACATGAATCAAACTGAGAAACTTCACTTTTTCACTCACATCTTGTTACCTGTTATCTAAGTGCCCTCTAATGGCATTATTAAAACAATTTCCTCCACTTGAAAGGGGAATCCTGCCATTTTGCACAGGCAGGGGTGCAAAGCAGCAGTTGGGCTGCCGTTGTCTGGAGGTTAGACAGGCTGTACATTATCTTTCCCTCAGCTTTTATGATTTGGGAATAAATTAGGACTTTGGCAGAATAACAGGGACAGAGAACAATGGGAAAAACCCCCAAATCCTGAGGATTTGTGTGCTTGGAGATTCTCAGTCATTCAGATCACGGTTGTCCCAAAGGTGTTTTTACAAGAGGCAACTAGACTTTCTGTTTTTTTTCTTTGAAGGCATTTCGCTTCTCATTCAAGAAGCTTGTTCAGCTTCTTCAGAGCTGAAGGCATTTCCTGGGTGAGAAGCGAAACGTCTTCAAAGAAAAATCAGAAAGTCCACTTGCCTCTTGAAAAAGCACCTTTGGTATGTGTGCTTGGTAAAGTAATCCAGGGATGTCAAACTCAAGGCCTGGGGGCTGGATCCGGCTTGCGGGGTGCTTAGATCTAGCCCACGGGGCTGCCCTGTAAACAGTGAAGGAGCAGCCTGCGGTGCCTCTGCCAGCAAAAATGGAGCTTGCAAGGGGCATGTGTGGGCCTCCCTGTCAGGGTATTGATTAATCCCATTTCTGGCTCTGGGACAATCACCCTGGTTAGAGGATGGATCGTGGCCTCTCCAAGTTTGCAATATTCTGAAATAAAACGCGAAGAAAAGTTCTCTAATAAAACTCATTTATTTGTTATAAAGAAAATAAAACACCTCACTAACTAAGAAAAATAAATTGTTACATTTTGGCAAGCGAGATCTCCTGCCGGTCCAGCCGGACCTCTCTGGCAGGAGAACAAAGGAAAAGTGTGTGTGAAGGAATGTGGGTGGATGGACATGCGTAGTAGCTTTTGATAACAATTCTTGGCAAGGTACGGAAAGTCTGATAGTCCAGAAATAATTAGCTCAGCTGGTAAATAAAAGAACGCAGTGACACTCCCGAACTCTGTTTTTGTTGGCAGAGGGTTGCAGGAAGCCATCTCAGCTGAAAATGGAGCTCGGGAGTCCATTTTTGCTGGCAGAGCACTTGGGCCACCACAGGTGGCCCCCGGACATGAGTGACATCATGCTAGCCACACCCATCCCAGCTACGCCCATCCCCCCGCCCAAGGTCAAACACAACCCTGATGTGGCCCTCAATGAAATCAAGTATGATATCCCTGCTCTAATCCGTTCTTATTCCTCAAATCCAGGAGAGCAATTAGGAGAAGAAGAAAGGAAACATGTCAGAGGTGGTATTCAGCCGGTTCTGACCAGTTCTGGAGAACCGGTAGTGGAAATTTTGAGTAGTTCGGAGAACCGGCAAATACCACCTCTGTCTGGCCCCGCCCCCATCTATTCGCTGCCTCCTAAGTCCCAGCTGATCGAGTCTCAGCTGATCGTCTAGGTCTTCTTTGTTGCCCTGCATATGAAGCTGGATAGTAGGTTAGTGGGGTGGGGAGGGAATGGAGATTTTACAGTATCCTTCCCCTTGGAGTGGGGTGGGAATGGAGATTTTGCAGTATCCTTCCCCTGCCACGCCCACCAAGTCACGCCATGCCCACCAAGTCATGCCCACAGAGCTGATAGTAAAAAATTTTGAATCCCACCACTGATTAACATGTGTATGTGTCTCTGTGTTTGTCTGTGTGCATGGACATGTGTGTGTGTGTGTGTGTGTGTGTGTGTGTGTGTCTGAGAGAGAGACTTTTTTCAGTTTCTCGAAGTCAGAATTCAACAACTTGTTTATTGTCTATCTGGAGTTAATAAAATGTAACCAGCACTGTCTTGTTTCTCCCCTCACCCAAATCAGTTGTAATGATGTTTCTAGGCAGAATAAACACATTTTAAATCCATTTTTCAAATTAATCATGAGAGCAATTACTGTGCATTTCAAAGATGCTATTAAAATATTAAATATTCTAGCGATCTTCTTCCTGCTTTCCAGCAACAAAGCTTCTTTATTCATATCAAATTATGCCGCTTTGTTTTCTGCTCTGCAGCATGGCTTCTGTACGTACCAAGGTTTCAAAGGCATGGACATTAGTTTCATTTCTGTCTACTATCCAATTCTTCACTTTCCAAGTTCTTAGTTAATCAGAACATTTTTTTCCCAATTCTGAACACTCCTTCCTTTGATTCTTCAATCCATGCATAGTATTTTTCAAACCTCTATTCAGCTTCTGAATTCCACATTACCTAAACAAAAAAAAAAATTGTTTGGCGGTCCTCATCTTACAACATTTCATTTGTGACCATTCAAAATTAGAAACAGCACTGAAAAAAAGTCATTTACGACCTTTTTTCACACTTATGATCATTGTATGACCTGTAGTCATACGATCAGACTTCAACTGCTTGGCAAGTGACTCATATTTATGACAGTTTCAGGTGGCTCTGGGGGTGTGTGTGTCATGTGATCATTTTTTGTTACTTTCCGGCAAGCAAAGTCAACAAGGAATACAGATTCACTTCACATCTGGGTTACTAACTCAAGAACTGCAGTGATTCACTTAATAAGTGTGGAAAGAAAGGTCGTACAATGGGGCATAACTCACTTAACAAATGTCTCATGTAGCAACAGAAACTTTATGTGCTTATGACTCAATTGTGGTCGTAAATCGAGGATTACCTGTATTTTATAAATGTTCATAAGCGCAAAATATCAGAACATTGCATTCCTTTGAAAGGAGATTTCCCTCTCCCCTTTTGATTCCAGTGGGGTCCTAGCCAGAAAAAGGAAGCATCTCAGC
Source organism: Pituophis catenifer annectens (assembly GCF_029215685.1). Taxonomy (NCBI): domain Eukaryota; kingdom Metazoa; phylum Chordata; class Lepidosauria; order Squamata; family Colubridae; genus Pituophis; species Pituophis catenifer. Next base: position 283,538,022 of record NW_027256882.1, on the reverse strand, counting down.
ATCTTCTTAGATGATTCTTCACACTAGGAATGAGAAGAACAGAGGCCAAGATATCTTAGTTCTGAAGAACCAGTCCCAAGTTTCAGTATATTGACAGAGCCAGTCAACACAGACTTATGGACTAGATAGATCGGGGTCTGATTCAACAGAGTACAATTTATGTTCTTATGTTCATATGGTCACCATCTTATGATGATTGTCATTCAGAATAACAGAATTGAAAAGGACCTTGGAGATCTTCTAGTCTAAATCTCTGCTCAAGCAGGAAACCCTATATCATTTCAGACAAATGGTTGTCCAATCTCTGTTTAAAAATCCTCCAGTGTTGGAGCACCCATAACTTCTGGAGGCAAGTCATTCCACTGGTTTATTCTCACTGTCAGGAAATTTCTCCTTAATTCAAGGTTGTTTCTCTCCTTGATTGGTTTCCATCTGTTACTTTTTGTCCTGCCTTCAGGTACTTTGAAAAATAGGTTGACATTCCCCCCCTTCTTTGTGGCAACCCCTTAGACATTGGAAGACATTGGAAGACATTGGAAGACTGCTATCATGTCACCCCTAGTCAGTGGTGGGTTCCTCCCGGTTCGGCCAGGTTCGGCCAAGCCGGTAGCAGTGACAATATGACGTCACCGAACTGGTTCTGTTTCTTCGGGAGCTGAGCCCCCCCGCCCCCCCCGCGTTATTCTTACCTTTTATTTGGCCCCGCCCCCAATCTATTGCTGCCTCCTGAGTCCCAGCTGATTGGCTAGAAGGAAAAAAACTGTTTAAACTCTTGCTGCAGGGCTTCAAAGGGCCGCCCTACAGCTGATCAGTGTGAAAAGGCAGTGTGGTGGTAGACCGGCGCCTCCAAAAACAAATGAGTAGACCGGTACAGCTCTGCAAGCAGTTAAAAGCCTGGTAGACCAGTACCTCTGCTAAATCCTAAAGAATTGTCACATGACCATCAAGCCATGCCCACAAAATAAGTCATGCCCACAGACCCGGTAGTAAAAACATTTAGAACCCACCCCTGCCCCTAGTCCTTCTTTTCATTAAACTAGACTAGTGATGGGTTTCAAAATTTTTTACTACCGGTTCTCTTATCATACCTCTCCTAGTTTTACAAACTTGGAGAAAAAGAGTTCCTGTTAAATGGAGAAGGCCATCTGACATGCAGCTCAAGAAAGGCAACAGAAGAAGGAAAGCAATCTAAAAGGAAGAAGAAAAACACATATTTGTTTCCTTTGCTCTTTTAAAGTCACCTTTTGCTGTGATCTATTGGACATTTTGAGTTTAGTAGCCCAATTACAATTGCCTAAAGAAATGGGAATAGCAATAGCAATAGCACTTAGATTTATATACAGCTTCGTAGTGCTTTACAGCCTTCTCTAAGCGGTTTACAAAATCAGCATATTGCCCCCCACAATCTGGCTCCTTTTTTACTGAGCTCGGAAGGATGGAAGGCTGAATCAAGCTTGAGTTGGTCAGGATCGAACTCTTGGCAGCGAGCAGAGTTAGCCTGCAATACTGCATTCTAACCAATGCATCACCATGGCTCACTTGGGAAGCTAAGGGACCCCTTCCCAACTTTATTTAACAGATAACAGGTACAACAAATTTGGCAAAGACATTAACTGGGACCTTATCCCATTCAGTCTTCCCCCCCTTATAATTTTCTCCAGTTGGATCCACTTGGCCTCCTCTTTATTTTAATTAGATTCATCCACAAAACATTCCTGTTTCAATCCGCTCAAGTTTGGTATTTGTTTAAAATGGACAAAGACTCCTAATTAGTTTTTTGTTTCATTGGCAATCTTCCTTTTAAGCTGTTATTTTTGTTTAGGTTTATAAATGGCTAATTTCCAGTTGTTTTCATGAACATATTTGTTTTGTTGTGTTTATACTTCGGTGATTACAAGTAGCTTTGAGGTTTTTTTAAAAACTTGGAAAGATAGTATTAATTTGGAAAGATATTATTACAGTCTCCTGTAATGTGAGACTGTAGATTTTTAGGGGTGTGTGTGTTTGTTTGTCTTGGCTTTAATCAAATCTTAAATCCTCGCATCTCTTCTGCATATGATGTTTGTAGCAGATGTTCACTCTGCTTATCAAGGGTTCATTAACAAAAACAGCATCTGTGTGGAGGGGAAGGAAGCTGCTATATTAATCCTACATGCCTTTTTGCTCCTGTGGGGGAAAAAAAGTTCTTTTTGTGTTCTGGGACATAAATGCAGTTTTATATTGCACCGATGTCCTGTGATACAACCAGATATCTTATCCTACGGTATTTTGGTATCCTTATTTGGAAACCTTTTAATAAGTCGTACTTCAAACACAACGCATCAAAGATGGAAGATGAACGGTAAGCAACCACAGGAATGTATCATATGATCAATGTTCAACTCAGAGCTACATTCTTCTTGAATTCGACTTACTCCCAGATCAGTAGTCTTAGAGTATCAGCACTTGGTGCAGGGGTGAAATCTACTTACCTTCCTTACCAGTTCGAAAGTGGACATGCTACACACATGTCACATGCACGCACAGACCTGCACATGTGCAAAACCTTCTGTGCATGCGCAGAAAGTAAAAAATACATTACTTCCTGTTTAAAATCAGGAAGTAATGAGACCCAGGCGGGTGGGCGGAGCTTTGCTCTGCTACCATTACCAGATTGCCAAACCAGGGGTGGAATGCTCCCAGTTCAGACTGGATCGCCTGATCCGGTAGTGATGGCAGCGGGTGGTTCGGAGAACCAGTAGCAAAAATCCCTGCCCCCCTCCCCATACCCAGCTGAGCTGCACGATCATCAGAGGCTTTTTTTTTTACTTTTAAAAGCATTTTTTCTACAACCTCTTCAGCTAAAGAGGTTGTAGAAAAAAATGCCTTTAAAAGCCTCTGACGATCCCAGCTGAGTTGCCTGATGGTCAGAAGCTTTTAAAAGCATTTTTTTCTGCAGCCTCTTAAGGTTGTAGAAAAAATGCTTTTAAAAGTTAAAAAAAAAAAATTGGCCATGCTCACCCAGTCACATTACCCCCCCTACCAAGGCACACCCACAGAACTGGTAGTAACAAATTTTACATTTCATCACTGTGCCAAACCAAAGGCCAAGATCGCTATTGGACCGGGCGATCCGGTCCGATCCGGGAGCATTTCACCCCTGACTTGGTGTACTGAATGTGAGCACTGATTCCTTAAAACAAATGAAAGATTTGACATTCATTTTAGTTTACAAGAATGGCATTGACAGCATGTGTGTTTCCACTTTAAAGCTTGGAAAGCTAAGCAGTCTTCAACCTGCTTACAAGATGGATAGGAGATTTGCAGGAAGTCCCTTCGCTGTAAGCTAAACTTGGAAGTTGAGGAAAAAAACATTCAAGAGAACCACTTCTGTGCTGTGTTGTTACCAATCAAACTACATGGATATGTTTCTCAAGTTACCAGGATAGTCACAGCAAATGGCAGAATGGTTGATAATTGGATGAAAGACCCATAAGAAAACTCCAGACTAGACTAAACATCTCAGAAGACAATAGCAGACTACTTCTTTCTTGTTGACTGGAAAATGATATGGATATATCCATACAATTGCCAGGAGTTAAGCATTTCTCATCCCAATGTCATGTTTTTTTGGGGAAGGAGACTTATGAGTTTCTTCTTCAGGGGTGTATTGAGTTCCTTGTGCAGTTGGTTGGCCACTGTGAGGACTAGATGGGTCGGGGTCTGATCCAAAAACGTACAGTTTATGTTTTCATGTTCATATGGGTTCTCATGTCTCATGGGTTGGACTAGAAGATTTCCAAGGTCCCTTCCAACTCTGTTATTCTATTCTGTTCTGTTCTGTTCTGTTCTGTTCTGTTCTGTTCTGTTCTGTTCTGTTCTACTCTACTCTACTCTACTCTACTCTACTCTACTCTACTCTACTCTACTCTACTCTATTCTATTCTATTCTATTCTATTCTATTCTATTCTATTCTATTCTATTCTATTCTATTCTTCCATTCCCCCTTGAGTTCATGGCATCTGATACTGAAAGTCTGTGAAGTGCAAGCGGGATATGGCAGCTGACATGGTCAATGTATGGGTGAGACACTGTCAGGAATGAATAGGGTTGTGGACCAGAGGTGGGTTTCAGCAGGTTCTGACCAATTCTGGAGAACCAGTAGCGGAAATTTTGAGTAGTTCAGAGAACCGGTAGTAAAAATTCTCACTGGCCCAGCCCCATCTATTCTCTGCCTCCCAAGTCCCAGCTGATTGGGAGGAAATGAGGATTTTGCAGTAACCTTCCCCTGGATTGGGGAGGGAATGGAGATGTTGCAGGATCCTTCCCCCGGAGTGGGGTGGGAACGGAGATTGTACAGTATCCTTCCCCTGCCACGCCCACCAAGCCATGCCATGCCCACCAAGCCACGCCCACAGAACCGGTAGTAAAAAAATTTGAAACCCACCACTGTTGTGGACTATATTGAGAAGAAAGAAATGGCAAGCTTCTCAAGGTGATGGTGACCTTGAAAATCATATGGGCACGTCACCAAGAATTAACGTTGTTTCAAAGGAGATGTTACCTTTACAGAGAAATAGTGAAAAAGAGCTATCACTCTCTTGCTTTACTGCTCTCACGTGTCAGTGAATGCTAGTCTAGACAGGTCATTGACCTGGACCATTGGAGGGTTCAGATAAATGCTGACCATGGTGCTTTGGATATAATGGTCTTACCAGCCTTCACACCCCACCTGCTGAATGGGGTGGAAAGGTGACAATGGTCTTGCACACCAATCACTCTTTTCGGATTAGATCTGCTGACATTATCCTTATTCTTTTAGGACCAGAGCTCTGGAATGTCAGTGAGAAATTAATTGTCAATACCGGCCTTTATAACCAGTATAAAGTAGACTCAGCAGCTCTTTCCGGTTGATGATTCTAAGGTCTTGGCTTGGTAGATTGTCATTACGTTGCCGTGATAAGCAGATCTGTAAATGTTTTTTTTTTTCTCCCTCTCTTCTATTTCAAGGCTGAATTATAGTATTGGCATTTAACATGAGAGTTCATCTGTCTCCAGTCATTGTACTGAACAGTCAGGCCATCAATTAAAAGTATTTTTTGCTATTTTTTTCTTTCTTTGGGAAAAAAAAAGGATGCAATAAAACATGAAATGAATTAGCAGAGTTCAGTCGGCAGGAGTTAAGCTTCGAGTCTTTGTGCAATTTAAAGGTTTGCATGTGTTCTGCCCCAGCTACGGACCCCAACGAACGCAGCACGCACAAAGCCCGTTCAAACCTTAGTTTACCAAATAAACCAGTTTTTTTTACAACAACAGCTGTTAATTAACTGCATTAACAGCCGCCAGGAATTCAAAGAATAATACTGAAAGCTTACTGTGGTTGACAGAATGCCCAGAAGCAATTTGCAGGAAGCTGATAAGATAAGCAAGACAAGACACGAAGGTATGTGAACAAAGTTGTTCCCTGCAAATTGCTTCAGTTGGCGTTCCTCCTTAAATAGGCTAAGGGAGCTACTGAGGAGCTACTCCTGCCTTTTGGCAGCTCTGCGCACCCATGCATCGAGAAGAGGCTCCTCCTCTTCGTCCTCTTCACTTAAGGGAGCTTCTGGAGGTTCTGAAGGCCCTGGCTGAATCCCCGTCTCTGGCACCACATCTTCTCCAGCCTCCTCATTGTCTGACTCGAGTGCCAGCTGCACAGGCTGCTGGCACAGCACTACACCAGCCTCCTCACTGTCGGAATCAGTTACTAGCTGCACAGGCCGCTGACGGGCCACAACAGCATGTGGGATTTTGCTGACAAAGTTGTTCCATTTTATTTATTTGTACCCTGCCTGAATTATTTTTACAAATAACTCAAAGTGGTGAACATATCCAACATGTCTTCCTCCTCCTATTTTCCCCAAAACAACTGCCCTGTGAGATGAAATGAGCTGAGAAAGAGAGAGACTGGCTCAAAGTCACCCAGCTGGCTTTCATGGTTAAGGTGGGCCTAGAACTCACAGTCTTCTGGTGAATAGACAAAGTTGTGTGTGTTAGGAAAAGTGTGTTCAAAAATGATATGTTTTTTTTTTCTTTTTATGACCCCGTAATCCCTTGATTCAGGGTGGAGTGGGGGCAACTGAATGGAGCTGAGCATTTACTGGCCAGATGCCCTTCCTGATGCCTACCCAGAGTTCACAGCAGATATTTCTGATTGAGAAATATCTGTCGCTGCCTAAGATTGAACGCTCAACTTTTCATGTGGGAGGCGAACATCTTTCATTTCATTTTTTTTTCATTTTCATTTTATTAAATTTGTATACCGCCCTACTCCCAAAGGACTCAGGGCGGTGAACAGGCACAAAATAAAACACATAAATACGAAAGTTAAAACATGATTAAAATCTAATTAAATAATTTTTGCCCGAGACAATTTAAAACTCCCAATAATTTAAAATAAATTAAAATTTGAGTTTAAAAATTTAAAAGAAGGGGAAAAATTAGGCCAGGCCGGCCTGCTGGAATAGGAGTGTCTTCAAAGCACGGCGGAAAGTGCGCAGATCCGGGATACTCCGTATCTCCGGGGGGAGCTCGTTCCAGATAGTAGGTGCCCCCACAGAGAAGGCCCTCCCCCTAGGGGCCGCCAGTCAACATTGTTTGGCTGACGGCACCTGGAGGAGCCCCTCTCTATGAGAGTGTACCGGCCAGTGGGAGGCTGTTTGTGGTAGTAGGCAGTCCCGTAGGTAGCCAGGTCCTAAGCCATGGAGCGCTCTAAAGGTGGTAACCAAAACCTTGAAGCGCACCCGGAAGACCACTGGGAGCCAGTGCAGCTCACACAGGAGAGGTGTCACACGGGAGCGCCATGTTGCTCCCATAACCACCCGCGCGGCCGCACTCTGCGCCAGTTGGAGCCTCCGGGTGCTCCTCAAGGGGGGGCCCCATGTAGAGAGCATTACAATAGTCCAGGCGGGAGGTAACGAGGGCATGAGTGACTGGGTGTAGGGAGTCCCGATCCAGAAAGGGACGCAACTGGCGGATCAGGCGAACCTGATGAAAGATCCTCCCGGTCACGGCCGTCAAGTGCTCTTCTAAAGACAGCCGTGAGTCCAGGAGGACGCCCAAGTTGCGAGCCCTCTCCGTGGGGGCCAGCAATTCGCCCCCAATAGTCAGCGATGGCGTCAACTGACTATATCGGGACGTCGGAAACCACAGCCACTCGGTCTTGGATGGGTTGAGCCTGAGCCTGTTCCTCCCCATCCAGATCCGCACGGCCTCCAGACACCGAGACATCACTTCAAGGGTATCGTTGGGGTAGTCCGGGGTGGAGATGTACAGCTGGGTGTCATCAGCGTACTGGTGGTACTTCACCCCGAAACCACGGATGATCTCACCCAGCGGCTTTACATAAATGTTGAACAAAAGGGGCGAGAGGACCGACTCTTGTGGCACCCCACATATGAGGGGCCTCAGGGTCGACCTCTGCCCCCCTGCCAACACAGACTGCAACCGGCCGGAGAGAAAGGAGGAGAACCACCGTAGTACAGTGCCTCCCACCCCTAACTCTTCCAGCCGGTGCAGCATGATACCATGGTCGATGATATCAAAAGCCGCTGAGAGATCTAACAGGACCAGGACAGAGGAGCACCCCCTGTCCCGAGCCCTCCAGAGATCATCAACCAACGCGACCAATGCCGTTTCCGTGCTGTACCCGGGTCTGAAACCCGACTGGAACGGATCCAGATACATCATCTCATCCAGGTGCTGGGGAAGCTGTTGCGCAACCACACTCTCGACAACCTTCGCCACAAAATGAAGGTTGGAGACCGGACGATAATTAACCAACATTGCCGGGTCCAGGGAAGGCTTTTTGAGGAGAGGCCTCACCACTGCCTCTTTCAAGGCAGCGGGGAAGACACCCTCACCCAGTGAAGCATTTATAATCCCCTGGAGCCAGCCTCGCGTCACCTCCCGGGATGCCAGCACTAACCAGGAAGGACACGGGTTCAATAAACAAGTGGTCACGTTCAGTCTGCCCAGAATCCTGTCCACGTCCTCAGGGGTCACAGGATCAAACTCATCCCAGATAACATTCTCAAGATCTTCACCTCTAGGCTCCCATGTCACTCACAAAAATATCAAAAATGATATTATAGTTAATATACATAAAATGTATAGGATTGTGCAGAGTTCAGTTAAACAAATCATTAAGCTTATGTAGAAAGAACAAAACAAGTGTAATGTTTGGAAACTAAGCAGATTCAGACTTGGTATATTTTAGATATGTACAAAGTTATTCCTTTTTATGGACTCAAGAGATTTGTGAGTTATGTTATGTGTAATGACATTTGCTTCTTGCCCAAGGCAAACTAGTAAGTTACTTTTTCTGTTACAGTGATATCCCTTATGCTAGTAAAATTTCACATCAGCTTCCATTGAAGCACCAGAACACCAGAAAATGTTGAATGGCATGTAATTGATAGGATTAACAGTTGGAAAATTCACAGGGGTTTTGCCCTGATCCTGTTGAGGAATCTGCGAAGTCAGCCCATCAATATACACTGTGAGAAGCTCCAACGGTAAGTTGGAGCTGAGTTTTGAGGCTTTTCCTCTGAGACATCATTTCTATCTTTGCTGAAGATAGATCCAAACCTATTAGGATAGACTTTCCCAATGTTTCTGGCTTTATGAACCAGTGGGAGAGGGACAGTGGTGGGATTCATATAATTTAACAACCGGTTCTCTGCCCTAATGACCGGCTGGGTAGCACTTGGCCTCCTGCACCCCACTGGAAGCAAAAATGGGCCGTGGGAGGGATGCACCACCCGCCGTACCCTGTTTTGGGCCTAGTAGGCCTCTCTGCAGCCTTCTGGGAGTGAAAACGGGCCATGGGAGGGGGCATACCGCCCCCCGTGCCTCGTTTTGGGCCTAGTAGGCCTCCCTGCACTTACCTCAGAGCCAAAATAGGGCACGTGGGGACTCCTGGAAGGGGTGGGGAGGGGAGGGGAGGGGCCTGCCAGCAATTTAACTACTGTTTCACCCAAACCGGCTGAATCCCACCACTGGAGGGGAGAGAGGGGACGGTTCCACACAAGCAAATGGCATGCCTGCATGTGCACACACAGCTCCATTTGCGCAAGCAGCGTGCATGCACACTTATTGGTCACAAAAATAGAGCACGCATGTTCGTGCAAGTGAGGATGCCCACTGCTCGTGCAAGTGAGGATGTGCGTACTTGCGCGTTTGCTGGCCATTTCCATGGCCCTGTTGCAATGCCCTCACAGGCCACTAGTGGGTTGTGTCCCACAGGTTAGGGACCCTTGTATTAGGAGATATCTGGCTTGTTCCCCCCAGATCATCAAAGCTTTCTGCTTCTCAGTTAATTCATAGCTAAACTGAAATTTTTACATTTTAATCCATACGCTGTGTTAAGAAAATGTCTGGGTTTCTTCCACAGTTTTCATATGCAAAGTGCCCAATTCTTTCTGGTTGCTGAAACCTAGTCAAATGGCATTAATGACTCATAATCCAAAACAGAGGAGTCCCAAGAAAAAAAGAATAATAGCAATAGCACTTAGGCTTATATACCTCTTCACAGTGCTTTACAGCCCTCTCCAAGCAGTTTACAGAGTCAGCCTCTTGCCCCCAACAATTTGGGTCCTCATTTTACCCACCTCGGAAGGATGGAAGGCTGAGTCAACCTTGAGCCTGGTGAGATTTGAACTGCCAAATTGCAGGCAGCCAGCAGGCAGCAGAAGTAGCCTGCAGTACTGTATTCTAACCACTGTGCCATCAAGGCTCTAAGGAGGGTGAACATTAAATAAATAGGTTTAAGAACAAGTTCTTCAAATTAGTTTCAGGCACAACTAGATGGGATAAAACTAGTTCTAAAATCATGAGATGCCATCTGTCAATCAGGTAATCATCGGAGAAATATGGAAACAACCAGCCTTAGAGCCGAGCTAATGGAATTTGTCTGCTTCCCTTGTTTTCTCTGAAGAATGAAAAAAGTCCAAGAGGTTTCTGAAATTATTATTTCATCTCAATTTACTCCTAAATTTTGTTTCACATGTTTGTTTTAGATTTCCACACACGCCCACACTTTTTCGTACACATACTGTATAAAGGTGATTTTCTTATCCAGATATTGTTTTTCTCAACATATCTTCGTCCTTTACTGGCCTCCATAAGGAACAATCCAGATCATCCTGAGATTTTGCTTTTTGTTGACCTTTGGTGACCGAGACAGGTTATCTCACTTCAAACATCTCAAAGTTACCTTCTGACTCTCATCACTCTGTTCCATACAATTTCCAGAGGCACACAAGAGTCAAGCTGGGTCAAATCCCTCAGCAGCAAATAAAATGTATTTCTGAAGAAAAAAAATGAGATTAGGGGATACTTTATAAACTGGTTATTTTCTGTCTTCCTCTTTTTATTCTAATGAGTTAAAAATGTGACAGTGATACCGCAAAGGTTTTTCAGAGTTCTGTTCAGGGAATGAAGTCTTTCTGAACTTGAGCTGCAAATAAGGTCTGTGCCACCAACTGTGGCCATCCATCATAAGAAGCAGCTTGTGCCTCATAAAAAAAAAGGACTTTTTAGACAAAGTCAACCAAATGGACATTAGGAGAGTTTGATGGTAGCAGTCTGTCCTTCAAAGGCAGGATGAAAAAAAGTGAGGGGAAATGAGAAGAGTGCGGCAGCCGTTTTCCAAATTAGATTGATGTATTGCCTTGGCATTTTCTCAAAGTAAATTATGAAGAGGGCATAGGACACGCTACACAAAATATGAATAATCTTTGTGCTATGCCAAAAGTCTTGGCATCATCTTTGCAAGACAAGAAGTGCAATTTGTTATTCCTCCTCCAGCAAATTCATGTTCACAATCCTTTGCAATTCTGCCATCCTGGAATCAAATTTTCAGAGGAAGGTCTCCTTGTTACCCCAAAACGATTTCAGTCTATTTTGATTTTTTTCCTCTTATTTCCTCTCTATTTCCCTCTGTACGACTTTCTCTTGTGAAGGTCGCATGACTCGTTTCTGAGTGCCAGAAAAAGGGAAGAAATCTCTCTGCAAGGAGTTGTATCAAGGGCAGGAAATCAGGAGTCCAGGCGGTTCAAATGAATATAGGTTTATTGTATGCTAATGCTCTCTACAAGAATCTGAACTACTAATGGTCAAAGCAAATTGGCGGTAGATAAGATTCAACAGAATTCGAGGTGGACTGGACTTAGATCTCTTGTGGGTGCAAGACTGATGACTCAAGACTGATGATGCATTTGACCCCTCCCTCAGTCTCAGCCTGGTTATCTCCTACAAATTGATGATCACTGTAAGCACAGTGTGCTTTTGAAAGTCAAAAAAGCTAAAAAATATCCTTTAGATATCATATCTATCAAAAGAAGACTTGAATGCATGTAGCCTGGCAATTATTCCCCTGATAATGACAGCAACCTAGGCTTGATAAATGTCCTGTCCAAATGAAAAACAAAACAAAACCAGAATGAAATGTGTTTTTCACTCTAAACCAGGGGTGGGTTCTACTTACTACCAATTTGCAATGGGGTCGCACGTGCAGAAGCTTCCTGATGACATCCAGGTCAGTGGGTGGAGCCTTCTGGTTTTACTACCGGTTCTTGCAAACCGGTCCGAACCGGGGGCAACCCACCATTGCTCTAAACCATAAGATATGGCTGGAAGGCATTCAGGGAAAGTAGAAATGTAGGAAATAGCTCACTTCCCATGTCTATGGAGATGCTCAGTCATCCAGGTCATGGTTGTCCCAAAGGTGCATTTGCAAAAGGAAACCTGACTTTGGTTTTTTTTTCTTGAAGACATTTCACTTCTCATCCAAGAAGCTTCTTCAGATCTAACTCTACTGAAGAACTGAAGAAGCTTCTTGGATGAGAAGCGAAACATCTTCAAGGAAAGACAAAGTCCAATTGTCTTTCGAAAAAGCACCTTTGGGGCCCACTCCCCAGATGTTCCAGTCCTGTTTTGTAATGTGCTCTTCTGTTCAGAACCAAGGTTGATGTAAATTAGCTCCTACCAAGGTTGATGTAAATTAACCTAGATGTCTCATTTTTGGCCCAGAATCAACATACCTAAATACTGAACTCAGGAATGTCCATAACTTCCAAATGAAAGGACCGACAACTGAGAAACCATATTGCCTGAAAAATTCAGAAGTGTTTCAATCTAGAGCAAGAGAGAAATGGGAGCTGAAGAAGGGTTCCTCTTCGGAATTTTAGTTTTCTTGTCACGAAAGCTTGATCTTTTGCTATGAAGACATGTGACTGGCTGATTGCTAAACAACCTTAATGGCTTTTCTTTCCTTAAAATTACAGCATAAGGAGATTAAAGGGCCAAATGAACAGAAGTCTTTCCATCTGGGGCCTTCTTTCTTCATGTTTAATGCATTTTGCATTTAGTTGAAGATTGGGCCAACTGAATTGTTCTTAGTAGTCCCCCGAGAGAAAAAGTTAAAGGAGTTGTTTCTCATTCTAATGTTGTAGATACTCTTCAGTTTCATTTTCATCATATCAGGAAGCTGCTGTTTAGTTTAATTTAGTTTAATTTGCACACAGAACATCACTTCTTACCTCCAAATGATCTTTAATGAGTTTTTACTATATGCCAATCATCTGAAACCCATTGTCCATCAGGTACATTGGGTCTCAGCTTCAAACCCTGTTGGTCATCTGGGCTGCGAATTCTAGAAGTTCATCGCAACATCTCTGGGGAGATATCACGTTGAGGAAAGCATCATGACACACAGGTAGTCCTTAGCTTACGACCACCACTGAGCTCATAATTTCTGTTGCCAAGCATGACAGTTGTTAAATGACTTTTGCCCCCATTTTACGACCTTTCTTGACACAGTTGTTAAGTGAATCATTATTTATTTATTTATTTATTTTATTGAATTTCTATACCGCCCTACTCCCGAAGGACTCAGGGCGGTGCACAGCCATAAAATAAAACACATAGATATACAAAATTTAAAATCGAATAAAATGAATTAAATAAATTTGGCTGAATTAATACCCATAATTTAAAATACCCATATTTTAAAATACATTAAAAAATTTTAAAATTTACACTTAGAAGGGAGAAGATTTAGGCGAGGCCAGCTTGATGAAATAAAAGCGTCTTCAGCTCGCGGCGGAAGGTGCGCAGATCCGGAATCCTCCGTATCTCTGGGGGGAGCTCATTCCAGATCGTCGGTGCCCCCACAGAGAAGGCTCTCCCCCTAGGGGCCGACAGCCGACATTGTTTGCTTCATTGAAGTTGTTAAGTTAGTAACACGGTTGTTAAGCGGATCTGACTTCCCCATTGACTTTGCATATCAGAAGGTTGCAAAAGGTGATCACAGGACCCTGGGACACTTCAACAGTCATAAGTACATGTCAGTTGCCAGGCATCTGAATTAGTGATGGTGGGGATGCTGAAGTCACTTTTTTCAATGCTGCTTTAACTTTGAACAGTCACTAAATGAATGGTTGTCGTCAAAGACTACAATAGAGAGAAATGAACTGGATGAAAGTTGAAGCATATTTCACTGTTGGCAAAGGAACAGCATGCTTTCTACAAAACTCTACTTCATGAAGATCTTGAAGTCTTGGTTCTTCCTCCAACTGAGCCAGGGTGTTTTGTGAGTACATTTCATTGAGTAGGTGTGAGTTGTTTCTGGTACAATGTGCTTTATTGATCTTCGTTATACTTTGATGTTTCCGTCCTCTTTTAGCTTCCAGAGTCTCATGGCAAATAGATGGTCATATGAGTGGGTGAAATAATAAACCAGAAATAAAATGTTATATATAAAAAAAAGGCACAGTGCAGAGTTGAGTCTGTTGTCTAACATTGTAATGGTATGTGGAAACGACCTTGGGAGACCGGAGGAAGAGATGCTGCCTAGGGAACAGTCATATAAGAGGGAGCACAGCCTGCAGCTGCATAGTGGGTGGAGCAAGAGGCTCAAGATGTACCCTAAGTTATTGGGCTGTAAAGGTGATGATGGGAGAATTATACTTTTGGACATGCAAGATTCTGTTAATGCAACTTTACAATAAAATAGAAGTACTTTATTTGGTTGTGTTTCTTGTCTGATCTATCTAATAAGGCTGACGACAATGAGAAGGAGAGGAGAGGAGAGAAGTGGAGAGGAGGGGCAGAGGAGAGGAGAAGAGAGAAGTGGAGAAGAGGGGCAGAGGAGAGGAGAGAAGTGGAGAGGAGAAGAGAGGAGAGGAGAGGAGGGGCAGAGGAGAGGAGAGGAGAGAAGTGGAGAGAGGGGCAGAGGAGAAGAGAGGAGTGGAGTGGAGTGGAGGGGCAAAGGAGAGGAGAGAAGTGGAGAGAGGGGCAGAGGAGAAGAGAGGAGTGGAGTGGAGGGGCAAAGGAGAGGAGAGAAGTGGAGAGAGGGGCAGAGGAGAAGAGAGGAGTGGAGTGGAGGGGCAAAGGAGAGGAGAGAAGTGGAGAAGAGGGGGAGAGGAGAAGAGTGGAGTGGAGAGGAGAAGAGTGGAGAGGTGGGGGAGAGGAGGAGTGGAGAGGAGAGGAGAGGAATTAGTATCATCATCAAATCCAATATTACACTTTCAGGTTAACTTTCCAGTCAGCCCATATCCCCAGCTACAACCTAGCAACATATCAATGATCCACAAAAAATATCACCACAGCAATAGAAAATGTCTACCCAGCTAATAGGATGAGGAGTTATTATATCACACCTTGCCATTGGCAGACCATGCTGTGGGTCACTCAGCTCTACAAAGCTTGGAGAAGGATTGTAAACTTTGTTAAGGTAAAAGAACAGCCTTCGAAGCCCATCTGAGTTTTTCAACTATGATTTCCTCTCCATCTTTCAAGAGAACAACAGTGTTTTGAGAAGGGCACACACTACAAAAAGTGTACATTGCCATGAGTGTAACAGTACTCTACGCTGTTTCATTCGGATAAGCACAAAGCAAGGCATTCTTTCCGTACAGGAAGACAGTTTAAAATAAAGAGAGGGAGAAGGACACCAATAAAACATGCATTTCTAGTTCTTTTGTGATGGAACGAAAGATGGCACCCATTTAACTGGAGATGCTCAGAATCCAAATTCAAACTTTCTCCGTAAATATATGTATATATATTCATGCTCGTTGTTGACCAATGGCCAAAATTGCAACTGTAAGTGATCTTGATGTAAAAACATGGATGTCAGCATTTTTTTCCCCCCAGAAAGGACTGTTTTATGTTTTATTAAATTTCACAATCTGTAAAAGAAGGCAAGGGGATGGAAAGGAACATTTATTGTTAAATGAAAAATCAGCCAGGGATGGTAAGAAAAGCTGCTGAACCCCTGGAACGCAGCAGAAAATTTTACTACTGCAGATTTTAGTATCTCAGCAGCTCTGGGAGGACAGAGAAAATTTAGGACTATGTCAAGGCAGCCTGGAAAAGATGTGGGGTCATAATCCCACTTTCCTAATATTTCTAAAATTGGCATGTGCATTTGAAATAGTGATTTTTCCTCCTACTCTAGTAGCAGAGAACATCTCTTCTTCTATATTAGGAGGGGGGGAAACCACTATTTCAAATAGTGTAGACACTCGCTTCCTACTTGGGAGATTGAGAGTTCAATCCTAGATGTTTCTTTCCTAGAACACAAAGAAAAAAATATCTGCTGTGAACTCTTTGTGACAGCAGGAAGGGCATCTGTCCAGCAAATGCTCAGTTGCATTTAGTCATCCTGATTCTATCCCAAATGAAGAGTTTATAGGGTTGTAAAAAGGGAGGGTTTTTTTTTATAGTAGAAGAGAAGAGAAATAGAATGTAGAGAAATGACTACCATTACTTGCTACACAAATGGGCAATCTGGAACCCATGGGTTATGGACTGTATTGTCCTTAGTGCAACCGCTACATTGACATTTGGGTGCAAAACCAATTTTTTGCCATGTGAATTTCCTCCCTTTTGTATTTTATAGATTTCAATTACATGCCTTAAACCTGCACAAAACTTCCCCATCTATCTGTAACCTTTAAATCTTCCATCACCAAAGAGGAGGAGGAGAGGGAGGAGGGGGAAGGGGATCCAACATTGGAAGTTTTTAAGAAGAGATTGGACAACCATGTGTCTGAAATGGTATAGGGTTTCTTGCTTGAGCAGGGGGTTGGACTGGATGACCTCCAAGGTCCCTTCCAACATTGTTACTCTGTTACAAGGAAGAGGAGGAGGAGGAGGAGGGGGAGGAGGAGGAAGAGCAGGAGGAGGATGGGGATGAGGACAAGGTCAAGTTTTTGTCCTTGGTTTAGCTCAACAGACAGAAGCACTGTAATTTAACACCAGCTGTCTGCAATTAAAGTAAGATCGAATCTCATCAGGCTCAAAGTTGACTCAGCCTTCCATCCTTTCTAAGGTAGGTAAATTGAGGACCCAGTTTGTGGGGGCAATAAGCTGACTTTGTATAAATATACATAAGTATGAAGGCTATTGCTTAACACACTGTAAGCCACCCTGAGTCTCCGGAGAAGGGCGGTATATAAATCAAATTTTAAAAAAAAGTTTTTGATTGTTCTTAGCCAGTGGTGGGCTTCAAAAATTTTTACTACTGGTTCTGTGGGTGTGCCTTGGTGGGCGTGGCATGGCATGGCTTGGTGGGCATGGCATGGCTTGGTAGGCGTGGCTTGGTGGGCGTGGCAGGGGAAGGATACTGTAAAATCTCCATTCCCTCCCCAATCCAGGGGAAGGTTACTGCAAAATCCCCATTTCCTCCTGATCAGCTGGGACTTGGGAGGCAGAGAATAGATGGGGATGGGGCCAGTCAGAATTTTTACTATCAGTTCTCCGAACTACTCAAAATTTCTGCTACCGGTTCTCCAGAACTGATCAGAACCTGCTGAAACCCATCTCTGTTCTTAGCATGCAGTCTCTTGAAGATTAAAAGGATATGACAATCTTCTGCCACAGGTCCTTTCCTCTCCTCCCATTGCAGTCATAGGATAGCTCTTCCAACAAGCGGAGAAACATTCTTGAACTATTGCTATGTTGTTAATAAATGAGAGAAATGGTGAGCACCATTAAAAAATAGTCCACATAATCCACTCTTGTAGAAGAACAGGCAATATACAAACCTGTCTAGCTAAATATCCTGAATATGTATTAGGATCATGATATAAGGTCAGCATACTGATGGAAATAGAGGCCTGTGTGTCTATTCCTTATGCAGTTTTCTTATGAAATAAAGCATTTCCATAAATTCTTTTGGATTGCTTAAGATAACACAAGGCTGATTTCAATCTAACTTAATATCAAAAGTTCTTTGAGGTGTTGATTTAGATTAGATGTATTCCAAGTTCTTTACAAAGTAACGATTGAGCTTGTGTGTATTTTGCACACAGCAATCCAAAAAGTGTATTACAAAAAAAAAAAAAAAGCAAACTCTGCACTCCAAATAAATAATTCACATTCACTTACATTGTGTGAATAAATCTGTTCATTCTGGTAACGGAGCTGGGGAAATCACAAAACAAGCTGTAGCTTTCCATTCAGAAAGATTTCTTTCTTCTTCTGCTCGAAAGATGTAGCATTTGCTGCTTTTGTTATATAGGTTTCTTCACTTAGAATCTCTTCGTAAATACTTATTTCACTATCGGCTTAATAGTTAGGGAATGTACTCCGAAGCTATTCAGTGGAGGCAGATCAATTTGTCCCGAAGAATTGATTGAAGAAACAGAGTGAACATTGGCCTGTTCAGACCTACAGGTTTTGAAAGAAAGTGGTAACTGGATGAGTCTTAATTTCATCTCATTCAGACACTTCAGTTTCAACTACAGTTTTATGAGACAAAATCTGCACCATCACTCTACTTCAATTTCTTTTAAGAAGAACCTACATCTGCCATGATCTGCATATATAGTATATCACAGAATGGAGTACACCAGAGGTGGTTTCAGCAGGTTCTGACGAGTTCTGGAGAACCGGTAGTGGAAATTTTGAGTAGTTTGGAGAACTGGTAGTAAAAATTCTGACTGCCCCCACCCCCATCTATTCTCTGCCTCCCAAGTCCCAGCTGACCGGGAGGAAAGGGGGATTTTGCAGTAACCTTCCCCTGGATTGGGGTGGGAATGGAGATTTTACAGTATCCTTCCCCTGCCACGCCCAACAAGCCACTCCCACCAAGCCATGCCATGCCCACCAAGACAAAACCGGTAGTAAAAAAATTTGAAATCCACCACTGGAGTACATCCCCTCACATTTTGTAAATATTTAAGTATACCTTTTCATGTGACAACACTGAAGAAATGACACTTGGCTACAATGTAAAGTAGTGAGTATACAGCTTGTATAACAGTGTAAATGTGCTGTCCCTTCAAAATAACGCAACACACAGCTATTAATGTCTAAACTGCTGGCAACAAAAGTGAGTATACCCCTAAGTGATAATGTCCAAATGGGGCCCAAAGTGTTAATATTTTGTGTGGCCGCCATTATTTTCCAGCATTGCCTTAACCCTCTTGGGTGTAGAGTTCACCAGAGCTGCACAGGTTGCCACTGGAGTCATCTTCCACTCGTCCGTGACGACGTCACGGAGCTGGTGGATGTTAGAGACCTTGTGCACCTCCACCTTCTGTTTCAGGATGCTCCACAGATGCTCAATAGGGTTTAGGTCTGGAGACATGCTTGGCCAGTCCATCACCTTTACCCTCAACTTCTTTAGCTGAGGGGGCGTACTTACTTCTGTGATATACCGTAGATAGATGAGAACTGTTTTGGCATGAGAAACATTAGTTTGCGTTATATTGTCTGTTGTGCTTAATCAAAGAAGATAAATATATCTTGTTCTGAGTACCAAGAATGCCTGAAACGGACATTTTAAAATGACTGAATATTTGTCCTTTAGTTCCCAAAGATGCTTTTCCAAAAGGCAATTGGACTTTCTTGGGGTTTTTTCTTTGAAAACATTGTGCTTCTCCTTCAAGAAGTTCTGATCTGAAGAAGCTTCTTGGATGAGAAGTGAAATGTTTTCAAAGAAAAAAAAATCAAGAAAGTCCAATTGCCTTCTGGGAAAGCATATTTGGAATTTTTAGATTTTTTGTAACTCCTTTAAATATTCTTGTGCACCATTTCACTTGCCAATGGAGGAAACACTATTTAAGATTATTCTAATTTGGATTAAAATATTCTGCCCCCATTCAGCCAATGGTAAACAGTGTTAAATCATATCCACTCTGATTTGCCTGCGTTGAAAAATGGGAGGAAAATAAATTTGATAGTTAATAATAATACTCCAGTCTGAACATCTGACTCACTGTGCATTGAACAATAATAATAGCAGAGAAAGTAATAGAAAATGAAGAAGCTAAAGGGATTTAGAATTAAAAGAGACAGGCACCTGCCACACAAGATCCAGACTTAACAATTGTCAATAAGAAAGACAAAAAAAAGTCTGGATAGTGGACATGGCAGAACCTGGAGACAGCAGAAGAGAAGAGAAGGAACTGGAGAAGATAACACAATACAAAGACATGCAAATAGAAACAGAACAACTGGGGGAAAAGATAGTACCAATAGTAATAGACCAGTGGTAGGATTCAATTTTTTTTTACTACCAGTTCTGTGGGCGTGGCTTGGTGGGCGTGGCATGGCATGGCATGGCTTGGTGGCCGTTGCTTGGTGGGCATGGCAGGGGAAGATTACTGCAAAATCCCCATTTCCTCCTGATCAGCTGGGACTCGGGAGGCAGAGAATAGATGGGGGCAAGGCCAGTCAGAGGTGGTATTTACCGGTTCTCCAAACTACTCAAAATTTCCACTACCGGTTCTCCAGAACTGGTCAGAACCTGCTGAATAGCACCTCTGTAATAGATGCCTTGGGTGCATTCCCAAAACAACTAAAGCATTACCATCAGCATTGACAAATTCACCATCAGTCAATTGCAAAAGGTAGCTGTATTCAGAACAGCTTACATCCTGCAACGTGACACAATCAAACACAACCAGACATCAAATCTAACACAATCAAACATCAACATCTGTCTACTCAGGTTCTTGGGAAGGACTCGAGGTGGACAAAAATACCAAAACTAGTCTGAACATTTGACTGACTGTGATGAGCCATAATAATAACGATTTCAAAGGAAGATATTTTGGCATAGGCTTGTACTGCTGACAGAAATTGAACTTAAAAAGTATTTAGAAGTGGCAGAGTTTGCACTTGTTATTGTAAAACTAGACTAATGCCCTTTTGGCTGTTCCACCATTCTTATCATGCGTTCATTTCTTATTTTGGTTCTAAAAACTCCTCACCAGAGAATGGAGAATCTGATGCAAGACAAATCCAGGCAGATTTCTTTTGCTCCACCGGTTCTGAGGTTGTGATCCAAAAGGTGACTTCAAAGTGGTTTTTGTTCGAAGCCGACAAGGTTCCAGGTAGCAGGAGAAGTTCAACCTGTGTGAGGAAATCCATTTAACAAGCTGCTAAGCATGATTGTGTTGATATGATGAGCGCTTGCTTTTGCTTGCAAGAAAGATGCTACAATTCTCATTTTCATTAATAGTATCACTTGCTACCACCTGTCACTGTAGAATTTAGATTAGGCTTTGTTGATGATCTGGGTAATAATGTGAAATCAAAATGCCTATAAAGCTTTGCAATGTTGAAGAATAAGAACAAAATCATTAGGTCAGTATTTTATTGTTTTAACTATTTTTTTAATTTGATTCCAGGGGCTGGAAGGATTTTTATCACAGAAATAGAAATCTTATTAGTCGAGCCAAATTTAATAATTTGGGGGGTGGGGGCTATGAGAATAGAATAGAATAGAATAGAATTCTTTATTGGCCAAGTGTGATTGGACACACATGGAATTTGTCTTTGGGGCATACACTCTCAGTGTACATAAAAAGACAAGATACATTTGTCAAGAATCATAAGGCACAACATTTAATGATAGTCATAGGGTACAAATAAGCAATCAGATCCTATTAGGAAACAGTCAATATAAATCGTAAGGATACAAGCAACAAGATTACAGTCATACAGTCATAAATGGGAGGAGATGGGTAATAGGAACGAAGAGAAGATTAATAGTAGTGCAGACTTAGTAAATAGTTTGACGGTGTTGAGGGAATTATTTGTTTAGCAGAGTGATGGCATTGGGGAAAAACTGTTCTTGTGTCTAGTTGTTCTGGTGTGCAGTACTTGAGGGTAGAAGTTGAAACAATTTATGTCCAGGATGTGAGCAGTCTGTAAATATTTTCACAGCCCTCTTTTTCACTCGTGCAGTATATAGGTCCTCAATGGAAGGCAGGTTGGTAGCCATTGTTTTTTCTGCAATTCTAATTATCCTCTGAAGTCTGTGTCTGTCTTGTTGGGTTGCAGAACCAAACCAGTCAGTTATAAAGGTAAGAGTTATAGAAGTAAGGTTTTATTCTGTGGGAAGCCCCTCCACCCCAGAAGAATGAAATATTTTGGGGAATATTAAAAAAAAGGCAGGATAGAATATTTCCCCTAAAGAAGAAATGGGGAAAAAATCTTAAGGGAGGCAGAAACCAACCCCAGTTTCCCTGATCCAAGCAGAAACTGAGGAGGCCAGCTTTTAGAAATGCAGGAAACTCAAATACAAAGCCCAAAGAAGGTATATAAAAACCCACCCACTCTCAACTCCATTTTGTCAGCTGCCCAGAATCACATGTGGTTAAGGTGACCAATCGTCCTCCTTTAGGGAGGACAGTCCTCTTTTTTAAGTTCTGTCTCTCTCGAAAAGTGTCCTCCTACATGTCCTCCTTTTCGATATATGAAGACTAATCTGTAACTCTCTGTATTCGATCAATGCCGATCTGATCCGTTGCATGTTATGTGACGTATTTGTATTTGACATGACGATTTGTCAAGGCTTGGTACAGTGCGGCGAGACACAATTATGAGATGCATGTGAGAATTGTTTTGAGAGAGTGCATTGCGCGCAAGTGGCTTTGTTTACTTCTTACTGAAACACAGACACGGCACACACACACACGTATCCTCCTTCTCGTTGTAAAAAAGTTGGTCACCTTACATGTGGTTGGTGGTTGTGCTTCATCAATAAATGGAACCTTTCTTTCCAATCAGCTTCCAGCTTCCATTTTATTTCCAGTGCCTTTTCTCCTGGCTTGGAACTGAACCAGATGGATTTTCCTTCCAACAATTCTGAAGGAAGTTCAAACATTAGCTGTCTGTATGATCACAAGGTGTGTGGAGGTGGTAGAAAAATTCCTATCATTGTTCACATAAGTATAAAGATCCTTTCTGAATTTTTAAAGAAATTAAATATGGAACTGATGGTTATGGAAATGACTGGGTCAATTATGATTAAAGTTGGTTCTCAGATATACAATTAAATACTCAGTTGTCCTATTGTACTCCAACAAGGAAAAAATACAAATGATTATGTTCTTTTTTTTTTTTTTTTTTTTAGCAGAATGAAAGGAAATGACCTGTCAAATTTCCTGGGGATTCAATGAGATGAAATATAGCATATTTGACAGGCAGTAGTGAAAGGATCCCCAACATATATTCTTTTAAAATCTATGATTTGTCATCTTACTATTTTGAAACAATGAGATTTTCGTGGGGGCGCAGAAATATATCCCTTTAAGAATTGCTGTAGGGATTTTTGTTTTAGTTAGCACTCAGAAACCTCCCAGTTAATCCTTCCATCCAAATCAGGGCAAAAAATAAAATGCATACCGTTCACTTCAGTGAGCAAAAATATAATAATGTTTATTTATTGAACATCAGCAATTTTTTTTTTTAAAAAAAGGCAAAAGTGAGACAAAGAGTGGCTGCAGCAAGGAAAGAGAGATAAAAAGCGAATAACATACAATAATTATCTATCTATCTCAGAGGTGGTATTCTGCCGGTTCTGACCGGTTTGCCTGAAACGGTAGTGGAAGTCACAAATGGGCCCGCCCACCTGCCCCAACTGTATACCATCCTATTTAGGTACGTTTTTGAGGCCGGGCGCATGCGTGGAAGGTGCACGTGCCAGCAAAGCACATGCGTGGAAGGCCGGGCGCTGTTGTGGCCCGTCAGTGGCCTGTGCAGCTAGTAGTTGATTCTGACAACGAGGAGGCTGGTGTAGTGCTGCGCCAGCAGCCTGTGCAGCTGGCAATCGAGTCAGACAATGAAGAGGCTGGAGAAGATGTGGTGCCAGAGGCAGGGATTCAGCCAGGGCCTTCAGAACCTCCAGAAGCTCCCTTAAGTGAAGAGGAAGAAGAGAAGGAGCCTCTTCTCGATGCTCCATCCTGTGGTTTGTCCCTTGATAGAAAAAAACAAGAATTTTTTTAAAATAGATCTCTGTCCTGCAAAATGTTCTCTTTATGGCAGATTTTAAAAAAAAAAGTTTCATGTTGATCTTCACTCACCTTAACTAATCTTTGTTGTTGTTGTTGTTTTTGTTGTTGTTGTTGTTGTTGTTGTTGTTGTTGTTGTTGCTGTTGCTGTTATTTGCCTCAGGAAATATTTTTTTCCAGAGAATTCTGGGATCAGAATGGTAGTCATCACAAAAAGGGCAGGCATTATTATTACAGGTAGTCCTTGATGTATGACCACAACTGAGGCCAATGAGGCCAAATTTGTTGTTGTTAAGGGAGACATTTGCCCAGCGGTGAAATCCAATTTTTTTTTTACTACTGGTTCTATGGGCGTGGCTTGCTGGGCGTGGTATGGCTTGCTGGGCGTGGCTTGCTGAGCATGGCAGGGGAAGGATACTGCAACATCCCCATTCCCTCCCCACTCCTGGGGGAAGGATACTGCAAAATCTCCATTCCCACCCCACTCGGGGGCCAGCCAGAGGTGGTTTTTGCCAGTTCTCCGAACTGCTCAAAATTTCCGCTACCGATTCTCCAGAACCTGTCAGAACCTGTTGGATTTCACCCCTGCATTTGCCCCATTTTACAACCTTTCTTGCCTCAGTTGTTCAGTGAATCACTGCAGTTGACAACATAATGTTGTTAAGTGAATCTGGCTCTGTTCTGCCCCAGCTCCGGATTCCCAAGGATTGTGACACACACCAACGGTCCTTATCAAAGTTATAATGTACCAAGAATAAACAAAGTCTGGCAAAGGTTGGCAACCAGCCCAGAAAACAAGATACAATAAGACACCCACTCTCCAAAATGCTCTGTAATAATTACACATTCTTTCCAGCAAAAAATTACTAACTGCGTGTGACTTAAATAGGCTAAGGGAGTGGCCAATTATACTCAAGCCTTACTCTCAAGGAGATCTCCTCCGCCTGAGTAGCCACTCCTGCCTTTTGGCAGCCCTGCGTGCTCAAGCATTGAGGAGAGGCTCCTCCACTTCGCTCTCTCCACTTGAAGGAGCCTCTGGAGGTTCTGAAGGCCCTGGCTGAGTCTCTGTCTCTGGCACCACATCCTCTTCAGTCTCCTCGCTGTCCGACGCGAGCGCCGGCTGCGCAGGCTGCTGGCGCGACCCCACACCAGCCTCCTCATCGTTGGGATCAGCCACGATCCGCGCAGGCCGCTGGTGGGCCACAACAGGCTCCCTCCTTGCCCTTGTTTGTTAGAAGGTCGCAAAAGGGGATCGCATGACCTTGGGACACAACAAAGATCATAAATATGAACCAAGCCAAGCATCTGAGTTTCGATCACATGAACGTGGGGATGTTGCAAAGGTTGTAACTGTGAAAAACAGTCATAAATCACTTCTTTCAGTGCCATTGTAATTTTGAATGGTGACTAAATGAACTGTTGTAAGTCAAGGACTGCCTGCATTTTTTTAAAAGAACGTAAAAATGAAAACTTGTGGTGTCAGCCATTTTCCTGGAAATTGTTTGGAACATTACTGAGTCCAGAATTCAATGGTTAAGCGTAATAAGAACAAAAGTGAATCCCATCAGTAAAACCAGTGGAAGTGTCAGGCGTGAAAGACCAGGATGCAGTACATGTTAAGTTCCAAATAAGTTCCAGATAAACTGATTAATCGCTTATGCCAATGCACAGTCAGCTAATGGTTAGCACTGTCTTAACATTTGATAAGGGTTAATGGAATTCAAGAGGGGTTAGACTTGATCTGCTTGTGACAACATAGAGACTCTTGGCCAATTCCTCTTTTGACGCTGTCCCCAGGCTCTGCCACTCCTTCTTCTACAGGAAAGTAAAAATAGGGATTTTTATTGGTTTCTTTGTTAAAGTTTTAGAATGAAGTAAGCACAGTGAGACAATCAATTTGTTGTTGTTAGTTGTGAAGTCATACCCGATGCATCGCGATCCCATGGACAACTTTCCTCCAGGCCTTCCTGTTCTCTACCATCCTCTGGGGTCCATTTAAGCTCACGCCGACTGCTTCAGTGACTCCATCCAGCCACCTCGTTCTCTGTCGTCCTGTTCTTCTTTTGCCCTCAATCGTTCCCAGCATTAGGCTCTTCTCCAGTGAGTCCTTCCTTCTCATTAAGTGACCAAAGTATTTGAGTTTCATCTTCAGGATCTGGCCTTCTAAAGAGCAGTCAGGGTTGATCTCCTCTAGGACCGACCAGTTTGATTGCCTTGCAGTCCAAGGGACTCTCAGGAGTCTTCTCCAGCACCATAGTTCAAAGGCCTCAATTCTTTGACGCACAGCCTTCCTTATAGTCCAACCATACATTGCAA
The DNA here is from genome assembly GCF_029215685.1 of Pituophis catenifer annectens. Taxonomy (NCBI): domain Eukaryota; kingdom Metazoa; phylum Chordata; class Lepidosauria; order Squamata; family Colubridae; genus Pituophis; species Pituophis catenifer. The sequence goes on along the minus strand of NW_027256882.1, from coordinate 283,512,432 downwards.
CTGGGAAAACCTCACAATCAGTACACAACTTTTAAATATTTACACATATCAGAGATACCCCCAATCACTGGGGGTATCTGATATGTCTGGATCTGTAACCAATAAAATCAAATATTCCATTTAATAAAAAATGTAATATTTGTGGATGCCAAGCATCAATGATAGAAATGAAATTCTTATTAGAATTCAGATTAGAAGATAGTCTGCTGCTGTCTTCAATGATTCACGGTCTTAGAAAAGCATATCTAATTAATAAAACAAGACCATAATAATCTGAGGGGGGTGGGGAAGCTCTTTTCCAATTGGACCCATCAGCTTAAATACTGGGATCTTGGACAGTGATGCAGAGATGAACAGCTCCCTGTGTTCCGTGACTGAAAGTCATCATTAAACTGTCACAGATCAATTATGTCTCCCCAGAGTTTATTAATGGCACTGTTATCACTTTTAATTCCAGGTCACTAATATTTAAGGAAGACTGCTCCATGGAGCATAATAGGCCATTGCAAAGATACAGGCTGAATCTTTTTTTTTTTTTTGCAATTATTTCCCAAGTGGGCTTGGGTAATAGAAGTTATTAAATAAGACCATTGATCTTGGTTAGGCTGATTTGTTAACAAGGAATTTCTTTCCAGCCCCAGTTTGTGGTCCATCTATTACCAGACAAGGGGGAATACAAAGATGAAATAATTATACATTCTTCCTTTTGTGGATAAAGCATCCTTTACCTCCTGGTAAGAGCCTTGGTGGCACAGTGGTTAAAATGCAGTTATTGCAGGCAAACTCTGCCCACTGCTTAGAGTTTGATCCTGACGGAGTTCAGGGTTGACTCAGTCTTCCATCCTTCCAAGATTGATAAATGAGGATCCATATTATTAGGGGCAATATGCTGACATTGTAAACCATCTGGAGAGTGCTTTAAACTGCTATGGGGTGGTATATAAGCTTAGATCCTGTTGCTATTACTATCTTTTTAAAGCAAAAAAGCAAAATAAAGCAATAAATTCAAAAAGTGAAAGTTATGATCTCGGTGTCAGGTTTCAGTGTCGTCTCAAATAAATTGCATTTCCAAACAAATAGACTTTGATGAAATCTTTCATTTATTAAGCACAACAATCTGGCCCCGACTTCGTCATAGCCAGCACTGACTTCCTGACCCCAATCCTTCCCTTTCCGCTCCCCAATTCTCTGCGTCTCATTGGCCATCTTCCAAATCACTCTCCCCATATCTACTACTTCAGCTCCCAGGAATGTCCCCCCTCCCATCCCATCTCCTAGGGGATGTTATCTACAGGGAAAATAAGTAGGTGAAAAGTCAAGCGTCCTCTTGCCAGCTGCCCCCTCTTCTCCTCCTTATGTCAGCACTGGAACGAATGTAGTTTGGAGTGCTGACACTCAGTGCACTAGGGAAAACGAAACTGCTGACAGGAAAATGTACTCGCCCAGTGACTTCTTTTTGATTGCTTTCAGAAGGAACTGGAATCTTCCAGACTCCCTATCCCAACTGGGTCCATGGTCATCCAAAAGTCATCCTGGGTCATTCCTAAGTGCTCCCATTCAAATCCGAGGAGCCGCACTACTGAAGAGCCAGCTTTGGCAGTGAAAACAGCAGATTGTCAGTAAGAGAAAAGAAAGTATCTTACTGTGCAGCAGCCATCTTGGGGAGGAGTCCACCATTGCTATCCTGTAGAGCAACAGTGGGAAATTAATGTTCTCAAGGGGATCATATGAAGACCTGGGACTGTTGTGGAAGGCCAAACCAACAGTTTCTTGCTGTGTTTCACTATTCTCCCACAAGACCATGCTTCGACTGAATGATGGTGGGTGGTTGACCACAGGTCCCCTCACACAATAACCTCTGTCGCCATCTCCTCAGGCTGCTCCAGGTGAGGGGTAAGCTCTGTGCAGGGGCAGAAAAGCTCTTTCTTCTTTTGCCCCCCATGTCCACCAGCCAACTGAAGGAGCGCATGGCAACTGCACAGAGCTGGACCCCAACTCAGATTCTTCTCCATGTTTACAGTGTGATTGTTTATATTTGATTTGTTAATTTCCTCACAAGGGCCAGACAGTCAGGCAAAAGCCCGGACTGCAGACATACAGTATTTCATTCATGTTTTTTAGTTAAATTCTGAGTATAAGTACCACTTTTTTGACAATTTTTGACATGTTTAGACATTCTTTTACAGATGTACTTTTCACTGAAGTTTTTTTAAAAAAAACCAGATAAAGATTTTGCTGTGTAATTCTTGATGCTTTCTGACCTTGGTTGTTTGTTTGCAGATGTTTTGTTACTCAACTAGATAACACATGGATGATATTACTTAGTTGCAGTGGTGAAATCCAAATTCTTTTACTACTGGTTCTGTGGGCCTGGCTTGGTGGGCATGGTGTGGCTTGGTGGGTGTGGCTTGGTGGGTATGGCAGGGGAAGGATACTGCAAAATCCCCATTCCCTTCCCACTCCTGGGGGAAGGATATTGCAAAATCTCCATTCCCACCCCACTCTGGGGCCAGTTAGAGGTGGCATTTGCCAGTTCTCTGAACTGCTCAAAATTTCCGCTACCGGTTCTCCAGAACCTGTCAGATTTCATCCCTGCTTAGTTGGGTAATGAAATATCTGCAAGCAAAAACCAAGGTCAGAAAACACCAAAAACTCCACCTTTCAGTCCTGATATGGTTGTCCTACTGATATTTCTAATATTGAAACAAATTCCACTGCAGTTCAAAAGTAGGAGCTTTTGAAATCCATTTCCCTAGAAATCCATGGTGGATTTCTTTAATATCCAAAGTGGGCTTGTTTTTGGACAATCTTCCAATAATCAGTTAATAGGTAAGTAAGACATTTCTTGATTGATTTCCTGAGTAACAATAATCTTCCATTCCCAGCATCCTAACTGAAAACAGTAGAAATACCCATCAACTTAAGGGTGTATACAGGGTTAAATCCTCCATGGTTTGCCACCGGTTCGCTGCCCACGCAGTGCGTAGCAAATGCATGCTGTGCATGTATGGACAATGTGCACCAAACACGCACTTTGCATGGAAAAAGGACACTTAACAAGGTAAGTAGAACAGTGAGGGTGGGGAACAGCTGTGCCGTGCAATTTAGATTGGGTAGAAAGCAGGATTTCCTGCTTTCTAGCGAATATAAATCATGCGGCACAGCTGATCGTTGGAAATACCAGTTTGGACAACTGGTAGCTATTTTTTTACTACCGGTTCGCCCGAACTGGTGCAAACCAGTAGGATTTCACCACCGGTTGTATATCTACCTGAAATTACTTACATAATGTTGCAAGTATCCCAAGGCTGTTTTAAACAGCTAAAGACCCCACTAATATTTTAGTTTGCGGTTGAAGCTTGTCAAATGTCTTAGTAAAACAGAATACCTAGAAATCAAGCAAATTCTTTTCATTATTCATAGTATTCTGGATGGGTATCACACTCAATGACCCCAGAATGCGAAAAATAGCCTCGACATTCATTAATTTTTACTTGAAAGAACCATGGGGTTGTTTTTTTTTTCTGTACTATTTCTTGGGTCATGATTTTCGAGTAGCATTTAGTAAATCCTGCTCTGCTCTTTCAACAGAGATTTATATTTTCTGTAATGTGCCTGGGATAAGGATTAGCCAAGGTGATAGGAAGTATATGGGAAGGATTTGTAAATGGATTTTCATTTCCTAAATATAAGGCTATATGGTTTCTCTTTTTGACATGCCAGTGACATAGCCTGATGCTTACTTAGGGATCACTGTAAGGTTCATATGCTGCATGAATTTTGGGGATGTTCTTAAAGAAACATACCATATTTTCCTATTCTGGAAAACTTAATTATCTTGTACATTATGAGCCACGGTGGCGCAATGGTGTTAGAGTGCAGTAGTGCAGGCTACTTCTGCTGACTGCTGGATCCAGCCCGCAGGGTATTTAGATCTGGCCTGCGAGGCCTCCTGGGAAACAGTGAAAGATTGGCCTGCCGTGCTTCTGCCAGCAAAAACAGGCTCCCAAACTCAATTTTTGGCTGCCATGGCCTCCTGCAACCCTCTTTCAGTGAAAACGGAGCTCAAAAGAGCCATGTGTGAGCTCTATTTTCACTGGCAGAGGGTTGCAGGAGGCCATAGTAGCAGAAAACAGGGCTTGGGAGCCTGTTTTTGCTGGCAGAAGCACCATGGGCTGGTCCTTCACTGTTTCCAATAGTGGGTTGCTCCCGGTTCGGTCCGGTTCTATAGAACCAGTAGTAAAACCGGCAGGAGGTTCCGTCCACCTGGCACGATGTCATCATGGGTGATCTGATCATGCGCAGAAGTGAAGCGAAGCGCGCGCGGGCAGTCCCGTTGTAAACCAGTAGTAAAGGTAAGTAGAACCCACCCCGGGTGGCACTACAGGCCAGAGCTAAGTACCCTACGGGCCTTGAGTTTGACACCCCTGTTGTAGATGGTGCTAAGAAAATAGGACCAACAATATTATTCAATATGATAGCTCAGCAGAAGCAAAGACATTTCATTTTTGAAAATCAGACTCTAGGCACAATTATCAGGAGTTGATAATCGTCTTCACTTCTCTTTTTGACCTTGTCATTGGCATCTAGATAGTGGCTGGCAGACTTCAGATCTAATCCAGCAAAGGGCATAGTTATATTATTTTGTTTCACATTGATACTTTCATTCCACTGTTCTATTAATCATCATATGTGGCAATTCTCTTTAAAGTATCAGAGAGAGATTTTTTCTCACTTTTATAGCCTGAAAGAATTTAGGAATTTAACAGGGAGAATGGATTGAAGGTCAGAAAGAACTGGGGAAAGGAGTGGAGATTTGCAACTTGAAGAATATTTTTTAACAGAATAACAAAGCTTGAAGGGACCTTGGAGGTCTTCTAGTCCAAAACCCTGCTCAAGCAGGAGACCCTATACCTGTGATGGTGAACATATGGCACACGTGCCACAGGTGGCACGTGTAACCATATTAGTGGACATGCGAACTCAGCTCCAGCACACATACGCGCGCAAGCCACCTGATTTTCGGGCCTTCTGGGCCCACCAGAAGTAGGGAAACCGGTTGTTTCCTGCCTCCGGAGGGCCTCAGGGGATGATGGGGAGTGTTACATACTGAGCATAGTCGCTAGTCGGCTTCCCCTAGCGACAAGCAGGGAAGTTGGAACTGTTTTGATTGGTTACCAGGGTTTTGACAGCCGATATATAAGGAGCTGTCAAACGCGGGAATATTGTTCGCGTATTGTGTTATTGAATAAACGTTGAGTTGAACATTGAGCTCGCCTCAGTTAATTCTGCTAACGATCCAGATATTTAATAGTGGCGACGAGGATGGGATCGACACATCCCTGATCGGAGATACACAGTAGTGTTAATCGCTGTCGGGCCAGTCAGCGGTGACGGAATTGGAGGAGGAAATTCTGAGGGGAACATGAGTGAGTGGACGATGGCTACGCCACAGCAGTTCGCGCCATTCAATCCAGCAACGGAATCGTGGGAGGCATATGTTGCCAGGTTCGAGTGTTTCCTCATCGCTAATGATTATAGGGATCTGTCGAGCGAACGGAAAAGGGCCTATTTCTTGAGCTTTTGTGGTCCCGAAATGTTCGACACCGCCATGACACTAATGGCTCCCCAGTCCATTCATGCGGGAACTTGGGACGAATTCATGAATAAACTTAAAAAACACTACGCCCCAGCGCCATCACGAATTGCTCGACGGCAGCATTTTTATCACCGAGACCAGGCTGAGGGGGAATCAATTAGCCAGTACGTGGCCGCGCTGAGGAAGGCGGCTTGGCATTGTCAGTTTGTTGATTTGGACGACTATTTATTGGATAGGCTTGTCAGCAGTGTGAGGGACCAGAATTTAAAACGGCGGCTTATAGCAAAGCCCGAACTGTCATTCCAAGAGGCACTAGATGAAGCTTGTGCTGCAGAGCTTGCCACGTTATCCCTAGCCGACTTTCCCCGGGGCCAAAGTGGGAACCAACCTAAAGGGGAACACGTCCATTGTAGTACAGTTAACTATGATAGCGAGGACGATTATGAGGCAGATGAGGCTATTAATCGAGTTATAGATGAGCGCAAGCCAGTCCGATTACCCCCCAAACCGAGTTCGGATTGCAGAAGATGTGGTGGCCCCCACCCAAGATCCGCCTGCCGTTTCAAGGAGGCCATTTGCCGCCGTTGCGGACGTCGCGGCCACTTGCTAGGGTCTGCCAATCACCACAAGTTGAAACAGCTCCCGCAGCGCTGCCCAGCTGGGACAGGAGAAGTGGTGTGAGGAAGCCAAACACACAGTATAACCACCGTAACCGAGTCCGTAATCCAGCTGCAATAAACATGGTGTCTGAGGTGACACCTGTGCCACTCCGCCAAAAGATCCACATATCGGTGACGATTGAGGGTAAACCGTGCCAGATGGAAGTGGATTCCGGCTCCGCTACGTCCCTCGTTTCATGGAGCACAGTGAAGAGACTGGTGCCTCGCCTAGCTAAGAACCGCCTCACTCCCTGTAATATCCACCTGAGGAATTATCAAGGCAAACAAATTCCTGTTGTGGGTTGTGGGTATTTCAGGATCAAGTTTAAAAATTTCTCTGGCAAGTTACCTCTGGTGATAGTTGAAGCCCAGTTACCTAGCTTATTAGGTCTTAACTGGATTGAAGCTTTGGGGTTGACAATTCAGGGGGTCAATTCCATCCTGTCTGATGAGCTAGACTGTTTAGTGAAGGAATTCCCCGCTGTATTTGATGGCAAGCTGGGTTGCTATAAGGGCTCACCGGTATCTTTTAGTTTAGACCCCCAATGTCCTCCTCGCCGGCTTAAGCCTCGGCGGGTGCCCTTCGCTCTTAAAGCAAAGGTTGATGCTGAATTAGATAGACTAATAGCGCAAGGGATTTTGGAGCCCGTTGATTTTGCCCATTGGGAAACCCCTATAGTAACACCTATTAAGGCAGATGGCTCGATCCGCATCTGCACGGACTACCGGGCGACCATCAATAAGGCCCTCCTGGGGCACGCATACCCTGTCCCTGTAGTCCAGCACATTTTGCATTCCCTAGGCAAGGGGTCAGTTTTCGCAAAGCCGGATCTCGCCCAAGCCTACCAGCAATTGCTGATGGATGATGAGACTGCTGAGGCCCAGACAATTGTTACGCACCGAGGCGCTTTCCGGTGTAGGCGCCTGCAATTTGGCATCAGCGTAGCCCCAGGGCTCTTCCAAAGTTTAATGGAGAGGGTCTTACATGGAATCCCCGGGGTCGTGCCGTATTTTGACGACGTTTTGGTATCGGCTGCCAATACGTCGGAACTGATGGTCAGGCTCCGGAGTGTCCTCCGCCAATTTGACTCTATGGGGCTCAAAGTAAACCGTGCCAAATGTCAGATTGCAGTGCCACAGGTGGAGTTCCTGGGATTCCTTGTTGACAGTACTGGCCTCCACCCTACCCCTTCTAAGACAGCTGCAATCGTGGATGCCCCACCCCCTCGCGGCAAAGCGGATTTACAGGCTTTTCTTGGCCTTTTAAATTTTTACGCTATGTTTCTTCCGCATAAAGCGTCTGTTGCCGAGCCATTGCACTGCCTGTTAGACCGAGGGGCCCCGTGGATTTGGGGTAAGAAAGAAGCTGCCACATTCACTGCTGTCAAACGGCTCCTTGTATCTAACTCTGTGTTGGCCCAGTACTCTGACCATTTGCCTATAGTATTAGCCTGTGATGCCTCCCCGTTCGGGGTGGGCGCTGTTTTGAGCCACCAATTGCCAAGCAGCCGAGAGGTTCCCATAGCTTATTTCTCCCGTATTCTTGGCCCTGCTGAACGCAACTACTCGCAACTTGACCGGGAAGCATTAGCTATTGTCACAGGGGTTCGGCGTTTCCACCACTATCTCTACGGCCGATCATTCCTATTAGTCACCAATCACAAGCCACTGCTCGGGATCCTTGCTGGTGACCGTCAGGCACCGTTAATTTTACCGCCCCAGATGACCCGTTATTCCACTTTCCTGTCTGCTTACTCTTATACCTTAGTACATCGTCTGGGCAAGGCTCTCGCTCACGTGGACGCTTTAAGCCGCTGCCCCCTACCTGCTTTACTGGCTGATCCTGTTCCTGCCTCATCTGTCTGTTTGATTGACAACGCGCCTTTACCTGTCACAGCATTGGACATCGCCTGTTTATCTGCCAAGGACGCTGTGCTTTCCCGTGTCCTCAACTGGATGGCTAGGGGCTGGCCGCCGGGTCCATACTCCAAGGAACTGAAACCGTTTGCGGACAGGCAACTCGAATTGTCGACCCAGAATGGCTGTTTATTGTGGGGGCATCGGGTGGTGGTACCAATCCCTTTACGACACACACTATTATCACAACTCCATCAGGGTCACCCGGGCATTGTCCGTATGAAAGCGCTGGGTCGTTGTTACATGTGGTGGCCACATCGAGATAAGGACATTTCGGCGTGGGTTGCCAATTGCCCTCAGTGCCAGGATAGTCACCCAATGCCACCTAGAGAGGCCCCAAGGGAGTGGGACGAGCCGAGGGCCCCCTGGTCTCGTTTGCACATTGATATTGCGGGCCCACTCCACGGGCAGTCATTTCTAATTATGGTGGATGCATTTTCTAAATGGGTCGAAGTGGTCTTGATCCATTCCATCACAGCCGAAGCTGTAATTAAGGCTCTGCGACGGGTGTTTGCTACGCATGGGTTGCCCGACTTAATGGTGTCGGACACCGGGCCCCAATTTACGGCCACTCCCTTCGAGACATTCCTAGCAGCGCATGGTATCCGGCACTGCTTGATAGCCCCGTTCCATCCATCTAGTAACGGATGTGCTGAGAGGGCTGTAAGATCAGCCAAAGAAGCGTTACTGCGGTTGGGTCCTGGGGGATGGCAGGAGAGAGTGGACAACTACCTGTTCGCTCAACACACCACACCATGCCAAACTACAAATAAGACCCCGGCGGAGCTACTCATGGGATGGAGATTGCGCACAGCGCTAGACTGTATACACCCCCAACATTACCCGACCAAGCCCATTGAGTCCAGGAGTTGGCATAAGGCCTTCCAAATAGGTGATCCAGTATACGCCCGGAATTACGCTGGACAACCATTGTGGCTCCCAGGGAAGATCGGGGCCGTTGCTGGCCCTTGCTCGTACCGTGTTGATATGGGCCAGGGTAGGACCTGACGGCGCCATAGGGACCAACTGTGCACAAGAGTCCCAAATCCAGACAAACCACCCAAAGTTCAAATAGAACAGCCCGCCGAAGAGCCCCACCAGCCAATTCCCATTCCCATACCTGACGAACATACAACTCCACACTTACCGGACGCCAGGGAGGCCGATGTACTGCCAGGAGGGAATAGCCCAGAGGCACCCACAACTAAGGAAGATGAGGCGTGTTCTATCCCCTTAGGGGACATAGCGCTGTCATCAGTACCCCGATGATCGGGGCGGATTAGGCGTCGGCCTGCGTATTTAAATGATTACGCATGCGCAAGCTTGGTGGGAAGGGGTGTTACATACTGAGCATAGTCGCTAGTCGGCTTCCCCTAGCGACAAGCAGGGAAGTTGGAACTGTTTTGATTGGTTACCAGGGTTTTGACAGCCGATATATAAGGAGCTGTCAAACGCGGGAATGTTGTTCACGTATTGTGTTATTGAATAAACGTTGAGTTGAACATTGAGCTCGCCTCAGTTAATTCTGCTAACGATCCAGATATTTAATAGGGAAGGCCCGTTTTTCTCTCTCACCTGGCTCCAGAACCTTTCTAGGAATCTGGGGTGGGCAAAAATAGCCTCCCCCACCCCGGAGGTCCTCCAAAGGCCAGAATTGGAACCAGAAGTTGGCAAACGGGTTGTTTTTGGCCTCTGGAGGACCTCGGGGGGGGGGAGGAAGGCCATTTTTGCTCTGCCCAGACTCCTAGAGAGGCTCTGGAGGCTGGGGATAGCAAAAAATGGGCCTTCTGGTCCTACCGGAAGTTGGCAAATGGGCCATTTCTGGCCTCTGGAGGGCCTCCGGGGAGGTGGGGAAGGCCGTTTTCACTCTCCCCAGACTCCTAGAGCGGCTCTGCAGCCAGGTGAGAGAGAAAAATGGGCCTACTGGGCCAACACGTACCAGGAGTGGGGGGAAAGAGGAGTGGATCGCGGGCACATGCGTGGGGGCGGGGAACATAGAATTATGGGTGTGGGCACATGCGAGCATGACCCCCCCCAACCCCCTCATGGCACGCAATGGCAAAAAGGTTAGCCATCACTGCCCTATACCATTCCAGAGAAATGGCTATCCAATCTCTTCTTAAAACCCGCTCATGATGGAGCACCACAACTTCTGGAGGCAAGGCTGATTCATTATTTTCACTGTCAAGAAATTTCTTGTTAGTTCAAGGTTGCTTCTGTCCTTGATTTATTTCTATCCATGGTTTCTTGTCTTGCCTTCTGGTGCTTTGGAAAATAGGTTGATCCCCGCTTCTTTGTGGCAGCCCCTCAAATACTGGAAGACAGTTATGATGTCACCCCTACTCATTCTTTCCATTAAACTAGACATACTCAATTCCTGTAACCGCTCTTCATATGTTTTAGCCTCCAGTCCCCTAATCATCTTTGTTGTTCTTCTCTGCACTCTTTCTAGAGTCTCCACGTCTTTTTTTATAATATGTGCGACCAAAACAGGATGTAGTATTCCAGGTGTGGCCTTACTAAGGCTTTATAAAGCGGCACTTTATAAATGATGCAGTATTCTTACTAAGGATATTAAATATCCTTTTTTTTTTTCTGCTTGCAGTGAAAATTCTGGTCTTTTAGTTTACTTTATTGTCATTGCACATGGTACAATGAAATTAAATGCCGAGTTCAGTGTACATTATAACTATAAAAATAAAAACACAAACATACATCCTTTACATTCTATATAATTGAAATTGAAAACCCGATATTGCACTATACCGTAGAATTCAATATGGTTATTGCCCTGGGATAGGAGCTGTTTTTCTGCCTATTTGTCCTTGTTTGTTTATTATTGTTGTTGTTGTTGTTGTTGTTGTTGTTGTTGTTGTTGTTTATATTTATATACCGCCCTTCTCCTGAAGGACTCGGGGTGGTGAACAGCCAACAGATAAAACACAAGAAATACAAAATTTAAAAAACAGTATTAAAATCCAATTAAATTAATTTGGCCCACAATTAAAAACACCCCTGTATTAAGACCCATAATTAAACAATTTAAAAATTAAAACAATTTAAAAGAGTTAGGCCAGCCCGGCTTGCTGAAATAAAAACGTGTTTAGGGAATGGCGAAAGGTGCGAAGATCCGGGATCCGCCGTATCTCCGAGGGCAGCTCATTCCAGAGAGTATTTATTATCCTGTACCGTCTGCCAGATGGTAATAGTTCAAAAAAAGGGTTTCCAGGATGAGATTAGATGGATCTTTAAGAATGTTTTGAACTTTCTTAAGGCAGTGAGAGCTATAAAGTTCTTCCAAAGAGGAAAGAGGACAACTAATGATCCTCAGGGCAATGACGTTGACCCTCTGGAGAGCTGTCCTATGTGCCACTGTGCAGCATTTTGTGAAGATTTTGACACAAGTCTTCTGAGATGGTGTAACAATGACCAGAATTTTCCATAGGATTTTGTGGGATCATACTCAGGGCCTTCTAGACCAGGGGTCTCCAACCTTGGCAACTTTAAGCCTGGCAGACTTCAATGGCTGGGGAATTCTGGGAGTTGAAGTCCACCAGGCTTAAAGTTGCCAAGGTTGGAGACCCTTGTTCTAGACCAGCATTTGCCTCCATCCGATGTGAGGATGGTCCTTCATTTCAACACCTTTAAAAAGGGTTGTCATTGTTATAAAAATAGGAAGGCCCCACTACGTGCCACCTTGAGTCTCTGGAGGCGAGTCTTATTGTGAATGTAATAAACAGCTAAATAACATCAGAGGACAGAGATGCCCATGGCAACTAACTTTGAAAACTTCACATAACTTCCTAAATTAAAAATAGTATATGTTTAGCTTGGTGAATAAAAATAGCTACCCAACCTTGTGAGCTTTCTCATTTGCTTCCAAATCAGAATGATGTAAAATGCAGGCCTAGATAAATAGGAAGACTAGCTGTCTGTCTTCCGAAATTTAATAAAACCTAATAAAAGTATAAAGTACTGAAGCTTGAAATGGAGAATGTTTTTTTTTAAAGGAAGTATTTATGCAATTTATAAACCCTCTAGACCAGAGGTAGGTTTCAGCAGGTTCTGACCAGTTCTGGAGAACCGGTAGTGGAAATTTTGAGTAGTTCGGAGAATCAATAGTAAAAATTCTGACTGGCCCCACCCCCATCTATTCTCTGCCTCCCAAGTCCCAGCTGATCAGGAGGGAATGGAGATTTTACAGTATCCTTCCCCTGCCATGCCCACCAAGCCACGCCCACCATGCCATGCCACACCCACCAAGCCACACCCATAGAACAGGTAGTAAAAAAATTTGAAACCCACCACTGCTCAAGACCTCTTAGTGATGCTGAGTGGCATACAGTTCTAAAAAACAGTATAGAGGTAGTCCTCGACTTGCGACCACAATTGAGCCCAACATTTCTCTTGTTAAGTAAGACATTTGTTTAGTGAGTTTTGCCCCATTTTACGACCTTTCATGCCACAGTTGTTAAGCGAATCACTGCAGGCGTTAAGTTAGTAACATGGTTGTTAAGTGAATTTGGCTTCCCCTTTGACTTCGCTTGTTAGAAAGTCGCAAATGGAGATCACATGACCCCAGGACTCTGCAACCATCATAAATATGTGTCAGTTGCCAAGCGTTTGAGTTTTGATCACCTGACCATGGGGATGCTGCCATGATTTTAAGTGTGAGAAATAGTCATACGTCACTTTTTTCACTGCCGCTGTAACTTTAGTTGGAACATTTTCTCGCTTTTCTTAATACTTCTTTCTTTTTTCCCCCTGGTTCTTCACTCTTGACACAGGAGGCTGTCAGGAAAGGAACATATTGCTCTTACCAGACGTTGAAAATGAATGCTTTAATTTTGAATTGAGGCCAAAGGTGTCTCATGTGCTCCCTTGGACTCACACCGCCTACTCATAAGTCTTCGGGATCAACGAGTTGGCCAAAATCCATACGTGAATCATTCAATGCCTCACTGCACCCATCAGAAGTTCCTGTCCTGTGTTGATGCTAGCTGGACGCTAAGCCAGTTTAACACATTTCTGTTTGGATCAGTGGTGGGTTCCTCCTGGTTCGGCCCGGTTCGACCGAGCTGGTAGCAGTGACGATATGACATCACCGAACCAATTCTTTTTGTTTGGGAGCTGGGAGAGCGCGTCCCTCCCCCCCACGTTATTCTTACCTTTTATTTGGCCCCACCCCCAATTTATTTGTTTCCTCCTGAGTCCCAGCTGATTGGCTAGAAGGAAAAAAAACTGTTTAAACTCTTGCCGTGGGGCTTCAAAGGGCTGCCCTACAGCTGATCAGTGTTAAGAGGCAATGTGGTAGTAGACCAGTGCGCTCGAAAAACAAATGGGTAGACCAGGATGCTCCAAGAACAAATGGGTACAGCTCTGCAAGCAGTTAAAAGCCTGGTAGACCAGTACCTCTGCTAAATCCTAAAGAATTGTCACATGACCATCAAACCACGCCCACAAAATAAGCCAAACCCACAGAACCGGTAATAAAAATTTTTAGAACCCATCCCTGGTCTGGATGGTGATATTTTGGCACTGACTTGTCCAGCGCTAATTCTAGACTGTTGGCTGATGCACTTTACCATCGGATAAAAGTCTGTAGAGATATTCTCAGTCATCCAGGTCATGGTTGTCCCAAAGGTGCTTTTTCAGGAGGCAACTGGACTTTCTTGTTTTTTCTTTTTTTAAAAAAAAAAGTTTTTTTTTATTTTTTACACAAACAAACAAACATACAATGTATTTTTTCTGAACAGAGTATTGGCCGGTTCACAGATTTAAACAGTTTTTAGTCATTTCAACTAAATTTACAATTTATAAATTCCCTTTTTGTCATAATATTTATTCTATTTTTTAAAAAACAATATTACCCTTCATCCTAACCTCTAATCTTAACCAAATTCAATTTTTCCCTTCATCTCTATATTAAACCCCTTAAATTTAAAATCTCACATAATATAATTCCTAATATTTCCTTATATTCCCTTAATATAATCACTAATGTTTTCCATTGTCAGCTATTTCAATATCCAACATCTTAATACAAATCAATTAATTATGTGGTGTTACAATCATTCATTTCTTATAAAAATAATAAACCCAATTGTTTTATATCATACATTTCCTTAAATCTTATTCCAAATCATATAATTATATAATTATGGCTATATATTAACTGATTATATTGCTTTATATTATTATTATATTAATATGATTATATTATATTATATTATATTATATTATATTATATTATATTATATTATATTATATTATATTATATTATATTATATTATATTATATTATATTATATTATATTATATTATATTAATATGATTATATTAACTGATTATATATGGCTATATAATTAACTGATTATCATTAAGATGTTGGATTGGAGATAGATAGATAGATAGATAGATAGATAGATAGATAGATAGATAGATATAGATAGATATATGAAAAAGCCCAGAATCGAGTGGATGTGATTCTACTGATCTGGGGCTGCAGAAAAACCTTGGTTACGTAGGGAAAACCTGGCTAGAGGAAAAACACACATAAACCCTACGAAGAAGTAAGAAAATAGATACTATACCTTTACAGGGAGGATACATAAGATGTGGGTGTGGCCTACTGATGAAAGCAAACGAGCTGGAAATAGATCTATATAGGTCTCCCACCTAGCAGGAAGAGCTTGCTGGCTGCTAGAAAAGAAAAAAGCCCAGAATCGAGTGGAAAAACAAGAAACTCCAGTTGCCTCCTGAAACAGCATCTTTAGGATTACCATTGGATAATTTCCTGGAAGACATGGCCTCCCAACTTCCCGATTCAGGGAAGCCGTTGTCAATCTCTTTTCTTTTCTGAATGAATGTTTTAGGAAAGATGCACTTTAGAAGGGGAAGCCAGGTTCACTTAACCACCGGGTTACTGACATAACAACAGCAGTGATTCACTTAACAACTGTGGCAAGAGAGGTCATAAAATGGGGCAAAACTGACTTAGAGGCTTTCTTGCTTAGCAACAGAAATTTTGGGCTCAATTGTGGTCTTAAGTTAGCAATATATAGGGGTTCTTCTTCTTCTTCTTCTTCTTCTTCTTCTTCTTCTTCTTCTTCTTCTTCTTCTTCTTCTTCTTCTTCTTCTTCTTCTTCTTCTTCTTCTTCTTCTTCTTCTTCTTCTTCTTCGTAATTTCCATAAATCCAGCTATTGAATCTGATCTAGGATTGTTTCTTTTCAAGCTTCGCCTTCAAGAAATAATTATATATAAAGTAATACGGAAAACTTTGCTGAATTGTTTAATTATTCAGACTCTAATGTGATAGGCTGAATGTTCTGCAGTCTCATAGTGAGGTTCACAGCATAAACAGTCCAGAGGTGGGTTTCATATAATTTTATCACCGGTTTGTCACGCACCGAAAATGTGAGCTCACGCGCCATCCGTGGATGTGTGCAGCCTTCCACGCATGCGCTTTGCTCACGTGCATGGCTTGCATGCATGCACATGGCTTAGAAACGTGGCTAAATAGGACGGCATAGTGCCGGGGCAGGCAGGTTGCCACAACCGATTCACCCGAACTGGTCCAAACCAGCTGAATACCACCACCAATAGAGTCCAATAATCAACTTTGGTTGCCTACTTCAACTGATAACTAACCAATGCATTAAACTGTACTTCCTGAGAATGCTCAGGAAGATAAATCTATCTCAGCATCTACTTCTGTCCTACTATCGCAGCACCATTGAGAGTGTCCTGACATACGGCATTCTTGCATGGTATGGGAGCAGCTCTATAGTGGACAAAAAAAGCTCTACAGAGAATCATTAAAACTGCCCAGAATATCATCGGGCTCCAGCTACCAGCCCTGGACGACATCTTCGAATCTCACTGTTTGAGGAAGTTGCATAACATTCTCAGAGACTCTTCCCATCCTGCTTACAATCTTTTTGGACTGTTGCCTTCTGGCAGAAGATACAGAACAATTAAAACTTGGACCACACAAACTGGACAAATTGGACATGTATTGAAATGGGTGTTTATATGTTTTTATGTTTTGTACGTTTCATTGTTCTGTTTAGTTTATACTTATAAATAAAAATTGGGAAAAAAAAGCTGAAAAAAAAAACCTTGGACCACACATTTTCTGAATAGTTTTTATCCCAGAGCTATAATTGCACTCAACAAGGAACTAAAGAGCCACCATTGGTGAGCTGTTGGACAGCATTACTTGGTCTGTTGTGTGGATGTTTAGGTGGTTTAGGGGTGGGGAATTTGTGGTGGGTGGGAGTGTGTTTGGGGATTGTTATGTGTGTTGGACCTGGTCTTTGGGTGTTAAGTGAATTTCATTGTATGGGTATACTGTGTATACACGTACAATGACAATAAAGTTATTATTATTTACTTTATTCATTAAACATGAAACTCAGTCAACTGAACATTCAAAAATGCATCACAAATACCATTGACTGGTGCTAATGGTTGATACAGATTGTTGCCAGCATTCTAGGTATCAACCAAGTACCTTCTTAAGATGTACGATGTTCCAAGTAGCACAGTATTTTGCAGTTCCGCTGGTGTTATTGCAGGAAGATGCAATTTGTTGATGTATCTTATAAAATTCTTGGACATAGTACCAAGTGCCCCGATGACGATGGGTATCACTGTTACATGTTTCATCCATAGCCGTGTAGTTTCGATGGCCAGGTCGCAATATTTCATGATTTTTTTTTCAGTTCTTTTTCTTCGACTCTGGCATCTCCTGGTACCGCAATGTCAGTAAATTGTATGTTTCGGTTTTCGACAACTATGGTATCTGGTGTGTTGTGTTCCAAGTGACGATCTGTCTGTATTCAAAAGTCCCACAAGATCTTCACCTTCTCATTTTCTATAACTTTTTCTACTTTATGTTCCCATGACTTTTTGGATACAGGAAAGTCGTATTTTGTACATAATGTCCAGTGGACTAATTTAGCAACTCGGTCGTGTCTAGCTTTATAATCAGTTTTTGCAATTTTTCTGCACTATTATTACTATTATTATTATTATTATTATTATTATTATTATTATTATTATTATTTATTGGTTAATCTTTAGTGAGATTCACAGCCTTTGAGGCTGGTTAATAGCTCAGCAGCTCGAGTCCTAACCAAGGACCTAGGAACTGTTAAGGTATCGTCGGAGGATGTAAGCTGTTCCGAGTAAGGTGGTTTTTTGTAGAGTCAAAATGTTCAAGTCCGGCAAATTTAGGATTTCTAAATAGTGGGGTAGCCCTTTGGGTATTGCTCCGAGGGCTCCAATTACAATCGGGACAACACACAATTTCTTTTTCCACAGTCGCTCAACTTCAATTTGTAAGTCCCGGTACTTTGTGATTTTTTCTTGCTGCTTATCTTCAATTCGTGCATCACCAGGTATTGCAATATCAATGAACCATACTTTTTTCTTTTCAATTATTGTTATGTCAGGTGTGTTGTGGACCAAGTGCCTGTCAGTCTGAATCCTAAAGTCCCACAAGATCTTGAGTTTCTCATTCTCTAAAACTTTCTCAACCTGATGTTCCCAGTGGTTTTTGCTGTACTCAAATCCAAACTTCTGGCACAATTTCCAGTGAATGATTTTAGCAACACAGTCATGGCGTTGTAGGTAGTCAGTTTGTGAAATTTTGCTGCACCTACTGATCAGGTGGTCGACTGTCTCATCTTTCTCATTGCAGAGGCGGCATTTGCTGTTGGTGGTAACATGTTGAATTTTTGCCTTCATACAGTTTGTGGCTAGGGCTTGTTCTTGAGCTGCCAAAATAAAGCTTTCAGTTTCTTTTTTCAGTACTCCTGATCTTAACCAGTTCCAAATTAGTTTCTGGTCAGCTTTGCCTTCAATACTTTTCAAGTATTGGCCATGCAGAGCTTTGTGTTTCCAATTTTCAGCTCGCTGCTCAATTACTTCTTTCTTATATTCTGCTTTTGTTTTAGTTGTCTTTAAAAGGCCTCCTTTATTTACTTCCTTAATCATTGGTTCTTCACTTTTCTGGATGTAATCATTCAAGCTGCATTTTTCTTCTTCCACAGTCTGCTTTACTTGTAGGAGTCCTCGACCACCCTCTGCTCTTGGTAAATATAATCGGTCAACATCACTTTTAGGGTGCAAGGCATGATTCATTGTCATAAGCTTCCTTGTTTTTCTGTCCAAATTGTCTAACTCCATCTGGGTCCAGTCAATTATTCCTGCAGAGTATCTAATCACAGGTATAGCCCAGGTTGTTGTTGTTGTTGTTGTTGTTGTTGTTGTTGTTGTTGTTGTTATTATTATTATTATTATTATTATTATTATTATTATACATCTGACGGCTGTTGCCAGGGGGACCTTTTGTCAGGTTCGCCTGATTCGCCAGTTGTGCCTCTTTCTTGATTGGGATTCCGTGTGCACAGTCACTCATGTCCTCGTCACCTCTCGCCTGGACTACTGCAACGCTCTCTACATGGGGCTCCCCTTGAGGAGCACCCAGAGGCTCCAACTGGTCCAGAATGCGGCCACACAGGTAATTATGGGAGCTGCATGGCGCTCCCGCATAACACCGCTCCTGCGCGAGCTGCACTGGCTCCCAGTGGTCTTCCGGGTGCGCTTCAAGGTGTTGGTCACCACCTTTAAAGCACTCCATGGCATAGGACCTAGTAATCTTCAGGACCACCTTCTGCCACCGACGACCTCCCATCGACCCGTGCGCTCCCACAGAGAGAGCCTCCTCCGGGTGCCATCAGCCATGTAGGCTGGTGACCCCCAGGGGGAGGGCCTTCTCTGTGGGGGCTCCTACCCTCTGGAATCAGCTGCCCCCAGAGATAAGGAGAATCCAAGACCTCCGTGCCTTCCGCCGTGCCCTTAAAACTTTCCTTTTCCAACAAGCCGGGCTGGCCTAACAAATCCTTTTAAATGATTTTAAATTTGTTTGTCTTTTTAAATTTTGGGCCAAATTGAGATATTTCCTTTTAATCTGTTCTTAATTTATGTATTATGTGTTTTTACTTGGCTGTACACCACCCTGAGTCCCTAGGGAGAAGGGCGGTATATAAATTTGAAGTAAAATAAAATAAAATAAATAAATTATTATTATTAAACTTGCCTATCATGACCTATCAAAGACCTTCTAGGTCTTTTAATGAGCTGTTCCATTATGAGGGCATAAACCACTTAATGAAAAGTTGTAGCCCAGAGAGGGAAACCTTTGATCTACAGATACTACTGAGCAACTATTTTGAGTAGAACCTCTAAATTATTAAATTTGTCAGTGGGAGTAAATATTGATTCAATTGCACAAATTTTGGAGATCTGCTGAAAGGATTTGCTGGTTATCTTTAGTGGCAGGCTTTGAAAAGCATCCCCAAAGTCTTCAGCTGTTTTAGGGGAACATTATCAGAGGTGGGAATTTTGAAGGTGCGTGGAAGGTGAGTGGGGCAGGAGTGGCGAAAAGGCGCATACTGAAGTTTCAGCATCTTTATTGTTTCCAGATTGAATTCTGGTCCATTAAGCAGGGGCTTTTAATTGGATAATGCAATTTCAGAAATATGGTGAATAATAAGTTCATTACACCTATTATCTAGTGGATGATTACAAAGGATGTGCGGGAGAAAAGGATATTAACCGAGAAGCCTTTGTTGCCTTAAACACCTTCTCCACGATCTGCAGACTTATAAATCTTTAATCACAAAGACTTCCTCCTGAATCCTTGGCTCTTGTGATAAAAAAAAAAAAAAAACAATTGTGGCAGTTTTCAAATGGATACTGATGTTCTGAAAGGAAAGTTCATTTATTGAGGAAATTTGCATGGCTTTAAAAGGCAAACAAACAAAGCCCACCAGAATTTTTAACCAGTGATCAGGGGTGGGTTCTACTCAGTGGTGGGTTCCTCCCGGTTTGGCCCGGTTCGGTGCTGATATGACATCACCGAACCGGTTCTCTTTGTTTGGGAGGTGGGCCCTCCTGCCCCCCCAGTGTTATTCTTACCTTTTATTTGGCTCCGCCCCCAATTTTTCACTGCCTCCCGAGTCCCAGCTGATCGGCTGGAAGGAAAAAAAACTGTTTAAACTCTTGCCCTGGGGCTTCAAAGGGCCACCCTACAGTTGATCAGTGTAAAAAGGCAGTGCAGTGGTAGACCAGGGCGCTCGAAAAACAAATGGGTAGACCGGTGCCTCCAAAAACAAATGAGTAGACCGGTGCCTCCAAGAACAAATGGGTAGACCGGTACAGCTCTGCAAGCAGTTAAAAGCCTGGTAGACCAGTACCTCTGCTAAATCCTAAAGAATTGTCACATGACCATCAAACCACGCCCACAAAATAAGCCACGCCCACAGAACCAGTAGTAAAAAGTTTTAGAACCCATCCCTGGTTCTACTTACCTTTACTACCGGTTCGCAATGGGGCCGCAAGCTAACCTGATCTCATGGTTTTTGTAACCATCTGTTTTGTCATAATTTCTTTACTTACTCTTTCTGGTGTGAGAACCAGCTCTTGTATTACAGGCAAGCTGAGATAGCCAACTTTTATTATTTCTGTCATCCCCTTCCAGCTTCTTGTTTCTCTGGTCCACCTTATCACTTCTTAGCATCTTTTTTTCACTGAAGTTAACTTTTCCATTGCTTATAAGTCTATCCACATTGCTCCACAAGTCCTCATTTGCTCCCCCTTCTTGTTGTCAAACTGGTTCTCCTCTTCCCCCACATCACTGATCTTTACATTAACCTGACTTCAGTGGTGAAATCCAATTTTTTTTACTACCGGTTCTGTGGGCGTGGCTTGGTGGGTGTGGTGTGGTGTGGCTTGGTGGGCATGACAGGGGAAGGATACTGCAAAATCTCCATTCCCACCCCACTCTGGGACCAGCCACAGGTGGCATTTGCCAGTTCTCCGAACTGCTCAAAATTTCCGCTACTGGTTCTCCAGAACCTGTCAGAACCTCCTGGATTTCATCCCTGCCTGACTTACTCCTTAGTCCTGAGTCGTCCTTTTTGCTTTAGCTGCTCTTGCCTTCTGGCAGCTCTTTGCATGCGTGCACTAGGAACAGGCTCCTCCTATTCCTCTGCCTCTCTGCTATCCACCTCTGGAGCCTCCAGAGTCTGTGCATCGCTCCCAGATGGCCCTGGCCCCATCTCTGCCTCCAACGCAGAGCCCTCATCCAGGCCTTCCCCCTGACTCCAGGACGGGCCCATTGTCCTCCCCAACCTCCTCACTGTCTGACTCCGCTGCCAGGTCTGCAGGCTGCTGGCAGACCACAACAGTTCAGTCAAAGTTCTAGCAGCAGAAAACAAGAACCAAAACCGCTGAGAACAGATATTTGTGAAGTCGGACACATAAAAGGGGGGAAAAAAAGGAAGACAGTTGTGAGCAAGTCTCCCCTTCTCTTCATTCCCACCGCAATCAATCAGATAATTCCCATGCTAGAACTTAAGCCCGTGCTCCAGCAATCAGTCCCTTGCAGTCTCTAATTACGTCTGCAATTCTGAATGGCCCTGTGGTGAAAAATGAGCTTTGTGTCCAATAAGCTGCATTCTTAGATAAAATATGAGCACTTATTTAAAGTACGACCTCCACTCCGGATGCCAGACTGAGAGCGTACCAAAGTAATAAGAAGGCAGATGTCTTGAGATTAATAAGGAAAAAAAAACTATGTCATCTGGGCAACCTGGCAACCAGCTCATTTTGGGGGAAATTTCACCCTCTGCTCTTTGGATTGCTCATTAATTGCCATAGCACTAAAATAGCCACCCATGCGTTCCTCTTTGGTCTGCATTAAGGCAGAAGAAGCGATGTATGAATTCATTCTTAGCAGAAGCCCATTCAAAACAGGATCAATCTATACCCCCCACCCCCCCCCGGGCGGGAGGGGAGAGAAGAGAGTTTGCTGGAACAATTTTGATGGTTTCTGTTATGACTAAACATTATGATTTACCTTTTAGGGGCCTTCTTTTCTTTGCCAAGCTTCCGAATAAGGAGGTTTCCTCTCACCCTTCTATAGCATTTTACAATGAATTGCACAAAGCAAAGAAATGTCCTTAAGCTTGGTACCAAGTGGGTTGACACCCCCCCCCCCCGCCTCCCTGCCCTCCCAATTATTCTGTAATTCACACCCTGCAGGCTGGAAAGCTCCTGAGTCACCACAGTAGGGAAAATAAATGATTAGGACTTGCTGGTGTCTGCAGGGAAGGCAAAATTATGTTCTGCAGGGAAAGTCAAGAAGCTTTGTAGAGATGTACTGAGCTGAGTCTTCTCCCTGCTTGGGAATAAACATCTGTTATTTGAATGTTGCATCGCCACTTTGAAATTCTTTATCGGTATTTCTTCTTCTTCTTCTTCTTCTTCTTCTTCTTCTTCTTCTTCTTCTTCTTCTTCTTCTTCTTCTTCTTCTTCTTCTTCTTCTTCTTCTTCTTCCTCTTCTTCTTCTTCTCCTCCTCCTCCTCCTCCTCCTCCTCCTCCTCCTCCTCCTCCTCCTCCTCCTCCTCCTCCTCCTCATAGGTGATCTAGTCCAACCCTCTGCTCAAGCAAGAGACCCTATACCTGTGATGGCGAACCTATGGCATATCTGTGGGAATGCGAGTGTTGCTTTAGCTCAGCTCTAGCACACATGCACGCACCGGCCAGCTGATTTTCAGGCCTTCTGGTCCCACTGGAAGTTGGGAAACAGGCCATTTCTGGCCTCTGGAGGGCCTCCAGGGGGTTGGGGGTGGCCATTTTCATCCTCCCCAGGCTCCAAGAAAGCCTCTGGAGCCTGGGGAGGGCAAAAAAACAGGCCTACCGGGCCCATCAGTAACCTTTTTGACGTCCCGTGCCAAAAGTGGTGGAGAGCACAGGGGGGTTACGTGTGCATTCATGGGGGGCAGGCACGGGGGGCACTGAACGTGACCCCCCCGGACTCCCCCCACTTTTGGCACACGATGGCAAAAAGGTTAGCCATCACTGCCCTATAACATTTCTGACAAGTGGCTGCCCAGTCTTTTCTTCAAAGCCTCCAGTGTTGAAGCTCCTAAAACAACTTCTAAAGGCAAGCTGTTCCATTGGTTGATTGTTCTCACTGTCAGAACATTTTTCTGTATTTTTACATTAAGTTTCTCCTTGATCAGTTTCCATCTATTGTTCCTTGTCGAAAATAGATTGTCCCCATCTTCTCTATGATCAGTTTCCATCTATTGTTCCTTTCGAAAATAGGTTGTCCCCATCTTCTCTATGATCAGTTTCCATCTATTTTCCTTTCGAAAATAGGTTGTCCCCATCTTCTCTATGATAGCACCTCAATGCTATCATTTCACCTCTGATTCTTCTCTTCAGTAGACTAGCCATGCCCAGTTCTTGTAACTGTTCTTCATATGTTTTAGCCTCCAGTCCCCTAATCATCTTTGTAGCTCTTCTTTACATTCTTTCTACAGTCTCAACCTCTCCTCCTCCTCCTCCTCCTCCTCCTCCTCCTCTTGTCTTGGTGACTTCTAGTTACTCACCAAAGCTTTTTGTTCCACAGCTATTAAAACACTTTGGGGGTATATTGCCCCCTCCCCTCTTCTAAAGTTGTTAAGCTTTCCCCAAGGAGTCTCAGTTAAACAAAAGAGCTCTCAAGGAGTTCTTTATGGCTGCATTGTCCAAAGAAGGAGCATCTGTTTATGGTCTAGCTCGTGAATGACTTTATTTTACCCAAGTTTGCAGAGCTTTTTTTTTTTTTTAATTGCCCCTTCCTTTGTCTGGCTAGGAAGGGCTACATTGGATTCTGAAAGCAAATCAAATGAAGTTTATATTTCCTTAGCAAATATTGTGTGTGTAGGACTGCCACTTCTTTTTGGTCTGTGTCTGTGAGTGTGTTTGTGTGTATGTGAGAGAGAGAGAGGTAGCACACATGTATGTGTGTAGGTTTTCTTCCTTCCATCTATCCATCTATCCATCTTTCCTCCCTCCCTCCCTCCCTCCCTCCCTCCCTTCCTTCCTCCCTCCTTCCCTCCCTTCCTCCCTAACTCTTTCTTTCTTTCTTTCTTTCTTTCTTTCTTTCTTTCTTTCTTTCTTTCTTTCTTTCTTTCTTTCTTTCTTTCTTTCTTTCTTTCTTTCTTTCTTTCTTTCCCCTGTCTATCAGTCTAACTAGCTGTCTTCTCTCCTCCTCTAGTGCTGTTTGTTTTCCAATACTTCTCTGATCAATAGTTCATGATGATTTAACAATGTTTGTTTATGCTGATAGCTTCTGATTCTGAACTCAGCCTGATTCTAATCCCTGTTCAGTATTAGAAGATTCACATCCTGACTATTCTCTAACAGTTATTCCATTCTGTCACAGTCTACTAAAAGTTTGTGCTCTGGAAGTCTTTCTATTTCAGATCAATATATGCTCTCAATTTGTATCTATGTTCTTTTTTCTTCTTCTTCTTCTATTTCTTCTTTATTTTTAACTTTTGAGAAAGAGACTTTCAGAGACTTTCAGGTCAGGTCATCCTTCTAAAAAGATGCAGATTTACTAAAGGTGCCAGCCTCTAAATGTCAACTCTTCTAATCTCTAGAAGTTAAAATTTTGAAATGTACTTGGAGTTCATGAAAGGTCACTTCTGAGACTGTGTTTCTTAGGAAATTGTTCAAAAGATAGTGTGGGCAAGTTGATAAGATCAGGGGTGGACTTCAAAAATTTTAGCAAGGGGATTCTCTGCCCAGTTGCTGGGTGGGCGTGGCCATGGTGCGTGTGGCCTAGTCAGCCTCCTGTACCACGGCAGGGGGCAGCAGTGTTTTTGCCCTCTCCAGGCTCTGGAGGTTTTCCTCGAGCTTCCAGGAGGGTGAAAACGGCCTCCCCAGACTCCAGAGGCCCTCTGGAGGCTGGAAACAGGCCCGTTTCTGGCCTTCCCAAATTTCCGGTAGGCCCATTTTTCACCCTCCTTGAGCCTCTGCGTGCGCCTTGCACTTACTTGCATCCAAAACGGGCCACATGGGGATTCCTGGGAGGGACGGGGTGGGGTGGGTGGGACCAGCCAGGAGTGGGATTTGGGGGTTCTCCAAACTGCACAGAATCTTAGCTAGAGGTTCTCCCAAACCCCTGCGAACCCCCAGCAGCCCACCCCTGGATAAGATTCTTGATTGTCTCTTGGTGAGATGTAAGTCGCCCATATTTGTGACCTAGATACCTTGGCCTGGAGTAGTCAAGGTTTATAATCAGCAGTAGCATAATTCAGTACCAAATGCAAATGACTTGGGCTGGGAACGATGAGGTACTTTTTGATATAGAAGTTTATATTTGTTTTTCTTTTGTTTGTTTGTTTGTTTTTTAAACTAATCTTTAGTGTGTTTCAGTTCCAAAAAGACTGGAACTAAAAAAATAGATTGAATTTAAAATTAAACAAGATGATGGGTTTTGATTCTGCAAGTTGGATTTCAGGATTTGGGACACATACTACTTATTCTCAATTATATACATACTTATTCTCTACAAGTTTAGAGTTGGGGAAATGCTGGGCAGCCATTTTGTCGTCTGTGACAAGAATAGGCATTTTTCAGTTTTGGCATTATCAGAGAAACCTGCCTGTAATGATTTGGGCATTGATAACTTTTTTTAAAAAAATTGATTTATATGCCGCCCTTCTCCGGAGACTCAGGGCAGCTTAAAATGCGTTAAGCAATAGCCTTCATCCTTTTGTATATTTATACAAAGTCAGCTTATTGCCCCCACAATCTGGGTCCTCAATTTACCTACCTTAGAAAGGATGGAAGGCTGAGTCAACCTTGAGCCTGGTGAGGTTCGAATTTACATTAATTGCAGACAGCTGGTGTTAATCTCAATGCTATCAGTCTGCTGAGCCACCAGGCCTTATTTATTTAATTTCTATAGCACCCTATCTTGCCTTCAATTTGCCTTCAGAAGCTCTGGCTGCTCCATCATTGGAGGCTTTTAAGAAGAGACTGGACATTCACTTGTCTGGAATGGTACAGGATTTTCTGCTTGAGAAGAGGGTTGGATTAGAAGACCTCCAAGGTTCCTTTTAACTATGTTGTTCTGTTCTGTTCTATCTCAAGCACATGACTCTGCTTCTAACTTCAAGGGTAAATTACTACAGATTGCTTCTTTTAACAGAATAATGGAATAACAGAGTTGGTAGGGTCCTTGGAGGTCTTCTAGTTGAACCCCCCATTCAAGCAGGAAACCCTATACCATTTCAGACACATGATTGTCCAATCTCTTCTTAAAAACCTCCAGTGAAGGAACATCACAACTTCTGGAGGAAAGCTATTTGATTGATTATTCTCACTGTCAGGAAATATCTCCTTAGTGCTAGGTTGTTTCCAGGGTTGGGATTCAGCCAGTTCTGACCGGTTCAGGCATACCGGTAGTTCCAATGATCAGATGGGCCCGCCTGCCTGCCCCTGCGCGCTTTACTTACCTTTATCCTCTCAGCTGATTCATGCAGCAGAGCGGATTGCCGTGCCTCAGCTAGGTTAGTCCCCAGAAGTAACGCGGAAGTTTAGTTTTGGCATACAGCGCACGTCAGGTATGGGTGCAAGCAAGGCGCGGGTGCAAGCAAAGTGTGATGTGCGTAACACACAATCCTACCATTGGTTGGTTCTATCCTTGATTAGTTTCCATCCATTGTGTCTTGTCTTTCCTTCTGGTGCTTTGGAGAATAGGTTGACTCCCTCTTCTTTGTGGCAACCCCTTAAATATTGGAACACTTCTATCATGTCATTCCCTTGTCATTCTTTCCATTAAACTAGACAGTTTAATGTTTAGTTTAGGGACAGTCTTTGGACCTTTAGCTTAGTTTAGTGTTCTGCCCCAGCTCCGGATTCCCAAGGATTGTGACACACACCAACGGTCCTTTATAACGTACCAAGAATAAACAAAGTCCAGCAAAGATTGGCAACCAGCCCAGAAAACAAGATACGATAAGATACTCACTCTCCAAAATGCTCTGTAATAATTACACGTTGTTTCCAGCAAGAAATTACTAACTGCGTGCGACTTAAATAGGCTAAGGGAGTGGCCAATTATCCTCAAATCTTACTCTCGAGGAGACTTCCTCCTCCTGAGTAGCCACTCCTGCCTTTTGGTAGCCCTGAGTGCTTGAGCATTGAGGAGAGGCTCCTCCACTTTGCTCTCTCCACTTGAAGGAGCCTCTGGAGGTTCTGAAGGCCCTGGCTGAGTCTCTGCCTCTGGCACCACATCCTCTTCAGCCTCCTTGCTGTCCGATGCGAGCGCTGGCTGCGCAGGCTGCTGGCGCGACCCCACACCAGCCTCCTCGTCGTCAGGATCAGTCACGATCTGCGCAGGCTGCTGGCGGGCCACAACAGTTTAGGGACAGTCCTTGGGCCATCCCTTGACCCTAGCTGGCACAAGTAGTAAAAAAAGTTTTCCATAGCCCCTGTTGGCTTCTTAATCCAAAGCAAGGTGCTCACAAGATTTATGGCTTAGGCCCATACTATCTACAGGATTGCCAACTCTTGTGGAGTCTTCCCTTCTTTCTTAGGTCATCAGCAAGACACTTCTTCCAGCTCTTGTCAAATATATGTTTCATGTAGGTGATCATCCAATTGCGGGAAGCCCATTTAATTATATCACAACAGCCTAGCTTCTTGGGAAGAACTTGGCATGGATGAAGGCCAGCATAGTTAAAGAACTGGCAGCTGTGATTTCACATAATAATAATCTGAAGAGCATCAGGCTGCCAATGGCTAGTGCAGAGTTTCAAGAAAGCAAAATGTAATAAAAAATAGATTAAAAATATGTTAGGATGATTGAAGTGTAGGCTTATTTGAGACATGATAATGACTTCTCTCACCTAAGGTTGGAGAAGATGAGCAAGAAGCCTTATGAACTCCTTAACCTTGATGAAACTGCCCTAAGAATTAGAGAGAATAGGACTATGTCTCCCAAAATAAAACTGAATTGCAGGTAAAAAAAACCCCCAATGTGTTAATTGTAGCTAACTGCTAAAACCATGGTTAGCTGTGAAAGAAGCAGAAGCAGAGAGAAGGTGACTGGGACATAAAATGAGTATTAGAAGTGTGAGCCTATTTATCACAGTTGTTTCAGACTAGTGAGTCTAGTTGAAATTCCAACATTGATTTTTCCCCCCATGAAAATAATGAACCTTTAACTATTTAATTAAGATTTTTAATCAGTGCAGCCAATGTTCATTTATGCTCACGAAAGAAGAATTAATACAGCTTTTCGGTAGCCAATAATTGATATAAAAGAAAACAGTTATGGATCTTCCTGTAACTTATAATATTGCACAATTGCTCAAACCCCTTTTTTTCATTCTGTCAACTCCAACTCATGTTAATATAGGGACACGATCCTGAATTTCCATCATCGTTCATGAGATGATGACTGATAACAGAACTAATTGCAGGGAAAATTCTTATTGATCTCAGGAATGACCTGGGTGGTGGAACCAGATTAAATTCAAAACTTAGTTCTCAATATATATTTACCCAGGCATTCATTATTTCATTCATTTATTCCTTCATTGGACAACTTTACATTTAATTCACGTTTCAGGGATATCATGTACAGGATTAAAATCAATTTTCCATGAAATTAGCAGTAGACTCCATTTATATCACATAGTGGAATTAATTGTTGGTCATTGGATGATAGCAAGAATATGTGTTCATTAGAACAACAATAACAACGCCATCCACCCCCAGGAAGTTAACAAAATTGGATTTCCCTAAAACATGGGATGTTTTAAACTGTTTTAAGCATCCCAGCTTTTTAACCGTTATTACTTTGCAATTTTAATAATGAAAATCAGCTTGGATTTCTGAGTTTGAGAGCAGGAATGTACTTTGTTTTCTTATCTAAAGAGGCAGAGTAAGAAAATTGGAATTAGATACTTACTCTATGCATCAGGTATAGTGTCAGTTTTGGGAGACAATTTTCTTTTTGTTTCTAAACTGCCACATATTTTAGCTGGGGAAGTTGGGAGGGGGTTGTTGTTGGAGCTAGTTATAACAACAAAGTTATAACTTTGTTATAACTTTGAAAGTTAGTCATAACAACATTCCGTATTCAAGGACTTTTGCCTGCGTCTGATGGAGACTGCCTGAAGATTGTATCCGGTGACGTGTGAAGAGTTGATTGGACAATGTGATGAACTTGTGGGTGTGGGGCAGGGCTGTGAACTCTTAGCTGGGTGGGGAAAACCTGGAAGCTTCAGATTCGGGTTTTCCCAGATGTGCCAACATGACATCTCTAATAAATTGGAACTTTGAGGAACCTCAGGCCTCAGAGCTTTATTTTGTTGGGGGTGTTCCTTGGAACCCTGACAAATAGTCCCAAACCTCTTATTTGCAGTACCACCATATATGATCACCATACAAATGAAATTAATCATCTCATGATCAAAAAGGAACATTAATGCATTTGAACTTCAGGCCTATGGAGTTACTGTAGATCCATCCATGCATGTACAATGAAGTTTTAACAGAATAACAGAGTTGGAAGGGGCCATGGAGTCTTCTACTCCAACCTCTTGCTCAAGCAGGAGACCCTATACCCATGATGGCAAATCTATGGCACGCGTGCCACACGGAGCCATATCGGTGGGCAAGCGAGCCATTGCCCTAGTTCAACTCCGGCACGCATGTGCACGCCAGCCAGCTGATTTTCGGGCCTTCCATGCCCACCAGAAATTGGAAAACAGGCTGTTTCCAGCCTCTGGAGGGCCTCCAGGGGAGGGAAGGCCCATTTTTCACTCTCCCTAGGCTCCAGAGGCTTTCTAGGTCCCACCGGAAGTCAGCAATCAGTCTGTTTCTGGCCTCCTGAGGGCCTCCAGGGGGATGGGGAAGGCCGTTTTTGCCCTCCCTAGGCTCCAATAAAGCCTCTGGAGCCTGGGGAGGGCAAAAAAAATGGGCCTACCGGGCCCACTGGGCCATCACATGCCAAAAGCAGGGGGAGCTCAGTGGGGTCGCATGGGAATGCACAGGGAGGGGGGCACATTGAATTATGGGTGTGGGCACACACACATGTGACACCCCTGCACTCCCCCCACTTTTGGCATATGACAGCAAAAAGGTTAGCCATCACTGCCCTATACTATTTCAGACAAATGGTTGTCCTATCTCTTCTTTAAAAAAATCCAGTGTTGGAGCATCCACAACTTCTGGATGCAAGCTGTTACACTGATAAATTGTTTAACTGTCAGGAAATTTCTCCTTAGCTCTAGGTTGGGTTTGTTTCAGGACTTCAGGTGACAAGCCTGCATTTGATTCTTTCCTATTGCTGTTAGATGGTAGTGAATTAGAATTACAGAATTGGAAGGGACCTTGGATGTCTTCTAGTCCAATTTTCTGCTTAGGCAGGAAACCCTGTACCGTTTCAGACAAACGGCTGTCCAATCTCTTCTTAAAAACTTACAGTGTTGGAGCATTTACGACTTCTAGAGGCAAGTTATTCGACTGATTGTTTTAACTGTCCGGTAATTTATCCTTACTTCTAAATTGGTTCTCTAGTTGATTAGCTTCTACCCATTGCTTCTTGTCCTGCCCTCAAGTGCTTTGGAGAATAGGTTGACTCCCTCTTCTTTGTGGCAACCCCAGAGATATCAGAACACTGCTATTAGGTCACCTCTAGTCCTTCTTTTCATTAAACTAGACATGCCCAGAAGAACCTGCAACCGTTCTTCATATGTTTTAGCCTCCAGTCCCCTAATCATCTTGGTTGCTCTCTCTGCACTGTTTTTAGGGTCTACACATCTTTTTTACATTGTGGTGACCAAAACTGGATGCAATATTCCAAGAGTGGCATTCTTTGTCCTGACTTAGTTTAGAAAGCTTAGAAACGGAGATGAGCACCGCCCCCTAGAGTCAGGAACGACTAGCACATATGTGCGAGGAGAACCTTTACCTTTACCTAGTGGTCATCTGCAATTTTGTCTCTTTGATATATTTGGAAGAGAAAGGGAGAGAGAGAAAAAAAAGAAAACTAATGGCCTTTCCACAATCAAGCGTCTTTTGTTGCCGTCAGGATGCAATGAAACCATTTTATTTGGTGACTCTGTGACAACCTTTGAAAACAAACAATGCCAAGTTCTTTTTTTAGGGTTAAACATTTTGAATCTCTGGGAGGCTGGGCAGCTGGGAACCCCACACATATCCCTAATGCAGAGAATTCAACCTGTGTGTTTAAAAAAATAAAACAGCTTCAACTTATCCCAGCTAAATCTTAAAAGGCTTAAGAGAAAAGGAGAAAAATGGTTAATTTGATGTCAGCTCCCAAGTTGAAAAGTGGGAGAGGAAAGGCAGGGGGAAAAAAGGAAGGGTAGGAGGGAAATTGACTGATAAGGAAGCCAAGAAAAACTAAGAAAGGAAACCATAAATAGATCTAGGCAAAACACATTCCTGTAGTTCCTGCTTCTTGCTCTTTAACACCAAAGATGATTTGTTTTTAATTTACACTTTCCATCTGTTGATTTCAGGCCTGTCAGAAGCATTGGTTGAGGTCTTCGGTCTTGTGACAGTAATGAATTTTCATGGCAGCCCACATGGCCTTTTGACACCCAACTCCAGGAGGGGGACCAGCTTTTGAAAGATGCTGCATCTGCTATCTGTTGGATGAAGGCTGCAGCTGTTGTGTGCTGGCAGATTGACGCTTTCTCTCTCTTCTCCCCCACCCTCAGCAGTTCCCATCCCTTTCTGACTGCGTTCCCACCTTTGACAATGAATGGACAGTCTTTCTCGAAATAAAACTGGGATAATGAGGGAGGAGATAAGTTCAGGTATTGTCTTAACAGCAGAAGGACACCACTTTAGGGCAGGCAAAAGGGCGCTGAGCCTTATGGTGGCATATGGTAGCCCACTTCAAAAGACAGCAGTTCAGGGACCAGAAATGGATGGGCCAGAATGAGGAAAAAAAGTTTTATGTAATGTAGATGCCATGAACACTGAATTATTTAAATACAATCGATAGGTTTGAAATGTTGAATCGTTTCCCATCGTATGTTGTATTAGATGTTTAGAACTGGGTAGTGATTTTTGGAGAAGCATCAAGGGACCCTTGAACATTTTACGGGTAGCATGTAGCTTTGCTATTTAGAGTCGGGCACTTCTGATTTATATGGTACCGTTTTTCCAACCAGGGAACTTTGAAATGGACCAGAGTTTCCTTGGGGTCCCTTCCAATGCTACCTGTGCATATCAAGTTGTATATCTCTCTTGCAAGATGTTTTGGTATCTATATGCCAATGAGAGAGAGAGAGAGAGACAGAGACAGAGAGAGAACGAAAGAGACAGACAGACGGATGATAGAAGGAGAGAGAGAGAGAGACAGAGAGAGAGAGAGACAGAGAGACAGAGACAGAGACAGAGAGAGAACGAAAGAGACAGACAGACGGATGATAGAAGGAGAGAGAGAGAGAGAGAGAGAGAGAGAGAGACAGAGACAGAGACAGAGACAGAGACAGAGAGAACGAAAGAAACAGACAGATGGATGATAGAAGGAGAGAGAGAAAGAGAGAGAGGGGGGGAGGGGGAGAGGGGGAGAGAGAGATGGATATTTATTTATTTATTTATTTATTTATTTATTTATTTATTTATTTATTTATTTATTTATTTATTTATTTGTTGGTTGGTTGGTTGGTTGGTTGCTTGGTTCGATTTATATGCCGCCCTTCTCTGAAGACTCAGGGCGGCTTACAATGCATTAAGCAATAGCCTTCATACTTTTGTATATACCTGCTTTTGTATATACTTTTGGCCCCCCCAAGCGGTGTTCTTTTTTATACAAAGTCAGTTTATTGCTACCACAATCCGGGTCCTCATTTTACCTACCTCGGAAGGATGGAAGGCTGAGTCAACCTTGAGCCTGGTGAGATTTGAACTCGCAGTAATTGCAGGCAGCTAAGTGCTACTTAACAGCACTTTAGTCCGCTGCACCACCAAGGCTCCTTTATATGGATATAAATATATTCATATGGATATAAATATAAATGATAAAGATAATTATGCTGGAAATACACTTTAGTGGGGTTTTATTTCTTTTCTCTATCTTTCCAATCTTTTCTCCCCACTCCCTCTCCTTCCTCCTCCTCCTTCTCCTCCTCTTTCTCTCCTGCCTTTTATCTCCCGCCCATCCTCCATCTACCTTTTGGTCTCCAGAGGGTTTCTTCCCAATGGGAGTCCAGGGTCAACCTCTGTTTCTCTGAAGAGAGGCCTCTCTTTCCTTGGAGGAGAACTACAATATATGTTATTGATATTCTTGGCTTGGCATCTCCTGGGACCACATGGGGAGCTTTTACAGATCTTCAGTTGCCATGTTATACTAAAAGTCGGGGTGAGAGTTTGTACAATCAAGGAGCTGGACTAATAAAACAATAGAACAAGCAACAGGGAAAACAGAAAGCTAAAGAGAGCCAAAGGTTGGAGCTGTCAACTCGGTGATTAATTCTTGAGCATTGTTCAACTACTGTCATTTAACGTTGACCTGAAATCTTTCTAATTGCCTTTTTGATAGAACTGTTATACCTAGGAACTGTGGCTTGCTGTGAATAATCCTGTTTCAAACAGCCATGCCAGAGACAATCTCACTTCAGCTTCAGATAGACCTGATGAGGGAAAAAATATGGTGCTTTCTGGTGTGTGTGTGTGTGTGTGTGTGTGTATGATTTATTATTTCACTCAAGTACTCATCACTTCCCGCCTGGACTACTGCAATGCTCTCTACATGGGGCTCCCCTTGGGGTGCACCCGGAGGCTGCAGTTGGTCCAGAATGCGGCCGCGCAGGGGATTATGGGAGCAACGGGGCGCTCCCACGTGACACCTCTCCTGCGTGAGCTGCACTGGCTTCCTGTGGTCTTCCGGGTGCGCTTCAAGGTGTTGGTGATCACCTTTAAAACGCTCCATGGCTTAGGGCTGGGGTATTTGCGAGACCGCCTTCTGCCGCCAATAGCCTCCCACCGGCCGGTTCGCTCGCACAGAGAGGGCCTCCTCAGGGTGCTGTCGGCCAGACAGTGCCGGCTGGCGACCCCCAGGGGGAGAGCCTTCTCTGTGGCGGCACCAGCCCTCTGGAATGACCTACCCCCTGAGATACGTACTATATTAGACCTCCGGACTATTCGTCGGGCCCTGAAAACACACTTATTCCATCTAGCCGGGCTGGCTTGATCCCATCCTCTCAGTTTTAATTGATTCGGTTTTAATCTGGGTTGTTTTAAATTATTTGGCCCAAAATTATTTAATTGTTTTAAAATTGTTTTTAAATTTTGTATACTATGTTTTATTTTGGCTGTGCACCGCCCTGAGTCCTGCGGGAGTAGGGCGGTATAAAAATAAAAATAAATAAATAAAAATAAATAAATTTTCTTTTTTTAGGAAAAAAAAAAAACCATGGAGGAAAATAGTTGCTACTCTTGAAGCAATAGTGTCTTTTTGATATTGATGGGGAAAATACGATCTGATAATAACTGAAAATTGACTGAGAACAGGAAGAATAATTATGGTAGCAATAGCAATAGTAGTTAGACCTATGTACTACTTCACAGTGTTTTACAGCCCTCTCTAGGTGGTCACCATATTGCTCCCAACAATCTGGGTGACAAATGACCTTTACCTTTTAAGTGGTTTACAGAGTCAGCATCTTGCCCCCAACAATCTGGGTCCTCATTTTACCAACCTCGGAAGGATGGAAGGCTGAATCAAGCTTGAGCTGGTCAGAATTGAACTCCTGGCAGTGGGCAAAGTTACCCTGCAATACTGCATTCTACCCACTGCAATACCATGGCTCTCTTAGCAATTTGGAAGGGGGATTTTGGCTATTGATTACTATTGCCTTCTTCCTGGATCCATCCATCCATCCATCCATCCATCCATCCATCCATCCTTCCTTCCTTCCTTCCACCCTCCCTCCCTCCGTCCCTCCCTGATTAATCCACAGAACTGGAAATTCCTGATTGTCTCCCAAGTACAATAAATGAGACAAAATTTTAGCTTTCTCATGATGATGACTTATTCAAATAACTAGACCTCAAACTTGCAGATAAACAATTAAAGTTTCTGCCTGTGTTATCCTCTGCTTCACAAATATACCTGCTCAGCACCAAGGGTTAAACTGATTTACATGTAAGAATGAACCCCACAAACTTGAAATAACTTTGAGAGCTAGAAAAAAAAATCCCTTCTGTTCAAACAGAAGAAGATGACCTGATATTTTTCTAATTCCTGTCTCCCCATTTTCACTCCCTGCTCTGCATCCTTTGAATCCTGTCAGTGGATAAGAGTTTTTTGCTCACTAATTATGTTATTGAATAAGTCTACCACAGTATTAGAAAGACATCCCATTATTTGTTGTTTTTTTAATTCAGTGTTTGCATATAGTTGCTAATTTGCAAGAGTTTCTTGGCAGCTTCGCAAAACAAATAAATAATTAAAGGCATAACATAAAGCAAACATTTTATTAAACCCATTTAAAACATACAAGATTAGCATACATATTACTTAAACATTGTGAAAAGAGAATTACCCAACTGAAAGATTCTTTCAGTCAGTTGAGAGATATAAGTTACAGTCTTGTTAAATATATATATATATATATATTAATATAGACTGGACCCCAATATTTTACCATAAGATAATTTACTAAGGGACAAAAGAAACAAACCTTGCATCCAAAAAACCCCAGACTCCATTGAATTCTCCTGTTTAAGCAGTAAAAATTGAGAAACAGTGATTAACAATTTATAGATGATCATATTCAAACAAATATTATGAAAGAAGGAAAACTATGGTCAAGCCTCATGTGCTGTTGTTCAGAAGGTGGATGAACAGTTGTTTTGTTAATT
Source organism: Pituophis catenifer annectens (assembly GCF_029215685.1). NCBI lineage: Eukaryota > Metazoa > Chordata > Lepidosauria > Squamata > Colubridae > Pituophis > Pituophis catenifer. The sequence goes on along the minus strand of NW_027256882.1, from coordinate 283,476,489 downwards.
ATGTACATGGTAGATATCTGGATATCTGGATAGATAGATAGATAGATAGATAGATAGATAGATAGATAGATAGACAGATAGACAGACTGTCAGACAGGTAGATGATAGGTAGATGATAGGCAGCTCGATAGCTGGACAGACAGACAGACAGACAGACAGAAAGATGGACGGATGGATGGATGGATAGATGGACAGACTGTCAGATAGATAGATGATAGGTAGATGATAGGTAGCTAGATAGCTAGATAGCTTGATAGCCAGCCAGCCAGCCAGATGGACGGACGGATGGATGGACAGACTGTCAGAGAGATAGATGATAGATAGATAGATAGATAGATAGATAGATAGATAGATAGACAGATAGATATAGATGATAGATACGATAGATTGACAGATAGATAGATAGACAGACAGATAGGTGATACATAAAGAGAGATGAGAGAAAGATAGATGAGATAGAGGGAGAGGGAGAGGGAGAGAGAGAGAGAGAGAGAGAGGAGAGAGAGAGAGAGAGAGAGAGAGGTGGTAGACAGATGGGTAGTGGACTGATTGATGTAGCTTGGCCCATCTTGACAGTTCACAGAAGCAGAGAAGGCATAAGATCATAATTTCAACTTAACCCTAATTGTCACCTTACTGAAAAGATATCATGAGTAGGCTGTTCCAAAGAAAGGGGAGCATTAGAGCATTACTGAGAAGGTTCAATTATGGGGTCCCTATAGGTGTCCATCCCTCAGCGATGGGAACTTCAGCTAGCTTTGTTTCCCAGATCTTACCAGATGGACAGAGTCCCAATTGGTGAAGGCAGAGTTATCTAGGCACTGAGTCATATGAAGCTTTCAAGGTGAGGATCAGAACTGTGAATTGGATCCTGGATTATTTGTTAGCTGAACATGTTAACATTTTCACTTTTGCTCCATTGTGGGTCATCTAATCAGCATTCTTTAAAAAAAACCACCACAGGGCTGTGATCCTAATAAGAATCCTCCCCTAATTTACAAGGAAATGTCTACTCATCAGGGTTCAATGAACGAATACAGAAGCAGTTTCATAAGAAATTGTGCCTTAAGGTTTATTTGCAGGGACCCTGAATGGCTGGCAAGCTGTAACTCTCAAGGGTTCAAGAGAACAACAGGCTTGAAAAAGAATGCTGCTTAAAGGATCTTGACCAGGCTGGAGCCTTGATTTATTCCAGCAGTTTTCCTTGCAATTGTCCTCTTTCCTTGCAGTCAGATACTTTACCTTCCCTAACCTGCTGTTGTGCCTGCTGATAATTCCAAAATTATGTTTGCAAAGTTTTTTTTTTCTCCCCTTTAACTAATCCTTTAAAGTCTAGTTCAAGGATAAACGCAGACAATTCCTGCTTTTAACTTCGCTTTGATCTTGCTATACCAACAAGACTGCCAAGCCAAAATCAATAGCAAAAGCAGAAAACTTCTAGGATGGGTGGAACTCATGCCTGGATGATTTTTTGCTTTCTCCTTTGGGCACTAAGAGCACATTCCAGCTGCAATAACTACAGGGTTTTATCTCTGCTTAGCGCACCGAAGAAAAATAGGAGCACAGTTTGAGAAGAGGCCTTTGCTCTGCTTATTAACATAACATTTTTACACTCCACCAAAGCGAGCAGGAAAAGTGACGGTTATCCTCATGAGTTCCAAGGAAATGAATGAGGTTGAATGATACAACAGGGAGCATTTTTTCTCTCTCTTTAGAACAACTATTTTGCAACTTTTGCATAACCCATCACAAATGTGATATATTTGAGGGCTGGACTAAAAGACCTCCAAAGGTCCCTTCCAATTCTGCTATTCTATTCTATTCTATTCTATTCTATTCTATTCTATTCTATTCTATTCTATTCTATTCTATTCTATCCCATCCCACCCCATCCCTTCCCATCCCTTCCCATCCCTTTCCATTCCACCCCACCCCACCCCACCCTACCGTATCCTACCCTACCCTACCCTACTCTAGTCTAAATACTGTCTCCAATATTTATTTCATTAGTCTTGTTTCTGATGAAGGCATTCATTTTTGTCTTTGTTTCTAGGTTATAGTTGTCATTGACAAGTTAAAATTAATCATTTTAATTAATGATTGCTCCACTTGGGTAACTCTATCAGGGCAAATCAAGCCATATTTGCCTTTCACAGATCTAGACAATGACTCTTGCCCTTTTCTATATTCTTTCCTTAGAGGCAAGGCTGATTTGAATTTTCCTTTGTTGAACCAAAAGCTGCTGTCAGTCCTGAATACAAAGGAATGTGATGATTTTAATGCTTCCCTGGCAGTTTAGGAAATGCATGTGTTCTTTTTCTCCCAAATTGTTTTGGAAAGCATCTACAGACAAGGATCATTATTTTGGAAGGTGTTCCTCCCATTTCTTTTTCTTTTTTCTTTTCAAATTGCTCATTATAATTCAATATTATCTGAGACATTTCCAATTTTGGTAGAAACAACAGGTCTAGTCCTACCCAATTTGAGCTGTGGCTTCATTCCCTACTGCCGTGGACTTCTTCCCAATAGGTTTGTGGCTTGTTTATTTATATCTGGTCTTTATTATTTTTATCAACAACTCAAGGTGACGAACATATTGAATGATCTTAGTCCTCCTATTTTACCCAGAAAAACAACCCTTTGTTGGGCTGAGAGAGGATGATTGGCCCAAAGTTGCCCAGCTGGCTTTCATGCCTAAAACAGAACAAGAACTTCAGATTTATATCAATACATAATGTCTAACAGATTACAGAATAACAAATTTGGAACGGACCTTGTAGGTCATTTAGTCCAGTCCCCCGCCCAAACAGGAGACCCTACACCAGTGACGGCGAACCTTTTTGGCACCAAGTGCCGAAAAAGGAGCATTCATCAGGGCCACGACCAGGAAGAGGATCTGCCCAGGAGGCATACTCACGGATGCCCAGGGGGTATAGGCACGTACGGATAAGGTACTTTCGGTTTCCAGCATGTGCATGCGTGCCAACCAGCAAGTCTTCCGGTTACTGCCATGCATGCACACATGCTGATCAGCTGGCGGTGTGCATGCTCCCACCAGAAAATGGAAGACCAGCTCTTCCGATTTCCAGCACTGCTGCAGGCACAAAGGTCAGCTGATCGTCATGTGCACATGCGCGCCAGAAACCCAGAAGAGGAACGGACGATACCACACGTGCCAGGCGACATGGCTTCATGTGTCACTTCGGGCACGTGTGCCATAGGTTCGTCGTCACGGCCCTACACCATTTCTGACAGATGGCAATCCAGTCTCTTCTTGAAAGCTTCCAGTGATGAAGCTGTTGTGATCTAGGCTTCCTGAGTCATTAAAAAACACCAGTAGTCCCCAAAACCTCTTTTATTGCAACAGCTGTGAATTACGTTCATTCACAGATGAGTCCCAAATAGTTGTAAAAAGTCTTTCGGGAGAAGTCCTTTGGGATAATCACCCTTGACACGCAGCCAAAGACCTACTTAGCAAAGCCACATGGAGTCCAGAATCAAACAGAGATGCCGACTGGGAACAAAATTAACAACGTTGCTTTCCTGCAAAGGCCCACATGCCGTTGCTCCTCTTTAAGCCTTTTGGGAGGGGCCAATCATCTCCAGGCCTTACTCCCGACTCGTCCCTTTAGTTTAAACTGTTCTTGCCTTCTGGCAGCTCTGCGCATGCATGCACTAGGAACAGGCTCCTCCTGTTCCTCTGCCTCTCTGATATCAGACTCTAGAGGCTCCAGAATCCGCACATAACTCCCAGATGGCCCTGGCCCCATCTCTGCCTCTGATACAGAGCCCTCATCTGAGCCTTCCCCAGACTCCAGGACTGGCCCATGTTCCTCCCCAGCCTCCTCACTGTCTGACTCTGCTGCCAGCTCCGCAGGCTGCTGGTGGACCACAACAGAAGCTCCCACAACTTCTCAAGGCAAACTCTTCCATTGGCTGATTGCTCTCACTGTCAGAAAATTTCTCCTTATTTCTCGGTTGAATCTCTCCTTGATCAGTTTCCATCCATTATTCCTTGTCTGGACTTCGGGTGCTTTGGAAAATAGCTTGACCCCTTCCTCTCTGTGGAAAATATTGGAACACTGCTATCCTGTCTTCCCTGGTCCTTCTCTAGCTGGTGCCTTAACCACTAGACCAAACTGACTCTTGGCCTAAATATGATATGTTGCTTGGGTCAAAACAGACACTGTACTATTATTTTCAATATTAGAGGAGCTCAGCAATGGTCGATTGGTTGCAAAAGTTGATGGAGTTAGCAGAGATGGCTAAATGGACTGCTTTGAGCAAGGGAAAAAACACAAATACTTTTGTTTCTACCTGGAAACCACTTCTGGACTTTGTGCTTGAGGTGGGAAAAAAATGAAACTTTGATTTTGGGTTTTACCAATTAGATAGATTTGTTGTTATAGAAATAGCTGGTTTAAACTATTATCTAAAAGTAAAAAGTTTTGGCTTGATGTTACTGGTTACCAGTGGTTCTCCGGGTCCACTTCAAGGTGCTAGTCCTCACCTATAAGGCCCTTCATGACTTAGGTCTGGGATATTTGCATGACCTTCTCCTGCCTGCCTCTCACTGTCCTGTTCGCTCACATAGGGCCGCTCTCCTCAGGGTTCCGACGGCGAGCCAATGTCACCTTGCTGTGCCCAGGGGTAGGGCGTTCTCTGTGGGTGCTCCCACCCTCTGGAATGAATTACCTACCGAGCTCCGGACGGCTCCTGATCTCCGCTCCTTCCGTCGGGACCTGAAGACTTGGCTGTTCAAACAAATAGGCTGACTCTGATTCCGGGTTTTATTATTTACTATTAATTAGTTATTTGGTTTAAAATAGGATTTTATTGTACTTGTTTCTTAACTTGTGTTCGCCGTCCTGAGTCCTTCGGGAGAATGGCGGCATATAAATACATGTAATAAATAAATAATAAATAATACTACCCTATTCTACTGCAACAAAGGAAGTCAGAAGTCAATGCCTTTTCTTTCTTCCCCCCTTCTTTTCCATACTTTCCCTTTCCCTTCCCCATTATTCCTACCATTTGCTTTTGTATTTTTTTTTGTATGTTATATTATAAACCAATAAAATTGTTTTAAAAAATAGAGGAGCTGTATTTGCATCAGCTTCCCCTATTTGCAAGGTCCAACCATTGAAGAAATACCTACCGTTGATTTAAACCACATGAAATTCAGTCACTAGGGAAAGTGGGGAAATTCTATTTTCATTATCTTTTCCTATCTCAACATTTTTAGCCTGTGCTAAAAGTGAGTACAGGAAAAAAGTATTAGATACGTTTACCACCTTGAATTATTTATAAAAATAATAAAAGCAGAATATTCAAGGGACTTCCTTTGGAGTGAGAGTGTTAATTACACATATCGATGGCAACATGGTGATGATGATGATGATGATGATGATGATGATAACGATGATGACAACAATTTAGGAGTAGAAACCAGCTTTACTTCTATTTTAGAAATATAATTTCTATGCCATTCATCTTCCCAACTTATATTTCTTCCTGGATACGTTAGTCTAAGTAGTTTGCAAAAATGCATTCTATTAGGCAGGGTACGTTTGCAAAAAGGTGCACGCATTAACTAAAATTGCTCATAACAATGCATGCATTAAGACAAATGGGCATGAAAAGGAGTGTGTGTATTTTCATGCATATTTGTTTTTACAAGGGCTAGGCTAGCCGATTGGCAAAGGCAAGGCATGAGATGTAGGTCAGATTGACAGAATGAGAAACTGAGTCAAACTGCACTTGTCAGCTTCTTCCAGCCCCCCCCCCCCCAGTTTTGACCTAATGGCTTGTCTCCATCACTCACTTGAGATATTAGGAGTCAAGCTGTGCTTCCCCTCTTAATGCATAATTGCCAGCATCTCTAATATAACTGAAGCATATTATGGGTTTAGTGACAATATGGTATATTTCCAGGGTTTGGGCCAAATTGCATCGCTAATGATTCACAAAAGGCCAGGCAATTAGTGTTGCATTCAAAAAGGACATGTACAGCTTCATGCTTGACTTAAATTGGTGTATTGTTAGGAAGAGTTACTCATGTATTTCTGGAGTACAACTGCCTAAGTGCTAATGCATACGCTTTTTTGTTTGTATAGATCATTTTTAGTGGCAAATTAAAGATTTGGTTACAACTGTGAAAAAGCCATGCTAACCTTTAGCTCCACTTCTTGAATATCTCAATTGAGTATTGATACCTAGCAGTGGTGAAATCCAATTTTTTTTTACTACCGGTTCTGTGGGCGTGGCTTGGTGGGCATGGTGTGGCTTGGTGGGCGTGGCAGGGGAAGGATACTACAAAATCTCCACTCCCACCCCACTCCAGGGGGAAGGATACTGTAAAATCCCCATTCCCTCCCCACTCCTGGGGGAAGGATACTGCAAAATCCCCATTTTCTCCCTACTCTTGGGGGAAGGATAGTGCAAAATCTCCATTCCCACCCCACTCCAGTGGAAGGATACTGTAAAATCCCTCTTCCTTCCCCACTCATGGGGGAAGGATACTGCAAAATCCCCATTTCCTTCCCACTCTTGAGGGAAAGATACTGCAAAATTCCCATTTCCTCCCGATCAGCTGGGACTTGGGAGGCAGAGAATAGATGGGGGCGGGGCCAGTCAGAATTTTTACTACCGGTTCTCCGAACTACTCACAAGGTCCGCTACCGGTTCTCCAGAACTAGTCAGAACCTGCTGAAACCCACCTCTGCCTTGCAAGCAGGCAGTGCTTCAAGGAAATAGCATTCCAGAAAAGGCTATTGAGAATTAAGAACAGAACAATCTTTCCTACCAGGGGCCACGTCAACCAAACTATTGGCCTGCTGATTCAACCCTATAACTAGTCCAATGATCTGAGAAAGACACAGGCCTTCATGGAAGGATAAAAGCACAGGGACTCTTCAAATCTCACGTGGAAGGCTATTAATGTAATTAACATAACTTATTTAATTGAGTCGCCACCCAACTCCAAACTGGGTAAGGTATTATAAAACCAAATAAAATACAAAATACAAAGAGTCCCCAAATGTATGGACTCCCATTCTCTCTAACCTAAAGTATGGGGAACGTTCGGGTTGCCAGGGCTTTCTATAAGCCTGACTAGGAGGCTCAGTGGCTAAGACACTGAGCTTGTTGATCAGAAAGGTCGGCAGTTCAGCGGTTCGAATCCCTAGTACAGGTCTCCTGCGTGAGCAGGGGGTTGGACTAGATGACCTCCAAGGTCCCTTCCAACTCTGTTACTGTTAAATAATAGCCTAGAAATAGCATTTGATGCTTATATACCACCCCATAGTGATTTATAGCACTGTGTGGGGAAGTTTACAATGTAGAAGCATTTTTTGCACATTGCAATCTTGGGTCCTTATTTTATCAACCTTAGAAGGCTGGAAGGCTGAGTCAATCTCGAGCCCTGTCAGGATCGAACTCCAGGCTGTGGGCAGAGTTTGCCTGCAATACTGCACTTTAACCAGTGCGTCACCAGGGCTCCCTAATGCTATCAGGGTGGTAGGCCCATTAATATTGGAGGTGCCTCATTCTACGTGGCATGTGCTGTGACAGAGTTGGAATGCTTCCTGGATCCTGATAGATGATACTGTTTAATTGAAGAGACCCAGATCCCATTAACTCTGTTGTCTTGTATGGGGTGCATGGACTGACACCATGGGAGACAGGCATGAGTTACTGTCTGTTCCAGCACCTGCTGGGACCGTCTCATCGAGGCGTAGAAAAATAAGTTATTGTATAGTGCAGCGTGAGAAATAAAAGAACTCATTTAGAAGCCAATGATTGTCACCAATTTGAATTTTCATTGCATTTATAGCATGCCATATATACAAGTTACAAGAGGACTGGATTTCATCGGTAATAACTTTGGAATCTATTATTTCAGTCTAAGCGGTGTCAGTTCCTGCTGAGTAGAATATTGCTATTTGAATCAGTAAATACGGGTAAACACAATGGGAAGGTGGATTTGTTCCTTCTGTTGTGTAATGAAATATACTTTTTTGGTAAGTTATCAAAAGAACATTGCCAAAGATATTAATATCTTTGAGCCGTGGTGGCGCAGTGGTTAGAATGCGGCACCTGCGGGGCTAACTCACTGCTCACTCCAGGAGTTCAATTCTGAGTGGCTTAAGGTTGACTCAGCCTTCCATCCTTCTGAGGTGGGTAAAATGAGGATCCAGATTTTTGGGGGCCATAGGCTCACTCTTTAAAACTGCTTAGAGAGGGCTGTAAAGCACTGTGAAGTGGTATATAAGTCTAAGGGCTACTGCTTGTGCTAATAAAGATTAATTTTAACTTTTTGTTAGCATTCTTTTATGCTAGAATTCTTTTGGGTTAAAAGTGGTTAATTCTTCTCATTTTAAGCTTGATTTTTTTTTAAATAAATTAAAAAAAAATTGGATTTGCCAAAAGAGGTTATTTGAAGTTTCTTTGAAATATATTTCGTCATTGTATCCACTGTTTTAGACTCGAAATTTAATTCAAATTGTGTTTTGGCATACATGTGCCTTTGTCTTTGGTAGCAATGTATCCTGACAGATTGATACAGCAGATTGCACATGTGCTAACCTCTTTTGAAATGGTCAGAGTATGGAAGTGGTTTCCCATTTCTCTTTTCCAAATGTAATTGTAATTCAAACCCAGCATTTTCTAACAGTAATCAAAGCTGAGCAGAAACAGCATAGACCAGTGATGGCTAATCTTTTTGCTGTTGCGTGCCAAAAGTGGGGGGTCGTGCATGGGGGGGGCGTGCGTACGCGTTCCCATGCCCACACTCGCAATTCAATGTGCACAACCCCTCCGCACTCCCCCCGCTTTTGGCATGCAATGGCACAGTGGGCCCAGCTCCAGAGGCTTTCTTGGAGCCTGGGGAGGGTGAAAATGGCCTTCCCTACCCCATCCCTGGAGGCCCTCTGGAAGCCAGAAATGGCTCGTTTCCCGACTTCCAGTGGGCCCGGAAGGCCCAAAAATCAGCTGGCCGGCACACGCATGCACACTGGAGCTGAGCTAGGGCAATGCTCGCATGCCCACAGATATGGCTCCGTGTGCCACGCGTGCCATAGGTTTGCCATCACGGGCATAGACATTTCAGTGGATCGAACCATTAGTACAATGTAAAACAAACTAACAGAGTTGGAAGGGAACTTGGAGGTCTTCTAGTCTGACCCCGTGCTCAAGCAGGAACCCCAATATCATTTCAGACAAATGGTTGTCCAATCTCTTCTTAAAAACCTCCAGTGTTAGAGCATCCACAACCCCTGGAGGTAAGTCGTTCCACTGATCAATTGTTCTAACTGTCAGGAAATTTCTCCTTAGTTCTAGGTTGCTTCTCTCCTTGATTAGTTTCCACCCGTTGCTTCTTGTCCTGTGCTTTGGAGAATAGGTTGGCTCCTTCTTCTTTATGGAAGTTAAATATCTAATTCCTTAGATATTGGAACGCTGCTATCATGTCACCCCCAACGCCTTCTTTTCATTAAACTAGACATACCCAACTCCAACAACCATCCTTTATACGTTTTAGCCTTTCTAACAGTAATCAAAACTGAGCAGAAACGGGATAGACATTTCAACATAGAAAGTAGAAAAAAACGGAAGGCTAATAAGACACGAGATGTTGCCTTGATACTCTCATGCATTACATGACAGATGTGCTTTGAGTATGGGATGTTACTGAATGTTACACTACGGTTTCTCTACCTTGTCAACGTCAAGATCCAGCCTGCAATAAATACTGCATTCTAACCATTGCACTACCATGACTTGTCAAGTCAGTTATAGGCTCCCAAGATAAAGCATTGACTGTTTTGGGGTAAACAAAATGACACAGGGTAGAGGTCTGTGTACTCAGGGGTGGGCTTCAGAAATTTTAGCAAGGGTTGCTGGTTGGGCATGGCCATGGTGGGCATGGCCAAGTCAGCCTCCTGCACTATGGGTGTCACTGTGTTTTTTGTATTTGCCAGCTGTGCTTGAACTCTAAGACTTACGGTAGCTGATCAGAGCTCTTATCTCTAAGCTAACTGCGCATGTCCACATTCTTTCACTTTCTTCTATCCTTTCTTTGTTCTCCGGCCAAGAGAGGTCCGGCAGGAACGCTGCCAAGATGTAATTAATTAGCTAGTAAGATGTTTTTACTTCTTTATAATAAAATGTGTTTATTAGAATATATCTCGGTTTTATTTTCTTAAAGTATACTTCAAGGAAAGGTCACGATCCATTCTCTAATCAAGGTTCAATTACCCAAAAGCAGAATGGGATTAATTGCCACCCTGACAATGGGGGGGGGGATGGTTTTGCCCTCCCCGTGCTCCAGAGGCTTTCCTTGAGCCTCCGGGAGGGCAAAAGTGGCCTCCCCAGGCTCTGGAGGCCCTCTGGAGGCCAGAAACAGACCCATTTCCAGCCTTCCCAAACTTCCAGTAGCCCCATTTTTCGCCCTCCCCGAGCCTCCGTGTGTGCCCTGCACTTACCTGCCTCCAAAATGGGCCATATGGAGACTCCTGGGAGGGGTGGGGCAGGGTGGGCGGGGCGGAGCCAGCCAGAAGTGGGATTTGGGAGTTCTCCAAACTGCACAGAATCTCAGCTAGAGGCTCTCCCAAACCTCTGCGAACCCCCTGCAGCCCACCCCTGTCTGTACTGTGCTGAGAAAACGTGAGCTTAGAATAGGAAAAGGAGGTAGATAATTTTGTTTTGATTTACAAATCTCTAAAGCTATATTTGTTTCAGCTCAATTGCTTGCCTAATATGCTGATGGCCACCTGAAACTGCCGAGGGCAGAAAGTAATAGTGAGATTTGTCCCTTTAGAACGGTTCCTTTCCCCCTCAATTTGCAAATCAGCACTCCTTTACACTGTTGGCTTTTCTAATATTTATTTCCAATCTTTCAATAAAACAATGCCCTTAATTTCTGGCAGTGATGCAAAGAGGTGCAGCCCTCAGATTCCAATTAAATTCCATAGGAAATTTCCTATAATTAAACCCTATGCATTATTGAGGCAGAACTTCTGGAACAGAGGGAGCAGAAAAACTAATTAACAATCATTCACAATCACTCAGCTCCTGCAGTCTATATTAAATTATGTCCTGTTTGGAAAAGAGGCAGTTACGTGGGGGAAGCTGAGATGTACTGAAGAAGGCAGCATGATGTTGCCACATGCATGACATAAGCCAACCTGGTGACGGGCCACACATCCTACGAGAATAAATTGGCTTTGAACGATTGGTTTGAATGACATTAAAAAAACAAACATACTTGTCACTTTGATGTCATATTTGATGAAACGGGTAATATTAAATGCATAGAGAAAGAATAACCAGACCACCAAATTTCATAAGAGGTTGGCATTTGTGCCTAAATCCAGTGGTGGGATTCAGCCGGTTCGGGTGTGTTAGGGTGAACCAGTTGTTAAATTGCTGGCTGGCCCCACCCCTCCCCTCCCCGCCCCTTCCAGGAGTCCCCATGCATCCCTTTTTTGCTCCAGGTGGCTGCAGGGAGGCCTACTAGGCCCAAAACGGGGCACTGGGGGAGGGGAGGGTGCTGGTCATTAGGGCAGAGAACCAGTTGTTAAATTATTTGAATCCCACCACTGCCTAAATCTCACAAGTTTTTAGACAGGAATTGTCAGGTGCAAGAAGCCAGGAACCACAGAGTTCAAGAAAAGATCTCCAAGTTTCCTTCCAGTTCTGTTTCTTCTCTTCTCTTCTCTTCTCTTCTCTTCTCTTCTCTTCTCTTCTCTTCTCTTCTCTTCTCTTCTCTTCTCTTCTCTTCTCTTCTCTTCTCTTCTCTTCTCTTCTCTTCTCTTCTCCTCTCCTCTCCTCTCCTCTCTTCTCTTTCTCCCCACCCCTCCCCTTCCCTTCTGTTCCGCAGCACTCCATTCCATTATTTCATGCTGCCTATATGCAAGAATCTGAACTACTAACAGTCAAGCAAATGGGCACTAGATAAGAGTCAAGAGAATTCACAGAGGGCTGGATTTAGATATCTTGTGGGAACATAGTGATTCTAAACCGATGACGTATTGGACCCTGCCCTCAGGCTCAACCTGGTCATCTCCTACATCAACATTGACATCTCATTAGGTTTGATGGACTCTCAACTTTTCAGCCATTAAAAAAAACTGTATAATTTTTATTTGATTAGGGGTTCCAAAGATAACATTGTAGGGCGGTGAGGCTTATCTAGATCAAGATGACCAAGATGAAGGGAAAAATCTTTTTGCCGATGTTTATCTAGATGGTGGTCTCCAAAACCTGTTGATCATATATGGTCCACATAGACGAAAAGTTGACTTGTATCATATGGACCTGGAATATAGCCCAAATATAGCAATTGAAATATAAACATTTCATATTTATAGCACCCAGAGGGGAGAAAAGTCATTTGACATGCTCTGGTAGCATAACAGCTTCTAATACATTTTCCATCTTATACACATTGAAACATATAAGAAAATCAGAGCTGCTCTGCAGATTCAGAGTAGCCAACTCTCTCTTGTGGTTAAATTAAAGGAAGCCTATGAGGTATTAGCAGCAGATGTGCTGCATGAATAGGGCAGCTGTGCCCTTAGCAGGATCCTTACATAACTAGTCACTTGTGGTCCATCTTAAGTGGGGTGGAACTCAGAAGCCTCTGCCAGAGTCTCTTGGTACAGAAAAATCAGGTAGTTTGATTTAACTCTAATGAGCATGTTTGATGTGAGCCAAATGATATGATGTCCTTCAGTGTCAGCCCTGGGAAAGCTACGCTTCACTGAAACCAATAAGCATTCAAGAATCAAGAAACTCCTTGACATCATTCTTTCCCCCGAGTTTCCTGTCCTTCCTCCACCTTCTCTCGCTCTCCCTCCCTCCCTCTCTTTCTCTCTCTGTGTCTCTAAATCAGCCTTTCCTCCTTCTTAAACATTTATCGATTAAGTCATGGTGAGTGCCCCCATCCGACCTTTTGTGGTCCCAGTGGGTCTCACAGCCCCTGGAAGTGGGGGGTGTCGTGGAGTGTTCGAGGCATTTATTGACTCTGGGTACACTCGATGTCTGATTAGCTTGTCGTCAGTCAATGAGCTGGGGGTTAGGATACGGCGGTTGGCCAAGCTGCTGTGGTTTGAGCAGGTGGATGGGTCCCTGCTGGGGGGAGCCCCTACCACCCACATCACAGAGCCCATAAGGTTGGAGATGGCTATGCACTGGGAGATAATCCGCTTCATGGTCGTACCAAAAATGACCGAAGCTGTGATCCTGGGCTTGGCCTGGTTAGACAAATGGGGCCCAACTATATGGTGGGAAGGTGGATACAGGCAGCTGAGGATAGCCCAGGGCCCCTTCCCTCCACCACATGAACATGTCTGTCCCCACACATGCGCACGTGACCCCCCCTGCATTTCCCTCCCTTTTGGCATGCGACGGCAAAAAGATTACTGGTGGGCCCAGTAGGCCCATTTTTCATCCTCTCCCAACCCCAGAGGCTTTCTTGGAGCCTGGAGAGGGCGAAAACGGCCTCCCCCACCCCCTGGAAGCCCTCCAGAGGCCAGAAACGGCCTGTTTCCCGACACGCGGTGGGCCTGGAAGGCCCGAAAATCAGTTGGCTGGCGCACGCATGTGTGCTGGAGCTGAGCTAGGGCAACATTCATGTGCCCACAGATATGGCCCCACGTGCCACCTGTGGCACGCGTGCCATAGGTTTGCCATCACGATTCTAGGCCCTGTTGGAGAAAGCAAGTTTTGACTGCGTTGAGAATCTTTTCGTTCTGCTTATTTTAACTGCATTATTACAAAAAGCAAGTCCCATAGTCTGCAAGATTAAGTGATAGGTTTTTCCTAGGTTTCACTGATGCAAACAATGATGGTGGTTTAATTGATTTTCCTTCATAAGAAAAACACCCCCATAAACTTAAAAATGCAGCATAACTGAGGTATAGTTAGAATGAACGCCTGTCCATGACTTGATTGTACATGTAATTCTGATAATTATATTGAGTGTGGATTAAATAATATTTAAAAGTAGATTAAAAGAAGAAAACCCTAATACTTTTTCATGTCAGTATGAATCCTAAGACACCTTTCTTGTATTAATCCCTTTACGAAAATTCTGTCTCGTGGTGCCTTATGTCTGGGACATCCAGATCCATGTAAATCCTCATTTTATTGCCTAGTATGTCGGATGGATTTCCACTCTGGGAAATTAATGGCCACATATTTCATCAAATATTCAGATCAAAATTTGCTGGACTTCTCAGAGAAGTCAGAGAATCATATTAATTTTCCTGTTGTTTCCATGGGAAGAATACAGAACATCTACAACAATGCATGGAGTTCGGCAGAACCTGTTTCATTTTTGTTGCATTTCTTGGGATATTCATAAGCACACAGAATGTTATGGATTTATGCAATCATTCCAGGAAGTGCTGCATACAAGATGCACCATCTGAATATTGTTATGTTTGCTCATAGACACAAAAATCACACATATTTTTGTACGCATTTTCCTTGATATAGTCATTTTCAGCCTGATGTATATTTTTTACTGATACAGTTTTCCTTAATGCAGTCATTTTCATATGTAAATTGTGGGGTCCTTGGTGCTCCCCGAGCTTGATTGTTTTTCTGCAGACATTTCATTACCCAACTAGGTAACATCATCATGTAGGAAAACAACCAAACTCAGAAAACATCACAGATAAGGAGCCTGAGTGGCGTAGGAGGCTAATGCCTCCTAAGGCAGCATTTAACATCCAGCTGCCTGCAATTACTGTAAGTTCGAATCTCACCAGGCTCAAGGTCGACTCAGCCTTCCATCCTTTCTAAGGTGGGTAAATTGAGGACCCAGTTTGTGGGGGCAATAAGCTGACTTTGTATAAATATACAAAAGTATGAAGGCTATTGCTTAACGCATTGTAAGCTGCCCTGAGTCTCCAGAGAAGGGCGGCATATAAATCAAATTAAAAAAAAAAAAAAAGATACCACAGGATGACCCTGAGCTACAAATGTTATCTTCTACTGGTACATATGTAAATTTTTAAAATGAGAATTGCACTTAAAATATGAAGCTGTAAAATTTTCATTCTGTTTAATTTTGGAATTCAGTAATTGTGAATAATACTGGGCCTTATTAAAGGTAAAGGTTTCCCCTCTCCAGTCATGTCTTAGTCTAGGAGGTGATGTCTCTCCATTTCTTAGTCAAAGGAGCCAGCATTGTCCAAATATACTTTTGTGATCATGTGGCCAGCATGATTATATGTCAAGGTGCACAGAATGCTGTTACTTTCCCACCGAAGTGGTACCTATTTATCTATTCTCATTTGCATGCTTTTGAACTGCTTAGGTGGGCAGGAGCTGGAGCAGGTAATGGGAGCTCACCCCAATGCTCAGTGCTCGTGTCTCAAACCCAAAAATCTCAACATCTTTAACTGATGAGCCACTGCAGCCCATTTCTTATTAAAACATTAATGAAATAAAGTCCTCATTTCGTTAAGTGATACATATGCCAAGACTGACCTACATAGTCCATGAAGATCATTGTTTAATATTATATTCCTGGTCCAATTGTTCAGTTTTATCTCAAGATCTCTTAAGTCATCTTCTTTGTCCTTTTCTGGATGACATTAATAATGCTGTTTAATCCCACATTTAATTTTGCGTGAATATATTTTGACAAGATGCTACGGTTTTTCATTGGTTTGAGTTAATAGTTCATTTGGGATGCTAATTACTCAAATGACAGTCACTTTGTTGAGCCTTCAGGAAGTTCCTCATGGGAGTTGTTTACATTGTTTTAATTGTTTCTTAATATTGTTGGTTTATTATAAATCATGACAATTTGGCCCCACTGGATGTACTGGATATTACAATTACATTACATTAATAGATCTGTAATTGATTTAATGAGAGCTTTTAGCATGGTTTGAAAGGCATCATTGACTATTCCCATGACAAGTAATGAACACACAAGAACTGAAAGGTGATGTTTCACAGTGACTTTCGTTAAGGTAAAAGAAAAAAAATGGAACTCAAGTTCTCAAAAATAAGACATAAGCTTAAAAATGCAATTAGTCAGAAAAGGACATGGAATTAGTCTGCAGTGGTGAAGGTGTTATTAGCTGGCCTTGTTTCTAATCAACTGTTTCCTAGGAAGACACCCTGTTGTTCCAAGAAAATAAGCATTAGATTTATATATTTTTCTCCGGAGGGTATCATTAGTCTGGATAAGTGAAAGTATAATCCAGAGAAAACAGAATTATTCTGAAGATGGTGAATATTCTGATTAACACGGAAAAAATTAAGAGATTTGTTTTCACTCTTTCCTATGGTGATGTTCCAATTTATAATAATGTATTTACATTGGCACAACTATTCAACTATCCAGTAATGGGTTTCAAATTTTTTTACTACTGGTTCTGTGGGCGTGGCTTGGTGGGCATGGCATGGTTTTGTGGGCATGGCTTGGTGAGCGTGGCAGGGGAAGGATACTGTAGAATCTCCATTCCCACCCCACTCCAGGGGAAAGTTACTGCAAAATCCCCATTTCATCCCAATCAGCTGGGACTCGGGAGGCAGAGAATAGATGGGGGCGGGGCCAGTCAGAGGTGGTATTTATTGAACTACTCAAAATTTCCGCTACCAGTTCTCCAGAACTGGTCAAAACCTGCTGAAGCCCACCTCTGAACTATACTCATGAGAAAAACTATCTTAGTTGCTCTCCATGAGTTCAGACGGCTATTTTCCCTAGAAATACTAGATATTACAAATCTTGAATCTAATATCTGTTCTATGAAAAACATGCTGCCAAACTATGATTCTCACCCAATTGATACTACATGCCCAATTCTTGCACAAGGATCTTTCCCCACTGCTTAATTAAAGCAATGCCCACTTCTGCTTGAATTGGCAAAACACTACATGGCCATGAAATTTGCTGCCCCCACTGCTGATCTCTATCTGGCCACTAGGATAATTCCAACAAGTTGGAAAGGATCCATTATGTACTGACATTCCTGTCTCTTGGTAAGACCCCACTGGGAATACTGCATCCAGTTTTGGTCGCCACTATATAAAAAAGATGTGGAGACTCTAGAAAGAGGACAGAGAAGAGCAACAAAGATGATTAGGGGGCTGGAGGCTAAAACATCAGAAGAATGGTTGCAGTTGGAATTGGGTATGTCTACTCTAGTGAAAAGAAGGACTAGGGGTGATGTGATAGCAGTGTTCCAATATCTAAGGGGCTGCCCTAAAGAACAAAGGGTCTGTTCTGTCCCCGTTCCACTCACGCACCCCCACAGACGGCCCGGAGTTAATAAGCCACACGACAAAATCTTTGAAGATAAAGCTGGCAGCAATCCAATGGCTAGCTGCCAATTCAGACTTTACTCACACAGAACAAAGATTAGACTGCCAGCATTCTGATAAAACAGGCAGAGTTTTCAACAATACAAGGATTAATCCAAATGCAGTCCGATAAAGCAGGCAAAGTCCAGTAATGCAGAGATCATGGATTATTTCTAGTTTTTGCTCGTCACAAACTGAACCGGCCACCACATCCACATTTATACCCTATGGGGTGTGGTCCAGTGACTCAGCTAATCTCTGGCACGCCTTCCCCTCTGCTGCGCACACTTCTCCCTGCGCCTCTGGCGAGGGTCCAGCCAGCACTTATCTCCTTTGTCGCTGTCCACCTGTGGCTGTGGGGACGTGCTTGGCTCTGAGCCTATCTTTTGGCCTTTGGTGTCCTCTGGAGGCATTGCCAGAGAGGAGGGTCCTGGAGAGGGAGGCCTTGCCAACTCCTCTTCCTCACTCTCAGAGTCTGCATCTGTCGATAGCCCAGGCTCAGGCAACGGAGCCACAACAGGGTCAACCTATTCTCCAAAGCACATGAAGGAAGGACAAAAAGCCATGGATGGAAACTAATCAAGAAGGAAACCAACCTAGAGCCAATGATAAATTTCCTGACAGTGAGAACAATTAATAAGTGGAATGTCTTGCCTTCAGAAGTTGTGGATGCTCCAACACTGGAGGTTTTTAAGAAGAGATTGGACAACCATTTGTCTGCTATGGTATAGGGTTTCCTGCTTGAGCAGGGGGTTGGACTAGAAGACCTCCAAGGTCCCTTCCATTAATGTGTTATTCTGACTCTGATCCCTCAGAGATATTATGAGTATTCAAGGATTATACAGATAGTCCTTGGCTTACGATGACAGTTGAAATCAGGAGCAGTCTAATAAACAAATGCGATATTATATGACTGTCACTTAGTGATGGCAATTTGTCAATCCTGATTGGTGTTAAGCAAGAACTGCCCAATTCATTAGGTGAGGATCTCACATGATTGTGACTTCTAACTTCCTTCTGTCTTCCCTGCTGGTTTTGCTTGGGGGAAGCTGGTAGGGAATGTCAGAAATCATGATCGTGTAAACCCAGCTTCACCACAGAACCTAAAATCCAAGGACCCATCTTTCAGTACTGACATAACTTTGAATGATCACTGAATGAATGGTCCTAATCTGGACAGATTTGTATCTGGCTTTTGAAATCGATTTGTTAAATTCACTGGTACTGAGTTTCTGGCTCCTCAGAGGCAGTTCCCATATTTTTTTTTGTTTCTTCACTTTATTGTCTGTTGTTTATGCTATACTTGACAGCTCAGTTTCCAATCTTTTTTCTTTGTACAAAACAGTAACAAAATTCCTCCCTCCCTCCCTCCCTCCCTCCCTCCCTCCCTTCCTTCCTTAGTTACTAAAACTAGTCTGCATTACTATTAATCTTCTCATTGTTCCTATCACCATCTCCTCCCACTTATGACTGTATGACTGTAACCTTGTTGCTGGTATCCTTAAGATTTATACTGACTGTTTCTCTATGACTATCATTAAGTGTTGTACCTTATGATTCTTGACAAATCTATCTTTTCTTTTATGTACACTGAGAGTGTATGCACCAAGACAAAGTCGTCCCTTTTGCTTTAGCTGCTCTTGCCTTCTGGCAGCTCTGTGCATGCGTGCACTAGGAACAGGTTTCTCCTGTTCCTCTGCCTCTCTGCTGTCCGACTCTGGAGGCTCCGGAGTCCGCGCATCACTCCCAGATGGCCCTGGCCACATCTCTGCCTCCGACACAGAGCCCTCATCCAGGCCTTCCCCAGACTCCAGGACTGGCCCATGGTCTTCCCCAGCCTCCTCACTGTCTGACTCCGCTGCCAGTTCTGCAGGCTGCTGGTGGATCACAACAGAAGCATCATATGATACATTGGAGCTATTGTGTTTTAGGAGAAATAGTCTAGCAATTTACACTCCGTGTATGGTGCCCATTGCTTCTGTCTTAACTCAGACTTTTTTGCCTATTGTTCAGTCATTTGGAGAAACTCACTTAATTAAAAAAAAAAATTAACAAATTAGCAAAGGTTATCCCTTTGTTACCAATAATTTATAGCCAGTCACTATGATTCTGAGCTTGTTGAAAGGATGGGGAAACTGGATCAATTGAAATGTTGTTGAATTAAAAAGTCCCATCAGTTCCAGTCAGCATGTTAATGGTTAAACATTATGTGAATTGCAATAAACATCTGGAGAATCACATTTTGGCATGGAATGGCTCTTACATTTGCTCGATATAAATAACAGATCACATGACAGAGAATGTACACTTCAGATTACGTGTTTCGGTGACGGGATTACAGACTGATTTTTAAAATAACAACAACATATTTAAAAATGTTGATATTGTTCTGGTTACTATTTCATTGACGGTGGGTACCATCATCATCATCATCATCATCATCAATCTTCATCTTCACCATTATTTCCCCAACTTTCCAACTTACAACGAACCAAGGAAAGGAAACAAAAGAGACAATAATCATATTAAGAATTGGGGCTTTGTAAAACAATGAAGCCATCATTCAAGTATTATTTATTTTAAAACGTACTTCAAAAGAAAAGTAACAAGAAAAAATAGCTTTTTCCATCTCATATAATGGAAAAATGCTGTACTTTATATATTCCCTTGGGGCACATTATCATTAAATTCGGCTTAAATAACTTTTGGAAAGGTATTATCAAGAATGTTAAAACACACACACCTCACTCTTCTATTATTCCAGGCAAAACACAACATAGGTAAATATACAAGTTTAGGCAGGGGTGGGTTCTAAAATTGTTTACTACCGGTTCTGTGGGAGTGGCTTATTTTGTGGGCGTGGCTTCATGGTCATGTGACAGTTCTTTAGGATTTAGCAGAGGTACTGGTCTACCAGGCTTTTAACTGCTTGCAGAGCTGTACCGGTCTACTCATTTGTTTTTGGAGGCATCGATCTACTTATTTGTTTTTGGAGGCACCTGTCTACCACCACACTGCCTTTTAACATTGATCAGCTGTAGGGCGGCCCTTTGAAGCCCCACGGCAAGAGTTTAAACATTTTTTTTCCTTCTAGCCGATCAGCTGGGACTCGGGAGGCAGCAATAGATTGGGGGTGGGGCCAAATAAAAGGTAAGAATAACGCGGAGGGAGGCGAGGGGCGGGACAAAGAGAACCGGTTCGGTGACGTCATATCATCACCACTACCAGCTCGGTGGAACCGGGCGGAACCGGGCAGAACCCACCACTGAGTTTAGGCCAATTTTTCTCTTATTAATCTAGGAATTCATCCTGGCTCTGCCCACTTCTCTTTTCAATGTGAATGTGACCCAAATATATTTTGTACCTGTTTGTTTTGGCAGGTAGCATTAGATCAGTGATGGCTAACCTTTTCCGGACTGAGTGCCCAAAGCGTGTGTGCCCGAACCCCCAAAATGCAATGCATGCACGCCATTTGCGCATGTGCCCCCACACATGGGTGTGTACCCCCACACATGTGTGTGTGCCCGTGCATGTGTACCACCCCTGCACATGCGCACGCTCCCTGCACTAGCCCTGCCCCCTGCGCATGCACAGCAGAGACCTGAAGACCAACTGGCCGGCAGGAGGCACCCGCGCATGCACAGAGAAGCTGAACTTGGCTGACGGCTCATGTGCCCACA